>NC_080677.1:109795593-110446758 GCF_030445035.2 Dasypus novemcinctus | reverse complement strand
AGCAGGAGATGGAAACATGAAAGAAGAGTGAGAATAGGATATTTGTTCCCCCAACTTCCCCTCTGTCAGGTTAATATAGTTGGCGATGTTCCTGTCAGGTAGCTCTCTCGTAAAGTGTCTCCAGCTTCAGGAACCTTTCTTTCCCCATTCCTCTCAAGGCAGGGGATTGTAATGGCCCCCAGTTGTTACTAGACTAGGGGTACTGTCATCTCTTGTTGGATTCCTTTAACCCTGCCCACCTCTTTGTAAAGAGTTCCTTTACTAAATTCTCATCAATAACTTTCTTCATGAGTGCCACTGTTTTCATGCAGAAACCTTGACTTATCAATACCCCAACCTCATGGTCCAGACTGTCAATCTGCTTCTCTGTTCAATCCTTCCCTCTCGGTCAGTGGCTCTTTTTTCACCTCCTACCTGCAGGGTCACTAGCTTCATAAACAGCCCTCTCCTCTTTTCTTCACACACTTCTTTCTTCAGATACTTTTCTACCTTCACCATTTCAGCTGGGTTATCCTCTATGGAGATGACTCAGATGGTCAGCAAAAGCCCTGACCTTGATCTAGAATTCCCTCTTCATATTTCCATCTGCCCAATGGGTATTATCAAATCCAACAAGCCAAAAATTAAATTCATCGTCATTATATGCTCAACATCCTACACAAAGTACTGCTGATCTGTTTCTCTTAAAATCTTGCAATTGCTGTGGGAGAGTGTGAACTATGATGTGGATCACTGACCATGAGGTGCAGAGGTGCTCAGAGATGTATTCACCAAATGCAATGAATGTCTCATGATAATGGAGGAGGTTGTTGTTATGGGGGGAGGAGTGGGGTGAGGGGGTTGGGGGTATATGGGGACCTCACATTTTTTAAATGTAACATTAAAAAAAAAAAGACAAAAAAAATCTTGCAATTGAAAAAATAAAAAATCTTGCAATTGTCCTGTTCTCTCTATTCTCTCAGTCATTCCCCTGGCTTAGGTAGCAGTATGTACTTATTACTCATCTGTCTCTTCTAATAGATTAAAAACTCCATGACACCAGAGGCTGTATCCCTCTCTTTCACCACTGCATCCCTAGCACAAAGGAGACTACCTGGCTCAATAAATGTTCCTGAGCAAAGAGTTATTTTTCCCAGATTAATCTTTCTTAAACCTTTGTGGACATCACTTTTCAAAAATGTTTATGGTTCCCTACCAGCTAAAAAAATCTAATTTCCTCAGGAGATTATTCTTTCCAACCTCATTTTGACTCGCTCCTATTTTCTGTACCCAAGCTCTCCTTATACATTCTCACTGGGACATTTCTACCTTGATCACTCCTTAGAGGTAAACATGCTGCTACCAGCATGTCAATATTTTTCTCATAATTAAAATAACATGCTTATAATAGAAATTTTGAAAATCCTAAGTGGTGAACATCCAATGACCAAAGATCACTATCGTTGTTAACACAGCTGTATTTCTTCCTATTCTTTTTTTAAATATAAACTTTTCATTTTGGTTGGTTCATTGTTTGTTAGTTAGGATAATACATTATATGTTATATTATTTTTCCTGTGAATTAACTTCATTTCTTTTGTCTTTTTTGAGTGGCTATTTCTAAATAGTTAATATATGAAACAAAATTCGTAAGTATGAAAAGATATAATGTAAAATGTAAGCTTCCTTTTCAACCCTGTCATTCTAAGGAAGCAATTATTGTTATCAGATTATATATATAATATGTAATATACATTTACATATGTATATATGTATTTTTTACACAAATGATAACATATAAAGCCCCATTCTGTTTTTTCAAATTTTATTATGTAATGCTTCTACACAAATAAAAATACATATATAAAAATAATAAAATGAATGCCCATATATAAATGACCAAGCTTATGAAAGAGAATAATATCAATGCCTTTGAAGCTCCTTTTGTACTCTCCCAATCATACCTCTCTCCATCCTCCACCCAAGGAGAACTACTCTTCTGAATTTTGTTTGACACTCTTTTGCTTTTTAGTATATTTCCACTATTCATCTACGCATGCCTAAACAACTTCTTTTAAGTTTAGTATGTTGTAGAAGTTGGTTCAGTTTTGCTTTGTTTTGTTTTGTTTGTTTTTTATGCCAATTTTCTTGTCAAGATTTGTAGACTATGCTAGAATAACATAGTCAAGATGGCTCCTGCCATCTTGAACAAATGATGGCCAAAGCTACCAGCAAAGGAAAAAGAGTATGGACAATCACATACATCTCTTCTGCCCACATTCCACTGGACAGAACTTAGTCTCATGGCCAAAATCTAACAGCAAGGGACCCTGGGAAATGTAGCCTTCCTGCATGAAGCAGGATTTGGTGAACACATAACATTGTCTCTGCTTCTCCAATGTATAAATGTTCACAAACGAGGAATTAGGCTATCTGCTCCTTAAAGTTATGAGTCCTCTTTAGTATAACTCTATTCCTCTCCTGGTAAGCATTAAACAAGATTTAATTGATTTTTCTACTCTGGACCCACAAAGGGAAAGCTCATTCTCTGTTACTTCATGCTTAGGTTTAATTAGAGCTTGGCTTTCTAGGTTAGAACACTTCAGTCTTGACTCCCAGTTTAGGTCTATTTCTACCATAGGATTCTGCCTCTCCCGTGTTCTGTTCTCCCTCTGAAGAGCATTTGCTGCTTAAAGATCAAAGTTTGTAATCTTATGTAAAGTCTAAAGTCAACAGATGACCCTATACTTTCCTAGGGTCTGAAGATAACATCAAAGTACAGAGGTGGCAAGGAAGGAAAAACTGAAGTATTCTAATCTAGAAAGCCAAGATTTAACACAGTAGCCACAGCACAGAGTTTGAAGTCAAGAGTCTTATTGTCTGAATGGTTTCATCTGAAAAATGAGGACTTACTTTGTAGGTTTGTGGTAAGGATCACTTGAAGTAATGTAGTTTACTGAGATAGGGATAGTTCTTTTTTGTTATTGTTATATTGTTATTGTTAATGATGTTATTGTCATGTTGCTTTTTAGTGTAGTACCTAAATTTACTAGAAAAGTGTCAGGCACATAGCGGTTGTTCAATAAATATGTGCCAATGAACGAATGAATGAATTCTCAGCTCTGCCAAAGACAAACAATGAGATCTTTTGCAAGCGACTTTACTTTTCCAGGCTTCAGTCAGTTCAGATGTAAATTAGTGGATGGACACATGTGCCTCACTCCCAGGACCAAGGCACCATAACAGCAATGGAGCCTGACCACAAAATAGGCAGAGCTGGGGATGGAAGGATAAAAGGATGCAGTGCACGGGACCAAAGAAGTGTAGTCGCTGGCAGAATGAAACTCATGTGAGAAAATGCCAAAGCAGGGTCTACACATCTCTGCTTGCAGAAGGTGATGCAGGCAATTAGGGTCATCCCTGCCCTGACACCCTGAAATCTTCTTTCCTGGCTCCTCTGGAGTTAAATTAAAAAGTAGCTACAGGGAAACGGATGCACCTCAGCCAACTGGGCTCCTTTCTACCATATTGGAGGTCCAGGGTTCGATGCCCAGGGCCTCCTGGTGAGGGCAAGCTGGGCCACATGGTGAGCTGGCCCACGCGGAGTGCCGGCCCATGCGGGAATGCAGCCCATGCAGGAGTGCCCCCCTGCATGGTAACGCTGCCTCGTGCGGGAAAAGTTGCTCTGCGCAGGAGTGCCGGATGATGTGGAGAGGTGATGCAGCAAGATGATGCAACAAGAGACAGAGGAGAGAAAATAAGAAGACATAGCAGAACAGGGAGTTAAGGTGGAGCAAGATAGTCATTACCTCTCTCCCACTCCGGAAGGTCCCAGGATCAGTTCCCCGAGCCGCCTAATGAGAATACAAGCAGACACAGAAGAACACACAGAGAATGGACACAGAGAGCAGACAAGGGGGGGGAGCGGGGGCTGGGGGGAGAAATAAATAAAATAAATCTTAAAAAAAAAAATAGTTGCATACCAAGTCCATGTTATGTTGGACAAAACAGTCTCTTCAACAAATGGTGCTGGGAGAACTGGATATCTATAACCAAGAGAATGAAAGAGGACCCCGATCTCACTCCCTAGACAAGAATCAACTGAAAATAAATCAAAGACCTAAATATAAAAGCCAAGGCAAAAAAAAATTACTAGAAGAAAATGTAAAGAAACATCTTAAAGACCTTGGTAGTAGGTGGTAGTTTCTTGGACCTTACACCCAAAGCGCATGCAACCAAAAAAATAGATAAATGGGAGCTCCTCAAAATGAAGTGCTTTTGTACCTCAAAGGACTTTGTCAAAAGGGCGAAAAGGCAGCTGAACTCAATGGGAGAAAAAAATCTGGCAATCACATATTTGATAAGGGTTTAAAAACCACGATCTTACAATTCAACAATATAAAGACAAACCACTCGATTGAAAAATGGGCAAAAGACTTGAAAAGACAATTGTCCAAAGAAGAAATCAAATGGTGAAGAAACACATGAAAAAATGGTCAACATCACTAGCAATTAAGAAAATGCAAATCAAATCTACCATGAGATATAATTTCACACCTATTAGACTGGCCGCTATTAGAAAGTCAGAAAACTGGGAAGTGCACTTGGCCCAGTGGTTAGGGTGTCCGTCTACCACATGGGAGGTCCACGGTTCAAACCCCAGGCCTCCTTGTCCCATGTGGAGCTGGCCCACGCACAGTGCTGATGTGCGCAAGGAGTGCCGTGTCATGCAGGGGTGTCCCACACGCAAGGAGTGCGCCCCATAAATGGAGAGCCACCCAGCACGAAAGAAAGTGCAGCCTGCCTAAGAATGGCGCTGCCCACATGGAGAGCTGACACAACAAGATGACACAACAAAAAGAAACACAGATTCCCGTGCCGCTGACAACAACAGAAGTGGACAAAGAAGAAGATGCAGCAAATAGACACAGAGAACAGACAACTGGGGTGGGGGGAAAGGGACAGAAATAAATAAATAAATAAAACTTAAAAAAAAAAGTCAGAAAACTATAAATGTTGGAAAGGAGGTGGAGAGATAGGAACATAGGAATGCTTATTCACTGTTGGTGGAAATGTAGATTGGTATAGCACTGTGAAGAACTGTTTGGCAATTCCTAAGGAAGTTGAATATATACTTGCCACGTGACCCAGCAATACCATTACTAGGTATATACCCAGAACTGAGAGCAGAGACACGAACAGACATCTGCACACCAATGTTCATAGTGGCATTATTCACAATTGCCAAAAGTTGGAAACAACCCAGGTGTCCATCAACCAATGAATGGATAAACAAATTGTAGTACATATACATGATGGAATATTATACAGGAGTAAGAAGAAATGAAGTGGTGAAGCAAATGACAACATGGATGACATGTTGAGTGAAGCAAGTCAGACACAAAAGGACAAATACTGTATGATTGCACTACTATGAACTAAATATATTGGGTAATGTATTGTATGATTCCATTTATATAAAATGTAAATATAAATCAATTTATAAAGATGAAATTAGATTAGTGGTTATGTAGGGCTGGGAAAAGAATGCTGAGGTGTGTGGAGCTTTTCTTTGTGGAGTAATGAAATTGTTCTAAAATTTTTTGTAATGATGAATGCACAACATTGTGATTATACTAAAACTCATTGATTGCACTTTTTTTTAACAAAAAATGATTTATTTATACAAAGTATTAACAGATATCTAAATACAATATGGTTTAAAATAATGAAATAAAATGAAACTGTTTATTTGTAGTTGTATTCATAAAGATAAGTATGCTAACCAAACACTATAAACAATATGGCACTATTAATGGCACATCCAATACAAGCAAAGATGTTATACGAAATTCACGTTTCACTGAGCATCGAAAACCACCAATCTTGTATCCTTTTCTTGGACATTATTCTGTATCCACATTCTCTGCATCTGATTGGATCCCTGGATTTTATTTCATTTTCTGTGTGACATTCTCCACAGATATAGGTCATTGGCTGCTGCTTTGGAGGCTGCATGTCCTTCTGGGTGTCCATCGTTAGTCCCTCCACAGCAGAGAACCGCTCTCACTCAGCGATTGCAAACTGTATGCAGCTTGCGGCTGAGTGGCAGCCAACTGATTATGCACTTTGAATAGATTGTAGAGCGTGTGAATATATTTCAATAAAATTGCTCAATAAATAAATAATTGTGCAAGAATAGCCAGAAAGAACAGCTGGGGAAACAGACTGAGAGGTGAAGAATTTTCTTGTTTTTCTGTTTATAATTATTATTATTATTGAAATAATGAAATAATGAAAATGCTCTAATAATGGTTGAATTGATGAATGCACAACTATGTGATTATACCAAATACCATTGATTGTACACTTTGGGTGAACTGTATGCTTTATTAACATGTATCAATAAAACTGATTTGTTGGGGGGAAAAAAGAAAAGAAGTGGTTGTAGAAATGTGGGAGGCCTTCTCAGTCACAGGTTTGGCCTCACAGTCCCAGGAATCTTTCCAACAGGGGCCAAGCACTGCCCAGGGCTAGCCTTGGGCATGGGATTGAAATTTGACTTCTTTTACTCACTTTTTATTACTTGAGCACCTGCATGTAACAGTCACTGTTCAAAGCACTAGGGAATAGCTAGGGTTAAATAGATTAGTCTCTACCTTCATTCCATTCAAATTAAAGGGATGAACAAAAAAACAGGTACACAAATAAGTAAATGATCAATATCAGATGTAAGGAGCACCACAAAGAAAAACAGGTTAATGGAGACATAGACTGGTTAAGGGAGACCTCCTTCAACCACATCAACCTCTCTAGAGCTAAACTGTGGAAACTACCAGCTGGGGAGGAGGGAACTGAGATAATCCCTTGTACAGGGGAGAGTGGGAGAAAAGAGAAGGGAGAGGAAAGAAGAAAGGGGTTCACGTAACAAGACAGGTAGAGAAAGGACGCAGGGAGCCTGGCACAGTCTGCCTACCCTTGTTAGCTCAGCCCTGTTAGAGGCCAAAAGCTACTGGTGACCCAGCATCCCAGGAGAAGGCCCTGAAGGACAGAGACGAAAAGCCCACAAATGAGGACAGAACACGAGCCCACCATCGCCCCAAGATGACCTGGTAAAGATCACTCATTTGTCTCCAGTGGAAGGATGAAAACACAACAGCCTTTTCCCTGAAAATCAAACGGCCTGAGGCAGCTGTCATTTTGACAGGGCCAGGCATGCAAGGCCTCCAGGTCTGCTCCTGGCTCTCCTGGGCCTGCCTGTCAATGAGCTCAGAAAATAAACAGAGCTCCAGGGAGCAGTGAGTCACTGCTGTATGACAGTGGCAGCCCGCAGCCAGCAACTGAGAGGGTAATAAGAATGGAGGCCATGGAGGGGCGGGGGCTGCCAACCAGGAAGCACTCAGACCTTAGCTCTACCTGGTGTTCAGCAAGTCCATCCCAGAAGACTCAACCTCTACCCACCAAAATCCAGGTCAAACTTTTAGGTACCTTCCTCTACAATTATCTCACCTGGATATGAACAATTCACTCATTCATTCATCAAGCAATATTTATTGAGTCTTCCATGTGGCAGTAGACACCAAAAAATAAAAAGTCCTTTCTTCAAGGAGCTCACATTCTAATGGAGCAGACTGGCAAGTAAATGAGCTGAGCCTGAAGAGCACTGGGCATATAGGTATGTATGTATATATGATGTGGGAGCACATGGGAAGTGCCTCACCCAGCCTGGGCTGTTTCCAAGGATGGGTGGGAACTGTGCCAGACAGAAGGCAAGAGCACTTATAATGGAGCAAAGGGACAAGAGAGCAGAGTGTTGACAAGCATGAAAATGGAAGAAGCATAGCTACCACCTAATGTGTGTTAAATAAAGAATAACCCATAACTTGTTTCCCCATTTTATTTTAACCAACAGCCAAACCCTGACAACATAGCCAACATATCTTTATCTAATACACTGTTAACCATGGTGCTTCCATGTAGCAAAACAGGGGCCTTCTTTTCCTTTTGGTTTCATTGCCCTTCTCATGATCAAATTTGGGGAGGAAGGGAGATAAGTACAAGCAATTTCATTTGTGATGAAAGAGATCAAAGATAAAAGTTGGGTGATCAACTGTTCTAGTTTACCCAGGACTGTCCCAGTTTTAGCAGTGAAGGCCCTATGTCCTAGGAAATTCTTTGGTCCCAAGTGTATTAGTCAGGGTTCTCCAGAAAAACAGAAACCAACAGGATGGATGGATGGATGGATGGATGGATGGATGGATGGATGGATGGACATTTGTGTGTGTGTATGTGTAAAAGAGATTTATTATAGGAATTGGCTCACACAACCATGGAAATTGGCACAACCAAATTCTGTTGGAAACTTAATGGTGATGTTGAATTCCCCCAGGAGAAGTTGGCTGTCTGGAGTAGTGACAGAAATTCTTCTTTTTGACTGCTGTAATTTTCAGTTTTACCTTGAAGGCTTTCAATCCATTGGAATGTAGAGATTCCTTTCATTGATGAAGGCAGTCTCCTTTGTTGGTTTAGATGTAATCGGCCACAGATACAATCAACTAATGATTTAAATCCAGGAAACACCCTCACAGTAACAATCAGGCCAGTGCTTGCTTGACCAAACAACTGGACAGGAAAACCTAGCTAAGTTGACACATGAAATTAACCATCACCAGAAAACCAGGATGTTTGATCTCCCTAGAAAAGAAACAGCAAGAAGAACAGAGGAATGCAGAGATCTGGCTAATTGCTTCATTAACCACCTTGAGTACGTGCAGGTTGGCTGGAGGAAGAACAGAGACTCCGTGTATATATGTGAAACGGAGACATAAAACCCACCAGGCCCCCACCTCCCTTCTCATTCCTTGTCCTGACTGCCTTGTTTAGTTGCTCTCTGCCCCTGATTCTTTGCTTCCACCCAGCCCTCTCGGCAAAGTGGCAGTTCTTCCTCACTTCTCAGTCACCCCTACAGGGAGGCACTCTGAGAGTCTATCCCCCTTCAACACAGAGAGTGCATCTGGCATGGTCTCTTTTCTGTAGCAGAAGCCCCAGTGGAACTGTGCTTTGGAAATGTCTCCAAGTAACTGTCTTTAACCCCTCCCTGTCCGACACACCAGCTTTCTCCCATGCACACATCTACCCTTTGCTCTAATCTGCCCCCTGCTATGGCTTTGAAGGCCTGCAAGGGGGGACAGGGTAGCTAGAGCTATGGTCAGCAGGACCCTTAGCATGGTGCCCTCTGAGCGGAGACATCTGAGACCTCCCAGCCGAGGCAGGTCAGGAGGAGCAGCAATGTTGTTCCACCAATGCCACGCATCTGCCAGACCCCACGTCTGCCCGCGAGCCACTAGGCACGCTCAATGCCACCTCTGTTGCAAAGTTCCTTGTGAAAAGCCCCTGTGTTATGACGCCCAGTTCCAGTGAGGTCTTCAATACAAGGTCTCCATTCATGCCAGGCTCACCCTCCTTGGCCACACAGGCAGCCCTTGCTCCCCGAGGGAAGCTGTGTGGGGTACAGAGTGGATCTTCCCCGCTCTGCTTCTATTGAGGCTAAGCTGCCTGAATCCCTTCCCTCCACCCAGTGCCGCCGCCTTTCTGCCTTCTGGGAAATCCTGGCATGAGCTCAGAGCAACAGGACTGCAGAGTTGACCCCAGCCCTTGGGAGTCTTCGGGGAGCCTATACTTTCCCAGTCAACATCACTCAAGCTTCCCACTACCATGAAATATCAATCAGAGGACACACAGAAACAAGGCATACTGAGGAAACTTTTTCTCTCTTTCAATGAAGTGAGGGAAAACAGAGCTCTCTGCAAGAGACTCTCTCTAGGGACTGACCTGAGAGTCAGTTCTGTGGAGTGGGCTGCTGGCAGAGAACTTATCTGGTCAGAGAGCTAGCTGAATGGCTCATACTGTGTGATGGATCCTCTACTCTTCTACTGTTCCAAGCAATACAACAGGGCAGTGGTTCTCATTCTTAAGTATTCATCAGAATCTTCTGAGGGGCTTATTAAAACACAGATTGCTGGGCCAACCTCGAGTTTGTGGCTCATTAGGATTGTGACAGGAATTTGCATTTCTAACAAGTTCCCAGGTGAGGCTGATACCGGTAGTCAGGGCACCTCTCTTTAAGAACCACTGGAATAAAAAAATTAAAAAAAAAAAAAAAGAACCATTGGAATAGAGTCTCACCTGGTTTCAAGGAGCTTACAAATCATTTGAGGAAATCAATATGCACCTGAGTTCCCAAAGACAGTTACAAAACAAACACATCCACAGAAAAAGTGCACACACTGAATGTGTTAGAAAGGAAGGGATACAAGAGAAAAAGGAAGGAACGCAACTGACATTTGTTATGTGCCTACAAGGATCCTGTCATTATCTTACTTGACCCCTGTATTAGTCAGCCAAAAGTGTGCTGATGAAAATACCAGAAACTGATGAGTTTTTATAAAAGGTATATATTTGGGGTAGAAGCTTGGAGTTACCAGGCCATAAAGCGTAAGTTACTTCCCTCGCCAAAGATTTTTGCCACGTGTTGGAGCAACATGGCTGCTGACGTCTGCCAGGGTTCAGGCTTCCTGGGTTCCTCTCTTCCCAGGATTCTTTTCTCTCTGGACCCAGCTCCTCAGTTTTCTCCACAAGGTCAGTGGTAGACTATGAAGCTCTCTAGACTTTGCCTTTCTCCATAGGGCCAGCTGTAGACTATTAAGTGAACAGCTTGTTTCTCTTCCTGGGGCCTTCTCTCTTTCCTCAGGACCAAGCTCCTCCACGTGTTTACTTCCCAGGGCTCCAGCTCAGGACCCGAGAATCAAAACTCCAGCATCAAAACACCAACTCCCTTCTCCGTGGTGGGGTTTCTCTGTTAGTGCCCACCCTCTTGGTGGGCGGGGACTCAACATCCTACTGACATTGTCCAATTAAAGCCTTAATCATTATTTAATCAAGTAAAATCGAAACCTCTGAATCCAATATACTCTAACATGCCTGGAGCAAGGACCAATTCACAAACATAATCCAATATCTACTTTTGGAATTCATAAACCATATCAAATTGCTACAACCCTCATGAAGATGTATAAGGTAGGTAATTATTTTCCCCTTTTCACAGATGAGAAAAAAGTGAGGCTCAACGGTCCCAAGGAAAAGCAGCTAGTAGAGTGGAAGGTGGCACAGAGTTGAGGCCAGGTCTGACTAACACTAAAAGAGTAGAGGTGGGATTTTATCAGAGACACTTCCTAGAGGAAGAGTGGTTTAAGTTGGATCTTGAATATGATGAGCACTGAGGGAGGAGGGAGTTCGTGGAATGCCACATTGAAATGGGGAGAGGAAAGAAATGAGAGAGAGGAGAGAAGTGTTCTCCAGGTTGGCTAAGATAAGAGACAAGGTGAGAGCAGCTGAGTTGGGGGATAGGGTGGAACAAATGAGAAGTGTGGGGGAGAGGTGCCGGGCCATGTTAAAGGGCAGTAATGGACGAGGTGTAGGAAAACTTAAGCTGGTCCGGGGCCTTGAGTGCCACACCAAGACCACTGGGCCAGATACAATACCAGAGGGTGCTACTGTGGGTTCTGAAGTTGACAATGGCATGACTAAGCCAGCGCTTGAGGGCAATTATTCTGGCAGTCTGATGGGAACAAGGAGACCTAAGGCAAAGTGACCTAGTTAGCAGGTCAGAGTGAGGTAATTTCCTTAATATTATTGTGCAATAACTGGACCACTGTTATATTGGTTGTGTAAACCAGTTTAAAGCATTACCAATCCCTCCTCCGGAGAATATTCATGGATTGTCATCTTTTCTGTTTTTTTTTTTTTTCTCTTCATAGTGACCCCCACAGAACCCAGCATCCTACAAAGAAAGGGGAGACGAAGGCCGAGCTAAATAAACTAGCACGCACAGCACGGTGAAGGCTGGCAGACCTTTGCCCAAACTACCAAGGCCCCGGATGTATCCAGTCTCCTACAGATGCCTCCAAATGAGAATTCTGTGGGCTCTTTCCCAGTCTTGTACTTAAATCCTTACGATGTAATGGAAGCTTATTCGCTTTTGTTCAGCCTCCGAAGGGAAAGGACAAAAACGATTCCTGAGCCATCATGCAGAAAATGAAAATGTCCCCACTGCCCTGGGGGCCATCCATCTCCCACATCCATCTCCACCAGCTGCTGTTCAAGCAGGGAGGGAGCGAGAGCGCCGACTACTTGCACAAACCCTCCCTGCCACGTACTGGGAAAACGACGCAACCGACCATCTCGGGCTCACAGAAGTCTCTTCTTACTGGAGGAAGCGCATAAGCCTGGGCAAGGAGATTCCTAATTTCACCTACCCTCAGACTAAAGCTTTTAGCCTGTGGCAGCAGGCCAGGCCCAGCCCAAAGCAGAAAAGCCTCCATTCCCATCCACAGAGCCTGTGGAGCTGAGCCAGAAGGGTGGGGGAGAGCCATTGGGAAGGAGGCACTCTGGAAATTCCTCACATTTTTTGGCCTTTGTCTCTGGGCATTGAGATGGAGATCCATTTTGCTCCGCAGAAAGCTGTTCCAGTGTCTTTTGCATTCGAAAGAAAGACGGAAGAGCGAGCCGAAAGAACTTTGGGGCTCCTCTTTGATCTAAATGATCAGTGGAGTAATTTGAAGGGAGGGGAGTACAGAGGGGGAGATTTGTTTTCTTTTGCTCCTACTTCCCCGTTGTTGTTCTCTGCATTTCCCTTTCTTATCTCCTGGCCCAGCCTCCATCCCTGGCCCAAGTCACAGTGATGTAAATGTACGGCCCTTTGTGAGAACAGCAGCCAGCCCACCTGCACTCTTTGGCAGCCAAGGGAGCATCAGAGGCACCTGTGTGCTGGCTGACTCGGCTGTCCTGAGCACCCTGCAAGGCATCAAGCAAATCCCTGCAGACTTGCAAGCTCATTCCTACCATCTCCCAAGCCCAGGGAGTAGACAAGGCACGCTCAGGGTGAGAACAACATTAATAAGTATGACAGTTTAAGATTATTTATGAACCCCCAATAAGGGAAGGATTATGTTTGTAAACTGGTCTGTTCCTCTGGGGGTGATACTCTTTGTTTGTATTAAATTCAAAAGTTTTAAGTTTACCTGATTATATCAGTTTAGGACCTTTAATTTGACCACATCAGTAAGGCTTGATTCGGGTTAGGTCCCTGCCCCCTTGGAGGGCTGATATAAAAGGACCTCACTCCAGAAGACACAAGAAGAGAGAGAGCTCCGTAGACAAGGAAGAGGAGAGAATTCTGTCAGTTTTGATCCTGGAGCCCCAGGGAGAGATGAGCCATTCGCCTGATAGTTTGCAGCTGAGCAACTAAGAAAGCCCGGAAAGAAATGAGCCCTATGCTTGACTGACATAGGAAGCCCTGAGAGATGAGCTGAGATCAGAAGAAGTTGGGCCCACGGAGCCTTAAGCAGGGGTTCTTACCCTTTTTTGTTGCACAGACCCTGTTGCCAGTCAGGTGAAATCCACGGACCCCTAACTAAGTCCATACTATATTATCGTATTATTTAATAAATATATCATACCCACACCAACATGTCCCTGCAAGAATAATGTCTTTTTGAATTTCAATTCATGCTCACGGACCCCTAGTTCAGAACACTTGCTTATGAGGAAGAAGGAAGAAGAGACCAGGCAGATATCACCCACCATTTTGCTTCAACATATGGCAGCTGATTTTGTTGAGGAAGTCAAGCAGGCTAGTGAGAGAGAGAATCAATAGATGGATCTAGAACCTGGCAAGAGGTCCACTTGGACATCAATAACCCCCAAGATGGCTGCTGGAAGACCCCCACCCCCAAGATTCTGCTATTCAGAACAAAGACTTCTTCTGGAAGCCAGGAAAAGCCCCGGATATTCCCCAAGGACTTTATCATTGGGTCCTCACTGGGGGACTGACGGGTGGGGGAATCAATCAAAGTAGCAAACACCTGGAATCCCTCCCCTGCCATTAGCAAAGGGGTGGAATAATTAATAAACCCAGGCATTTATAATCTATAATGGGAAATTATAGCCTGTAAAACAGCCCTCTCTATCAATTTTCACCCCCTTCCTCTCTACCTGGGACCTCTGACCTGTTATATTCTCCCATTTCTCGTCCCTCCCTACCTGAATAAATTACTGGCCTAACTCATCCGACATGCTCTTGAAATTTATTTCTGCAGCATAAGTAAAGAACCTAAATAAAATCCGGTAACAGGGTACCTCTTAAGGTACCTTGAATTGGACTCTTTAGGGCCTTGTAACTATAAGCTTTTATCCCAGATAAATACCCTTTATAAAAGCCAACAGATTTCTGGTATTTTCCATCAGCACCCCTTTGGCTGGCTAATACAATAAGGTACAGCAACACCAGCCCCCTTTAGTCAATAATTTCAGATGTCCTCTTACCTTTTGCCCATCAAGGCTTCTGCTGGTATTGAGAACGAGGATCTCTCTGTTGCCAATCTCCTGCTGAACTGCTCACCCTTCCATCACCAGGTACCACTTGGCAGTCAAATCCGATCCACAAGCAGCTGGGGGAGGAGACGTCTCCAGGGGCCTCCGTGCTGTGACCAACATCATAGCTAACCCCCGAAAATTGCCTGTTGACTTTCATATCCAACAACGTCCCTGATTTGGGCACACCAGGCCAGCTATGCTCTGAAGGGCTTGTATTTTCCATTGTTTTTCTAGTACTGAGAGAGGGGGTGCCTGAGTTACCCTATCCCTTTTGTGACCAAAATGAAGTCTTCATCAAGGGGCAGGTGACCCAAAGGAAGAGAGAGCCCTGCACACAAAAATGAAGCAGCAATTTCTTTAACAAGTCTCCGGCACCCCCTCAACAGTCCCCTCTCAGAGTTTCTTGGACCTTTTCTCAGGTTTCATCCAGGTCCTCGATCCCACCCGACTCCACTTTTCCACCCCACCCCTCTCCATGAGGTAAAAGGAAAACTGACCTAAGTTAGGGGCAACAGCCTTTGAAAACACTTGCCAAGGCTCCATTAACTTGCTGCATGACCTCAGGTGAAGCATTTAACCTCTCCGAGCTTCCGTTTCCTCCTCTGAAAAATGAAAAAGTTGAACTAAAGACCTCTGCAGGCCCTCCCAGAGGGAGGCTCAAGTGTGAGTGCCACATCTTTCTTCAAATAGAGGTTCAGAGGCTGGCCCTGGCCTAGGCACGGCTGTGGCTGGAACCGAGTTGTCACATGCTTCGAGGTCTCAACCCCAATGTGGACAGCTGACAAGAGCAACCACAGCAAATACGTCGCCCCCCCTGGGCAACCTGGGCTCCTGACCAGACTGGTCATTTTTCCAGACACTGACCTGTGTCACTGTACAGCTGGACACCTCCACCAAGGGCCACTGCCCATTATTCCCTGAGGGACTCCCTTCTTAGTGCTGCGGCCACGGATTAAAGAGAACCTTTAGAACTCGTCTGGATCCTGGCAACATCTCCAAAAGCATTTCTACTTCTGTTTATTTTTGTTGTTTTTCAACTTCAAGGAAGACGTTTTTCTATGAAAAAGGATTGTATCAAATCACCTACCCACAGCACCCACATTCTCCTCTCCTAAAACTCAGCAACTAATTTATTAGGTTGGTGCAAAAGTAATTGTTGCGAATTTATCATTTAATATTGGCATACATCCTTAAATAAATGTAGTCATGTTATATGTCATTTTAATGTGCGTTTCTCGCTTTATGTTTTTCTGTTAGTGACTTATTGCTGTTTATTTTATATTTATTTTAGACTATGGAAATGATGGTAGACAAAAAGCAAATTCGAGCGATTTTCTTGTTTGAGTTCAAATGGGTTGTAAAGCAGCAGAGAAAACTAGCAACATCAGCAACACATTTGGCCCAGGAACTACTAACGCACATACAGTGCAGTGGTGGTTCAAGAAGTTTTGCAATGAAGAGGAGAGCCTTGAAGATGAGAGGAGTAGTGGCCGGCCATCAGAAGTTGATAACGACCAATTGAGAGCAATCACCAAAGTTGATGCTCTTAAACAACATGAGAGGTTGCCAAAGAACTCAACGTTGACCGTTCAATGGTCATTGGGCATTTGAAGAAAATTAGAAAGGTGAAAAAGCTTGATAAGTGGGTGCTTCATGAGCTGACTGAAAATTTTAAAATTCGTTTTGGTCTTATCTTCTCTTATTCTACGCAACTACAAAGAACCATTTCTCAATTGGATTGTGATGTGCAAGAAAAAGTAAATTTTATACTATAACCAGTGACCACCAGCTCAGGGGTTGTTCTGAGAAGAAGCTCCAGAGGACTTCCCAAAGCCAAACTTGCACCAAAAAAAGGTCATAGCCACCATTTGGTGGCCTGCTGCCGGTCTGATCCACTACAGCTCTCTGAGTCCCAGTGAAACCATTACATCTGAGAAGTATGTTCAGCAAATCGATGAGATGTGCCAAAAACTGCAATGACCGCAGCCGGGATTGGTCAACAGAAACGGGTCCAATTCTTCTCCATGACAATGCGCAATTGCCTATCGCACTGTTGTAGAAGTCAAGAGAGATTCGATTTTTTGCGTTAGAAAGGCCAAAACTCAGGAATAATTTTAGGAAGGAAAAAGGATTTATTTATGAACAGCTGGGGTCAGAGTTTCTCATTCTGAGATCCAACCCCCAACAAGATTTTTGAGTTCCTTTATAGAGAGGAAGGGCCAAATCGTTCTTTGTTTTAGTACTCAATAGGCTTGAATTAGCATATATGTTCCACATCCTAGGTAAGCTTTTTTTTTTGCTGTAAAAATAGTTAACTTTATTGGTTAAAAAAAAACACCACAAAACCAACTGTATTTGAAAAGTATCTTCCTCCCGGGATTTTCAAATAATTTGCATACTTCATTTTATTCATACACGTAGCAGGAACACTGGAAGCGACAAAACATAAAAATGCATCACTTTTTATACATTTAACGTTACAACATAACCAGTGCCACCAGTCCCCCATTATGTATGGTTCTAAGAAAGCAGAGGAGTCACTGACTTGGAAGGTTTTCACCTCTAGCATCACTCCAATTCCTGGGGAAATTTGGGATGGGTGCTTATGGCATTCTGGGTATGTAGGGACAGGAACTTGATGAGGGAGCTCAAAATGTTTCAAGTAATTTAGTCCGTGGTGACCCAAAGAAAATGCTCAGAGGTAGGAAAGTAATGCCTACTCCTCTTTCTCTACCCAAAGGCCTCATTTAGATTTATGAACCAGCCGGGGATCCACTAGCCTGTCACCCATGCACCCTGCCAACCACACAGCAGGTTGGACACCCACTGCCCCAAACGGCATTTTCCCACATGGCCTACTCTGTAGTTGGCAGTGACCCGCCGAGTGGACCGTAGAGATGGAATCTCTTAGAGGCTCTTCCATGGGACAGCAGTTGTTACTGCCCACGTTGGCGCTACTGGTTGGCTGGGTTCCAGGGTTCCTATTCAGTACAAAAAGCTTTATATTCTTCCTTTCCTTTTTTTTTTTTTTTTTTTTTTGAGGTACCAGGGTTGGGGATTGAACCCGGGACCTTGCCTGTGGGAAGCCAGTTTTCAACCATTGCGTTACACTGGCTTCCGGGAGTTGGTTTATTTCATGTTTGCTCTTTTATTATTAGGAGGTACGGGGATCAAACCCAGGACCTCATACATGGTTTTCTTCCTTTCCTTTTTTTTTTTTTTTTGCCTAGGTAAGCTTTTAGCATGGACTTCCTACATTCTAGATAAGCTTTTAGCACATTTGGTTTGCATTTTCCCTGAATATTTAAAGTTTATAGAGGTAAGCAGACTTGGCCCAATGGATAGGGCGTCTGCCTATCACATGGGAGGTCCACGGTTCAAACCCCGGGCCTCCTTGACCCGTGTGGAGCTGGCCCACGTGCAGTGCTGATGCGCGCAAGGAGTGCCCTATCACGCAGGGGTGTCCCCCACATAGGGGAGCCCCACACGCAAGGAGTGCACCCCATAAGAAGAGCTGCCCAGCACGAAAGAAAATGCAGCCTGTCCAGGAACAGCACCACACACACAGCGAGCTGACACTGCAAGATGACACAACAACAACAACAAAAACACAGATTCCTGGTGAGGCTGATAAGGATAGAAGTGGTCACAGAAGAACATACAGCTAATGGACACAAAGAGCAGACAACTAGGGGGGAGGGGGAGGAGAGAAATTTTTAAAAATCTATATAAAAAAATAAAGTTTATAGAGTTTGCATTGCTAAACTGTTTCTCTGGGACTGGACTTGTTGTCATGGTTACCAAGGGCAGGGCTGCAGTTCTCACTGTCCCAAATGCACTGCTTAGGTTATCTACGAAAATATGAACAGCCCCCCACCCATAGCCTACATCAGCACAACCAACACTTCAAAAGTTTAATGAATTGGGCTATGAAGTTTTGTCTCATCCGCCCTATTCCCCTGATCTCTCGCTAACCAGCTCCCACTTCTTCAAGCATCTTGACAACTTTTTGCAGGTAAAACATTTCCACAACCAGCAGGATGCAAGATACGCTTTCCAAGAATTTGTCAAATCCCAAAGCATAGATTTTTACATTACAGAAATAAACAAACTTATTTCTGATTGGCAAAAATGTACTGATTGCAATGGTTCCTATTCTGATTAATAAAGATGTGTGTGAGCCTAGTTACAATGATTTAAAATTCACAGTCCAAAGCCCCAGTTCCTTGCACACCAACTGGTACAATGAAACCTTGAACATCCAGAGAGATGGACTATTCTGCTCTTTGCCCTAAGCAGCCTAGTTCTTCTGTCTCAACTGATGATAGTGTTCACTTGCCCTGCACTAGTTGCACTTGAGCCTCAAGCTCTCCCTTCAGGACCCTGCTTGTTTTCGTGTATGTGAGAGTGCTCTTGCCTGTGTTTCTCCCACTATGTGCCTCTCTGGCTGTATCTTTGTGTCTGTCTCTATGTATCTCTCTCTGTGCCCAACTTGCTTGGAGTCTCTTTGTATCTCAATGTGTTTGTCTAGGTGTGTCTCTATGAGTCTGTCTGTCTCCCTGATACCTCCGCAGAGTTCTCTCTACGTAAGTCTATTTAAGACCCTGATACTTCAGTAAAGACCCATCCTATCTTCTCCTTTCAATCACTGCCAAACTTCTCAAGGTTTTGCTGTAGGTAGCCAGTTGTGGCCTGGAGCACAGAGGCAGCCTCTGTTCTAAACCTGTGGCCTCCTGGAGACCAGAGTCAGCACAGGCAACCTCTCTACATAACACATATATAATGCCCTACGAGGTATTGGTGAGTGACACGCCTTTTACCAAGCCCTCATGGTATGGCAGAGGAGCCATGATATCACACTACACATGGCACAAAAGTCAATTAAACTTCCTTATCAGACATCTTTGCTTTCTCCCCAGAATTCTTTCCAAAGTATACATTCATCACGCAGTTCACATTAGGCGAGCAATTCTCAGAAGATCTGCCATCCCTGCAACTTCCCTTACAAAGGCCATGCTACACCATGTCAGTGTGCCCTGTCGGCCACAGCTGATTGGACAAGGATGGGCACATGACACAGAAGCTGCCTCTCTATTGGTCAGCCAGTGCCCTATGAGGTAACCCAGTCTAGGAGATTGATTACCAGAACCAATCACATTGTTCTGAAGCAGGCTAGTAAGATAAGGAATAGATTGATCTAGAACCTGGGGATAAGTTCATGTGGACATCAATAACCCCCAAGATGCATGCTGGAAGACCCTCATCCCCAAGATCCTGCCATCCAGAACAAAGACTTCTTCTGGAAGCCAGGAGAAGCCCCAGATATTCCCCAAGGACTTTATCAATATCATTGGGTCCTCCCTGGGGGATTAATGGACAGGGTAATCAATCAAGACAGCAAACAGCTGAAACTCCTCCCCTGCCATTGGCAAAGGGGTGGAATAATTAACAGTTCAAAAAGCCAAGCACAAGGCCTGAATGAGTGCTCTTGCTCTCTCTCTTGCCTGCGGACCCATCCCTGCCCTCTGAGCACTGCTTTCGCCGTTTTTCCTTTGCCGTGTGGCCATGCAAGTAAAACCTGGGCATTTATAATCTATGATGGGGAATTATAGTCCATAAATCAGCCTGCTTTATCACTTTCCAACACCTTCCTATCTACCTGGAACCCCTGATCTGTTATTTTCTCCCATTTCTCGTCTTTTCCTACATGAATAAATTACTGGACTAACTCACGCAACGTGCTCTTGAAATTCATTTCTGCAGCATAGACAAGAACCTAGACAACATCCGGTAACAGTACTGCTTAGGGAGTTCGACTGCAATAGGGAGGGGGAGCCAAGTGGTTGTCGGGAAAGATGCAGAGTGGCATGGAAAGAAAAGCAGAAACTGAGAGAAGAATCAGGTTACGTGGAGGCAGAGCACGAGAAAGGAGTCAGTGCATTCCTGCTGACGAGAAGCTGGAGATCCACAGAAAGAAAACCACTGGAAACCTCTGACTCACTGTGCACCTCTGTATCTTTAGGGTCCACCTAGCTAGCACACGCCTGCAGGCATGCAGGAGATTCCTGATAAGTATTTTCTAACAGGAGCCTGGATCAATTTCTGAAACACCTCCTCCCTCTCAAACCACACCTGATCCTTGACTGATTCCTGTTCTTCAGGTGGTTTGGCTGGGTGGTTTTCCCTGGGTCCCTTTGAAGCCATCTTCATGGTGAGAGTCCCCTGTCCTATTGCCCTTAAGCTTCCTAGTGTACTGGTTAGGTGGGCTGCTTACTGAGGTCCCTGTTACCCTTACCAGATTAACACTGTGGGAAACTGAGGCCGTACGGGAGGTTTGGGTCAATTCACCATATACCATATCTGCAGCTATGGGAATGCATTAAGAGGCTGTCCTCTCCCATAATGTCCTTCTCAGACCCTTGTGAGACAATTATTTCCCCAATACCCAGTTGGGAGAAATCCTGGATCTCTCTGTCCTTGAAGTTCAAACTGTAGGTAACAACAACCATCCACGGGCACCTACTCTTTTGTTGGATCTCATGAGTCCCCTCCACCCAATGTACTCAGCGTTGGCTGGATCATACAGTTAAAGGGGAGTGAAACTGGAGAAGAATGTGTGGAAGTTTGTGGCTTTCATCTCTTAAACAAATAGCAAATTCCTCCCGACTGCCCCTGCTGGAATTAAACAATGATGTGTTCAGGGAGGCTCTAAGGTGTTACCTTAGCAACGCCCAGGCTGTTTTCAGGCAAGATCTAGTTAAAGAGGAAAGAGAACAAAAATAACAAAGGGACAGGCCTGGCTGGGGTCCAGGAGTGGGGTCTTATGGCTGACTGTGTGTGTCTGTTTCTGTGTTTGCAGTCCTCCTTTCAGGGAAATTTCTTCTCAGGTCCCCTGGTATTTTCCACTGCCGTTGAGATCATCTCATCAGAATACTAATGCAAGGCTAAGAAAAGAAAACATGCTACATCAGAGACAAGACGGTTAGATAGGGAAAGTCGTCACAGGGACCACCTAAGCAGGAAGTGAAATCACCAAGGTCATGGGAGGAATAGTGGGGAAAAGGATGGGGCCAGTTGCTTCTAATGCGACCCATGCTTGGGCCTTCGGGCAAAGGCCTGTGTGGCAGAAGCCAGTCCAATCCTTGCTACTCACAGTGTGGTCTGTGGACCCGCTGCAATGGCACCACTTGGGAGATGGACGAACTGCAGGATGTCAGGCTGCCTGTGGCCTGCTGAACCAGAGGGCATTTTAACAAGACCCCCAGGTCTTGTGCACATGAGATTTGGAGAAGCACCGAGTTAGACCTTGTGTCCATCTGTCCATCTCGCCCAGGTTCCTGCAGATCTGTCACCACCATTCCTAGTGTCAAAGTGGACCACACAAAGGCAGGGCTATCTAGTTTGCTGATTAATGCATTTTGGTGTGTTTGTTTTTTAACACTGATTCTCTATGATGATGGTGACAATGGTGATGTTGATGTGGAAGATGGCACTGATACTTTCCTCTCTTAACATACATCATCTTGTGAAAGAAGAGACATTTTATTCTGCTTTACAAACAAGAAAGCTCATTTACAAAAAGGAAAGGTCAAACACATTGTCTAAGGCCACAGGTCCTGAAGCTGGGCCAGCCCAGGGCTCTGTCATGTCTGCTGGGCCTGTGGAAAGGGGCTCACACACAGGGCACATGGTCTGCTGACCAACTTGTGTACCTGTGCCTCGGTGACCACCTTGGACTCAGGGCCACCGCTCCTCAAGGGCACTGGATGGGAGAGAAGACCAGGGCCGCAGGGTTCTACAGCCATCTCCACCATCAGCTTCATACGGGCTCACCAGCAGTGTACTGGACAAAGCCCCGTACGCATCCTTCTTGTCATCCAAAAGTTTGTATCTGAGTTGTCAAACGTCATCTCCATAGTAACACTTTCCTGTTTTAGTTTCCTCACTTAACACTACCCACAATGTTCCTGCTTACTGAGTTAGTTACTTGTATATTTTCTGCCTCCTTTACTAGAAGGTAAACTCTGGTTCCCAGAACACAGCCTTGTCCATCACAGGATCTCAGTACAGTTTGAAGCAATGAAGAGATTAACATGCACGTGTAATGAAATGTTGAGCAGCCATTGAAAAGAATGAGGTGGATCCACATATAGTCCTCAGAAAGATGGCCATGATATTATTAAGTTAGGGGAGCTATTTGAACAGTAATGTACATTGTATGATCTACTTTTGAAAAAATATAGACACCGACGTGAACAACACACATTTGTTGTGTGTGTGTGTGTGTGTGTATATAACAAAAATATACAGCTAACCGTTAGCAGTGGCTATCTTGGAGGTGGGATTGGAAGGGAGCACAGAGGGGGTCAGAAGCCAGAGATTAGGGCCAGGCAAAAGAGACAAGGCATAAGACCAGTTGCCTGCAGAGGCAGAGAATTTGCCTTATCAGGAGAGTGACATGCAGGAGGGAGACCAAGGACAAATACTATCTCTGTCACTTTTTGGCAAGGAGCTGACTGGGCCAGCGGTCCAAGCACACTTTCTTGTCCCTTCACCCATTCCTACTGCCACTGAATTGAGCATACCCTGCAAGGGGAACTAGCTTGTGGGCATCTAAAGGGAGAATCTAAGTGACATTGTAGACCCCCCTTTCCCCAAAGACTTTTACACTATTTGTTGAAAACCAATCAATGGAAGTAATGAGAAGTGGCTGGAGCAGCAGCCCTGCAGCTGTGAGGAGGGACAGTGGGTTGGGTGTGTGGGTTAAGATAAGAGTGAGACGTTAACCAGGGGGGGGAGTGTCAGCTGAGAAGGCCAGCCAGCAGCAGTGACTACCCCATCAGAGTCCAGCCTCATTTTCCCGTCCTCCATGTCCATCATGGAGGGTCACACACACACACCCATACACACCTGTGGGGTAGGGTGGGGCGGGGAGGACCGCACCTCTCTCTCTCTAACCCTAAGGAAGGAGAAGCAAGGATTCCTGCCTTTAAGGAGACTGCAGTGTGACAGGGGCTTTTTAATATCCATCCCATCCATTGCCAACTAAACTGTGAACAGATACACTCTCCACAACTCCTCACCTTCATCTACTCCTGAAGCTGCAATTCTCCAGGCGTGCCACCCCTGGGATTCCTGAACTTGGCTGAAGCCAAACTACTATTCCTTACACAAGCCCTGGCTTTTCTGCCTCTGACAGTACCTA
The DNA here is from genome assembly GCF_030445035.2 of Dasypus novemcinctus. Classification (NCBI taxonomy): domain Eukaryota; kingdom Metazoa; phylum Chordata; class Mammalia; order Cingulata; family Dasypodidae; genus Dasypus; species Dasypus novemcinctus. Next base: position 110,423,141 of record NC_080677.1, on the reverse strand, counting down.
AAACAGTCTTCATCTATTAAGATGCAAAGTGCTTTATTACCTGTCACTTTAGAAAATATTCAATAAAGATATAACTAGAAGGTTAGTAGAAGAAAATGCAGGAGAATATTTTTGTGACTTAGAAACTGGAAAGGACAACTTAAAACTTCAAATGCCCCTGTCAATGGTTCAAAAGATAGATTCTGATTGCCTCAAAATGAAGGATTTATTACCCATGAAGAATACTGTAAACAAAACCAGTAGGTGGAAGACACTGGGAGAAGCCGTGGCCATGTCTAACCCCAACCGAGGACTTTATTCTAATAGTGAGTGCATACAAAGGACTCATAAAAATCAACATGGAGAGGGCAGCATGCCTGGTGGAAAATGGGCAAAGGATGTGAACAGACTATACAGGAAAAAAGAAACCCCACATCTAAGGAGCATGTGAAGAAGCACTCAGTGGTCAGTAACGACAGAAAAGCCTGTTGGGTGGGCTGATAAAGCTATCTGACAATACTTGGCCCTATCTAGCCCAGAGAAATTCTCTCCCAGGTCTAGAGGGACTTTGCAGAAGGTTGCTCACTTCAGGGTTATCTCGACTGGGGGAGGGGGAGTTTGAGGCCACGAACTGAGGTGTTTGATCAATTCAACCTTTAACCCTGGATCTAAAATATGCTTCATAATGTTTTCTATTATTGTCATCTAATTATTATTGTAATCTAATCCAGAGGAAATAAAAATCCAAACTGGGGTGGCACGGTGAGAAGAGTCATAATGACAAGGAGGAAGGAACAGAATGAATATGGTGGGTGATTGGTTTGGGGGGCGGGGAGTGTGAGGAAGCCCTGGTCTTTAAGTCTGGGTGCAGGTAGGCCGGCAGGGTCTGCCCGAAAGATGTGGATTCAGGAGCAGAACCAGGCGCGACCATGAGGGGGTGAAGTCCAGTCTGACATGTGTCAAGCAGTCTGAGTACTGTTAAGACAGCAGAGTCAGAATGTCCCTGCAGCAGCAGGAAGGGGAGGGAGGCAAACGCAAGACAGAGCAAAGCCTTGGCAGCGAGCACTTGGAGGGCGAGAGCCGCAGAGCCTGGGTCCCCAGCTCCCGCAATCCTCGCCCTCAAGGAGTTTCGGTCCAAGGTGGAAGCAGGACACAAGCATAACCAGTGTGGGACAGATGCACCTACGGTCCACCCAAATGCACAGGAAGCCCTGAGGTGCCGAGAGTGGGTGCGGAGGGAGTGGGCAAGGAGGGGGCCGGGGAAGGGGTCCCTGGGAGTGGCTAGGAGCTGAGAACAAAGACGATTTCTCAGGTGGAGAGGAGGGGCAGGGCCTTCCACAGAGAGGAAACCCGCCCACAGAGGCCCCGGGACAGGAGCGGGACAGGAGCGCATGGCCTCTGCAGGCCTGTGCAGAAGAGGCAGGAGGTCCCTGGGAGGGCAAGGCGGGTAATGAGGCTAAACAAGGCTTGGGCCAGAATTACGAAGCTCTCCCTCGATGCCCAAAGGAGTCCGGGCCATATTCTGAAGCGATTGGGGGGCAATGAGGAATTCCGAGCCTGGCAGTGACTGCTCAGCTCTAATTTCAAGAGTGATTGGGGTGAGGAGTAGGGCAGGTAGGAGCCTTGGTGAGAGCTGTCCCGCTCCACTCACACATGAGCACACCCCCACCCACCACCCGCCTCCCCAACGCCCCCCACACCTCACACCCACATACACATATTGCACCCACACATCACACCACACACCACCCACCTAGACACAACTGCACTCACACATCACACATGTGTGTAAACACACTACCCACACACAACACACCCGCACACACTTACACTGCACCCACACAGTAACCCAATACCCCCTCCACATACTGCTCCCACACACCACCTGCACCCATCAAACAACACACACACACACTGCACTGTACTGTGGTTGCGCCCCCAGTAAATGCAAGCAGGCAACAGAAATTGTGAACAGTCTAAAAGAACATAAAGTGAAAGGACTTCAGGCTCGGGGGCTATGGTTGGGCATTCAGACGCTGAATAAGGTTTGGATATCCTGGATTTTGGGGTGACCTCAAGGAGCTCCTGCCTCCATTTCCCATCAGAATCACGACTTCTCCAGCTGCCCTGCACCTGGCCAGGGTGATGAGACGCCCCCTCCCCAGCTGGAGCCATAGCTTCCCCTGCTCCCACGCTCCAGCCCCTCCTGCTGCGCCCTCCCATGTACTTTGGCACCTTCCTGTCTCAGAGGACTCTGTCCCCAAAGGGCCTTCAGCTCGGCTCTCCTTGGGATAAGTAAAGGTTATCTGTCCATCTGCCGGTCATTGGCCTGTTTATCTTCTTAAGGGCGCTCTTCCTGAAATAGCTCAGGGTTATCTAAGCTGCTGGAGGGGGCAGGTCTGCCTGCCTGACACCCATCCTCAGCCTCTACCTCCCAGGAGAGTGGCCCTCCCAGCTCTAGCAGCTCTCCCTCTAATCCATCCTCAGCCTCTACCTCCCAGGAGAGTGGCCCTCCCAGCTCTAGCAGCTCTCCCTCTAATGCAGGGCTGAATTCCACCCATGAATAGGCCTTTCCACCCTCCCACAACCCCATGCGACTCCCCAGTGGCTGCCGGGTGGCCTCCTCTCTCTCCCGCCTCTTGGAGAGGTTATGCGGACAGGAGGCTGAACGTGCCGCACCTCTGTTCTCTCCCCCAAGCTCCCTGGACACTACTGCTCCTTGTAAGCCCAGTCACCGCCTCAAAGTGGTCAAATCCAAAGCCAAGCTCATCCTCTGCCCTGTTCCAAACGGCCTGCCTCTCCCGTAGTGCCATCCGTCCAGTAATTTCAAAACTTGCCTAGACCCTTGGACTCAAATTCCAGGCACAGTCCTGAGCCCTTCCCATCCTGGTGTAGTGCTGCCCCCCCACTCCAGCTCCTGAACCCAGGCGGGCCACCCTTCCAGGTTGGAACCTTCCCCCTGAGCCCAGGATTCAAACCTCCAGCACACAGTCGCCGTAGGCTTCAACTATGATGGTCTCCAGCTATCATTTCCCTCTGATATTTCCCTGTTCAAGAACCTTCCTGGGCCCCCTGTTTCTGGCTGTATCAAGGCTACACCCTTTAGCCTGGTTCTCAAGGTGCACCTCCACTTATCTAACATCATATCCCACAACTCTGTGAAATACCGCCTCTGCTTTAGTCAGGTGGGCTCCCTCACCCCCACTGCCACCGCCCATACAGGCACGCTCATTTCAGCCCCTATACTTCTGCATAAGGTGGCCCTTTGAACAGGAACACCCCTCAGTAGATCTTCCACCCAGATAAGTCCTCTTCTCCCTTCAAGTCCTGGTGTTAAGTCCACTTCAATGCCTTCTGGTCCTTCATTTATTCAACCAATATTAATTGAGCACTTACTACAAGCAGGGCAGCTGCTTTCACTGACCAGTCTCCAATAGCAGGAGCAGTTCCTGCCACACAGTTTTGCACAGAATCCCCTGAGGTCTCATAATGTGCCACATGATACAACATGATAACGTCCTACGGGCCTTCAACCATATCATAAGCTTCTCGAGGGCAGCCTGTCTCCCACTTCTGTATGCCCATGACAGTAGTTCTAGACTTGTACACTTATGCATTTATAAATCAGGGGTTGTGTTTTTTTTTTTAGTTTGGAAGACCAGCACGGGATCACTATCTGTTTATTTTACCAACTAAAAGTATTTAAAAAATTACCATGATTTCATAAACAAAAGCACATTTTAACATCAGGAAAGGAAGAACCTAATCACAGAATGAAGAATAATCCTTGAAATGGAGCAAGCTTAGCAGTATGGAAAAATTCACGTTATTCTTTTTCTTCATTTCTCAACATAATCTCAGAATAAAAGGACTGTCCTTTAAATGGACTAAATTTAGCAAGATGGAAATTTCACCACAATTTTCTTTGTCTTGAGGCCACAGGGGACAGGTGACCGCTGTATTAATGTCCATCTGGTGTTTGGGAGCCGCTGTCCGCAGCAGCTTGTCAGGGATGAGTGCAGCTCCGGAGAGCAGGATTGCTGGGTCTCGCCTGGGAGCCTGGGTCACGTCTGGCCCGGGCAGTGGGTGACCTCTCGGCAACACCCCACGCCCGCCGCACATCCAGCCCTCCAGCCCTTTAGACCCTGTTTCAAATACGTGGCCTGACTTTTTGCTCCAGGAAGCTTGTTGGCATGCAGGTAATCTTGACATTATCCACTCCCACTCCTGGGCAATGAGGTCCTTGAACCTCAGGGGAGGGAGGCGAGGGGGTAGCCCCCTGGGAGTTCTGGCAGGAGCAGGAAGCAAATGGTCACAGAAACAGACACTGCCTGGCCGCCCCCCTTGCCCCTCCACCCTGCCTCACAGCGCCAGGCAGGAGCTGGGGTGAGAGCCCAGAGCCTCAGACCCTCCCCACCAGGGTTCTGCCTTCCCCCCTCCCTCCCCAAGCTTGGCTCCTTCGGGAGACAAGCACAACCTAAACTTTCCGTTGCTCAGCCCTGGGTCCCTCTGGCCACTTCCATAAAAAGCCATTGCTGCCTGGACGGGAGAGAGAGAGAGGGAGAGAGAGAGAGAATTTTTCCAAAGGATGTATGTGTGTATTGTTGGGAGCAGCAAGCGTTTCGGTGAACTCCGGGTCACCGCACAGCCTGACAAATGACAGGAAGTTCGGGACTTGGGCCTGACGTTTTTTGCACAAAGGCCCCACAGCTCAGCCAGGTGAGCCGGGCCTGGGGACCGACACAGGGGCCACCGCCCGGCACTTCCTGCCCTTTGTTGGCCCGTGTGACAGCCTTCCCGGCTCTCCAGAAAGCCTTTCTTACGTGCCTGCCTCCTGTTCTTTATTTATGGAGAGGAATCCTCAATATAGAAATGGGTGGGCCCTGGGGCCGGCAGCAGGATGTGGGAATGCAGACTGGCAGGATGCCCACCACGGGGGCAGGCTTGCCAAATTAAAATAATGCGCCCGTAGACACCCCGTAAGACGCCTGCTGGTATTTATATACCTGCTGAGATGCTCCACACGCTCCCCTGGCGTCCTGCAGTGAATCACGAGGCCTGCCCATCAAACCTCCCATTGGCATCACCCTTTGCTTCTCACAGCCCGGTCTGCCCACGGTCTGCCTGTACTTGACTGCAAGTCATCGCTGCCAAAGTCAACGTGGGCTCCTTGCAGGGAGGACCCATTTCTTTTTCTTCTTTTTTTAAGATTTATTTATTTATTCCCCCCCATCCCCCATGTTGTCTGCTCTCTATGTCCATTCACTGTGTTCTTCTTTTGTCCACTTGCATTCTCATCAGGCGGCACCAGGAATCTGTGTCTCTTTTTGTTGCATCATCTTGCTGCATCAGCTCTCTGTGTGTGCAGCACCACTCCTGGGCAGGCTGTGCCTTTTTCACGCAGGGCGGCTCTCCTTGTGCAGGGGCCACTCCTTGCACGGGGGCTCCCTTACACGAGGGCACCCCTACGTGGGCCAGCACTCTTCACACGCAGCAGCACTGCGCATGGGCCAGTCACATGAGCCAAGAGGCCCTGGGTATCGAACCTTGGACCTCCTATATGGTAGGCGGATGCTCTACCTGTTGAGCCACATCTGCTTCCCCATTTCTTTCTACTCTAGGAAAACCTTTGTTGGCAGCTTCTTCGGGGATAGTCTCTGCCTCCAAAGAGCTGGCGTGTTTGTGGGGAACAGTACATGTGGGACTCCTTTAAGTTTCCTGTCTTTTCTTCACTCCCATCACTTGATAGAATTTCTTCCAAAGGGAATCACACAGTCCTGATGCCTCACAGAATTTGAGCACTCCTGGGAAACTCGGGGTCTTGCTTATGAGACTTTGTGGAACAGCAGAAGAGAACCTGGTCCTCAGGAGGACCAGGAGACTGGGCTCCATGTCCTCACCTGCCTGGGTTGCTGTGCAGCTGTGAGCAAGTTCCTTCATACTCTGTTTACGGGTTGGCCCGATGATGTCTAACTCTCACGTTCTGCAGGGCCTCGATGGTTTTTTACCATGTGGTCATACAGTGACGCCAATACAGAAGTTATTAAGGTACCTAAGGCCATTTGCTCCACACTCAGTCTCAGCTGACTTGTTGGGCTCTTATAACTGTTTTGGTATGTTTTCTTCGCGCCTACCTTGGCTTTAGGGTATTTTTTTAACCACTGTTTATGGACCTATCAATAGTAGCAACTCTTATCTTTCAAGTTTATTGGTTTTATTTTATTATTATTTTTTTAAGATTTATTTTGTTTATTTCTCTCTCCTTCCCCCCCTCCCCGGTATACTGCTCTCTGTGTCCACTTGCTGTGTGTTCTTCTGTGTCCGCTTGCACCCTCAGCTGCACTGGGAAACTGCGTCTCTTTTTTGTTGCTTCAGCTCTGTGTGTGTGTGGCACCACTTCTGGGTGGGCTGCGCTTTTTTCATGTGGGGCGGCTATTCTCGACAGGAGCACTCCTTGTGTGTGGGACACCCCTACGTGGGGGCACCCCTGCGTGGCACAACACTCCTTGCATGTGGCAGTTCTGCGCATGGGCCAGATTATCACGTGGGTCAGGAGGCCCTGGGTATCGAACCCTGGACCCTCCATATGGTGGATGGACACTCTATCGGTTGAGCCATGTCTGCTTCCCTATGGGTTTTAAATACACTAGAAACCGTGTGCAAATTAAGAGCAAATATACAAATGCATGTGTTTATATGTGTGCTTTGTGACATATTCCTGACTAATGAGACTTCTTTTTTCTTCCTGGTTCTCAACTATACTGCAGTGGGATTAAGTTGCCAGAAAGGTAAGATGTAGATCAGTGAGGTACTATTCTACCTTTCTTATATACCCGTATGGTGCCTTTGGGGAACATAGTAGAAATTTAATAACTTATATTTTTCTAATAACTTATTGTTGACCCAGATAACTTTCCCTTCTACTCACAAACTCACCTTGAATAAAAGCCTGCCTCATCCAAGGGTTCATTTCTGAGTCATGGCCCAGCCTGCCTGCTTGGTTGACAAAGTTCTGCTCCTCCTCCCACTTCCTACAAAGCACAATGTTCCCCTCCCTTCCTCACAGCCTCCTCCCTCCCACACAGAGCCCTAGCCTGTTACTCCCACCCAAGGAAAGGGATGAGCCCTTAATGAGATTTCCCCCTCCTCAGAGTGGAATTCAGAAGCCCTAGATGTTTCTAGAGGCGGCACAGAGGCATTCCAGGGAGGTGAAGCCCAAAAGATGATGATTAATTAACATTTGCTTAGACTTTGCAATGTACAGAGCAGGTATTTCAGGTAACTCTCCAATTCTGAGATAGTATTGCCCACCTGTGGCAGACTAACCAAGATCAGGTCTGGCTATTTTCCAGCACTAATTTCAAACCTAGGGCTTTTCCAGGCATTTCCAACCAACTTAGCAACAGGAGCTGCAGGCGAGCAGAGAGGGTGAGAGCTGGGGTTGTTGGAGGGAACACCTACTTTCTAGAGGGGTAAAGACTGTCTCACCAGTTATCTCTGGAGGAGGCCAGAGGGAACTAACACAGGGTCTGAAGTAAGACTGGAGCTTCCTTATCCGAATAAGGGAGTTTCTTGTGCATTCTCGCTCACTTTGTTTGCCATCAGAGTGCATTCAGAAGTACCTGGAGTTCAGAATTGGAAGAGCAGAGCTGGATTGTGATCCTTAGCTGTCTGACCCTGGGGAAAGTTAAAAACTCTCTGAGCTCCCTGTCCATTTCCTCACTGGCCAAAGGAGATTGATAACAAGGAGTCTCGCTCTTGTCCTCTTTCACTAATTAAATGAAAGGATCAAGTGAGCCCATGCACACTCCCTTGAAAGAAGTAAACCACAATGGTCTGCCAGGTTGTCATTGTTCTCATTCCTTCCACAGGCATGAATTGAATGCCTGCTAAGTAGTGGGCACTGTGTTAGGCCCTGAGGAGTCAATCGTGGGGGAAAAAAGGTACAAGTGCTTGTCATTCTAGAATCAGCCTTACTTTATTCCAATACAAACCCTGTTCTTTGATCCCAGGAGAATGTGGGACAGCATGGGCAACCCCTTTATGCATCAGTGTCCTCCTGTGCCGAACGGTTGCTGTAGGAATTGAGTGGCTTACTTACTTAGATGCAGCACCTAGCACAGTGCCTATTGCAGGACAGGAACACTCAATAGCTGTTAACTCTTCCCTAAAAACTGCCATTCAATGTCACAACTCTCTCTGTGAACAGGAGGATTCAGAGTTTTGTGCCTGAGCTCAATCACTGGCTAATAAAGTCCTTCCCAAGCCCTGCCCCATGCAGACCACAGGACGCTTCAGCCGCCCCGCCTCCACCCACCCCGCGTCTCTGAATGCTGACACGAGGTCTGAGGTCTTCGCTGGGCTTTCCCTCTCCAAACAGACCAGAGGCTCCCAGAAGGTAGGGGCTCTGTCACTGGCCTAATTCTACTGTGGCGGGCACCGGGAGGGAAGAGAGAGCATGCTGTCTCTTCCCAAGTTTGTGAAGAGCTCTAATGGTATTGATTTCCTTCCTGGCCCTCCACTGAAGTGTGAAGTGTTCTGACAGCCCTACAAGGAAGTGTCAGGAAGTGCCTGTGACATTTAAGGTTAAGAAAGAATTATTTAATAGTCTTAGGAACATTTGCTACTCTGTTTTCCCAGACAAAACCAGTCAGGGGGTAAAAGAGGGTCACAAGACTGAAATTGGACAGTATCTTCCTGGCTCCCTACTCCTCCCTGAGCCCACCTTGCCTGCCCCACCTGCACGACAAGGGCTCGCCCCTGTTCCGAGGACATTTCCAACCTGGCCACCCACCATCTGCCTTCTCGCCATGGTTCCAGCCCCACATATCACCTTCGGGCTAATGACACAAAGCCACCTGTGTTCTGGTCAGCCCAGCCCCAGACCAGTGCATAAATTTCCCAACTGTATACAGTAGCCCCCCCTCCACCCCCACTTCCTGCCAAGATGCCTGCAACCAGGTGCTAGTTGACGCCGACACCTACAGTGTTGCTCTCTGCCCTCAACGGAGCTTCTGGCCATTGTAGCCTGGATGCCTGCTGCCCCCTTGCCCTCGCAGGGCCCAGGAGAGATTTTGCTCAAGTATTTATTTTTGTTTTTATTTTCCCTATGATTCGGTGCTTCATGGGCTCTACAGGGGCTGGACCAAAGCAGGGTCTCAGAAACAGACACTTCCTGGTTTCGGAATGGACTCTTCTCTCTGGCCCATTGTTCTAGAACCTAAGTGATGTGCCTGCTTTTCTCATTCCTTAGGATGAATTCCCTGCCAGGAGGCTCCTGAACTCTTCACACAGGTAGAGCCCTCATGTTCCACATTCTAATGGAATCACAGCTTCAACTCAAGGGCCTAGCCACACACAGAACCAAACTCGGAGTCTCAAGCGTTCTTTGTTGAATTGCCCTTCCCTGTCTGAAGGCCCACTTTTGAATGCCTTCAGTGATAGGCCCTCCTTGGGCCTTCCATTTGATTTTGTAAGTTGCATTCACTGAGGTCTTCCTTATGTTCATTCAACAAATCTTTATTTCTTTTTAAGATTTATTTTATTTATTTCTCTCTCCTTCCCCCCTCTGTTGTGTGCTCTCTGTGTCCATTCGCTCTCTGTGTGTTCTTCTGCATCTGCTTGCATTATCTGGTGGCACTGGGGAACTGCATCTCTTTTTTGTTGCATCATCTTGCTGCATTAGCTCTCCTTGTGTGCAGCGCCACTCCTGGGCAGGCTTCGCTTTTTTCGCACGGGGTGGCTCTCCTTGTGGGGTGCTCTCCTTGTGCACACGGGTCAGGAGGCCCTGGGGATCGAACACTGGACCCTCCATATGGAAGGCGGATGCTCTATCAGTTGAGCCATGTCCACTTCCCTCAACAAATCTTTATAGAAGCCAGTCTAAATCTCAGGCACAGTCCTCAATTCTGGAAAAAAGTCACACCAGGCCCTTGCTCATAGGGAGCTTAAATTGGAGTGAGGGGAGGCAGATAAGTGTATATAAATGGATGAGATGTGCTCAGATAACAAAAAGTGCCATGAATTAAATATAGTATGACAAAGGGTCCAAAGATGCCTCTGGGTAGAGATCTTTGGGCTGAGACCTAAGGACCAGAAGGAGTCAGCCAAGGGGATGGTGAGAGCAGAGGCTTCGAGGGGCATAAGAGTGGGTAGGAAGGCCGGTGAGACTGGAGCAGGTGCTCGGGAATTAGTTCTGCCAACTCAGTAACTGCCAGACCTCATCAAGGCGGCAGGAGAGGGTGAAGGAAAGAAAGGGGCACTCAGTGTTTACTTTAAAAAGAATTACTTTTAGGGCAAAGACTGGCACCCCCTCCAACAGAAACACAAACCTCCTGTCATCATCCTGAGTCCACATGCTGATCCTTCTGCTCAGCACACCTTTCCAGGCTCATCTTTCTTCCCCTGGCAAACCTCTACCTGAGATCCAACACAAAAGGTCCTTCCTCTGAGAAGCCTTCCCTGATGTCCAGCCCACAGGCAGGGGTAACCGCTTCTTCCAGTCCTTCCATGGAGCCTTTTCCTCTTCTGCCCAGCATGCTTCACGAGGTGGCAATTAAAGGGGGCAGGCTTGGGAGGCAGACAGCAGCACCCAGCCCTGGCTCCACTTACCGACTGTGCGACTTGGGTAAGGTAGACTGTTCCCTTCTCTCTAAAAAATAAAAAAAAAAATTATAAAATCAGGTGCGTTTTTTGGACTTTTTCAAAAGTGAGGAGGAAAACGCTGATGGATCACTAAGGAAAATGGTGGGACTGATCAGGGGATTAGTCTGCAGCATCGAGAACTGGGGTTTGGGAATATGTGGGGTGTGGGTCACTAATGCTTAGCCTGGTACATCATTAACATTCAGAAAGGTGACTGCTATCGTTATGAATTTTTTTAAAACATTAATCTCCCTAGACTATCCCTTTCAGCCACAATCACATTCATAAATCAGCAATGTTATGCTCATTGTAATGTGCTACCACCAACTCTATTCATTTCCACAGATTTACAATCAACCTTATTAAACATTTTCCATACATTATCAGCTCCCGCTTCTCAATTCACATTCTGTCTCCTACTAACCTATACTCTATAGTTTTACTTGTCATATTTAGTCCATATCAGTGAGACCATACAATATTTGTCCTTCAGTGTCTGCTTATTTCACTCACCATAATATTCTCAAGGTTCCTCCATTCCTCCATGTTGTCATGTGCTTCCCAGTTCATTTCTTCCTTTAACTGAATAGGATTCCATTGTGTGGATATACCACGATTTGTTTATCCATCCATTGGTTGACGGGCACTTAGGTTCTTCCTATATTTTAGCTATTATGAATAATGCCACTATGATTATTAATATTAATAACTGGCCAGCCCATTATGAGTTCTTCTGGGGAGGGATCACACATTATCTCTTTTTCTTTTTCATCCATGAAGTAAGCACTCAAAGGTTTTTTCTGTATGAATGAGCAGCTGCCATTTTGCAAGCAATGTTAAGATCAAAGGAGTGATTTTGAACATCTTTATTTTCTTCAAAAAATTTATTGGGAGGGAAGCGGACTTGGCCCAGTGGATAGGGCGTCCGTCTACCACATGGGAGGTCCATGGTTCAAACCCCAGGCCTCCTTGACCCATGTGGAGCTGGCCCATGTGCAGTGCTGATGCACACAAGGAGTGCCGTGCCATGCAGGGGTGTCCCCTGTGAAGGGGAGCCCCATGCACAAAGAGTGCCCCCCATAGGGAGAGCCACCCAGTGCGAAAGAAAGTGCAGCCTGACCAGGAATGGTGCCGCACACACGGAGAGCTGACACAACAAGATGACACAACAAAAAGAGACACAGATTCCCATGCCGCTGACAACAACAGAAGCGGACAAAAGAAGAAAATGCAGCAAATGGACACAGAGAACAGACAAATGGGGCGGCGGGGGGGAGGGGAGAGAAATAAAAAAATAAATAAATCTTTTAAAAATTTATTGGGAGAATTAGACAATGGTTCAAACTTTCTTGGGTAAGTTTTTAATGAGCTCTGGACTCCTAAAAAGTATCTCAAAAATAATTAATTTTTTATATAAAAAAATTACATCCAAATTATCCTCTTAAAATCTTCAAATTATTCTAAAAAAGCTTTTCTAAAGTCTATGAAAGGGAAGGAGAATTATTATTAATCTTTTAATTAATGCTTATCATAAACAATATATCAGTGTTACAGAAAATTTATGTAACCTGTGCTATATTTTTTATGTGTTCCATGTACATTTTATGGTTCAGTGGGACCCTTTGCATAATCAATATGATCAGCACATTTACTTTCATATTTAAAAAGCTTTGGAACATAATTTTATTATTTGAAGTGATTTTAAAGGTTTTTAGTTCTTTGCTCTTATGACATCTCCAGTCATATCTGTGTTTCTGATGCCAGATCCTTGCTTCAGGTTGTAACCTCCAACTGCAGCATTATTTTTATGGAGAAAATGTGATCCGCTTCACAATGACTCACTTTATAATTAGTTTCCAGGGATACAAAGTAGATAAAGGTGACTAAATCTACTTTAAAGCCTAATTCCACCATACCTTCCTCTCTTACTGCCTTATTTCCCATTCCCTTGGCCCTACCCATCTCTGGGTGCAGGCAGAATTAACCAAAGCAGGACCTTCCTCCACCCATGCCAAGAGTGAGTTCTTTGCAGATAGAGCTCATGTTTTCTATTATATTCATCTTGTGAGCTAGTTTCTAACAAAGCATGTGCATATAGCAGGCTTATTAAACATTTGTTGGATTTTAATTGATGACCTGTTGTATTTTGAATAGTCCCAAAGTCAATTCATAAAAAAACGCATATAAAATATACATATTATATATACATTATGTATTATATGTGATAAATTACCTATAGTAGGGCTAAAATATGTTATATATAGTTCTGGTATATGCATAAAATATCTCTGGAAGAATGTAAAAGCAACTAATAACATTGGTTGTCAATGAAAAGGGGAAGGAGTGGCTGGAAGATGAGGTGAGAAGGAGAGTTGTAATTATATTCCCTTTCAACTTTTTGAATCATGTGAATTACTGCCAGTTTTAGTTTGTCAAAGTACTGCCAATGCAAAGTATCAGAAATGGGCTGGCTTTTATAAAGGGAATTTATTTTCACAGTTCCAAGGCTGTAAAAGTCCAAACCAACGCACCATCAGAGGTGCTTTCTCACGAAAGTCAGCTACTGTTGATTCTGTTGTCCCAGAACATGGCAAAGCAAGATGGCCACCGGGCTCTGCAGGGCTCTTAGCCTTTGCCTCCAGGCTCACCATCTTCTCCTGAGCTGCTCTGTGGGCCTGGCCCCTTGGGGGCTTTGTGCTTAAGCCATTCTCTAGTCCTCTCTTACATGACAGAATAAAAAATGGCATCTTCCTTTACTTGCGTCTGTTTCTCTCTCTCTCTGTGTCTGTTTAAATCAGACCCAACAAGAGGACAGAGACTCAATATGAATCACGCCCATTGACGTAGTCCAATCAAAAGTCCTAAAGGGACTTTACCAAGTAATCTAATCAAAAGACCCTCAACTGATATTATTCTATTATGATTTTTTCAACTGATATTAATGTAGTCAAAGGGTATCACACCTACAGGGATAGATTAGTTTAAAAACTCAATCTTTCTCTTTTTGGGAATCATAAAATAATCTCAGACTACCATACACCTATTCCAAAAAATATTTTCAGGGAAGTGGGTGTGGCTCACATGATTGGGGTCCCATCTACCATATGGGAGGTCTGGGGTTTGATTCCCGGGGCTTCCTGGTGAAGGCAAGCAGGCCCATGCCGTGAGCTGGCCCACACAGCGAGCTAGCCCAAGTGGAGTGCTGTACAGCAAGATGACACAACAAAAGGAGACACAGAGGAGTGACGATAAGAGATGCAGCAGACCAGGGAGCTGAGGTTGTGCAAGAGATTGAGCATCTCTCTCCCACTCCAGAAGGTCCCAGGATCAGTTCCTGATGCTGCCTAAAAAGAAGATAAGCAGACACAGAAGAACACACAGGGAATGGACATAGAGAGCAGACAATGAAGCTGGTGGGGTGGGGTGGGGTGGGGTGGGGGAAATAAATCTTTTTAAAAAAATGTTTTCAGTTGACTCATGTTCATAACCATTATCTAGATATGCATTTTTTTGCCCTGCTATGTCACTTCATAAAGCACCTATCACTTGCTAGTTAGGCCATAAACTGCTAAAAGATTCACTCTCTATCCTCCAGATCTCAACTATGGGTGAAGCTCATCCTGGTGCCAGGATTGTGTGATTAAATTCCCCCCGTGTTCATCACGGTTTCAATTCTGCAGACATCTGCAGAGCTGCTCGTAGGAGCTGGAGACCAGCGATGGACTTGGGTGACCTCCTCCCTCCAAAGCAAGAAGGGGGCTAGGGGGGACGATGACTGAGGAGCTCTGACGGCCCCATGAATAAAGAGCCACAGGAGAGAAAAATTCACAAGATAGACTTCACAGATGGGGCGCTTCTGACCTGAACCTTGAGGAATAAAGAGGATTTTCAGGTGGAAAGGATTTTGACTTGAAGCGTGCAGTTCTTCCCAACTAGGGCAGGTTCCTCAAGAGCCCTGGCACCTGCCTGCCTAGATTGGGAAGCCCATCCCAGCCATCAGCTGTATGTTTCTGGGCAAGTTATTTAACTCATTAGGGCCTCTGTTTTCTTATCTGTTAAAGAGAAATACAACTGTTCCTTCCTAATAGGTTTAAGAGGATTAAATAAGATAATGCCTGGAAAATTGGGGTAATGGATGGTTGTGATACGGCACAACACTGTGAGCGTAATTAACAGCACCAAACTGTATATATTTGATGTGGTTAAAAGGCAAAATTGTAGGTTGTATATATGTTTCTAAAATTAAAAAAATTAAAAAACCCAAAGGACTGTACAACACAAACAGTCCTCAGCAAATGTCAACTATGACCTAAGTTACTTGATGCAGGAAGAAAACATCTTGGAGGGCTGAGTACAAGTTAGAAATCTGGACAGGTAAGGTCCAGGCTTGCTAACTTTCTGTGACCAAGGGGTACCTCATCCCATGTGTACGGTATATTATAGTTTCCCAGTAAAATCTTGCTGCCTCCAGTGGATTTTTGGCCTCAGAAGTGGAAAGGAAAATGCTGATGGGCCATTGGAGAAAAATGATGGCAGTGATCTTGGGCTTGGGTCTTGGGGTCCAGACCTGCGGTTTGGGAATATGTGGGGTTTGGGGTGGAAGGGAGGAAGCCTAGGAGTATTAGATCTGTTCATATATTAAGAGGAACACCATCTGAAACTTTTCCACAGCTGCAGAAGGCAATGGCAGCCTCTTGATTCTACAGGAGATGGTTGCTGTTAGAAAAGCAAAAGGCGCCTTCGGTCATAATACTCTGAGAGGGGCGTGAGTACACGCTTTGTGAAGGATGGTCCCAGGGAGAAGTTGTTTTGTTTTGTTTTTTGTTTTTTTGAGGTACCCGGGCTGGGGATTAAAGCTGGGACCAGGTATGTGGGAAGCTGGCGCTCAACCACTGCCTGGGCTTCCCTGAGTTGTTCTTTCATTTGTTTGCTTGTTCTTTGTTTTTTTTTTTTTATTTTAGGAGGCACTGGGGATGGAACCCAGGACCTCTGATGTGAGAAGTGGGTGCTCAAACACTTGAGCCACATCTGCTCCCCCCAGGGGGAAGTTTTAACCAACCTAAGGCTCAGGCTTTCTCTCCAAGAGTCAGAAGTAATTTACTCCGTAGGTACAGTCTAGATGTAAGAATACCTTGCACACAGCAACTGTTAGATCCTGTCCTGAGAGGGGAAGGAGGCTTACAATTCACACTCCTGGTATTCTCAAAGAAAGGGATGAATACTGGTTTGCCCAGAATAAATTACGCGCCGTCCTGCCTTAGGACAGAGGAACAAACCGCTGGGCTTAGCCTGCCTGCTCCCTTACACCTGTCATTATCACTATAGCCAAGGTTCCATTGAAAAAACAGCACAGAGGAGTCCCTAAATTGTCCTCCAATGGCTTGAAGTGGACAACCATTTCAGTCCTCGGTGACAGAACACGGCGCGTGCATTCCTGGAGTTAAAGTGATTTGCCCTCCTCTGAAGGCCCAGGAGAGACTGCGGCAAAATGATTCATAATATTAATAAGTTTATAGCTACAAAAAGCATTTTAAAAGCACTGTAATTTTCAAAGCTCTTCCACAATTTTTGCTTCCAGAATTTTTAATCAGCTTTGGAAAGGAGTTAGGGCAGATATTTTTTTCCTCCATTTCACAGAGAAGGAAACTAACAGAGAGTTTCCTGATATTGTAAGCTAGTTGATAGTAGAACAAAAAGTAGAAACATGACTTTGTGGTTTTAAAATTGTTTTTGGAGATTAGGTCATTTTTTCAAGCAGTATTTATTGAGCAGTTACTACGGCCAGGTATGGTACGAGACCTGGGTTTGTGACTGTGGACACAAGTGATGTGGCCCGTGGCCTTGTGGAGCATCGAGGCTAGTGGGGGAGGCCCGTGTTGCACACTCAAAGAGGCAAATCTAGAAATACACGAACCATCCTTGCCACGGGGAAGAGAAGAGGGAGTCGGGGGAGAACTCCTTCAGCTATGGAATTCTCCAATACTGTGATTTTATTCAAGCCCCTGAGACACATGATTGCTGGGATACTTTCCAGTTTGGGGATTCTAGAATTCCCAGTGGCCTCTCCAAAAAAATCTGTGATTGTGGGAGGTTGGTGAGGCTCTCAGTCTTTTTCTTCAGCCATCACCTCTGCTGCAGGCTGGTCCTCTTGGAGTCATAGGCTCTGTCTGGACTATCTCCCTGCTGGAGAAAGGCAGATAGTGCAATCCCAGCTGTGAACTCTGCATGTGTAAATGTTATCAAAATGCCTTGGTGACATGAGGAAGAACAATGCTTCAGAGGTTAATGAAGTCATGGGAACCTCCACAGCCAAATCCCAGCCTCTCCGTTCAGGACACTTGTCGGCATCTGGGGCCAGTTTGTTTATCTTTGCCGGTCTGCAGCCCTTCCCCGTGGGTGCTGGCGGGGCTCCTACGTTTTCAGTCCTTTAGCCCAGGACACCTGGGCTAGACACTGTTTCCATCGACCTAATGAAGGCCCCAGAAAATGGAGTGAGCCCTCAAGAGCAGAAGTAATAACAAGGTTGGATAAATCTGGGTTCTGTGAATCAAAGCTACCAGGAAGAGTGAATGAAGCCTGCAAACAACTACCAACCAATAAAGACAGTTTGGATATCCTTGGGAATGTGAAAGAGCCAGTAGGGGAAAAGTGGTATTAAAAAAAACTGGAGTGGTAAGACAACTCTGCTGTTTGCAGATGGAGAGAGTAGCCCAGAGATGTGAAGGATTTTATGATTACATTTAACCAAGTCCTCGGGTGTATTTAACTTAAAGGCAAGGCATGGTCTCAAGCTCTTGTGTGTTATTGTACGATCAAGTCACTGAAAATTGTAAGTCCATGTTATTTTTATTTGAGCTGGGTGAACGTCTGAAGGATACAGGGAAGAGTGGGCTTTGACAAGTGAATGGGGGGGTTGTGCTGGTGAACCAATCATCTTCTTGAATTGAGAAAAACAATGTAGTCTGCTGTATCTGCACTGCATACTTTAGATTGCTCCTGGGCAGATATTGTATCTTTTACCCATATTTAGGAAACACAGCAGGCAAAATTGTAGTGTAGTGAATATAAATATCCATTCACACTTTTATTCCTCTCTTTGAAAAGTACAGTGGTTTTAGGGTACAGATCCTGGAGTCAGCCTGTGAGGTTCGGGTCCTGTATCCACTACTTAAAAATAACTGTGTGATTTTAGGCAAGTTACTTAATTTCCATAAACGCCTCAGTTTCCTTATCAGTAAAAATGGATTAATAATAGCATCTACCTCATAGCTATTGTAAGGTTAAATAGTGCTACACATGCAAATCACTTCACCTCATGCTGGCACAGATGGCAAGGATCAATGATCTTTAGATATTATTAACATTGTTTTTCTTATTAAATACCAACTGTTGAGCACTTAACATGTGCCAGACACTGTGCTAAGAATGGGAAGGATGCACAAATAGATAAACTGAGGGTTTTGCCCTCAAATAACTCCTGGTCTATATATGTATATAATTACAGTAAAATAAGCAAAGTCAGAGAGCAAATCAAGGCACTCACAGAGGCAAGGGGAGCCCAGAGGAGGGAGTGATTATTTCTGACCTGAGGGGTAGGGGCCAGATCAGAAAGGGCTGCAGAGTAAAGCAGCCTTCCAACACGATGGCAGGTGGAAAATAAGTCCAGTGGGGAGAGCACCAGCAGACTTTGGGAGTGAAAGTGAGCGTGGGGTTTGAAGCTGGCGTTTTTTCCTGTGGGTTGGGGGGATGATGGAAAGGTTAGTTGGGGCTGGGATTTGGAAGGCCTTGAATGCCATATTAAGGAAAGCAGAGGAGTTTGAACAGGTGAGGGACACGCTCACATCCGATTCTGAGGACAACACTTTGGTGGCAAGGTGGAGGAAAGGCAGGAGAAGAGAGTACACAAAGTTGAACCTGACACAGCACTGTCCTCAAGGAGCTAGAAGCCTCCTAGGAGAAATTAGACCCACGTGGGTAAACATCCAGAGAGAAGGCTCCCACCACAAAGCTATTTCTACCTCCTGATGGATGTCATGGAAATAAGCTTTTCGTTTCCTCACCTGTAAAATGGGGATAATGACAATATTTACCTCTCCAGATTGTATGAAGATTAAATCATATGAGGTTCAGCACCATGCCCAGAATACAGGAATATCTCCAAGTAATAGTCTCAGGCACCCCTGATTACATGCTGTTTTCATTGTACTGGGAAGAAGAATGGGAGGGCTGGTCAGGATTTAAGTTGGAAATGAGACTGGAAAGCAGGTTGGGGCATAACATGAAGACAGGGACTTTTTTTGGTTTCAGTTTAATCAGTTCCATCTCCATTGCACAGCTCTTGTCCCTGTCATGACACACCTGTGGGACATAGATGCATGAAAAAGGCTAAGGCGGTAGGCTAGGTTAGATAGGAGCCAGAATTCTGGAGTGATTCTGCGGAACGGATGCTGATTACAAATCACCTCCACTCGCAGGCCTCGGTTTTCTTCCTGTGATGAGGGAGTTGGGCCAAGTGATCTCTAACATCACTGAGCCTGAGGCTCTCTCTGAATCTCAAGTGTTGGGAATTTCGAAGATGACAGCTGGGTTGGATGAGCAGTTCCACTGCACTGAGTGGGGAGGGACAACCTCATTTTGCACCCGTGCCTGTTCTGCAGTGGGTGCAGCCACTGTGGAAAAGCCTCTCCACCTGCCATCCTGGGGCAGGACTTGCTCTTTTGACCCAAAATGCCACCAGCAACTGGAGAAGGAAAATGTCTGCTGGAGAGCAGCAACAAGGAGAGACATAGAGCCATTTCCCTATGAAGACAGCTCCCCATTCTTTGTCTCCTCTACCTCAGCCCAGTCCTTAAAGGTTGGTATTTTGAAGGAATCTGCCTTCAGCCTCTTTTCTTCCTATGACAGAGGGTCCACCTGCATGTTGATGGCTCTCAAGTCTCTATTTCCAAGCCTGACAATGGTCTGAGCTTCAAAATCACAGCAATAACTTCTAGATAGGGCTCCCGAATGTCCCATGGGTTCTTGGAGTCGACATGCTTCAAATTGGACGAATCATTTTCTCCCCCCAAACTTGCCTCTCTTCTCCATCCCAGTCAGTGAGATTCACTATCCCACTCAACCGCAGTATTCAGCTAGTCCACCCAGTTCCCCTGAGGGTCATCCTAGACTCTTGCCATATAGCCGCCCCCTCAGTGTACCACACACACCACATAGCATGGCCACCATTCAAAGAGTCACTAACACCTACCAATTCTGCCCCTCCAAACACCTCTTGAACCAGTGTCCTCCTCTTTCTAATGGCCTCTGCCTGCATTCCTGCCCTTCAGGTCTTGGTTTTTCACCATTGGGAGGAAAGTTGCACTAACCTCCGAAGTGCAGTCCTCACATTCCAGCCTCAAACTCAGCCATTCTTGAGACCACTACTGATAGCACAATTTTTCTCACATGGAAAACTGATCTTGTCCCTTCCTGTTTATAAAGAATTCTTCACTGCTTAAGGATCTGGCCCCTACCCACCTCTCCAGCCGCATCTCCCTTCACTGCCCCAAACCCTGCTCTCTGCTTGAGTGAAAACACCAGCATTTCTCAGTTCCTCTCTTTACTTTCATTTGTTGCTTTGCCTAACTGAAATGGCTTTTCGTCTACTTCTTCCCCCAGTAAAGTCTTATTCCTCTTCCAAGACCCAGTCCCCTTCTTCAGGACCTCCCGAGGCCAAGGGGAGCCTGTTCTCTGCTTCCCACAGTGACTGGCCAAGCCACCTGTTTCAGTCCCTGCTTACATTCTCAGCACTGTACACAGTGCTTGGCACGCTGTACCTCCTATGGTAGATATTGGTGAATAATAACAAAATGAATGACTTGGAACCCTGCTAATATTCACAGTGTCATACAACTTGTCATTGGCAGATAAAATCCAACCACTTCGGGAAGCAGATGTGGCTCAGGCAATTGGGTGCTCACCTACCACATGGGAGGTACCGGGTTTAGTTTCTGGTGCCTTCTAAAGACGAGCAAGACAGCGAGCTGACCCGATAGGCTGGTGCAACAAGAAGACACAATGAAGAGATACAACAAGGAAACACAATGAAAGACATGACAAGTGGGAGTGGAGGTGGCTCAAGCGATTAGGTGCCTCCCTCCCACATGGGAGGTCCCGGGTTCAGTTCCCAGTGCCTCCAAAAAAGAAGATGAGCACACAACGAACAGACACAGCAGACAACAAGCATGAACAACAAGGGGGGTGGAAGGAGAAGTAAATAAAATGAATTTTTAAAAGAAATCAAATCACTTCCCTATTCATTCAGCCATTGTGTCCTGAGCACCTCCTTAGGGTTGGGTACCACCATGCTAAGATAAGAGCGTCCCTGCCGTGGCACCATAATACAGGCTCTGTGGCCTCAGAGTGAATGAGTATGTGCATCTTTCTTTTACTGGGCCTGTGGGGTGGGGTTGGGAGGTGGAGGCTCTGTCCCCATGTTGTAAAGGGGATTGAATTTCTTCAGGATGAGAATCAAGAGCCTTTACTTAAGGATGTTGTCAGAACCACCACCGAATTGCATTTTGGACTGAGGATAACCCCTAATTTTGACTGGTAGGGACCATGGGGAAAAGATTTCCAACTCATGCCACAGGTTTCTGCACAATATCTCCCAGTTGGTGCTCACGTTTGCATTATGTATCTGGATCTATATTCATATTTCTGTCTGTACCTATGTCTAGTGAAAAGTGCTGTGGGAAAGATGAGGTGCTCTGAGGAAGTGAAAAATAAGAAAAATCTTGGGTTAAGTAGTTTTAAGTCTACTAGGGAACTAACATATGTATACAAATGACCAAAATACAATAAATCCTAGAAGGACTGTGGAATTAGCATCTCCAGAGTACTTTGAGTTTCAGCTCTCAGCTCTGGTTTTCTGGGCCAGCCAGCTCGCTAGTTGGAGTGGGATGCTAAATGGGGCCAAGGGCACAGGGCAGTTTCCACCACTAGAGAACAACTGCTCACTGACCACGGTCACCCTGAAACTCAGATGGCCTCACTCTGAGGGTCCCCTTGCTGATGGTCCTCTTTGGACTCTGGAGAGGGTCTAGCGCAATCCTGACCCTGCTGTGTCTTCAGATACAAAGAGCAGCTCATTTCCGAAGCTGGATGTCTGGTCTCATTTCAATTTTGCATGATCTGATGAGGGGACCAGTCCCAAGTCATGTGAATTTACAGTGCCCTGAGGTTTGAAATATAAGCTGTCCCTTTACAAAGTTAAATGACTGTTTCCCGTTTCTGGAGAAATTGATTTGTTGGGTGCAATAACACTGTTCCTATTAGGGAGCATAAAAATGCAAAATTTTAAAATTCGATTTTTTTAAAGAGCATTGCTTGGTTTGACAGAGCTTTTTGTTGACATGGATGTTGGGGGAATGGTATTTAAAAACATTAAAGATATACACACACATCCTGGAGTATTTGTAGGGAACAACCTCTGTTCTTCCCATATGCAGCTTGGAAAACTGGGCCAGAATGATTGTGCAGAAACTTCCTGATGAAAACAGACCTGTCAGCCATTTCCAAGCTAGAACCCGGCTGCCGCAGGGACTCCAGCCTGGCTGCAGCCCTTTGCTGCTCCACGGACACTGTGCCCTGCAGGCAGCTCCTGCCGGGGAGCCGACTCAAGGGACTTCACTCTTCTTGGCACGCAGCTAGGTCCTGGGGACACCCCTCCCCTTCCCGGGTCCTATCTAGCAGAAAAAGGCCAGATTATCAGCCCAGGAGTCACGTGAGCCAAATCCACGCTCCCTCGCCCCCCAACAAGGTTAATCACCCCACCCTTCCAGGTCCGCTCCCCTTGGAGCCTCTGAAGCGCCTCCTCTGCAGGGGGCTCCAGGATCTGCAACCCCAAGTGGCTTTTGCAAAAGGGGGTAGGGGTGGGGAGGGGGGAGGGTCTGGCTTCTTTGTGCCTTCCCAGGATGAACTCAGTTTATCGAAATCTCTAGCTCCCATCTCTAGCCTCAAGTCTGCACATTTCTTTTGTGATCACAGCTTTCCATTCCTTGAGACTTTACCTGTTCCCGGCCCAGCCTAAGAGCTTTTCCCGTATTATCTTACTTAAATTTCACAGCTGCCCTCTGCGGTGGGCGTTATTATTCCTATTTTACAGATGAAAAGAACTAAGGCACTGAGAGTAATATGCCCCGTTCTGGCAACTGACAGACGTGCACTGGCAGGTTTTGCATCTAAGTGGATTATTGACTCCAAAGCCCTGGATCTTGATTGCGCTCTATAAGCAAGAATAAAAATAATAGCTAACACTCTGCACTTAATACATGCCAGGCCCAGTGCAGAGTATTTCTCCAAATTATTCTCAGAAGTGGGTCCTGACTACCTGGGCTCCTTTCCTGGTTCTGCCACTTACCATTGCCACCTGACCTTGAGCAAGTTTCTCAACCTCTTTGTGACTCAATTTCCCTGTCTGAAAAATAAGGCTAAAAATACGGCTGTTGTGCAGAGTAAATGAATTAATTTAGGTAACGCACTTAGAACACAGACTGGTACATACTGATCCCTCAAATTTGTTTTATTTATTTATTTTTTACCATCGCATCCACTTCACAGATGGGGAACCTAGGCTTGTAGAAGTTAAGCAACCGTCTCAGATTGCCCAGTGCATACCCTGCGGCACAGACCTGCCTGAGATAGTCGTGCTGGATGGGGGTCCTCGCGCAGGTGAACTGTACCTGGGCGGTGGGAGATGTGTATCTCGGGCGTTGCTGCAGGACGCGCTGCAGCCCAGGAGGCCTCGCACGGTCATCAATGGACACACAGGGTTGAGGTGTCCGCTTCGCTCGGGATTTGCCCGTTTGAGAATGCCCCGTTGGTGTAGGATACCCAGCCGCACGCGCTTAGATGCACCACGGGCGACACCCGTGCCCGGGGGTGGGCTTCCCCGCGGGTGGGAGCGACGCGCCCCACCCCCGTGCACACTTACCCACACTCGCGCAGAGGCCGCTCCCCCAGCGCCCGCAGCCGGGCCCGCGCCGCCCCGCCCGCCGCGCTCCGGGGCGGAGTTTCCTCCACGGCTCATTGTTCGCGGCCCAGCGCCCGCCCCGCCCCGCCCGGTCCCGCCGGCGGCGGCGCGCTCCTGGGGGAGGGGGCGGGGGCCGGCGCGGACGGGACAGAAGGCGCTGCAGCCGCCCGCCGGGCCTCAGCCGCGCCGACACCGCCCGGGACGCAGCGGCGCGCCGCTCCTCTGCTGCCTGGCTCCGCGCCTTAGCCCGGCTCTGCGGCAGCGGCAGCGGCAGGGGAGGAGGGGCCGCGGGAGTGGGACTCAGGAGCCTCGGGTCACCCCGGGGCTTCCGGAGCGCGACTCGGGAACCTCGTGGCCACCGGGCCACCGGAGCCATCGCCAGGCCTCTCCGAGCGGCGCCCGTGCTCCGGCCGCCCGGACACGCGGACCCTCGACCGACCCCGCAGCCACCTGCTCGCGGCCCCAAGGCGAGGACAAGATGCGCTCCGTGCTGGCGTTCTCGGCGCTGCTGCTGCTGCCCCTGCTCTCCAGTGGTGAGTGCAGGGCCCGGGCTCCGCGGGTCCCGCGGGCTCCTCACCGTACCTGTGCGTCCCCGGCCCGCCAGGGCGGTGGAGAAGACAGCCGTGCCTCGTGGCCGGCGAGTCCCTGGCGCAAGTCTGCGCACACCCATTGCTGGGGTGGCACGCTGACTTTGCACCATCCACGCCCCCTCCAAACCCGAGAAAGCCGCAGGTGTCGGGCCAGAGAGTGGATCGCGCCTCCCGTCTCCATTCGAGGGGATTGGGCGGTGGGTGATGCTGGGGAAGCAGGCTAGCGCGGGCGCATTGAATAGGTTTGCGGGAAAAGAGAGAAGAGGCTTAGGGCTTCCGCGGGACTCCAGGGTTTGCTCTCGCCTTCTCTCCTTGCTGGAGGGGATGAGGCCCCGAGGGCTTAGGGACAGTATTGTGTACTCGTTGATTCCAGGCCGAGTGGCAGGCGGAAAGCTGGTGAGGAAGTCCGCGAGGCGGGCGCCAAGTCTCCAGTCGGCACCCACGCGGGGAATGTCTTTACGCGTTCTCCGAGTAGAATGTGCAGGCACAGCCCACCCGAACCCCCAGGGTCACCTGGATGAGTAGGGTCCCTGCTTCCTGTCTCTCAAGCAATAGATCCCTATCTCAGTACACGGTCAGGATGGGGAGACCCCCTCCAACCCTTTACACAAAAACAGGAACTTCTCTCTCACTAAACAGGTTGATTGCACCTTAGAAACAACCCCCATGTTTTCCTGAAAGTGAAATGCTCCCCTTCTTTTGGGGGATAGGCAGTGGCACCCAACCACAGAGCAGGTGTCCCAGAGCCCTTAAGAAAGCTGGAGTCTCAGCTCCAGGAGAGAGTGCATTTGCCCACCTGAGCAGCTGCAGTCTCTGCCTGGAAAGGGAGAGAGGTGGTAACTCCCACCCTAGGAACAGGAGGACTGCGGTGACAACCCAGACAGGGAAGGAAACTTGCTGCTGGCAAGTGCTGGTGGCTCTGGACTAGACTCTAAGGAGGGGGAGATGGCATTCCTCTATAGAATGACTATTTCAGATTAATAGTATAGTCAACCTGTTCCTTTGGGCAGCTGAAGGAATAAGAATCCCAGAAAGCATATAATGGTGGACCTAGAGGCCCCTTCTACTTCTTTAATTCTGTCTTACCTGTAAGGAAACTGAGATCCAGACTTAATGACTTGCCATGGAGTTCAGCCAAATGGATATGAAACCAAAAAGCACTGACAAGGGGTCTAATATATTGTCAGTTCCCTTAGTTTTATTGTTTTTCCCATTGTAGGCTGGTCCACCCACCCCTGTTTAAAAGGTAAGCTCTAAAGGGACCTGTCTGGGGATAATTCCTTTGTTGCAGAGACTCACCCAATAAATGAATGTTGCTCTGAATCGAATCACGGGATTCCAGCAGTTTTGGGTTTATACCATTCCTGATGACTGCCGCCTAGGCTGTATACCTTCAGAAGGGCAGAGATGGAGTTGCCTTACCTGAGTCCCTACTGGAGGGTCTAAAATCGACCACAGCCGATTCAAACACCAAGCCTTTTCCAGCCTCAGTTTATGCAGAGAATGATATCATCCCCTTGCTGCTTTATACTGTGCGAAGCACTTCCCATGTTAGCACATATTCTGATATGAGCACTTTAGGAATAGGGCACCTGAGGCTCAGAGACTTCAGTGACTAGCTGTTTGGGATGGGAGCTCAGTTACGGTCCTGATTTACTGCATAGCAGGTTCTTACCATGTGCCATGGCCGTGGTTTCTGGGCAGTGTCCAAGTACCAGGGAGACAGTTCTAGCCTAGAAGCCAGCAGCGAGCTAGGCTCGGAGTTTTTCCCATGGGTGGCTGAGAAGCATCTTTCCTTAGAGCACAACCCCTCCACAGCCCCCACCCTCTCCTTGAAGCGAGGGTGGCTCAGCCTCTTTAAGCTCACAAGCACTGGGAGCCAGCCCAATCCTTCCTGACGCAGCCTTTCTCTCCTCTGGGCCGTGTAAGAGGATGCGTGCACTGAGGGCCAGCTGCCCTGAGAGGGGCACGGAGAACCACCACACTCCAGCACCTCAGTGCTGCAGCTTGTGCCAATCCGTGGTGACCAACTGCATTCTCAAAGCCATTCCACCATTCCTCGCACCGCCCCCCCCCCCCAGGAGCAGACACCCTTCGCCCACTGGGAGTAGGGCCCTTCCCTTTAAGGCCGGGCTGTTGGGGTAGTGGAGCTACCCACCCAAGGGTGCCTGAGCCTGCGTGTTCTCTGAGTACCGGCTCGCCGCCATGCACCAAAGAGACCCAGTGGTGCCAAAAAAAGGCTGTTCAGAGTATGGGAGAAGCAGGCTTTTCTAAGTGTTAAAATTTGGGGAGGGTTAATCTGGGGAGAAGCTTCTTGAAGGAGGTGTTTTCTTTTTTTTTAAATTGTGGTAACAGGTATACAGCTCAAATTTCCCATTGTAACCACTTTCACGTATACAATTCAGTGGTATTATATTCACAATGTCATGCTCCCATCACCACCATCCATTATCCAAACTTTTTCATTGGGGTTTTTATATAGTGATTTTAGAATAGAAAGGATCAGCATTGGGGTGGGGGACCATTTCCTAGGATGGCTGAAGCTGGATGAAGTGCAGACTCGGTGTGGGTGCTGGGGGGCAGTGCAGCTTAGGGGCTGGGGTGCCATGATAGGGTTCTTGAGATGAGGTCAGTGAGCTGCAGGAAGGCTTTGGGGAAGAGGTGAGCTTCCAGAGCCTGAAGAGGAAGTTCCGTGGGTGGGATGGTGGGTGGCAGGTGTTCCTAGCATGTGGCTCTGCGTGGAACTGTGCTCTGAGGCAGGAGTGAGCAAGATGCTGGGGTTGGGAGCAGACTTGTCTAGGACAGACAGGGAAGGATGAGAGGGACACAAAGGTACCAGTTGGCAGCATGGCCAGAACTGTGGGGTGTGGTCACCCAGGGAGGAGCAGGGGAGGGGACCTGGGCATGCCCAGCAGGGTTCAGGCAAAGCACAGATGTGGGGGGAGAGGCAAGCAGCATGAAGTCTGCACCTCATCTTCTGCCTTCTAAGGAATCTATGGGTGGGGTTTTGATGCCTCCGCCCTTTGGAACCTGAGAGGGGAAGTGGCCTACCCTGGATTCACATTCCACCAGGGAAGGACTAGAGCACTAACTCCTATCCATCTTTCTGGTATCTTTGCTGAGAGGTCTTCCCCAATTTCTGAGCTACAGCCAAGTTATGTTTTCATGGTGTGCTGGTGAGTTCCCCAAGGGCAAGGAGCCCCGATCCTCTTCATCTTTGTCCCTGCAGGGCCCAGTCCAGCGACTCCAAAAATTTTGTCTGCGTTGTTGAACTGAAGGGAACTGGCCCAAGCCCCTGACTCTCTGGGAGGATAGCCCTCAGCCAGTTTGCGCCCTCTGCAGCGAGGCAGTGAGGTCGCGCTCTGGGCTCTCTCTCCAGCAGCCGGAGCAACTGCTGAAGGTCAGGTTTCTGGGATTACGATCCCAGACCTCTGGCTGCTGTGGGGACAGCTTAGCTCGAGGCCCTCCCTTCCTCAGGGAAGTGGAGGAACCCTTTCTACAGCTCACTGCGCTTCCTGGAGGATGGGGTGGCATTGGGATTTGATGGCCCTGATCCCCATGGCAGAGGCCCCAGGACCCCCCTCTTCAGGTCTGCTGAATGCCAGCTCAAGCCTGAACGGAAGGTTCCCCTACATCACAGGAGAAGGAGAGTGAGGTTGTTCTGCCCACCCCCTCCCCACGCCCAAGGGCTGCCTGAGGACTGCGTCAGACCTTAAAGGCAGGGTGCTCTGGGCTCATTTCCTATTTGTGCCCTCTGGGTGATGCTGGGCAGGGAGCTCAGCTGGGCGGGCTTCCTGTCACGTCCTGGGAAAAATGGGTGAAGTTGTCCTGTAGCCCTGTTTACTTTTGGGGCTATTTGTGCCACCATGTGCTGTGACCGTATATGTCTATCTCCTTTTGGCCTCTGGGACCCTCTGCTGCCCACAGCATTCAGCCAATATTTGGGATACACGGGTAGTTAAGAAATGCTTGTTGGGAGACTAGCTGCACAAAGGCAGCCGTCACCTGCAGATGCAGGAGCGGCCCCTCCACAGCTCCCCCGTCCCAAGCTCTTACATTGGCTCTCAGTTCCGATCCCACCCACCCTGGACCACCACAGCAGCCAGCACTGACCCCTCCGCCTAGCCTCCCGGCCTCCGGGCTCCTCTCCTCCCTCCACGCCCACCCCTTTCCCCGATAGGCACCATCACCACCCTCTCTTCCTTTGTATCCTTATCCCCCTCGGGTCAGCCACCTCACACTTCCCTAGGGCCAGGGTGCAGGGTGGCACCCCGTCCGCCAATTGTCACAGCCGGAAGGCTGCCTGCCTCAGCCAAGTGGGGAGAGAATTCAGAGGACCGGCTGAGCAAGGCTTGCCAGTCAGCCAAGAGTTGGGGTGCTGGGGACTCACCTCCAGGCCCCCAGAGACCCATGGGCTGACCAGGTGCCCACAGCTGTCTGATCTTGGTCCTCCCAGCTCTCTGACCCGGGTGAGGGTGGAAGGCACACTGGGGAGGAGGGCACTTTCTAATTTCTTCAACATAGCAGATATGTGTAAGGCCAAAGCCACAGCCCTTTCTTACCTGAAATTCATGGAGTTCGGTCCAAGGGCCAAGGCCCTTTGCCTATATCCATTCTGATTCCTGTGCTAACCTGCTCTGATCTCAGTGATTGCAATCGCAGGACTCTCAGGCTGCACAGCTTGAGACTGCCTTTGGATAGCCTTCACCTCATCTAAGAGGGGATGGGCTTGCATTAGCTCCCACAGCCAGCTCTTCTCCCACATGGCTCACTCCCTCATTCCCTTCAGCTCTCTGCTGGAATGTCAATTTTTCACAGAGGCTTTTCCTGGCAGCCCTGTATAAAACATACCTTCCCGTACAGCTACTGTGGAAACAGCCCAGTGGTTCCTCAGAGAGTTATGTATGGAATTACCATATAATTATTATGTAACCCAGCAATCCACTTTGCTTTTAGGTATATACCCAAAAGAATTGATAGGAGGGCCTCTTGAACAGACTTTTTTTTTTTTTTTTTTTGAGATACTGGTGGGGCGCTGGGGATTGAACCCGGAACCTCTTATGTGGGAAACTGGCGTTTAACCACTACGCTGCATTGGCTACCCTGAGTTTGTTTTTTGTTTTGCTTACTATTGTTGTGTTTTTTTTTTTTTTTTTTTGTCTTTTTGTTTTAGGAGGCACTGGGAACCAAACCCGGACCTCCCATGTGGGAAGCAAGTGCTCAGCCACTTGAGCCATATCTGCTCCCCTTGAACAGACATTTGCACTCCAATGCGCTTAGCAGCATTATTCACAATTGCCAAAAGATGGAAACAACTCAATTGTCCATGAACACATGAATGGATAAACAAAAGGTGGTTTATGCATACAATGGAGTATTATTCAGGCATAAAAAGGAATGAAGTTCTGATACATGTGACACATGGATGAACCTTGGAGGCATTATATTGAATGAAATACATCAGACACAAAGGGACAAATATTGTATGATCTCACTTATGTGAAATAATTAGAATATGCAAATTCATAGAGACAAAGTAGATTTCAGATTCCCAATGGCCGGCTGGGTGGGAGTAGGGTGAGGGTGGGAAGGGAGAGTTAATGCTTAGTTGGTACAGAGTTTCTGTTTGGGGTAATGCAAGGTTTTGGTAATGGATGGTGGTGATGATGACACAACATTATGAATGTAATTGATACCACTGATGTGCATGCTTTAAAGTACTCAAAATGGAAAATTTTTTGGTGTATATATGTTATTACAATAAAAATTTAAAAATAAACAGCACAGCCTCGTCCCCTTGCTCTGCTATATTTTCTCCATAGGACTTGTTACCTGCTGTATAGCCATTTCTTAGTCTGAATTCTCCTATTAATTGGTAAGTTCTGCAAAGGCAGGGACTTTGTTCAGTGCTGCAGCTGCAGGGCCTATCACAATGCCTGGCATATCGTAGATAGTCAGTAAATACTTGCCAAATGGATGAGTGAGCAGGTGAGTGACAGCTGGTTTAGAACCCGAAGTCTTAACTGCCCGTTCCATGCTCTACAAGGCTCTAACGTGATTCCAGAAGAGAAGAGGTAGGCTCTGGTCTTGGCAGATCAGACATGTGGGTATAACATGGAGCAGGGAACCCTGTAGGGGGAGGGCTATGGGAGAGACAGGAGTCTCGAGTCTCTGTGATTGCCTTCATCCAAAGGAGTCTTCCGTTGAGGATTAGGATTTGTTAGACCTTTATTTGGTTGCTCCTAACACCCAAAAAGAAACAGTAGATTAAAGGAGACAAAAGTTCTACAACTCTCATATGAGAGGTGTTTGTTCAGCGGGCTGGTGTGTTGGTTCCGACACCATTAGCCTGCTGCCTCATGCCCAGGTTTTCTGCATGCCGTCCTCCCCTCCCACCCCAGGGCACAGGGAGATACTGTCTTGGAATTCGTCCTTGGACACTCCATGAGAGCAGCAAATGGAGGCCAGTGACTTTCAGACTTGGTTGGCAGGTTCTGTAGAGTTGCCTTGGGGGCCACCAAGAGCTTGGGGCTACATGCATCTGGGGGGGGGGGACACGGACGACACACACACTAAGAATAGGCCAAGTGAGGAAAGACCATGCCCCACTCATTTGGAAGAATGCACTTTCTGCCTGTTCTGTGTGGTAGGTCTCCACATAAAAAATCCTTTGAGAAAAAAATTCTACTGGCAAAGTTAAGAGAAGAAAAGCAGACACCCAGTAGTGTTATGCCCAGGCTTTCAGGTTAGAGACTTGGATTTTAGGCTACTTGCTAGCTTTGTCACCTCAGATTTGTTCCTTGGCCTCTCTTTCCCCAGCTATAAAATGGCTGTAATACCTTCCTCACTGAGTAAGGTTAAATACAACCACGTGGGTGATGTGTCCAACACATAGCAGGCATAAGTACATTTTGGTTTTATTTCTTGTATTGGCTTCAGCTCCAGGCCAGAGTGAGGTGTGATGAACAGACCCTGTGACCTCTGCTGGCTATCTAAGCTGGTAGCATCCGTTGAGATCTCGCAGGGCCAAGTTTTCTTCTCCAAGGCCAGGAACCAAGGCCTTTTCCATTTAGCCACTGCACCACAGCCAGGTTACTTGGCGAGGGGGCCAGTTCTGGGGGACTACAGTCCACAGCCCCTGACAAAGGCTCAGATACCTACCCCCCCACCCCCTCCCTGGTTCTGGCCCATGTGCTTCCCACCCTAGCCCTAAGGAGCATTTCCCTTCACTTTGGGCTTTGAGCCAAAACAGCCGTTCCTGAAGCTACTCAGACCCTGATCCTGGCAGCCTCCCAAGGTGCCCATCACATTTTTAAAAGTAGTCTCACATCCTACGGCTTTTATTCTATCTGGAAAATCCTCCTGTGATTGGCTAGTAACTCTTCTCCGGCCACCCCTATTACCCTGCCTCTATCCATAGCTTGGCGATTTGAGTCTCCCTCTTTGTGGCTCTTCTTTTCTCCTATCATATAACCTTATTCCCACTCTAGCAAATTCCTGGTAACACTGTCACCAGCCAGGCAGCTAAGCATGATGTTGGCCTTTGAATAGCCGTCTTTAATTTTCCTTTTCAGGAAAGGAGGGGGAGGAGGTGGGGAGGATGAGGTTACAATCCAACAACTAATATAAGCCAGGAAATAGAATATTTCTTTGTAAAAATGAGGAGTGGGAGGAAGACAGGATGGGAATCTAAGAAGTACAGATTTGTGTTTGGCTTTCTGCGTAATGAACGCCAAGGAAGCATTGCTCTGTGTCTCAGTGTAGCCAAATGGTAAATCAGGGCTAATGCCATGTGGGTTATTTGTTATTATTTTTCACTCCTACAGCTCTGTAGAGCAAGCTGTGTCCCAAAATGCATGCAAAGAGAACACTAATAGGCCTAAAGACTATTAGTACATGTTTGACAAATTAAAAATTGTCCTATGAATAAAAGGGAGCCATACTCCAAAAAATTTGGGAAATGCTAACTACTCTGTTCCCCTTTTGTAAAGTCAGTGCACACTAGAATCGTAAATACTCTGAGATGTCCCATAAGGGGTTTCCTTTTTACCTTCATTTATCTCAGTTGTTCCCCAAATGTACTTTAACCATGGAACCTTTTCATTGTCTTCCCCTCCTTTTAGTAGAACTAAACAACTATTAACAACTATCTAGTTGTTCCCCCAGAATATTTGGGGGGAATAGGGATGTTAAGGGAGGGTAACCAGCTGCCCTAGTTAGCCCACGGCGACTGAGATCTGGGGATATGAGATTTTCAGGGCTAAACACCAGATGTCCCTGTGTGAAGACCCTGAGCAGGCTAGAAAGTCATCACACTTGCAAACGCCTTGCGTGTGTTTGGGGGCTGGCCCAGCGAGGCCTTTTGAAATGGCAGTGTAATCTCAGAGAGCCCTCCTTCCTTAGGGTGTTTATGGGAATTCTTGTGGAAGGTTGTTCAAGGCTGGTGGCTGCTTCTCAGATAAAAGTTGGAGGCGTTATTAAAAGAATTGTGGATGTGTGTGTGTTTAAAACAACTCCGACATTTGATCTTTCCGCCAAACAGTGTTTGCTGGCTGCCTCTGGCTTCTTGCTTCCTGTTGTGCCTCTGCCCCCTGCTGCTTTGAGCCGCTGACCTGGCGCAGGGGCATCACCACAACTTAAACTCAGTCTGAATCCCTGCATCCTGGCTCACACGCTCGCATTGCCCGGGAGGGAAAAGGGGGTTCCAGAGGACCCCATGTCAGGAGGCTCTACACGGCTCAGCCCAATGTAGCAATCTTTTGGGCTCTTTCCCCAGCCCAGGTTAAATGGTTTCAAACTTTCCTGGGAAGTGGGGAGTCACTGAGATGGGAGCACATGCTTGTTTGCTTTAACCTGAAATGAGCCTCCAGCTTGCACATACTCGCCAAGCTTTAAGCCCGCACATTCGGCAGCCCTTCCCAGGTGGGTCAATGAGCAAGGGGTGCCTCTCATTCGAGTGGATGCAGCCCTACACCCCAGGCGCTTTGCTCCTTCCCCAGGCGCTGTGCTCTCGAGGTCTGTTCCCCAACACACCCTCCTGCTCAGCCCCAGAGCATCACACAAACTTGCTGCTCATCCTGAGGTCACCTGGTTTCAGCTTCTCCAGAGCCCCACTGGCATACTATTAATAGAAAAGCCAATGCTGTCAATAGCTGACTGCTGGGGAGTGGCAGGTTGCAACCTCCCCCCCCCTGCCCTGCCCCCCACCTCTCCATCCCTCTGGCATCCTGGGTTTGTTGATCTTACAGAGGGAAAACTATCTGGCTTTACCCCCAGCCCTGGGAGAATCTGAAAATCTGGTCCTGACCATGCAAACTCACATCTCTGTATTCCATCGGCACTTTAGGGCAATTGTGTCAGCTGTAATTGCCCCCTGCGGCATCCTGCTAATAAAGCTTTGGGTATCTTTGGGTATTTATGTGGGTGTGTGTATGGGGGTGGTGGCAAGCATGGAGAAGATGTCCCGGAGGGTCTTTTGAGTTGGGCATTGAGCTAAAGAGCAGTGAGAAAGAGCAAGTTTGCAAAGCACATGCTTGGTGAGGGTAGCACAACCTTGTGAATGAACTCAGTACCACTGAATTGTAGGTTGTGTATGTTATCACCATAGTTTTTTTTGTTTGTTTGTTTGTTTTTTTAAAGAGGGAACTGCTACATCCACTCAGGCCAGGAGTCAGGAAATGTGGGCAAGTTATTTCCTCTTTGTGGACTTCGGTTTTCTCATCTAAACCAGGGACCTGGCCCAGGAGATCTCAAGGGATCTCCCTAGTTTTTCTTGATGGTCTCACAGGGCGTGACTTAACCTGGTGTTTTAGGTGCCAGTGCTGCTGACACAATCTGAGTGGGTTCAAGTGCATGGATGTGTCTGTAGAGGTCTGTGAACACACTAGAGAACCCTGGTGTTGAGCCAGGCTTGGGCAGCCCTGATGCTTTTAGCCATCGGAGATGACCAGAGGGGGAGGAAGTTGTTCTTGTTGCAGTTTTACACTGTGAATTCCGGGATCAGGAGAGGGAAGGAGTGTGCATATGTTCAGTGGTGCCATGGGGTGGGGGTGGGGGGGTGCTCAGGTCTTACTGTCCTCTTCCCCCCTCCTGTTCATCTCACTACAGGTCAAGATGCTCCCCTCCCCTGTCCAACAGCCAGAAGGGGAAGCAGATTGGGTGGAGTCAGGCATATATGGGTTCATGTGCCCCACAGGATAAGAGAACCAGGATTAGGAATTGGACAGAATTCTAGATACCAAACAAGGTAGGAGATGGTCCCTGGTATCTGACCATCAGTTTTCCAGCTCTCCCTTCCAGTAGGGACAGGGTGGGGGTCAAGTGATACTCAGGGTCCCTCTAGTTCTGATACTAAGACCCAGTGATACAGAGGACAATGACGTTGGCCTGACTTTTAAAGACCCTGGGCGTGGAGGGCTGTGTACTGGATAATACCTTGGCTCTGGGTGCTGAAGAAGCTCACTGCCTCCCTCTGGGCCCTCCCAGCCTGAGAGAGTGGGCATCAGCAACTCTTCAGCTGCATCTTCCTGCTGCATTTCATCACCCTCCTAACACAGATCAGTGTGGAAGGGGAGATGAGGAAGGTAGCAGTTGCTGGGACCAATTCTTCTGAACCCTCAGGTCCTGGGTTGTACTGTAAGGGGCTGTAGAGTGGCCAAACATACTATTGCTTAACCATAGTAGATACAACATAGAGCGTCCCTAACGGGTACTGTGCCCACTTCTCCCACTTCTCAGTTGGGAAATCCAAGGCAGGAGGACGGGCGATGTACGTGTCCTGAGGCTCTAAGTAGGTACTCCTCATTGCTCGAGGCGTGGGAATGAACAAATCAACTTGGCCTAGACCTCTGGGCTTCTGCATCCACCATATAAGGTAGTAAGATTGGAAACACAACAAAGAGGATAGAAAAAGAAGGTGGAGATGGAAGTATATGGGGCCACTGAGCAGGAAATGCTGCCTCCCCTCCGCCCCCTCACTTGGAGCCCCAGCCTGACTGTGGAAGCCACCCCAGGTGATCCAGGCCAGCCTGGTCCCCTTTGATGACCTGTACAACTTCAAAGGGAAACCAGACGTTTTGCTCCCAGTTTACTCTGACAAGTTGTGAACTCACCCTCTGCTTGTACATGTGGCACGTGTTCAGGCCTCCTGCTCCCCTTGTCTGACGTCATTAAGCCTTGTTGGCTACTTTTAGTTGCCTGCGTGTGCTGCTGTTTAGACACCTGGCTCCAACCGGAGCTGGGATCCTTGATTCACTTCCTTGGGTGTAGCTGATAGGAAACCCAGCTTCCTCGACTAGCCCTCCGGTCTCAAACTTTAGCAGCGATAACTTGGCTTTGTTTAAAAGGAATGTAAGCCTTTAAATTTCCCCACAGGCTTTGATGGGGGACTAGGGAGCAACTCCTCTCAATTGTTTGGTTATATTTATTTACTAGGTTTGTTTGTTCTTTTTAAGCAACACTTCCCCACCCACTACCCACTACCTCCCCCACAGCGGCAGCTCCACTGTCTTCAAAACACCAAAGAAATCAAGATATTGCTCTATCATGTAGTGGTGTTTTTTCTTGTACCTCTTCAGCCCAAGGGGGAGAGTCTTGGGTAATGAAGTTTCTGCTTTCTTTTGCCTGCTCTCCTGAGTAAGTGGGGGTAACAAATGGGGAGCTGAACAAACTGAGTCTTAGCTAGTCATCCAGTTCCCCGCCCCCACCCCTGCCGGCTTCCCCTCCCCTGATACATGTTAGTCTTTGGAGAATGTGCAGTAATGTGGATTATTATGCAGCAAGCAGGACACAGGTGTTATTCCTGGAAGGGAAGAATT
Organism: Dasypus novemcinctus; assembly: GCF_030445035.2. NCBI lineage: Eukaryota > Metazoa > Chordata > Mammalia > Cingulata > Dasypodidae > Dasypus > Dasypus novemcinctus. The sequence goes on along the minus strand of NC_080677.1, from coordinate 110,387,100 downwards.
CGCTCCAGGACAGAAAAAAAAATGTTTGGAAATTTGGAAAGCTACACTTGTTACTACCTTACTTAACCTTTAGCTTCCACCAGCGGAAGATGGTCATTCCCTGGGAAATTCACAGGCTCCAGTTCACAAAACTTTCTCACTCTGTTCCCAGAGGCACTTTTCAGGGGTGATTATCCCATAGCCGCCTATGCAGGACTTCCCTCTGGCTTTTGGCCGTTGTTTTAGGCTGGGAGTGGAGACTGGTCTTCCGGCAGAGGTTTCCAGAGGCAGGGGAGAAATCACTACACACCTGGCTATTTTCAAGGCTTTAGGAGAGGGCAATGAAAGGGGACCTTGACTTGTCGTGGTTTCTTGAGCTCCCTCAAGAAAATATTTACTGAGGTTGTTTTTTGAACTTAGTGCTAAGAGTTGAATGCCAAATGTGCATACACTTTGGCTGTGGAAGTATGGGTGTGTCCAAGGATTTAAAGTATAGCAGATGCTACTGGGGAAAGACATACGGCAAGTTAAAAAATTGGGCAGGCGTGTGCGCAAAACCTGTGCAGCAGTTCCTTGTTGCCTCATCACTGCAGATGGCCTGGATTAAAATCCCCGCCCCCTCATTGGCCTTTGAGTGGTCTTTCCAGCTCCCCAGGGTGCGTGTCCTCTTCTGTACAATGTACATAATAATAGAACCTACTCAGAGGTTGTTGGGAGACTCAAGTGAGAGCATGTGTGTGTCTTAGTTTGCTGGGCTGCTATGACAAACACCACACACTGGTTAGCTTAAACAAGAATTTACTGTCTAACAGTTCTGGAGGCTAGAAGTCCAAAATCAGAGTATCAGCAGGTCATGTTTTCTCTGAAGCCTGTAGCGTTCTAGTGGTTCCTTGGCTTGTTAATGCAGCCCTGCCTCCATCACATGGTGCTGTCTTCTGTGGTCCTGCCTAACTGTCCAAATTGCCTCTGCTTTAAGGACGGCAGCTATAATGGAGTAAGTTCCACCCTCATTCACACCTCAACTAATAACACCCTCATAGGTCCTCTTTGCAAATGGGTTCACACCCACAGGACTGGGGTTTAGCACTTCAATATGTCTTTTGTGGAGGGCATGATTCAATCTCTAACATGTAAAGCACTTAGCTCAGTGTCTGGCAAATATAATAAAGCGAGTTATTAAGACTAATAAGAGTAATGATGATAAATTGTTTTTGGAAGACATGTTTTTCATGGGCGGATTTGTAGAAAGTCCCACCATGGGAAGCCTCAGACCTGTCCCAGGCTTAGAGGGACACCCATGGTGCCCATGCCCTCCTTTCACAGAACACTCTGCACAGGCATTGTGTCTCCACGGACACGGCGTGCAGTGGACACTGACAGGTTGTCTGGGCCTGGCTTTCCCATCCAGTCAGCTCTGCCCCTCAGGAAGGACACTGTACATCTGCAGTTTTTTGTTTTGTTTTGTTTTAAACAATTTTCCCCAAAGTGTGTTCTTTTTTTTTTTTTTTTTTTTTTTTTTTAAGATTTATTTATTTATTTATTTCCCCCCCCTCCCCTGGTTGTCTGTTCTTGGTGTCTATTTGTTGCGTCTTGTTTCTTTGTCCGCTTCTGTTGTCGTCAGCGGCACGGGAAGTGTGGGCGACGCCATTCCTGGGCAGGCTGCTCCTTCTTTTCACGCTGGGCGGCTTTCCTCACGGGCGCACTCCTTGCGCGTGGGGCTCCCCCACGCGGGGGACACCCTTGCGTGGCACGGCACTCCTTGCGCGCATCAGCACTGCGCATGGCCAGCTCCACACGGGTCAAGGAGGCCCGGGGTTTGAACCGCGGACCTCCCATATGGTAGACGGACGCCCTAACCACTGGGCCAAAGTCCGTTTCCCTTTTTTTTTTTTTAATGTTCATTTTGTCCTATGATAGATGTTTCTTTCGCCCTGACAGACAAGGAAACCATGGCCCAAAGAGGCCTCAGGCTCCCAAGGTCCCATGTTTCCCAGAGTTCTTCCTCCTGAGGATGTGTATACATCGCACATGTGGTCATGGAAGCTGATCTTAAAGACAGGGTGAAGTGCGGGCTGCCATCTGCCCGCGGGGACTGTCCTGTCATCATGACCTTTGCACGGGAGCTCTTTTTGGCAGGCAAGGCGAGCGAAGTCAGCAGGGCATCCCCCTGCCTTTGCCTGCTGGCCGGTGGGTTGGCTGTTCCTGGGCGCACTGCCCGGTCAGACAGAACAGGATTCACATGGTCTGCAGCAGGCTAAGGGATTAGGAGGCCCTGGAAGGGTATTGTGTTAAGGAGGTTAGTCCGCACTTTTCAGCTCGGGAGGAGACCCAGCCCCTTCCCTGGGCATGCTGGCACTTCCCAGACACAGTCTGACACACCAGGCAGACCATTCAGGGGCTCAGTGTGCTACAGCCTTCTGGCTTAGAACGGCAACGATCGGCAAACAAAGGCAGGCAGCCAGCCTAGGAGGGAGCTGGGGTCTCTTGGAGGGAGAGAAGCCAGGGCGAGGGGCAGTAGTGGGCTCAGCCAGAGGGTGGGGCAGGGCAGGAGTCTTTTGTGGCACAGTTGATAGAATTCCAAGATCTCTCTTACCTCTGACTTCAGCAACAGAATTCTAACAATGAGTAATCAAAAGAATGTATTTAGAAGCTTCCTACTGAGGGGCTCAGGTGGTGTGGGGGCCAGTGTCCACTCCAGAACCCTGATTTTCCTCCATCATTAGAAGGGATCACACAGGTGATTGAACCCCACACCTTCCTTTAAGTTAGGTGGAAGCTGAGGCCCACTGAGCGTGCCCGGGAGAGAGCGGAGAGAAGAGCTAGCTCTAGAGCAGGCCCCCCTGCCTCCTCTGCACCACTTGCTCCATCTCTTCCAGGGCCCTGGGACTGAAAGCCCCCATATGCATGTCCCTAAAGAGGTCTAGGACAGCAAAGCAGAGCAGAGTGGCCCACTCAGGGAAAGCCAGGGGGTTAGGGCAGGGGGTTAGGGCAGGAACCAGCCCTCCTGGTTCATCTTCCTCCCCACACTTCACAGGACCAGCAGCAACAGGCTGTGTCCACTCAGCTCAGCCTTGACAAGGGCCTGTTTGAAATGCATGTGTATGTGCCCAAGGACAGGGGCTGCAGTGTTCATGGCAGCCTTTTCACGTTAGCTCCAAACCGGAGCCCTGGAGCCCATCAGCAGAGATGGACAGATAAATTGTGGTTTGTTCTTACATTGAGAATGAACAACATACAACTGCACAATAAGGATAAATCATATAAATAATGAATGAAGCCAGACACGAAAAAGAGTCGATACCATATGCTACCATTTACATAAAACAGGCAACGCTAATCCATGATGCTTTAAGTCAGAACACTGGCTCCCTTGGGGATGAAGAGTGCCTGGGAGAACGCAGGGAGGGAGGCGGTGCTCTCGTTCTTGACCTGGGTGACGTGGGTGTGTTCCATCTGTGCAGGCTGGACACCTGTGTTGCGTACAGTTTTCTGGATGTTCGTAATTCTTCATAAAAAGCTTTTTAAAATATAAAGGAGGAAGGGCTATTCTGAGGACCTCCTTTTCAAACACAGTGGGAGCCACTGTGAACCCCTGGCAGTGAAGACTCAGGAGTCTCACTGCCTCTGGGCAGCATTTCAGGTGAGCAGGTGAGGGCAAGCAGCTCTGCAGAGCAGAAATAATCAGCACTTGAGAAGAGGGAGGGAAAACCAGGTTAGGTGCACTGACCTGCCATGCCTGCTGACCGCCTTCCACCCCAGGATTGACCTGACACCCACTCTCACTGGCTCTTCCTGTGAGAGCCGAAGGGTGGACAGCACCAACCAGCACTGTCACTGGCAAGCACACTTGTCCTCTGCCCCTTGGGAATGGGTACCATGCAGGTGCTGAGGACGGCAGGAGGCATGGCCATGGTCCTCCCACGAGGGTCTTGCTGTCCGACTGTCTGACCGCTACTAGTAAATGGAACAGCCTTACAAAAGGGAGGGATGCCTCCAAAGATCCATCACGCCGTGCTTGCCTGTGCTGTTATTGGTCTGTGGCTCACCTCCAGGCTTTGTCCCTGTCCAGCCCTCCCCAGACCACAGCTGGCCTGGTACTGTCATCTCTTCTCCCCCCCTGCAGTGGCCCTGCCTCACTGGAGATGTGGGGAAGAGCCCCAGGGAGGGTCTGGGGAAGCCTCGTGGCCTTGTGCGGGTGTGAGCACCTGCGGTGGAAGAGAGGAAGGGGAGGTCAGCGTGTTCTGTCACGGGCGGGAGTGTGGGGGTGGAAGTAGGGGCTGGCCAGGAGAGGAGCCTTTCCCTCCTCCCTTGGGGCACAACTCAGAAGGAATATAATCATAGTTAACATTAGCTGAGTATGTTATGTGAGTGCACTGATCTGAGTACTAAAAGGTATGAGTTAGCTACTGTTGTTACCCTCTTCCCCACTTTGACAGAGGAGAAAACTGAGGAGCATAGGTAAGACACTTGCCTGGTCACATAGGCAGTGTGTGGAGGAACTGGGATTTGAACCGAGTGGTCAGGCTCCCAAGCCCATGCCCTCAACCAGCATCTTTTACTGCATTAGTGGAAGAAGAGGGAGTGAGTGGAGTGAGAGGATGTGGAGTGGGACTAGCAAGGATGTGGGCCCATGGGAGACTGAGGTACCCTTAGGAGCTGCGCCCCACTCTCGGGTCTAGGGGGAAAGGCAAGAATGAAGAATTAATTGCTGCACTGGGGAGGAAGAGGTCGTGTGAGCCAGAAGCTCTCACCACGTCCCCTGGCCATGGTGCCCTCCACTGCAGGGAGGAATGGGTCCTGACTGAAGGCTGCCTTTCCTGCTGGCGGGAGACTTCCATCCTGGACGGCGCAGCCCTCTCCTGCTCAGGGAAACAGGCAGAGGACCACACCCTGGGGAGCCCGTGCTGGGCAGGCCAGCTGAAGCAAGCTGATAAGCACAGAACAATTCCAGACTTCAAGAATGCCCGGAACTATCTCCCCTGAGGAGCAGCTCTGGGCCCCTCCAGAGAGGCTCCTGGGGACTCATGCCTGGTAGCTCCCTGGGGGCTGTCCTGCTGCCCAGAGGCACTGAGAGGGCAGTGTTGGTCAGTCAGTCAGTCAGTCAGTCAATCAGTCAGGTGGGGGAACAGAGCTGCCAGAGCACTGGGGAAAGGACAGGGAGGGTGGACACGACTAGGACCTGTGGCCACCCTTGTCTGCCTGACCATCCAGCCTGAGGCGGGAGTGATGAGAGCAGGGCAGAGAGCCTGCCCTGACCCAGACAGTTGGAGCAACCATTCCCACTGTTTCTATTCTCATTATTAGGCCAGAGAAAGGGACCAGGTGCATCTTTGGGGCCCTGAGTCCAAGCAGGGGACCAGAGGGGTGGAGAGGGCAGCCCCAGAGGTCATTACCCCATTTGGAAATAGGTAGACCAAAAAATGACCCCCAAGAGATATCCATGTTAATCCCTAGAACCTATGAGTGTCACCCTATTTGGAAAAAGGGTCTTTGCAAATGCAATTAATTTAAGGATCTTGAGTTGAGATCATCCTGGATTATCCAGGTGGGCCCTCAATCCAGTGACAAGTGTTCTTGTAAGAGACGCGCAGGGAGGAGACAGTTTGACCCCAGAGGCAGGGATTGCAGTGATGACAGCTGCCAGAAGCTGGAAGAGGCACTAAAAGAATGCTCCCCGGAGTCTCCAGAGAGGGTGCGGGCCTGCCAACACTTTGATTTCAGACTTCTGGCCTTTAGAACTCTGAGAATTAAGTTCTGTTGTTTTAACCCACCTTGTTTGTATAATTTGTTACAGGAAATTAGTGTAGGCACCAAGGCAGAGAGGGTCCAAACTTCCTGTCATGCTCAATGCAGACATGGCTGGCAGGGGTGAGGTGAGGCAGTGTCCCCGTTTCCCCATCCGGGTCCCAGCAGAGCTCTCTGACCTGCTGTCCCAAAGGCCCATGAGCCTTAGGTTATCCTGTTTACCGAAGGCGCCTCCCTGGGTCACCAAAGCCTGGTGAGCACCATTAGGGGACCTGGCTTTCATAAAGCCATAGAGAAGAAGCTTTTATATGGTGTGGGCATAGGACTACTGAGATACCAGAGCAGAACGCCAGAGCAAACAGCCTCCAAGGATAGGACACACATTGGGGCAGACAAAGGAATCCAGAAGGGCTACTTGGTGGAGGGAAACGAAGGCTCAATCAAGGGAGAAGGAGGTATGGGGGGAAGGATGACCAGATTCTACCAGGCTGAGGAATCGTAAAGATCCACCTGGAATGAGGGTTATTGACTTTAATAAAACCAGAGAAGCATAGAGGTGGGAACATAACACAGGGAAAACAGCAAGTCTTTCAAAATGAGAGAAGAGGGGAGGAAAGGGTAGTGTGTGGAGTGGAGTGAGGCAGGCAGCATCAAGAGAAGATATTTAATATATATCTATACTGGCACTGGGGTGGGGGGGGAAACCTGCCTAGGCCAACAGTGGGCCTCTCAGCCCCTAGGGCAGCCCCAGGCCTGTTCCTGACCTGAGGGTATGGGCCATAATCCTTCCTTCCAGAGAACCCCACCTCATCCCACCCCACTGTAATTCCCAGCTACCACCCTGGCAATAAATGGGCCAGTCTGAGCTGGGGAGTAGGTTGTGGGGCCTGACAAGGGTAGAGCTAGGGAGCTGGAAAGGGCTTGTGCCTGGCCTGACTTCAACCAGACTGAACCTAAGGCACCATCACACCATGCCCTTCAAGCAGTAGTAGTTCTTCCTGCAGAGAAAGGGTCCTGTGAAACAGACTCCACGTGCTCGAAACATGAGTTTCAAGGGGAGGTAGCTCTTGGAAAGGGCTCAGCTTGTATACCTTGAAGGAGGCCCATAGTAGGCCCTCTAATGTGGCTGGTTATGATGGCTCTGTTGCCACACCTTTGTATACAGCTTCCTGCTTAGGAAGGGACTTCATAAGGAACTTTAGAAATGATCTTGTCCATTTTGCAGATGTGTTTCCAGAAGGTAGATGATTTGCTCAAAGGCCCCAGGGGACTGGAGGCAAACCCAGGACTTGGTCAGATCTCTCATGTCCCAGTCAGTGCTCTTGCCTTTAAAACACCAAATCCAGGAAGATACCAGTTTATCCTGCCTGGTTGCTGCCCTTCCACTGTCCTCTGGGAGATTTTTTGGTTTGATTTCTGTGGAGATAACAGCAGTTGGGGGTGGTTAGCTGGGGAACAACAGAGGAAGGAGAGGTAGCTGCTGGTGTCCAGGAGCCTCCAACCCCATTGCCTCCCCATCCTCCTCTCACACACCCTCTTCCGGGGGCATTCTTTTGAGTTTCCTTTCCTGCTATTAATAGTCCAGAGTCAATCCCAGGTCTGAAAATGGCTGGGAAGAGTAGGAAGCAGGCCGTCACTGTGGGCTGAGAGCAGCAGTCTCTCACCTCAGGGGAGGAGACTGAAGAAACCGTCTCCATGCACTTCCCTCCACTAACCCCATTGGATATAAGTACATGGAGGAACTGGCACATTACTGGTGCAGCCTTTTGTACCATGTTAACTGCTTGGAACATATCCATCAAAGACCAGCTTAACTGTCGTTTCCTCATATCTGCTGACCCTCTTGGGTACTCCCTATCATTCATCAAAGACTTTGGCTCCTTCTCCATCATAATTTGTGTCATCGTTCTTTGTGACTTCATTACCCAGTTAGATAAACAAATACCCCGACCTCAGTTTCTTAACCTTTTTCAATCTCTACTTCATTCTGCCACTTCCATTTCATGCCCTGAACTTTATCACCACTACAATTGCACTGCCACTGAAATGAAAGCATTTCATTCTCGGATCGCTCTACCTTCTACTCACTTGCTTGAGTACACCCGTACCATACGTAATGCTTGACCTCAAGACAGCCAATCCAATGACCCATCACTTCCTTGTTACCTTCCAGCCCCCATCTGGCTTATTTCCCTCTCTTATCCATCCTATAGTTCATATCCATCATTATGATCTCTATCTTAAAACTACCCCCAAATCCCTTGCACCCTCTCCTTCCATCAGACTCATTTAGCAAACCCCATTTTCAGATGAACCCTTACCCCCAATTTTTCCTTGCCTAGATCCAAGCAGCTATACACGGCTAGAGTAAAATCACACAGTCTGGCTGACTAGATTCATTTTAAGTTCATGATCTCATAACTCATTTTGGTACCAAATACTGCATGGCAACCATACAGTAGTTTAATGTTCTCAAAGTGTGGTCTTCTGCTCAGCAACATCAGTATTATCTGTGAATTGTTAGAAATACAAATTCTTATGCTCCATCCTAGTCCTACTGAACCAGAAACTCTTAAGGGAAGGTCTAGCAATCGGCCCTCTAGGTGATTCTGATGCAAGTTTAAGAGCTACTTTTCTGGTAGGTTCACTTTCCTGTTTCCAAGGTTTTGTAATTTTTCCTCAAACCTCCTACATAACCCTTCTCCTTCTTTGTTTCATCTCTTTCAGCAGAGCTGATTTCATCTATACTTCATTGAGAAATTTATCAAATGTAAATTCTTATCTTCTCACCACCAAAATTACATATGTACTCCACAGGTGCTCTGGGGTCAGCATACTTCCATCCCCTCCTGCACCTTAATATGAGAAAGTGAAGAGAGAATATAACAAAAGGAGCATTCTTATATCTAGCTCAATTTACCCTTAAAAAGAAAAACAACTCTTGTATGTATCAGTTCCCTCCAGCTACTGCTATATTTTTCTGCTTCCCGTCACACCTAATATTTAAAAATATCTTTATAAAGCTCTACTTCCCTGTCACTCATTCACTCTTCCATAAGACCAAATCAGTTTTCCACCAGCACAGTTCCCAAGTACAATGCAAGTTGAGGACTTCTACATTGCCAGTTCAGCAGCATTCAGCACATTCAGCCACTCCCTACTTTAAAAAAAAAAAAAAGCAAGCAAACAGCAGCCACCACCCATGTTGCATGTCCCTACTTATGGGTTAAACTATTATCAAAACTTAATGTTAGGGAAGCAGAATTGTCCCAGTGGTTAGGGTGTCCGTCTACCATATGGGAGGTCCACAGTTCAAACCCCGGGCCTCCTTGACCCGTGTGGAGCTGGCCCATGAGCAGTGCTGATGCGTGCAAGGAGTGCCTTGCCACTCAGGGGTGTCCCCCACGTGGGGGAGCCCCACGCGCAAGGAGTGCTGCCTATAAAGAGGGTTGCCCAGTGCGAAAGAAAGTTCAGCCTGCCCAGGAATGGTGCCGCACACATGGAGAGCTGACACAACAAGATGACGCAACAAAAAGAAACACAGATTCCCGTGCCACTGACAACGATAGAAGCGGACAAAGAAGAACATGCAGCAAATAGACACAGAGAACAGACAACTGGGATGGGAGGGGGAAAGGGGAGAGAAATAAATAAAAATAAATAAATCTTAAAAAAAAAAACCTTAATGTTATACCACACTAATGAAAGAGGTTGTTGATGTGGGAGGAGTGGTGGTGTGTGGACTAGGGTATATGGTATTCTCTTTTTTTTTTTTTTAAGATTTTTTATTTTATTTTATTTTTAAAATTTCTCCCCCAGTCCCCCCAGTTGTCTGTTCTCTGTGTCTATTTGCTGCATGTTCTTCTTTGTCCACTTCTGTTGTCAGCGGTACGGGAATCTGTGTTTCTTTTTGTTGCGTCATCTTGTTGTGTCAGCTCTCCGTGTGGGCGGCGCCATTCCTGGGCAGGCTGAACTTTATTTTGCGCTGGGTGACCCTCTTTACAGGGGGCACTCCTTGCGTGTGGGGCTCCCCTACACAGGGACACCCCTGTGTGGCACGGCACTCCTTGCACGCATCAGCACTGCGCGTGGGCCAGCTCTACACGGGTCAAGGAGGCCTGGGGTTTGAACCACGGACCTCCCATGTGGTAGATGGATGCCCTATCCACTGGGCCAAGTCCGCTTCCCCCTCTTATTTTTTTAATGTAACATTTTGTATGATCTATGTATCTTTAAAAGAAAAAAAGAAAAACAAAAACCCCAAAAACTTAACGTTAGATTCTCTATAAAATTTTAGCAATATTACCTATTTCCACCCCTAAAAATATTGAGTTTTACCAATTTTTGAACTCTATAAATGGACTCATCATCCAAGTATTCTTTTCTTGCTTTCATTGTTTAGAATTTCTTTTTTTAGGTACCAGGGACCAGGGATTGAACGTGGGACCTTGTATGTGGGAAGCCAGTGGTCAACTACTGAGCCACATTGGCTTCCCTGAGTTGGCCTTTTCATTTGTTTTGCTTGTTGTTTGTTTTTGTTTTCTCAGGAGACACAGGGAAACAAACCCAAGACCTCCCATGTGGGAGGCAGGCACTCACGTGCTGGAATCATATCCACTCCCCTCAGTATTGTTTTTAAGATTCATTTTAATACATGTAAATGTAATTCATTCCTTTTTCAGTGCTGTAGCATTCCAGTGTATAACTACTATTGGCAGACATTTGCCTGATTTCTTTAAGAGACCAGTATAAACAGTACCCTTAAGAGCATCCATGGATTAGGTGCATCCATGAATTTCTCCAGGATATAGGCCTAGTATTGCAATTGGTGAATTGAAAGACAAGTCCATGTTGAACTTTACTTGGTAATGCCATACTAATTTCCAAAGTGGTTGTACCAATTTTCACAACTTTATATTCCTGCTACCACTTGTTATTGACTGACTAAAATTTTTTACCAATCTGGTGGCTATGATAATGATACTTCTTTCTTATTTTTTTATTTATTTAGATTTATTTTATATATTTCTCCCCCACACATTGTTTTGCGCTGTTTGCAATCTGTATGTTCTTCTTGTCTGCTTGTCTTCTCTTTAGGTGGCACCAGTAACTGATCCTGGGACCTTCCAGAGTGGGAGAGAGATGCTCAATCTTCTGTGCTACCTCGGCTCCCTAGACCGCTGTGTCTCTTATTGTCTCTCCTCTGTGTCTCTTTTTTTGTGTCATCTTGCTGCGCCAGCTCTCCTGCACAGACCAGCACTGTGCACGGGCCAGCACGCACTCTGCTCAGAGCAGCTTGCCACGTGGGCCAGCTTGCCTTTCACCAGGAGGCCCTGGGAATCAAACCCTGGACCTTCCTTATAGTAGATGGGAACCTATTCATTTGAGTCACATCTGTTTCCCTTCTTATATTATTTTGCATTTCTGTGATTGCTTACATATTTTCAAATGTTCATGGGCAGTTTGGGCTGTTTTTTTCTGTGAAATACCTGTTAAATTCTGTGACTAATTTTCTATTGTACTGTTTTTTGTTATACAGAAGTTTAAAAACGCATATTTTATTTCATTTTTAAAGATTTATTTTATTTATTCACCCCTCCCCACCCTGTTCCCCCTGTTGTCTGCTCTCTGTGTCCATTCGCTGTGTGTTCTTCTGTGTCTGCTTGTATTTTCATTAGGCAGCTCCAGGAACCGATCCTGGGGCCTTCCAGAGTCGGAGAGAGGTGATTACTCTCTTGTGCCACCTCAGCTCCCCTGTTCTGCTACGTCTTTTTATTTTCTCTCCTCTGTGTCTCTTGTGTCATCTTGCTGCACCAGCTGTCTTTGTCAGCTGGCACTCCCACATGGGGCCACATTCCCGCATGGGCCAGCTTGCCTTCACCAGGAGGCTCTGGGCATCAAACCCTGGACCTCCTACATGGTAGAGGGAGCCCAATTGGTTGAGCCACATCTTTTCCCATAAAAACACATTTTATATACTAATTTTTTGACAGTTACATGTGTTATAATTATCATCTCCCTATTTGTTTCCTCCCTTTCATTTCATTTTTGGTTTCCTTTTTAAAAATTTTAATTTTTAATAAACTTTAGAGAAAGGTTCCAAAGATTGGTACAAAGGGTTCTTATATACCATTCCTCCAGCTTCTACTAATGTTAATAATGCCTTCTATAACCATGGTACATATATCAAAACTTAAGAAATTTACCTTGGTTCATTAAATCTACAGATTTTAATCAGATTTCACTGGTTTTCCTGCTAATGGTCGTCTTCTGTTCCAGGATACAAGACTGTATTTAATCATGCAATCTGACAGCTTCTTGGTCTTACTTTACATGACCTTGAACAATTTTGAAGAGTACTAGTCAGGTATTTTGTAGGATCCTTCAATTTGGATGTATCTGATGTTTTCCCATGATTAGACTGAAATTATGTATTTTTGGAAAGAAGACAACAGATATGAAGTACTCTTTTTATCACATGATATCAGGGGACATGATATGACCTGGTGATGTTAACCTTGATCATTTGGTTAAGATGGTATCTACCAGGTTTTTCCACTGTAAAGTTACTGCTTTTCCCCTTTCTATACTCTATTTGCATGGGAGGTGGGGAATTATGCACCTCTTCCTGGAGGGAAGAGTTATTTATAATATTTTGGAATTCCTTTCCCCCCATTTATTTATTTAGTCAAATATTATTTATGTCAGTATAAACTCATGGATATTGATTTTATTCTTTGGCTTTCAGTCCAATACCATATATATATATATATATATTTTCCTTAATTTTGTTACTTACTTTGGCCATTGGGAGCTCTTTCATTTGGTTCTTATGTCTTTTTGATATGTCCATTTTAAAAAAAACAGCACTTCTCTACTTTTGGCATTACAAGGTGTTCCAGGCTCAACTTGCATGCTTTTCTTATGTCAGCATTAAAATTATCCAGATCTCCAAGGGGCCCCAGTTCATATTATTGGAGATATATATATATTCTTCTATATGTGATGTGTTGGTTTTTTCCTCTATCTTCAAGATTTTATTTTTGATTTGGTTTTCAGCAGTTTGAATATGACACATCTATCTGTATGTGTAGTTTGTGTAGTTTTTGTAGTAGATGCTGTTCTTTGGTATTTATACTGTTTGGGGCTCTCTGACCTTCTTGGAATTATAGTTTGGTGGCCTATCTCATGCAGTTTAATGCTTTTCTCTTGCAGAGATAGGGAAGATGAATCCCCTTGAGTTTCAATGATATAGGACTTTATAGGTTTGACAGAATGTGTAACGGCCTATATCCATCATTGCAGTGTCATGCGGAACAATTCCCATGTCTGAAAAATGCCCCATATTACACCTATTATTCTCTCTCTCTCCCCTCAGAACCTCTGGTGACCACAGCCTTTATATCAGTGTTACAGGTTCTTCCATTTCTAGAATAATAATGTCTACTTTAGTCCATAATTGTATTCTCCCCTTGTATATGTTCATTCCTCAATCTTGAGGATTTTGGGATTGTGATGCCCACTTGTTTCTTTTTTTATTATTATTATATATTTTTTAAAGATACATAGATTACACAAAATGTTACATCAAAAAATATAAGAGGTTCACATATACCCCACTCCCCACACGTCCCACTCCCCCCACATAACAACTTCTTTCATTAGTGTGGTACATTCATTGCATTTGATGAGTACATTTTGGAGCATTGCTACACAGCATGAATTACAGTTTATGTGGTAGTTTATACTCTTTCACAGTCCATTCATTGGGTTATGGCTGGATATATAATGCCCTGCATCTGTCCCTGCAATAGCATTGAGGACAACTCCAAGTCCCAAAAATGCCCCAATATCACACCTGTTTTTCCCTCTCCCTGCCTTCAGCAACTCCTGTGACTACTAGCTCCACATCAAGGATATAATTTCTTCCATTGCCAGAGTCACAATAATTCTATAGTAGAGTACCAATAAATCCACTCTAATCCATATTTTAGTCCTCCATCCTTAGGAGCCCACTTGTTTGTGCTTGAGAGGGAGCATAGAACCCATTGGGCAGATGGATGGCGCTGTCTTGCTTGCAGTTGTGCAGTCTCTGTTTTTTGGGATGGGCATTGTATGTCATCATTTTGTTAGTTGTCCTGGGTAAGGCTGGTGAACTGGAGAGTAGGTATTGGCTGCAACTCTGCCGAGATTCAGCACTCAATTGGCATATGAACAGCTGGAAGATTTAAGCCTCTGGGACATATATTTAACAGGTATAGTGCTAACTGTAGGTTGAAATAAAAGGAGCACAAGAACCGTGTGTAGGAAAATTGTAAATGAGTCTAACTCTGATAAATTGGGGGGATAGGTTATCATATATTCCAAAGTAAGGCCCACTGACAGGGTGCTTAGTTCCTGGGGTTGTCTGCCCTGCCTATAGTGTCCAGATATCCCTAGAGCCCTCAGGAGTCTGCCTGCTTGAGGCACTGTTTACTTGTGGCAATCAGTGAGATCGCCCTGAAACATGCATAAGCGTAAACACTGGAATGACCTCCCAACTCATTTTGAAATCTCTTCGCCATAAAAATTCATTTGCATTTAATATTTACCCCTTTTGTCAAGATCTTTTTCCAAATGCATTGCTGGTTGGTAATAATCCCTCCATGGCAGGCAGACTCATTCCCCGGAGTCATGGTCCATGACTGGCGAGGGGGGGGGTGTGTGGTGTTCTTAACTTTGATGAAGTCAAATTTATCAATCTTATTCTTTTATGGTTTGCAATTTTCATGTTTCGTTGAGGAAATTCATACTAGTCTCTTATTGTCTTGAAAAATTTAGATTTGCTTTTCACATTTCTGGAATTGGTTATTTTGCATGGTATAAAGTTGTCTAAATACACTTTCTCCATGTGAATAACTTCCTGTAAAGGTTCCACACTACTCTATGTTGTGAAAGCAACAGTAATAGCTGTATCCTGAAGAGTTTCCATCTGCATAGGTTTTTTTGGGGGGGGCGGGGAGTGAGAATTCTATGTTCCTCACTAGAATATATATATATATCCATATATCAATATCCCACTGCCTTAATTACCAGACCTGTTTTATAAGTGTTAATATTGGGTATAGTAAGAAATATTTTGTTAACTGATGTTCTAATCATTAACTTGCTTTCCCAAATAAACGCAATGTGTTCATGATCATAAAATTTTTGCAGGGCTCAATTTGCTAAAAATTTGTTTGGGATTTTTGTCTGTGGAATTTATAAGTAAGCTTAAACTATGATTTTCCTCTCATACTAATCTTGTTAGGTTTGAGGATCAAGGTTTTGCTAGCTTCAGAAAATGAGTTGGAGAGTAGTCCTTCATTTTCTCTGTGAGTTTTCTGAAAAACTTTGCACACACAAAAAATAACTGGGTTGTATACAGTTGTATTAGTATATTTGGCAATCAACTGCTTTTACTTCATGAGTTAGAACGGGGTAAACTATAGCCTGTAAATCAAATCTGGTCTCCAGACTGTTACTGTATGTCCTTCAAGTTAAAAAGGGTTTTAAAAAATATTTTTAAATAGTTGTTAAAAAAAAAAACAAAAAGAGTTGTTCTGCTTAAAAATAAAGATAGAATAAGTGACAGACTGCTTTAGGCCTACAATGACTAAAATATTTACTACTTAGCCCTTTATAGAAAACTTTTGCTGACTTTTGGGTTAGAATATTAACATATTAAGAAAAACACATTTGAACTAATGTAACATCCACATTATACTGACAGTATTCTCTTTCTAATAATTGCATATGTGCTAATTCTTTTTTACAGACATGCATATTCTAGCAGAACAGACTGTGTTCTAGTTAGTGTAAGGCTGGAATTTGGTAGATTTCACTAATAGAACTACTGGTTCTATAGAACTACTGGTTTAATTTTTTAAGTATAGCACCTTTTTCTCAATATAAAATTATACTTTTCCACTATTAATGGATTTTTTAACATCAGTTTTATTGGTACATACTAATAAAGCATACAATTCATCCAAAGTGTACAATCAATGATATTGTATAATCACTACCAATTTCATTACTCCCAAAAGAAAAAGTACCCACCCTTTAGCAGGCCTTCCCTATCCCTACATAATCTAACTTTATCTTTATAAATTGATTTATATTTACATTTTATATAAATTGAATCACACAGTATGTAGTACTTTGTCTATTTCTTTCACTTAGCATAATGTGGGGCTTTTTGTCTGATATTAACATATTGTATGTTAACATACATTTAATTTCTATATCATTATAGGATAAATAATTCTTTCCCATTTCTTCTTGAGTTACTTCTGGTAGATAATAAATATTTTAATGTATACATTTTTTTTAACAAATCAGTTTTATTGGTAAATATTAATATAGCATACAATTCATCCAAAGTGTACACTCAGTGGTATTCGGTGTAATCACATAGTAGTGCATTTATCACTTCAATAATTATTAGAGCATTTTTCACTATTTCAATAATAATAATAATAATAATAAACAGACAAATAGGAAAATTCTTTACCTCAGTCACTCTTTGTTTTCCCTGTTGTACATAGTTGCTATTTCTGACTATTCTTGCACAATTTATTTACTTATAAAGCCGTTTTTTTGGAGCTGAAAGACAATATGGCTAAAGAGATAAACAACATCAAGAAGACAACAAGCAAGCACAAAGAAGAATTTGAAAACCTGAACAGAAAAATAACAGCTGGGATCTAAGCCCCCTCTCGATTTAGAGGTGGAGTGGATATCGCCATCCCAGGTCCTCAGGATGGAGGAATAAAATATGGATTACAGTGGACTTACTGGTATTCTATTATGGAAGAAATTTTATCATTGATGTGGAGACAGTGGCCACGGGAGTTGCTGAAGGCAGGGAGAGGAAAGATGAGGTATGATATTGGGGCATTTTCGGGACTTGGAATTGTCCTCAATGCTATTGCAGGGACAGATGCAGGACATTATATATCCTGCCATAACCTACTGAATGGACTGGGGGGAGTGTAAATTACAATATAAACTATAATCCATGCGGTGTAACAGTGTTCCAAAATGTATTGATCAAGTATAATGAATGTGCCATACTGATGAAAGAGGTTATTGATGTGGGGGGAATGTGGGGTGGGGTGGGGTGTATGGGAACCTCATATTTTTTAATGTAACGTTTTGTGTAATCTATGTATCTTTAAAAAAAAGACAATAAAAATATTAAATATAAAAAAATAAAAGTAACAGCTCGTGGGAATGAAAGACACAATAGGTGAGATAAAAAATACATTAGGGAAGCGGATTTGGTTCTACAGATAAGAGTGTCCACCTACCATATAGGAGGTCCAGGGTTCAAACCCAGGGTTTCCTGATCCTTGTGATGAGCCAGCCCATGTGCAGTGCTGATGCATGCAAGGAGTGCCATGCCATGCAAAGGTACCCCCCGGGTAGGGGAGCCCCACATGCAAGGAGTGTGCCCCACACACAGAGCTGCCCTGCCTGAAAAAAGCACAGCCTGCCCAGGAGTGCACTGCACAAATGGAGAGCTAACGCAGCAAGATACTGCAACAAAAAGAGATACAGATTCCCAGTGCTGCTGACAGTAATGCAAGTGGACACAGAAGAACACACAGCAAATGGACACACAGAGCAGACAATGGGGGGAGGGAAGGAAGGAAATAAACAAAAAATCAAAATAAATATACAGGCATGCAAAAGCAGACTCAAAATGATAGAAGAAAGAATAAGTGATACAGAAGACAGAACAGCTGAAATTGAAGAGAAAAAATGGAAAAAAATTGAGCAAGGGCTCAAGGAGTTGAATGATAACATGAAGTGCAACAACATTCCTTTCATGGAGTTCCAGAAGGAAAAGGGGCAGAAAGAGTATTGGGGGAAATAATAGCTGAAAATTTCCCAACCCTGATGAAAGAAATGAACTTACATGTCCAAGAAGTGTAGCAAACCCCATCAGAATAAATCCAAATAGACCTAGTACAAGACACAAACTACTCAGAATGTCAAATGTCAAAGATAAGAGAAAATTCTGAGAGTAACAGGGGGAAGCAAATCATCACATATAACAGATGTCCAGTAAGACTTAGTGTGGATTTCTCATCAGAAGCCATGGAGGTGAGCAGACAGTGGTATGATACAGTTAGGATACTGAAAGAGAAAAACTGCCAGCTGAGAATTCTTTATCCAGGAAAGTTGTCTTTCAAATATGAAGGTGAATTTAAAATATTCACAAATAAACAGAAACTAAGAGAGTTTGTAAAACAGAATCTGCCTTTGCAGGAAATACTAAAGGAATCCTTAGAGCCTGAAAGAAAAAGACAGGAAAGAGAGGCTTGGAGGAGAGTATAGAAGAAAGAATAGCATAAATAATTATCAAAAAAGTAAAAAGACACACAAAAATAAGATATGACATATGAAACCCAAAGAATAAAATAGTGGAAGTAAGCAATGCATTTACAGTAATATCATTGAATGTGAATGGAGTAAACTCACCAATCAAAAGGCTGACAGAATGGATTAAAAAAACACGAGGGGAAGTGGATGTGGCTCAAGCTTGTGCTCCCCTCTACCATATAGGAGGTCCCAGGTTCAGTTCCCAGGGCCTCTTGGTGAGGCGAGCTGGCCTGCATGGCGAGCTTGCCCACCTGGAGAGCTGATGCAACAAAATGATGCAACAAAAAAAGAGACACAAAGGAAAGACAATGAGAGACACAACAAACTGGAGAGCTGAGTTGGCTCAAGTGATTTGAGGGCCTTTCTCCCATGTCAGAAGGTCCCAGGATCAGTTCCCGGTGCCTCCTAAAGAGAAGATGAGAAGATAAGCAGACATAGAAGAATTAGGGAAACGGACTTTGGCCCAGTGGTTAGGGCGTCCGTCTACCATATGGGAGGTCCACGGTTCAAACCCCGGGCCTCCTTGACCCGTGTGGAGCTGGCCATGCGCAGTGCTGATGCGCGCAAGGAGTGCCGTGCCACGCAAGGGTGTCCCCCGCGTGGGGGAGCCCCACGCGCAAGGAGTGCGCCCGTGAGGAAAGCCGCCCAGCGTGAAAAGAAAGAGCAGCCTGCCCAGGAATGGCGCCGCCCACACTTCCCGTGCCGCTGACGACAACAGAAGCGGACAAAGAAACAAGATGCAGCAAATAGACACCAAGGACAGACAACCAGGGGAGGGGGGGAAATTAAATAAATAAATAAATCTTTAAAAAAAAAAAAAAAAGAAGAAGAATTAGAAGAATGTGCAGTGAATGGACACAGAGAGCAGACTATAAGCACAAGCAGCCGGGGAGGGGGGGGGGGAGGTTAATAAATAGAATAAATCCTAAAAACAAAACAAAACCTAAAACATGAGCCATCCATATGCTCTCTTTAAGAGAATCCCACCTTAGACCCAGGGATGCAAACCAGCTAAAAGTGAAAGGTTATAAAATATATTCCACATAAATAGTAACCAAAAAAGAGCAGGAGTACTGTAGTAATATCAGACTAAACAGACTTAAAAAAAAAAAAAAGTTATAAGAGATACAGAAGGCCATTATATATTTATAAAAAGGGCAATCCGTCAGAAAGATAAATGTCATAAATATCTATGCACCTAATCAGGGTGCCCCAAGATATAAGAGGCAATCTTTGGCAAAATTGAAGGGAGAAATAGACATCTCTTCAATAATAGTTGTAGACTTCAACACACCACTCACATCATTAGGTAGAACAACTAGACAGAAAATTAACAAGGAAATAGAAAACCTGAATAATATGAAAATGAGTTAAACCTAACAGATACATACAGAATATTGAACCCAAACTCAGCTGATTATATATTCTTCTAAAGTGCTCCTGGATCTTTCTTTAGGATAGATCACATGTTAGGTCACAATGCAAGTCTCAATAAATTTAAAAAGACTGAAATTATAAAAAGCACCTTCTCAGGTCATAATGAAATGAAACTGGAAATCAATAATAGACAGGAAAGAGGTAAATTCACAAATGTGTGGAGGCTGAACAACACATTCCTAAATAATCAGTGGGTCAAAGAAGAAATTGTAAATGAAATTAGTAAATATATTGAGATGAATGTAAATGGGGGCACAACTTACAAAACTTACAGAATACAAATGAAAATGGGAGCACAACTTACAAAACTTACAGAATACAGTGAAGGTAGTGATGAGAGGGAAATTTATAGCCCTACACACCTATATTAAAAAAGAAGAGAGGGATGTGGACATGGCTGAACTGATAGAGCATCCACTTACCAGGATGTCCAGGATTCAAACCCAGAGCCTCCTTGCTCGTGTAGTGAGCTAGCCCATGTACAGTGCTGCTGCGCGCAATGAGTGCCATCCCATGCAGGGATGCCCCCCACATAGGGGTGCCCTGTGTGCAAGGAGAGCCACCCCACATGAAAAGCACAGCCCGCCCAGGAGTGACACCTCACACATGGAAAGCTGACGCAGCAAGAAGACGCAACAAAAAGAGACACAGATTCCCAGTGCTGCTGAGAACACAAGCGGACACAGAAGAATACACAGCAAATGGACACAAGAGGAGACACTGGGGGCGGGGGGAAGCGCAGGAAGGGGAGAGAAATAAAATAAAAATATAAATCTTTAAAAAAAAAAAAAAGAAGACAGAGCTAAAATCAAAGATTTTACTGATCCCAACTGGAGAAACTAGAATAAGAACAGCAAACCAATCCCAAAGCAAGCAGGAGAGAAATAACAAAGATTTAGAGCAGAAATAAATGAAAGTGAGAATGGAAAAAACAATAGAGGAAACCAACAAAACCAAAAGCTGTTTCTTTGAGAAGATCAATAAAATTGACAAACCCCTAGCTTGACTGACAAAGAAAAAAAGAGAGAAGATATAAATAAATAAATCTGAAATGAAAGGAAGTCACAACTGAACCCACAGAAATAAAAAGGATCATAAGAGGATATTCTGAGAAACTGTGTGCCAACAAACTAAACAAGGTAGATGAAATGGAGAAATTCCTAGAAACACACAAACAATGCACATTCTATCTGTAAGAAATATAAGAACTCAACAAACAAATCACATTTAAAGAGATCGAATCAGTCTTCAAAAATCTAACGAAAGAAAAGTCCAGGACCAGGTGGCTTCACAGGTGAATTCTACAAAGCATTTCAAGAAGAATTAACACCAATCCTATTTAAACTCCTCCAAAAATTGAAGAGGGGCAAAAATTACCCAACATACTTTATGAAGCCAATATCATTCTAATACCAAAGCCAGATAAAGACACTATAAGAAAATTACAGACCAATCTCTCTAATGAATATAGATAAAAAAATTCTAAACAAAATACTTGCAAATCAAATCCAACAGTATATCGAAAGACTTATACATCATGACCAAATGGGGTTTATTCCTGGTATGCAAGGCTGGTCCAACATAAGAAAATCAATTAACATAATACACCACATTAACAAATTGAAGGGAAAAAGACAAACTGTGGTGTATTAACATGGTGGAATATTATGCAGCTGTAAAAAGAAATGAAGTCGTGAAGCATATGACAACATGGGTGAACCTGGAGGACATTATGTTGAGTGAAGCAAGTCAGACACAAAAGGACAAATACTGTATGATTGTGCTATTATGAACTAAATATATTGTGTAATCTCAGGGAGTTAATAACTTGAATATGGGCCACCAGAAAATAGAATGAGGCTAGAGAATGGAAAGCTGAGGGTTAATTTGTGCAGAATTGATAAAAGGGATGTGGAAATCAATAGAAAAGGTATAAGGCCAACATAATGTCTGTAACTAGTTGTATTGTTATGTGGGTGTTAAAGGTGTTTAAAGGGTAAGTCTAAGGTCATGTATTACTAAAAGGAAAGCTAAAAAATTTAACATGGAACTGTACAGTATGATAAAACCACATGTGAAATATGAATATGAGTAAACTTGCATATATGACTGTTTTTCTTTGAAATTGAACAAATGTTTAATACTGCAAGATGTTAATATCAGACAGAAAAAAAATAGAAAGGAACCAGACAAAGTTTTACATATTGTATGATTCCATTTATTATAAAATGTAAATGTAAATCAGTATATAAAGATGAAGTAAGATTAGTGGTTGTGTAGGGCTGGGGAAGGACTGCTAAGGAGTGGAGTTTTTGTTTTTGGAGTAATGAAATGGTTCTAAAATTTTTTGTGGTGATGAATACACAACATTGTGATTATACTTTAAAAGCCATCAGGGCAAGCTTGTTAATTGTGTTGTTTAAATCTTTATATATCCTTACTGTTTGTTTGTCTTATCTCTTAATTATGAGGCAAATGTGTTAAAAACTCATTATAATGATGGCTTAGTCTATTTCTTCTTGTAGTTGTTGATTGTACTTTATCTACTTTGGAGGATATTATTAAAGGCCTACAAGTTTATAATTGCTATAGCTTCTTGGTGAATTGACTCTTTTATTACTATTTAGTGATCTTCTTTATCACCAATAATGTGTTTTGCCATAAAGTCAGTTTTGCTGATATTATGTAACTACACTAGATTTTTGGGGAGGAGTCATTAATTTTCTTGCATAGTTTGTATTCACTCCTTTATTTTTGACCTTTCTGTATTCTTTTGGCTTAAATGTATCTCTAGCAAATCGCATATTGCTACATATTTAATAATTCAGTCTGTTAATTGATAATTTTTCTATTTTAACTGGAACAATTATTTCTTCTACATTTATTGTGGTTATGGTGTTTGAATTATATCTACAATCTTATTTTGTTCTATTTTGTTTTCTGTAGTTCATTTCTATCATTTTTTTTCTTTTGTTTTATTTTTTTCTTTCATATTTTTCCCTCTGCTACTTTGGATGTTCTGTAGTTTATTTCTAACTACCCTACAAATTTTAATATGAAATGTAAAGTGTCACATTTTAAAGTTAATCAGTATTTTAATTTTCCTGCAGAACAAAGAAAGACCTTAGACGGTATCAATACAAATCATTCCTGTAGGCTTATATTTATTTTGTCAAACAACTTTGCAGAATCAATTGAGAGGTTCACGTGATTTTTCTTCAATTTATTAATGTGGTTTATTACAATAATTGATTTTCTTGTCAATGCTTATTTAATTCTATCTTGTTTAGCCCCAACTTTATTATTATTTAATATCGTCAACAATTGTGTTTATTAACCCACTATTATTATTATTATATTATTATTATTATTTTTGAGTTACTGATGCCAGGGATTGAACCCAGGACCTCATGTGATAAGCAGGGGCTCAACTGCTTGAGCCATATCCTCTCCCTTTACCCACTAATTTACCGTCTTTGATCTTAATTCCTTCTTGCATCTCAGACTATCCACCTGTGATCGTTTCCATTACCTAAAGTATATCTATTAGAATTTCCTCTCATGTTTTTCTACTCATGACCAATTTTCTTCATGTTTGCTTGTCTAAAAATACTTATTTTATGCTAGATCTTGAAATTTATTTTCTGGGATAAAATTTAAGGTTGACAGATATTTTCTCAGCACCATGAAGATATTATTCCATAGTCTTCTGCCTTGTTGAGGTGTTAGTTGTAGTTCTAATTGCTTTTCCATTGAGTGTTATCTTTTCTATATAGCTACTTTAACGATCTTTTCTTGTCCTTAGTGTTGGCAGTTTCAGTAAGTTATGTCTAAGGTATGTATTTCTTTTTATTCTGATTAAGATATATGTATTTGTATATTTCATTAGTTCTGGAAAGGTTTCAACTATTATCTCATGTTTCTTTTGAACCATTTTCTCTTCTCTATTAAAACTTTTCAATCAATATTCCATGTCTCTTTTTGTATTTTCTATCTCTTTGTCATTGTATGGTATGGTAACTTCTAGATAACTTCTTTAGTATTGTCTTCCAAGTCACTAATTTTTTTTTTTAATTTAAAGATTTATTTTATTTCTTCTCACCCCCTCATTGTTTGCACTTGCTGTGCAAGATTGTTGTGTGCTTGTCTTCCTTTTAGGAAGCACCAGGAACTAAACCTGGGACCTCCCATGTTGTTGGGTGGTGCCAAATTGCTTGAGCCACCTCTACTCCCTGCTTTATTGTGACTCTGATTATGTTTTCCTTCTGTGTCTCTTGTTGCATCATTTTGTTGCATCATTTTGTTGCATCAGCTTGCCATGCCAGCCCATTGCCCCAGCTCATTGTCTTCTTTAGGAGGCGCCAGGAACTGAACCTCCTGTGTGGTAGGTGGGAGTTCAGGCGATTGAGCCACATCTGCTTCCCTATTCACTAATTCTTTGTTTAGCTTTGTCTCATTTATGGTTAAACAGCTTTACTGAAAATTTAATTTCCATTATTGCATGACATTTTTCATTTCTAAAAGTTTCTTATGGTTCTTTTTCAAACATGCTTGCTCTTTCCTCATTCTCAATCCCATTTTACTTCTTGAAAGTATTTAAATATATATATTTTATGTTCTGTATCTGATAATTCCAATATGTGAAGTCTAAAAAAAAATTTTTTTTAAATAAAAAAAAAAAAATATGTGAAATCTTTGAGGATCTCATTCTGCTGGTTTTAGTTTATGGTGCCTAGTTACAGAATTTTCCAGTAGCAATTCCTTAAGACAAGGGATGAAAGTGTTCTTCCAGAGATTTGCATTTGTCTTTGTCAGGTGGCATGGGCCAGGAGAAACTGATGCTTGAGTTCTGTCTTTTTCTCCCAAGGCTCACTAATAATAGTATTCCAAAATTACTTAGCTTGGCCAAAGTCCTCAATGTGAAAACCACTTTGACTTAATTTTCCTTGCCAGTTCATTGGCTCCCCTGAGTTGGTTTTTTTTCTTTCGCTTGTTTGTCTTTTTGTTTTTCAGGAGCACCGGGGACTGAACCCATGACCTTATGTGGAAAGCAGTTGCTCCATGGCTTGAGTCACATTCACTCCCCCAAATAAAAATTTTTTATTATTTATTTATCCCTATCTGCACTGTTTCTAAAAACTGAAAAGATGGCTCTTTGGGTTTTGTGACATTCTCTCTCCTGTTGGTCCTCCTATCTCACTGGCCACTCCTTTTTTTGTTTCTTTTGCCAATTTCTCCCACTTTTCTATCCCAAAACTCTAAATATTTGGGTTTCTCAGGGCTCAATCTTGGGTTTGTATCTCCTCTTACATTGTACTCTTGTTAAGAACTTACCCTTATTCTCATAGATGATTGTATCATCTTTATATTAATGACCCCCAAAATTAAATTTCTAGTCTAGACTTCTCTGAATTCCAGACTCATAGATTCAGCTTTATACTTAACATCTGTAGTTGGCTAGCTCCCAGATATCTCAGACTTTATATAGTATAATGGGAATCTTTATTTTGTTTCCCTGCCCCGACTTATTTCACTATAAAAGCCACAGTTCTTTGTTTCAAACATTAGACAACTCTAGTTTAAAGAGAAAGTGAATTTATTAAGAAGATAATAGGTAGCTAATAAAATCACTAAGATTGCTAAAGAAACAGGCTTAGAGCTGTGAAATAAAAAACAGGGCTCAGAACTCTTCTCCTGAACTGGTCTGATGAGGACCCCACTTACACCAGCATTAAGGATGAGTTGCTTCAATTTGCACATCTGATGCCATTAGTACTGGGTGCTGGATTTCATTTCTGAGAGATCTTGGTGTTTAGGGATGCTGCCAGTAGGAGGTCTTCCATTTACTTTAATGACTGGACATAAGGTATACTAGGAGGAACCATAGGTAATCTCTTGGGGTTCTATTTGTAGCCCTCCCTGCTTTATTATGCAACAGCTACTCTATTGCCTTTTTTTGTTTGTTTGCTTTTTAAAGGAGATACTGAGGATTGAACCCAGGACCTTATATATGGGAAGCAGACACTCAACCACTGAGCTTCATCTGCTCCCCTACACTATTGTCTTTTGATATTCAGTATCAATCACCTCAACTAACAATGTGACCAGCAATAATTTTTATCTGACCTGGTAGCTAGGGGAGTCCCAGAAGCCAATGTGGTAGTTTCAACTTCAAATACAGTGGAATCATTGTGCCCCCTGAAAGAAGCATTCCTTTCTTGGGTACTAAAACTTTCCAACAAGAAGAAATCATTCACTGGGCCAAAAGTCATAAATTCTGAGGGTAGATCATAAGATGTAAGAATGAGAGGAGCTATCTTCACTTTCATTTTTAAGTTTTTAGACCAGGATGTTTTAAGTTTTAGACCAGGAAGTTTTTAGACTTACAGCCTTATAATTCACGGTAAGATGAGTAAAATCTTATACAGTTAACATACTACTTACTTTGCCTTTGACTGAATTCCTTGATGAAATATCATGCTCGTGGAATATCATGATGGTGTATAAGGCATTTTGTATGCGTATAAAAGGTATTACTGACAGAAGCTTGGCAACTGGGAAAGCTGTTTTAGCTGCCTCCCTACACCATGGCCACTTGTTTATGAGCCCATAAAGTAGTTATTAGGTGGCTGATACCCACAATAAGTCATTTATGCATCTGATTATTGAGAACCATCTTTTCCATAGTGAAAAGATATTCTCACACTCTAGATTATTTCAAGTGGTCCATCCCCACACTTGCCTGAACTCCCTTGCACTGATCATCTTTTCTTGTTCTTTCCAAGTTTGTAATTGTCTAAAAATTATTAGCCTCTGAATTCTGAATTCTGTTCCTCATCTCAGTATAGCTTTACTTCAAAAAAAAATGAACGACCCATGAATGTACTGTTCATTCATGGCTCACTAATGTACTATTCAAAGCCCTGCCCATTAGAAGACTTTTCTTTATATGATGTCTTCAGGATTGCCTCTAAATAGAGCCATTATACCACAGCAGTCCACTTCTCACTGGCACCAGCCTCTTACCCAAAATTATATGAGAGAGACTTGATTTTTCCACTCTGCAGTCAACTGATCAATCTTTGAGACTATAGCTATAGGGTGAGGGAAAGGTGATGGTGTGGCAGGAATAGGCATGCTGAGGTTGTAAGCCCCATTGCTCATGCAATTTTCATGTATCTCTCTTTAGGACCTACTCAGGCCAGGTAGTATATATACTTTTCCTTTTAATAATGGAAAGCTGCTAGGCATGTTCAACTTTAGATGGCTCTGTTAGTGATGGTTACCTAGTATCCCACAGTTAGAAATTTACTTACATAAAGAGAAGGACTCAGGTCAGAACTCACATTACATTCATAAACTTCTCACGTTGACCAGTAGAACAAAGTAATATTCAAGGTCCTAGGAATCCAGTAGTGAGATCTTAGTTTGACCTCTATATCCGGTATTCACCAAAAGATGTAGTAACTTTCTCTTGTGCATATTGTTAAATGGCCACAAATCCCTTTGGGGAAAGCTAAGAAGATTCACAGTATTGTACTAGCATATTCCTCCTCAAGGGTCCCTGACTTCCTCCTAATTCAAAGTACCCCAAGTCTGTGAAAAAATTCAGTTCTAGCAATTGGATGAGTAGCTGTGTTCTCTACTAGGGTGATTCAACACGATATCAGTTTGCTAGGCCTAGGTTAGTGGGTTGCCCATCCTAAAGAACACCTGAATTCAAACCAGTGTCCAAAATCCCCTTGGTTAGACTATTCTGATTGCCATGCTGGCCCTTTGCCCGTTATGATAATCATATCTACCTTTCTCCAAAAATTAAATTTTACTCTTGCCTCTACCTACCACCCGAGGAACCTGGTGTCCATCCCCACTAAAATTGGCAGCATCTCCTACTAGAATACCTGGCCAGTAAAGAACAGCCACAACAAAGCTCTTTGAATATGCAGATTGCCCCCTTAATAATATCCCAAATTTAATAAAACTACACACTATCAATTATAGGATGCACTATTGTATTTTGAACCACTTAGAAAAAAAACTCAGTTAAAGAATGACCCACCATCATTTATAATACATGAAAGTGTGCATCTCAGAACTCATGAAATATAGTAAGAAAGAAGAGTTATCTAAGTGCTTTTAGGGAACCAAGATAGAGTGAGTGAGTAGGTCACACATTTTAAACTACTTCCGTCTCCTTAAGACTTTGGAATTCTTTCTATACATTGCAGGAAATTTCTGGCAACTTAGCCTTATTTAACATGGCCACCGTTGAGTCCAGGTTTCAACCAACCAATAAAGACAATTATAACTAATCCTAGCTGCTTGAGCCAACATATTGAATCTAAAATCTCTGGTATGCATTACCCATATTAGTTAAATCAGCCTGATGTAAAATCACGATGGGCCCTCTTTGTTCTAACATCTTATAAGATAACCATATATATTTGCCTAGATTTTTTTGCAGGGATTTTTAGTGTGCAAGCCTTCTTCTGTGTATTTCTTCTGGTACATACTGGAATTGTTATAGGTTTGGAGAAAATGAAGAATGTGGGATTATGAGGAAATCTGACTTTCTGTGCCCATGAGCTCAAGTGAGGTTATTAGGAGTCTTCAAGCAAGGTAGGAACTGCATTAGACAGAATAACAATTGTTGAGTCCACTGGCAGAGAATTTGTTTGAAGATTGAGGTTTGGATGTGTGGGGTTACTCTGATTCATTTGTATCCTCTCATATGTCACCATTCCAGTTATCAATTTCTGACTTTTACCTATGAGACCTGGTGAGATTACAAATTAAACTGATGCTGTAATTTGGCAATTCATGGGACCAAACTTTTAATTTTGCCTTTTGGCCTTCTCAGCCTTTCAGCAGTAAGCAAAAAAGAGATTATTTTAGTTTAGTTTAGAAAGTCTCTAGTTTTCATTCTGTGACTTGATAAGATGATTTAGAAATTCAAGTGTGCTTTTCTCTTTAAGTCAGTAGTTCGCACTGGATGTGATTTTGTTTACCCAGGGGATATTTTGGCAATGTCTGGAAACATTTTGGGTTGTCACACATTTTGGGTTGTTACAGCTGGATAGGGGTGGATGTGTTACTAATGTCCAGTGGGTAGAGGCCAGGGATATTGTTATATAGCCTACAGTGTACAGCCCTTCACAACAAAGAATTATCCAGCCCAAAATGGCAGTGGTGCAGAGATTGAGATACCCTATTTGAAGTTACAGCTGTAAGAAGCAACCAGCCTACTCCACATCCTTTAAATTCCTCAATTTCTTAAATATATTAATAATCTCACAAGTAATCCATTATCTCTTATCAAAAAGACTGAGTTCATCAATTATAAGATGCACCATTTTATGAACTAACACAGAAAAGTTGCTGTCAAATCATAGCAGTATTGATTTAATAATTGATTTCAAAAATTTTTTATTTTATTTCCCCCTTCCATCTGAAGATGACTCCCTCATCTGTCTGTTTATTGTCTGCTTGCTGTGTCTGGTTGTTGTATCTGATCATCTTCTTTAGGAGACACCAGGAACCGATCCCGGGACCTCCCATGTGGAAGGCAGGCACCCTACTGCTTGAGCAACATCTGCTCCCAAAAATAATTGATTTTAAAAAGCATCCTGGGGGGAACAGATGTAGCTCAAGTGGGTGAGCACCTGCTTCTCGTGTGCAGGGTCCCAGGTTTGATTCCTGGTACCTCCTTTAAAAAAAAAAGCATCCTGGCATGTGTACCTGTCATACTCTTCTATAACAACAGTCATTCAGGCCCCCAAAGCTGCTTCATGGGCACTTCATTCTAGATGATTGATGATAATGTGACTGCTTCTTTACAAGATGCCATGGGATACCAGAGCCCTTTCCCTTAATACTTGCAGAGTTTCAATTACCTTTAGCAGGCCCAGTAATTAATCACTGAAGTCCTTTGCATGCAGCCACTCCTGATACAAATTTCTGCATCTCAGTAGCAAAGTGTGTGTGTGTGTGTGTGTGTGTGTGTGAGAGAGAGAGAGAGAGAGAGAGAGGGAGAGAGGGAGGGAGGGAGGGAGGGAAGAGAGAGGGAAGAGAGAGAAGGTACTGAGATATAATCAAGCTTATGGAATAGCTGGGATTGCTGAAGACTACATTTAGTGCTTCTTTTAATATCGCCCACGTGGGTTCTAGAACTGGTTCAAGGAGGCCAGGACTGTCCACCAATGCCAAGCGCTAAGTGCTGCAGCTAAGGCACTGGATACTTAATGTAGTATCGCCCCCATTGCAGCTCAAATTTGAGCATGATTTTACTACTACTACCCTCAGAGTTCCTCACAGTCTACTACTTCTTTGCTCACTAGCTGGGATGTCTAATCGATAGTATCTTTTCCTTTTTTTTTTTTTAATTTAATTTTATTTATTCATTAAAAAAAATATTACATTAAAAAAATATGAGGTCCCCATTCACCCCCACCTCCCCCACCCCACCACTCCCCCCACAGTAACACTCTCCCCCATCATCATGACACATCCATTGCATCTGGTGAGTACATCTCTGGGCATCGCTGCACCCCATGGCCTATGGTCCACACCATAGCCCACACTCTCCCACGTTCCATCCAGTGGGCCATGGGAGAACATACAATGTCTGGCAATTGTCCCTGCAGCACCACTCAGGACAACTCCAAGTCCCGAAAATGCCTCCACATCTCATCTCTTCCTCCCATTCCCTGCCCCCAGCAGCCACCATGGCCACTTTTTCCACACCAATGCCACATTTTCTCGATTATTAACCACAATAGTTCATGAATAGAATATCATTAAGTCCACTCTAATCCTTACTGTATTCCTCCTTCCTGTGGACCTTGGCTTGGTTGTGTCCATTCCACATCTATATCAAGAGGGGGCTTAGATTCCACATGGATACTGGATGCAATCCTCCTACTTTCAGTTGTAGGCACTCTAGGCTTCATGGTGTGGTGGTTGACATTCTTCAGCTCCATGTTAGCTGAGTGGGATAAGTCCAATAAATCAGAGTGTAGGAGCTGAAGTCTGTTGAGGCTCAGGGCCTGTCTATCATATTTTCAGTTCAGAGATTCAAATCCCCTAGATATATCTTAAACCCCAGCGCCAAATACAATTCCAGTAAAGTTAGCATGAAAGGCTTGTGAAAAGAGATCACATCTGAGTCCAGCTCCATCAAGCAGAAACACCAGCTCCAAAGAAGGGCCAACCGCCATGGCAGTGAACTCCATCTGCCATGACCATAGAACCTGTGGGTCTCTTTAGCCCTCAAAAGAACCAATACTTGGGGTTGTATGATAGTATCTTAAGTCATATTCTTGTGCTCTAGTTGGAAGGGAGGCGAGATAAGCAAATATTTGGCATTTTCATCTTCTATGATAGGAGGCAAGTTCTGCTGACAGTCTTACTGGGTGAGAAGTCCCCCCAAATATAGAAAAATAGTATAGGGGCTTGATGGGTTTCAAAGAATGGCAAAGGTCCACTATACTCCTTCCCACCACTCTCTCCCTTCTATTCAAGAAAGAAAACCAGGCATCATCCTAGATTCTCTCCTTCTCATTTACTACATCAGCAGGTGGTTTAGTCTATCTCCAAAATACAGTCTTGAATCTATTCTCTTTTTGATTGCTAGTATCAATAACTTAATAGTCATTATCCATTTCATCTGTATTACAGCATCTTACTACTTCTATGCTTGTTCCCTTCCAAATCATAGTCCATGAAGCAGCAAGTATAAATCTCTTTGTAAACCACCCTGTAAACTTCCTTGCTTTAAAGCCTTCAGTGGCTTCTTTTTGCTCTTAGAAAAAATCCAAAACCCTTATTTTGGCATATAAGAAGGGTGCTCTTATGTCTTGAGTTACCAGGATATGTCTTTTAAGAGACCGTCCTTTTACTCTCCAAAGTGTCTGCTTATAGTCATTACCTTGCTTCTTTTTCCCTCACTCACTAAACTTTATTGTTAGTTCCTTTTCCTACTTGGGGTGGTCTTTGAATGTTCTATTCCTTCTGTCTGTTACCCTTTTCCTCCCATTATTCACTATTCACACAGCTGTCTCCTCCTTATCCTTCAAGTCTTAGCTTATGTGTCAACTCAGAGATGCCTTGTTTTACTCTATCTAATAACCTCCCTCTTTCTAGTTTTTCTCTAATTTCTGCCATAATAATTACCACAATTTGACATTTGTTCACTTGCTTATGCGTGTCTCCCCCACTAGATGGTAAAGCTCTATGAGGGTTTATATTATATCTGTCTTGTTCACCATTGTATCCCCAGGGCCAGACCTGGTACCTGCCACATAACTGTTACCTCAGTAAATAGTTTGTTGACTGAGTGAATAAACGACGTTCCTCCCCTGACCCCCAGACAAGGTTAAGTTACATACAGGGCATGCTGTACTTTTCTTCTTTTGTACTTCCCACAATTGTGCTTCAATAATAATTTGCTTATTGTCAGTTTCTCCTTCTGGATTTCAGTTTTTCATCAGTTTGTCCTTATGGATTATAGCATCCATGAGAACAGGGACCATGTCTCCTGCCCATGCTTAGAATAGGGCCGGTAAGTTTGTTGAATCTTCTACAGTGTCACATGAATGGGAGCTGGAGAACAGATGGCAGAAGTGATTTCAGTCACCTGGTTCTGTGGTGGCACATGCAAAAATTGGAAGGGGATGTGCACAGGACAGGCTAGGAAAAGCAGAGAATACACCACGGGCTACCACATGCAGTTTATTAAGTGTAGGTTCTCTCTTCAGAATCTCCCTTTACTTTCCTTGCTTCATTCTCAGCCTCCCTCCTAGAGATTTCTTGAACCTCAGAAACTTCTGGGGCCATCAAGGAGCCAGGCCCATGGCAAGGCAGATGGCAAGGGATGGGAGCAAGAACTCTGAATCCTGGAAGAGTAGGAGAAGTGTGGTGAGAAAAACTTTCAGCTAATACCTTAACATGATTCTGTGTTGTCTTTGTAAACAGGCCAGATGGCTCTTAACTCAAGTCTACTTCCTGCCACAACCTTAGCACCTGCAACCTCAACCAAGCTAAGCACATGGAGCACCACGCCCGATGGCACAGTGGTGACTTCAAACTCAGACAACCAAATCATAGCTACAACAGTCAGTAACCCAGGAGTGACTACAGTTCCTGTCCAGCAAAACACAACTGTTACGAATGACAATGATAAGAAAGCAGCCCCAGACAACCCTTCTACAACTACTGGGGGCTCAAAGGAGAATAAAACTTCAGGCATCACTACTACACTTACAGGACTCACCAGCACAGCTAAGTCTGAAAGCACAAGTAGCAAAAATGAAACTATTCAAGATGAAGGTGAATCTGGGCACAGAAGTAGCCACAACATTTCCACAAACTTAAGTCCCAAAGAAGCAACTCAGATGACCTCTCCACCTTCAACTATGGTTAATACCTCAGAGACCACTCCTACTCTTTCCTCCACCTTCTCATCAATTTCCAACCAATCAACTGGGAGCCACGTTACTCCGAAGCACCATGGGGGCTCTCCTGAGAAGCAAAACACAAGTGCTGCACCTTCAAGTAGTTCAGGCATGATGACTAGTCCCACCTTCACATCTCAAGGGAAACCTACCACAACAAGTAAGTAATGCTTTTTTTCCCACAAGCAAGAAAGCTTGTATTCTATACAGTTGGTCAGCTGGAAGATGGAGATTAATGCTGATGGTTAAACATTGTGAATAGTCTACCTTCATTGAGATCCTGTTTCCTATTTCAGTGATGAGCAGAGGCCAACGGTGTTGTATATTCTGATGAGAGTTCAATGTTTTTGTCTGTCCAGATTAACATATAAACAAGCTAACTGTCCTTTCATAGGTAAGGCTGAGTGGTGGGATATTATAGGTACCCTAGGAAAGTGATTCTCAAACTTGTTTTGCAACCCACAATAAAAAAACATTTAATTTTTTACATTGTAATCCAGGACACACACACAATGTCCATATAAAACATAACTGAAACAAAAATTTCACAGAACATAGTCCTGCACATATGTTATACCTTGATATTTTCTATACTATTCTGTTTCCTTTTTTTCTTTCTTTTTTTCTTTTAAAGTGCTGGTCTTAACCCAATAAATTACATTCAAAACTTACTGATGAGGGAGTGGGTATAGCTCCATGGTTGAGTGCCTGCTTCCCATATATGAGGACCTGGGTTTAATACCTGGTACCCCCTAAAACAAACCAACTAATCAAACTTACTGATGGATCATGAGTCTGAGCTGCACAGCCCAGCTCAGATACCTCAGAACTGGTGAATCCGAATTTCTGGTTGTGAGAATCTGCATTTTAAAAGGCTCCCCAGGTAATTTTGATGCATTCTATACCTAACAGACTACTGACCAGAAGAGTGGCAGTATCCTGCAGTAAGGGCATGCGCTCTGAGTTTGGATAAATCTGGATTCAGATCCCTGCTCTGCCAGTTGTTGACTCTTGACCTTGGATAAATCATTAAGCCCCTATAACCCTTAGTTTCCTTGTCCCTATAACTCTGTTTCCTTGTTTATAAAATAGGGATAATTATAGTACCTTCCTCACAGGGTTGTTTTGAGGATTATATAAGAAAGTACATTTAAAGCACTTAGCACATGTCCCTGGCACAGACTGGGACTCCAGTAAGTGTTCCATTAATGTTGGCTATTGCTGCTGTTATTGTTATATAACACTTTGCCAGGTTCTTATACTGGCTCATCCAGTCTGACCCATCCTGTAATATATTTTAGGAACTGACTTCATCTGTTTATCCTCTTTTTCCTCATTGGCTGCTTATTTCAACCTGTAATCTAAATGGTGCATAAGACCAAAGAACCCAAGAAACTATTAGAATAAGAACAGACTGTCCTTTTCTTTTAAGGGTACCATTCCACTTTTCTCATTACCTTTGTTTTCCCAATTACAGGACCACTGACTACCTTCGAAAGAAATCAACAGGTGCCCAGTGGGATTCCAGCCTCCAGTGGAACCTCTGCCTCCACAGCACTGCAGCCTGTAGACACTTCATCAGGATCCATGGCCACACCGCCTGTCAGAGGACCAACGAGCTCCAGCTCTAAGTCTGCTTCAACTGTCCCACAAGACTTCAACATATCTCCCTCTTCAGCTCTTGGGAATAACAGGGTAAATCTAGCAAAACTGGGATTATTAAGAGAGCCCAGACTGAGATAGAAGGGGCTCCCTGCAGAGTGTTTCTACACGTCAGGAGCAGTTGCCCATCTGCTCTTTCTTCCTGGCTTTGCTTGATCCTGGCTTAGACAACTGGGCAGCTGGCTTTGAAACTCTCTCCCAGCCTTGCTCTCAGCTTGTCAAGAACATCTTATTTTCTTCCAGGGGGGAGGAAAGAGTCAAAGATGAGAACCTATCAGGTTCAGCTTGAACCTTAATTCCAATGGCTTCTTTCAGATAAAGTGCGAGACTCTTGAAAGGCCAGATGAGAAGATGCTCATCCTAAACCTCACAAAAACCAACCTTTGTGTAAGTGCCTCATTTAATCAGAATTCCCCCCTCATTTATAGTCCCCAAATGTTGCAGCAAGGTTAAGGAAGGTATTGAGGGGTTGGTGGTATAATGAAGTGTTTTACTCTGTAAAGGGAGCGAAAGGCGTGTTGATTTTCCTATCCTTGTTTCTTCCTAATAGTAAGAGGATCCCTGCCCCTACTATAAAGTGACAAAATGAGGGTCTCACTTCTCTAACTAAAGTCACACTCACAGGACTGTGGCAGGGCCAGAAAAAGTTCCCAGCTCTTCTTCTCAGCTTTCACTGTGTAACTACTCCCAGTTGGTCTGAAGTTGGGAGACCCTAATTCTAGTTTCTGTTTGCATCTAGCTCAGGTGTGATTTTGGTAAGTTGGCCTCTTTGGGACATCAGAGGCCTCATTTGAAAATGAGAGGCTGAGTCTGCCCAACTCTCCCTATTCTAATAGTTTATGTTTTCTGACCCCCATGCATTATCTGATAGCTTCAAAGGAAAAATAGCTTGGAGAGAATTGCCCTCTAACTGATGATCTGATGAGCAGCGGGGGTGGACAGGAGATAATAGAGCCTAGAGCCCTAGTACTCCTGAGTAAGAGCCCTTGAGCATAAGGGAGCCATTGACAACAGTTGTTCTTTATCTCTGGGTGGTGTGTGTGCGTGTGCATGTGTGTGGAGGGAAGTGTCAGCAAATGTGTGAAAATATTTGTATGAAAGGGCGTAAAAGTGTGTGCAGCAGCCTTTAGACTGCCCAGTGTCTCTTGGATTAAGGGCGTTAGTCTGGGGATGCACAGTAAATAGTTGTGAGTACAGGTGTTAGATGGCTTACTGCTGCCCTCGCCTGGTCAATAACTATTTTTACAGTCACGATCAGGAATTGGAATAAAACATGGTTTCTACAGGATGGCAAACTCAGACTTATACCATTTAAATACTGTTTGTATTTTCTTTAATTGTTTTCTTTGGGTGTCCATTTTGCTGGAATTTTCCAAGTGATCTTTACAAAAGCATACATTTAAACCAGAGTTTTTAAAGGGACAGTGTTGTCCTAGGGCTGACCTCATTGGACAAGGTAGAAGTCACATTGACATGCCCCTGTGGGACAGTCAGATGCTTGTTTAGCCTTTACTCAGGCATTCTATTTGGCTGAAATTTTGCTGGTTTTGTGGTTGGTTGTGAGACACTTTTTCTCACTTTGATAGAAAAGGAAAATGGAAAGATCTATATCCCTTCATGATGTCAGGATAAGTAGGAAATTATTAAGCCTAAGAGAATTCCAGGTAGAATCCCAGGTAGAATCCCAAGTGCTAGTTTGTGGGTGGGAATTCTGAGGTAAGCCATGCCAAGGGTCCTTGTCTTGATCTTATCCCTTATTCCAAAGTCAATTCAGAGAAAACATCAGTTAGGGGTGCCTCAAGATGACATGGCAGGACTGGGTAGAAGCTGCCCATACTTTGCTTACTTGCCTTCATCTCTGCTGACCATGTTCTTTCTACTTAGAGATATAAAAGATCCCCCTCCGAGGTACTGCCCATATTTCCCTATTCAATGATGGCCTTGCCTTTCTCCCTGTCGGTATGCTCATTATCTTAGCTGAGGGAAGGAGTGCAGACATTTCAACTTCAGAATAGATAACCCCCAGCTGACAGCTGTGAACTTTCCTCCTGGGTATCAAAAGCTGGTGAATGGCAGTTCAGAGAGAACTGGAGTCTTCCCCACCACAAGGTTGGGCAGGAGGTTGTTGTGTTGTGTCTCCTCTAGCCCTTTCTAGGGAGAGAGGTAATAAAAGAACATTAATTCCTGATCTTCAAAGAGTTTGAGGGAGAAAGGGGGCACTAGGGTGAAAAGTATTATTCAACCATAGACAAGATAGACAGGGTGAGGGAAATGGGAGAGAGAATAGAAAGAGGGAGAGACAGCAGGGTCTGGCCCAGGAGAATAGCACGTAATCCTCGATTTCAGA
Source organism: Dasypus novemcinctus (assembly GCF_030445035.2). Classification (NCBI taxonomy): domain Eukaryota; kingdom Metazoa; phylum Chordata; class Mammalia; order Cingulata; family Dasypodidae; genus Dasypus; species Dasypus novemcinctus. The sequence continues at coordinate 110,350,068 of NC_080677.1, read as the reverse complement.
AGAGACTGGGAATGGCACCAGTTAAGGCAAGGGAGGGAGTAGGTTCAAGCAGGGCAATAGAATTCTCTTAACCCCAGCTCAGAAGGGCAGCCCCATAAGCCTAGGCTACTGTCATGATTTCTGAGGAATTAACTGTGGTCTTTCCTTAATAGGCAGAGGACCATGAAGATGACAAACTGGTCACAGTTCTGTGCCAAGCAGCAAAAGCCACGTACAATCCAGCTCAAGATCAGTGTCACATACGGCTGGCAACTTTTCCAAAAAGCCAGCTAGTGATAGTCAAAGAAATCACTGTTCAGAGTGAGTTGAAGGCAATGGGGGATGAAGCATATGGGGGCAGGGGCTGGTGGTTCAGAGCTGTATCGATTAGGGTTAGTGTTCCCTCAGTTGAAGAACTATCAAGTCACTCTCCTACCAGGGCCACCCAGGTTGGCCTCTTGTTCCCCAGGACACTCTGAGATATAGTACATTCTCCTCTTGAGATCTAATTTCCATCCCCTACCATATGACTCTGAGCCAGAGCATTGAGGCAGCATCTCTCCCTGCTCTCCACAGCAATCCTTCTTCCCAGAGATGTGTATGAATTGCTGAAGAACAAATGGGATGACCTAAAAGAGGTAAGTGGGCTCCTGCCATGTGTTGGCACAGACTGGGTCAGGAATCTCTTCCTGGGAAAGCCCCATTTACTTTGTTCCATAGTCTCATTCTCAATGTAAAAAAAATAAATAAATAAAAACACATGTTAAAAAAACCTTCTAACATAGAAGACAGGTGGATAAGAGTGGGGACAGCAAGGTGGTGGAAAAGCCACCCTGCTGTAACACCAAGCAGAAGAGCTCATAACTATAGGGGCATTCAGTGACCCAGAACCTATTTTCTGCCACATAACTTTCTTCTTCTGGCCAGGTGGGCGTCAGTAACATGCAGTTTGGAGATCAAGGACCACCAGAAGAGGCTGAGGACCGGTTCAGCATGCCCCTCATCATCACTATTGTCTGCATGGCATCCTTCTTGCTCCTTGTTGCAGCCCTCTATGGCTGCTGCCACCAGCGTCTCTCCCAGAGGAAGGACCAGGTGATTCCTTCCTCTTCTAGCCCTCCCTCTTCTAGCCGGGGAATGGTCCAATTCACCTGATAAACTCTCACCCCATTATTCCCATATTACAAAAGAAGGAAGTAAGTGAGTTCTATCTCTGACAAATAGAGGCAATCCCTTATAAGCAGCCAACTATTTATATCGAAAATTAGAGAGGCAGCATGGTGGAAGGGAAGACTATGGGCTGTGGAGGCAGAAAGATATGATTTAGGCCCTAGTTCTGCCCTTTATTATCTATGTGACATTAAGTAAGTCATAATCTCTTTGAATTTCAGGTTTCTCAACTGCATTATAAGAATAATATCTATCTTGTAAAACTGTTCAGAGGATTTTTAAAATATATAAATGGCATAGATATACCTGTCTAACCAGAAATTCCTTTATTCACCTTACTGGAATTCCTATCATTACTGTTCCTCCCAGATCTGTGGTTCACAAACCTGGCTGTGCATTATGGGATGTTATAAAAAAAATTCCCTGGCCTAGCCTTCCCACATACCAACTGACAGATTCTCTAGATCAGAATAGGTGTTAAAAGCTTCCCAGGTGACTCTAATGTCCAACCAAGGTTGACAACAACCATCTCATAAACACATCTCATAAAAAGAGACAGCTCCCATCTGTGGTAGAGAAGGCAAAAAGCCTCCCTATCCCCATCTCACTCAAAGAGATATCCTCAGTTAGTCAGCCTGAATGATTTTCTTAGTCCTTCCAAATTCATTATGATGGGTTGAGGTAGATGCTTGAAGAGTAAGGATTTAGGGGAAGGAACAGAGGAAAGAGGAAAGATCAGAGGACTCTGGAGGAGAACAAAGTCTATCTCCACTGAGTTCACAGATTTGCCACCAGTGCTAAGGTGAGGAAGTCAAGAATTTTAGGATGAAGGGGGGCAAGTATTTGTCTCAAACTAGCCCTGAGGCAGGTCAATAGCCGTGGTGGCCTCCAGGAGGAGCCAGACTCCATATGTGAATAGTAACTGCTTATTTTACCCAAATTCAGGATCCTGGGTTGAAGAGTTTATGTCCTATATTAATATTACTATATTACCCTTTCTGTCTGGGTAATGTTCCCCACTCTAGCAACGACTAACAGAGGAGCTACAGACAGTGGAGAATGGTTACCATGACAATCCAACACTGGAAGTGATGGAGACCTCATCAGAGATGCAAGAGAAGAAGGTGGTCAACCTCAATGGAGAGCTGGGGGACAGCTGGATCGTCCCACTGGACAACCTGACCAAGGATGACCTAGATGAGGAGGAAGACACACATCTCTAATCAGGTCTGCTGGCTGGGTCCAGACTGAACCACCTGAAGTGCCATTTGGACAGGGGAGGAAAATTCCTTCCCACAAGGAGGAAGGGACTCAATGGATTTCCTCCCAATCCCTACAGGGCCTTAATTTTTCCCTTTTCAAGCTGAGCAAATCACATTCTGTCTAGATTCCTCTTGCAAAGTAACCCATTAGTGCCTGAACTCAGTGCTGCTGGAAGATGAGTGAAGGGAGACCAAGAGACTTTCAAGATCATCTAGTAGAATCCCTTCATTTTATAGATGAGATTACTGAGGCCTAAAAAGGCTAATGACTTGCCCAAGGTCAAACAGCCACTTGGTGACAGAGCCAGAGTGAAAACAAAGATACCTTCATTCAATTCAGTACTAATTTCCACCACTGAGACTTCTTTGTTCACTCACACCTTCCCTCCACAGTTGCTCTTGGCAGTGAGTGAAGCTATTAGTAGGAAGATGGGATAGAAAGGAGAACAGGGCCAGATCCTGCTTCTGACTACTTGAAAGTATAGGTCCTAAATCATCTATCTCCTACCCTAGCCTTGTCTGCCACAGTGTTCTTTTTACCCCTCTCCTCACTCAGTTTTTATTCCCACTTTGTTCCAGGACCCTTGGCACAGGTCATTCATGATCTTGAATCCCTTGGTTCTGTTTCTGATTTCCTTGTATTTGTTTAGGGAGATTGGGACTTAAACCACATAAGACTCCTGGTGTGAACTTGGTCTACTTTAGGGATCCATCTACAGGTAAAGGAGGGATGCTCTTTGTCTCAGGAAGGCTTCCTCATGGCAGCTTGGGGCTTCAGCCCTGATCCTGGCCCATTACCCAAAGCACTCATTGAGGAGGCTCCCCAAGAGTTTCTTTGGCTTCCCATCCGCACTAGGGACTAGCAGTAGCTACTAAAGGCATGCAGTCCTATTTTGCTCTATACTACTCAGCCAATAGGGGTGAACAACCAAGTTAGGGCATCCCTCTGAGATCCAGCATGAAAAGTAGTACTTATAGGACAGATTTTTACTGAGGCATTCTGTGAACAGAGATGTGTCTTAATAGACAATCAATTGAAATAGCCAGGAAGGATCTGCTTTACTCTCTATTTCATAGGAAACTCAGGGACTTTTCAAGTTGCTGAGAGTTTTGTTGTGTGTTTATTTTTAAATTTAGCTTTCCACTGCCAAAGGCCGAAGAGGAAAACAATTAATTAGCCTATATCACTGATTCTGATAGTCCTGTGCCATGGGGTAAGAAAGGCCCCAGTGTGCAGTATGTTTCTAAGGTGCACAGCGTGTGGCCCAGGGGATTGGCTGTTTTTCCCTTTATTGCTCCCCATTTCACCATTGAGCTAGGCCTTTCCATTTCCTCTTCTTTATATTCCTAGTATGGCTGTTGCAGTTTTCCTGCAATTTCTGGTGGCATCTCAGGGAAACACAAAGTCATGACTCTTCCTTTTGTATAGGGTTTTTGAGGTAGCTCAGTTGCCACACAGAAGGTTCCTAAGGACTGGACATAGTGAAGTTTGTATCAGATTTCCTGAGGAAGAACCCTGCATGAACTTTTGAACTTTGTCCGCGGTCTCTATTGTCCTGAGTCATTTCTGGATTTCCAGGTATAAATTCACTGGAACCACACAGGAAGATGGGGCAGAACTGCATAAGAGAATCTTATATCCCTTCCCTAGCTGCCTTTTTCAAAGACTCCTTCTTCAAAGCCTTTGGCCATTTGATATCCCAGAGGAAAAGGCAGGGATTTACGCAGGGCCCCCAGGGAGTTTCCCAGGAGTTTGAGAGATGGTAGGTTAACAAGGTCCCAAAAGCATCTGGCCTGCTTCTCTAGCATTTGGAGGTTGAGCAGGATAGAAAACAATGCCAGTTTTGAGGAAAATAGAGGAAATTTTGCTAGGCCTAGAAAGAGGTCTGTTCCTTTCCTTCCTGTCCAGCATTTGGTTCTTCCTATGCAGTGGGTTTATGCCAGGGCCTCTGTGGAAGATGTGAGTCCCTTGCTGATTCTGGGTCACATTTTACCAGAAGGGTTTTAGACAGAGACAGCAAATATGTCTCTTCAGATTGATCAAAAGCTGCAATCACAAGGCCCTTAATCAGGGAGAGGTGATAACTGGCAAGGACTAGAAAGAAAAAAAGTATGTCTGGTCAAGAGGAATGATGATATGGTGATCTGTCCAGAGGATACCTTGAAAAGCCTTGGGCTGCTTTACAAGTTCCTTCTTTTTGTGGAGCCAAATTGTGCTACTCTACCTTTTCAGGGCTGGGTCAGAATCCAGTACCTTGCCCTGGTCTGTTCTTGCCACTCGGAGTCTATGTCAAAAGTCATGCATCTTACAGCCATGCATCTGTAAAGGTCATCTTCCCACATCTTTCCTGGGTTCTCGACAGTGTTTAATAAATTAGAATCTGGGGCTAAAAAGAGGTAAGAGGAACACCAGGAGCTACATTAAACAAGTTGTGCCAAAGAGAGATTAAGAACTCCTTATTTCATTGGCCAACTATGGTTTCCCTAAGCTGTTTAACAGGCCAGAAATCATGAATGTGATGATTACACAAAAGCATGCTGTCAGGTGAGTAGGGAGAGAAGCAGCAGTGCTTATGAAGGAGGTACAGAAAATTCTTTGCATCATAAAACAATACGGGTTTAACCTAGACACAAGATTGTTTTTTCCCCTCTTGATGAAGAAAGCTAGCAGAAAGTTTATTTAAGCCATTTCTTCAGCATTATCTTATACTGGAGAGACTTTGAAAACCAGTTCAAACTGATACATATATACATATTTTGATAATGTAAATAACAATGGCCACATGTTAATCCACACTGCAATGCTTTAAGTGAATATACTTTGAAAACACTGAAAAACGTTTGCTAAAAGAGATGTCTAAGCTTTTGTGTTTTTTTAAAAAACAGGAATGTAAATGTTTTACTAGAAATGACAAGTTTTGTTTGTTTTTTAATGAAAAATAGAATAGGACAGGCTGATGAGAAAGTATTTGTCTTACAGATCAGGCTTTTAAAATTTTTAAATATGACCGTTGCCCCAACAAAGACCCTGCCATATTATAGTGAGGTTGGAGTCAATATGCATTTGTTGGAAAGTGATACAGTAGTCATAGAGAGAGGATTTAGACATCTAGTCTAATCTTTTTCTCCAGATTAAAAAACCAAAACCCAGAAAGATGAAGTGACATGACCAAAATATGGTTAGTTAGTAGCAGAAACAGGACTAAAACCTGAACCCGCAGATGCCCAGTTCAGTGCTGTGTGTCTCAGAGAGAATCAGTTCATTGATTCTAGGCACTAGAATGACACAAAGGATGGAATTCCCTCCCTAAATCTTATCCTGCGGCAAGGCTTGGAAGGGCATGAAGACAAAAATAGGAACCCCACTGGTCTTCTACTTTTCCTCTAAGACTTTAATGAATGATTCTTTCTGCTAAGAAACAGTTTATGAATTAGATTTTACATATGGAATTTCTAGTAGCAGGACTAAGGATCAAAGGGAACAAGATGGTGGAAGTCAAGGGGTCAAAGTCAAATAATGGTATATATTTTATCATTGTCATTAGCTGATTCACTCAGGTTTGGTGAAAACCCAAAACTGAGTCAAAGGAGGGGATTACTATTTATGTGGGTCTTTGTGTTATTAAGGAATGTTAAACTCAATTTTCCCAGGAGACTGGGGAGCGCATATCTTAGTGGACAGGAGTCTGAAGTACACTGGAATTTACCGAGAAATTCGTTTGTAAAGATTGTAGTTAATTCTTGCATTTTCTTACAAAATATATTTTGAAAAATTGTATACTGTCAATTAAAGTGCTTTTGTGTAAACTGGGTCAAGCCATACTATTTCTAAGTATTTGGCTTAAGTTCTCCGCTCATACATGAAGATTGTCATTGAAGCATCTGAAGTTATCAGCTACTCCAATGAATATAGCACCCTCTGGTCATAGTTATGCCTGCTGAGCTATGCAGGTACAGAGAGTAGAAGACAGGCGGAGGGAAGCTGAAAGAATATAAGAGACAACATGATGGTGGTTCTCCAAAATCTTTCCAGCTGTTCTAGTGAGCATTTTCTCCCATGACAACATTTTATAAATATTTTATCTTCTTCCTTCTACTTCTGCCTCAGATACCGTTGTAAATCACCCTCACCAAAGACTCCAAGGGGGCTTCTAAAGCCTAATCAGGTATGAAAACGCAGGCTTAGAGACAAAATAAACATACAAATATAAAAAATTTTAAGAGGTTCTTTTCTGGCCCTGGTTCTGCCCATAATCATCTGCTCACTTGTCACAAGAAGACTCTGCCAGTCCCTTACCTAGAGATGTAGTGAAGATGAAGGAGATTCAGGAAAGGAATTACTTCTCTTTATCTCCTTAGGTGGTATTACCTACATCTGTTTCATCAAATGGAAGGGAAAACTCATTCCCAGCTTGCAGAAGAGAAAAGTTGGTTCATATGCATACTTGCTATATAATAATCTTTTCTATTTGCCTAGCATCTTGCAGCTTTCAAAATATTTCTACTTATCTTATTTAGGAATTTCACCATTCTACCAATAGGGAAATTAGATACAGAGACTAAGTAATCTCTTTGAAATTACACAGCTATTTAAATGATGATACTAGGGCTTATCCACGTCTCTTTGCACTTCGGTCCTGTATTCTTAAACAACAGTAACAAAAGTTGAGTTCCAACAACAAAAAATTTCTACAATGCAACTACTATTATATGATACTCCTTCCAAAAGGGAGTTCTGAGAGGTATTTAATATCCTAAAGGGAAGGCCAGAGTTGAGCTAGGGCTATTTTGAGGTTAACTTTAAAAGCATGCCAAGGATACAGAAAGGAATACAAGAACCAGCAACCACATAGAACCCTGGCCATGCTCAAGGCATGCTGTTCTAAGGAAAGAATGACTCATAGTTTATTGCTGGTCACAAATTAGACCTAAGACTCCATTCTCTAACTGAATAGGTCATTCACCGTGCTCCCTGCCCTGCCAAACAAGAGGCACCCTCAGTTGCCATTTTAAATGTTGTCTCCTTGTCACTCACTCCCTATAAGCTCCCTCCCAAACCAAGTATTTATTCTATACTCAAGGGGAAAAGTAAATAAAGAACAGGATTGGCTGGTCTAATTAACACTAGTAGTAAATACTGAGAGCATTTTTCAAAAACCTTGGCATTTTAACTGATTAAAATATCAATGGAGAGAGAAGTGGATGTGGCTCAAGTGATTGAGCTCCTGTCTACCACATGGGAGGTACTGGTTCAGTTCTCTTCATGGGGAAGACACAGTGAGCTGGTGTAGAGCACTGACATAAGGAGACACAGAGAAGACAAGGAGAGACAACAAAGCAGGGAACTAAGGTGGCTCAAGCGATTAAACTCTCCCACATGGGAGGTCCCAGGTTTGGTTCCAAGTGCTTTCCAAAGAGAAGATGAGCACACAGCAAATAGACACAGCAGACAGCAAATGCAAACAATGGGGGTGGGTGTAAATAAATCTTAAAAAAAAAAAAGCTTGGCAAAAAAAAAAAAGCTATATAAAACACTACAGGGTGCTTGTTCCACCACAGAATCTTTGAACAACCAGCATAGATAGCTTCTTGAAAACACCAGAAAATAAGTGAAGGGTTGCAGTAACTGGGAGTAACACTTGACTCCAACACTCAAAGCAACAGCATTAAAAAGAGCAGAAGCTCCTGGTGACCTTGCTGGCCCTTCCTCTGTCCCCTCCCTGGCACAGTGTTGGAGTAAGCCTATGCTGTAAATTGGTACCAATCTGTTGGATGGAAACGAGAAATACTGAACCAGAACACTACTCTGGGCTCACCCTCCCAGAACTTACCCTGCAGGTAGAAATAGCTAGCATACAGCTAAAGCAGTGTAAACAAGTCAAAAAAACCTGGAGCAAAGGATTACCTGTTTAAGAAAGATAATAGAGGACACAGGAGCGGGGAGAAAATCTATTTCATAGGCAGTAGAGGGGGCTTTCAAATTCCTGTAAAAGGAGGAATTTCACAGATTCTTAAGGCCAAGAGGAAACACAGACCGTGGATAAGAGGCACACTCAGAAAAGACAATCCTGCACTTCACTTTAGTGTTGGGCTGATCTTGATGGAGGGGTAAATTTTGTAATCAGCCAATTTGCAAAGACTGTGAAAGGTGTTTTTTGCTTTGGTTTGTTTTTCTTAGCTCCTGGCACTCCAGGAAATTTCTTGTCAAATTGCCAACTGGATACAAAATTTTAAAGAACAGAGCTCAGGGACTAAATCCCAGGGTTAACATCTTAAAATATTGAAATGTATAGTGTACAAAGATCATAAGACAAACAGGAAGTGATGACCCATCCAAAGGAAGAGGATAAAAATTAAGAAACCATCAATGAAGAATATCAGACTTAGGACATACTAGAAAAAAAGTTCAAAAAATAACCAAATATGCTTTAGGGGAACTAAAGGTTGTCAGGAAAATGGTGCATGTATAATATGAGAACCTCAGTAAAGAGAAAATATTAAAAGGAATCAAATACTGGAACTGAAGACCACATTAACCGAAATGAAAAATTCTCTAGAGGGTTTCAACAAGGAGATTGGAGCTGTTTGAAGAAAGAATCAGTGAACACAAAGACAAGACAGTTGAAATGATTCAGGTTGAGGAGCAGAAAGAAAAAATAATGAACAAAATGAACAGAACCTAAGATACCTGTGGGATACTTGAGGCATAAAAATGTACCAATTATAGGTGTCCCGGAAAGAAGAAAGAGGGTCAGAAAGCATATTCAAAGAAATAGCAGAAAATGTCCCAAATGTAATGAAAGACATGAATATGCACATTAAAGAATCTCCAATGAACTGCAAACTGGATAAATTTGGAGAACAATGCCCAAACATAGTAGTCTAACTGTCAAAGCCAAGGACAAGGAAAGAGTTTTGAAAGATGCAGAAGAAACACAATGTTATTATGTACAAGGGGGTTCCAATAAGATTAAGTGCCAATTTCTCATCAAAAACCATGGAAGCAAGAAGGCAATAGGACAAAACAAACTGCCAAAAGAAAACAACTGACAATCAGGAATTTTGTATCCAAATTAGGATTTCCAGGAAGATGGAGGATTAGAGAAGCAGAGGTTCTCACTTCTCTCCCAGAAAAATAGCTAGAGGACCAGCAGAAACTGTTGGGAAAACTGTTTTAGGGCTTAGGACATCAGGGGAAGTCAAGACACTGCCCAGAAGAGAGGTAAAGGAAAGGAATCTTGGCTGGTTGGAAAAGACCCCTGAGTAAAGCTGCAGCAGCAGCTGCTTGCACACATCCTCTTACCCTCAGAGCAAACAGCAGTGGGTCCTCTGGCCCTGGCTGGGGGCTATGGACTGAGGTGATTGATGGGGTCCTCTTCCCCAAGCAAGGGGAGAGAGAAGGACATATCCTATGCAAATTCATACTTTGGCAGTGAACTTTATCTGCATCCCAGGGGTGGCACAATTCCAGGCTGGGTGGGGCCAGAACATTGATTGCCCTGAGACCTGGCAGGGAGGTAAAGATAATCTTAATTTTCCTTGATTGGTTGGGAGGAAGGGAGGGTGTGGCAGGCAGGAGAGCTGCTTCTTTGGCCCACCTGGCTTGGCTTCTGCACCACCCACTTGGGTGTGATTACAGTGAATGCATACTACCTACCCCTAACCCCCAGCACCTGCGATCTGAGCTGAGAAGTCTATTGAAGAGTGTCATCTGCTGGCAGACCAGGAAAATGCACAAAAGGAAGGGAAAAATAATAAAGGGGCAATCTGGTGCCTTTACTGCACCTATGACCAAGGCCCATAGAAACTGGCCTGCACCCCATTACTGGGTCCTTAGCCCTGGTTTGAGTTGCTAAACAGGGGTGATCCTAAAGATCTAGAACAAGTTGAACCAAGAACCAAAGAACTGGTAGCACACAGTTACTTAATAAAATACCTAGGCAAGAGAAACTGACAATAGAATAAATGTACCATCATAATCAGATGCCTAGACACCATCAAAAATTTACAAGCCATATTAAAAAAAGGAAGAGATGGCTCAGGCAAAGGAACAACTCAAAGCTCCTGGCTTGAAACAATAAATGTTAATTCATGCAAATCTTCTAAATCAAAGTATGGAGTTGAAGGACAACATGCCTAAAGAAATAAAAAGCATTAAGATGACACTGGGTGAGATTCTAGGGTTTAGGACACCAGTGGGAGGCTAGACACCAACAAGAAGAGAGAGAGAGACCCTGGGAGAAAAAAATCTCGATGCCACGACTGTAGAGAAGCTGCAGCTGCAGTTATCAGCACCTTTCCCCCACCCCACAGCCAGACAATTTTAATTCTCTGCCCTCGGGCCAGCAGCTACTAACAGGCTGCAGGCATCTATCTCCACAGGAAACAGGAGAAAGAGGGATGCAGCCTAAGGTTGGTTCAGCTTTTGCCCAATAAATTTGGTCTGCTGTGTCCCAGGAGCCTTCCAGGCTGGGTGGGGCTGTGCCACCACTTGCCTTGGGAGTTGGCACAGGAGTAAAGAGATCTGACCCTCTCAATCACCCTCCCTACTGACCAGGACTGATTGTTGAGTATGCAGAGGATCCTCTGCCAAACTGTTGTTGTCTGTGTTACAGCAAACACACTCTGACCAGGCTTTGAACTTAGAGGCCTGCTAAAGAGTGCCATATGCTGGTGTTTCAAGAAAGTACACATGAGGAAATTAAAAGTAAATAAGTTAAAACAGGCTTTTTCCAGCCTTTACAGCCTCATCCCCACGGATCTTGGAAGTAGGTCTCAACCCATTACTGGGTCCACAGCACAGATTTGAAGAACTAACAGGGACAATACTAAAGACCCAGAACAGGTCAAACCAAGAATCAAAGAAGGGCAGCAACACAGCCTCTCACCACTAAATCCCTACGCAAGAGAGAGACACTGAGCATCAGAGTAAACTCACCTTCATAATCTGATGCCTAGACATCAGCAAAGAGTTACAAGCAAAACTAAGGAAATGGAAGACATGGCCCAGGCAAAGGAAAATATCAAAGCCCCAGATGAGATACAGGATTTGAGATGACTAGTTATTGAGATACATACAAATTTCAAAAATCAAGTTAATGAGTTGAAAGACAGTACGGCTAAAGAGATAAAGGACATTAAAAAGACACTGAATGAGCACAAAGAATAACTTGAAAACCTGAACAGAAAAATAACAGAGCTCTTGGGAATGAAAGACACAATAGGCAAGATTAAAACCATATTACAGGCATATAACATCAGACTCAAAATGATATAGTAGAAAGAAAGAATAAGTGATAGAGAAGACAGAACAGCTGAAATTGAAGACAGAGAAGAACAAAAAGAGAAAAGAATGGAAAAAATTGAGCAGGGCTCAGGGAGCTGAATGATAATATGAAGTGCAACAACATACGTGTCATGGAAGTTTCAAAAGGAGAAGGGAAAGGGGGCAGAAAGAGTATTTGAGGAAATAATGGCTGAAAATTTCCCAACCCTCATGAAAGAAATGAACTTACATGTGAAAGAAGTGCAGTGTACCCCAATCAGAATAAATTTGAATAGACCTACCCCAAGACACATACTACTCAGAATGTAAAATGTCAAAGATAAAGAGAAAATTCTGAGAGCAGCAAAGGAGAAGGAAATTATGACATAGAAGGGATGTCAAGTAAAACAGTGCAGATTTCTTGTCAGAAACAATGGAGGCAAGAAGACAGTATAGTGGTATGATATAATTAGGATACTAAAAAAAACTGGCAGATGAGAATTCTTTATCTGAAAAACTGTCCTTCAAATATGAAGCTGAGTTTAAAATATTCACAAATAAACAGAAAGTAAGAGAGTTTGTAAACAAAGAATGTGTCTTTGCAGGAAGTATTAAAGGGAAACTTTTACCTCAAAAGAAAAAGATAGGAGGGAGAGACTTGGAGGAGACAGTAGTAAGCAAGACTACCTGAAAGAATAACCAAAAGAGTTAAAAGACATATGAAAATAAGATATGACATATGAAACCCAGAGAATAAAATGGTGTAAGTAAACAATGCATTTACGGTAATATCTTTGAATGTGAATGGATTAAACTCCCCAATCAAAAGATATAGGCTAATGGAATGGATTTAAAAAAAAAACATGAGCCATCCATATGCTGCCTATAAGAAGCTCACCTAAGACCCAGGGATATTAAATAGCCTGAAAGTAAAAGATTGGAAAAAGATACTGCACATAAACAAAAATCAAAAAACAGCAGGGATAGCTGTACTAATATTTACAAAATAGACTTAAAATGAAAAAAGGTATTAGAGCTACAGAAGGCCATTATAAATCAATAAAAGGGACAATCCACCAGGAAGAAATAAGTCATAAATATCTATGCACCTAACCAGGGTACCCAAAAATACATGATGAAAACTCTGGCAAAACTGAAGGGAGAAATAGACATCTCTACAATAATAGTTGGACTTCAACACCCCACTCACATCATTAGATAGAACAATTAGACAGATGACCAACAAGGAAACAGATTGAACAATATGATAAACAAGTAAGACCTAACAGACAAACAGAGTTTTGCATCCCAAATCAACAGGTTGTAATAGCTTCTAAAGTGCTCCTGGATCTTTCTCCAGGATAGGCTACATGTTAGGTCACAAGGCAGGTCTCAATAAATATAAAAAGATTGAAATTATACCAAGCACATTTTCAGATCATAATAGAATAAGCTGGAAATCAATAACAGATGGGAAAGGGGAAATTTTGCAAATGTGTGGAGGCTAAGCAATTCCTAAACAATTAGTAGGTCAAAGAAGAAATTGTAAGTAGAATTAGTAAATTTATTGAAAAGAATAAAAAAAAGAACACAACTTATCAAAACTTTTGGGATACATGGGAAGCAGATGTGACTCAAGCGACTGGACTCTTGCCTACCATATGGGAGGTCCCAGGTTCCATTCCTAGTGCCTCCTAAAGAAGATGAGCAAGAGAGTAAGCTGATGCAATGGACTGGCACGGCAAGGTGATGCAACAAGATGATGTCACAAGAGACACAAGGAAGAAAACATAATGGGAATTACAACAAAGCAGGGAGAGGAGGTGGCTCAAATGATTAGGTGCCTCCTTCCCACATGGGTGGTCCCATGTTCAATTCCTGGTACCTCCTAAAAGGAAGATGAGCATACAACCAACAGACAGTGAGCACAAACAATGGGGGGTGGGAGGTGGGGGAGAAATAAATAAAATAAATCTTAAAAAAAAACAAAAACAACTTATGGGATACAATGAAGGCAGTGCTGAAAGGGAAATTTACAGTCCTAAAAGCTTATATAAAAGAAGAAGAAAGTGCTAAAATCTAACTGAACTACTGGACAAACTAGAAAGAGAACAGCAAACCATTCCCAAAGCAAGCAGGGCAGAGATAATAAAGAATAGAGCATAAATAAATGCAATAGAGAATAAAAAAAACAACAGAAAATCAACCAAACCAAAAGCTTGTTCTTCAAGCGTCAATGAAATTGATAAACCCTTAGTTAGACTAACAAAAAGAGAGAGATGACCCAAATAAATATAATCAGAAATGAAAGGGGGAAAGTAAACGACTAACCCCACAGAAATAAAAAAGATGAGAGGATATTATGAGAAACCATATGCCAACACACTAGACAACCTAGACTAAATGGGCAAATTCCTAGAAACACACAAACAGCCTACACTGAATCTACAAGAAATACAAGAATTCAAAAAACAAATCACATTTAAAGTGATTAAATCAGTCATCAACAGCCTCCCAACAAAGAAAAGTCCAGGACCTGATGGATTCACACAGGTTAGTTCTACCAAGCATTTCAGGAAGAATTAAAACCAATTATGGGAAGCGGATTTGGCTCAACTGATAGAGTGTCCACCTACCACATGGGAGGTCCAGGATTCAAACCCAGGGCCTACTGACTCGTGGCAAGCTGGCCCACACGCAGTGCTGATGTGCGCACGGAGTGCCATGCCATGCAGGGGCGTCCTCCTGTGTAGGGGAGCACCACATGCAAGGAGCATGCCCCGTAAGGAGAGCCGCCCCATGCAAAAAAAGCACAGCCTGCCCAGGAGTGGTGCTGCACACAAGGAGAGCTGATGCAGCAAGATGACGCAACAAAAAGAGACACAGCTTCCCGGTGCCACTGACAAGAGTACAAGTGGACACAGAAGAACACACAGTGAATGGACACAGAGAGCAGAAAACTGGGGGAGGTGCGAAGGGGAGAGAAATAAATAAAAAATAAAAAAACAACAAAAAAACACCACCTTCTTATAAAAAACAAACACCTTCTTATAAAAAGAAACAAACAAAAAACTCCTTCTTATAAACAAACAAAAAAATCAGTTAAACTCTTCCAAAATATTGAAAAGGTGGGAAAATTACCCAACACATTTCATGAGGCCAACATTGCCCTAATACCAAAGCCAGATAAAGATACCACAAGAAAAGAAAATTACAGACCCATCTCTCTAATGAACACAGATGCAAAAATTCTCATTTAAGAGTTCCAGGAAGACAGTGGACTAGAAAAACACGGGACTCTCTTCTCTTCCAGAAAAATATCTAGAGGACAGGCTGAAATAGCCTGGAAAAAAATCTTCTAGGGTTTAGGACACCAGGCAAAGGCTGGACACTGCCCAGAAGAGAGTGGGACAAAGGAAAAGAATTGCAGCGGCAAAACTGTGCGTCAAAACCAGCAGCTGCTTCTGCTGGCAACCTCCCACACACTAAAGGCAATTTTGAGTTCTCAGGCTTCTGGGTTGGCTACTAAGGTGGCCCCATGGATCCACCGCCCAGGAAAGGGAGAGAGAGGGACACAGCCTAAGGCTGACTCAACTTCTGACCCACAAATTTGGTGTGCTGTGTCCCACAAGCCCTTCTAGGCTGGTGGGTCTGTGCCATTGTTTGCCTTGGAAGCCAGTTTGGGACTAAAGAGAACGGGACTAAAGAAGTCTGACACTCTCAGTCTCCATCTCTACTAACTAGATGGATTGTTAAGGACTCAGATGGGAGTAGAATTATATCCTACCTAGGAAAAGGGGGCTGCCATAAAGGCTGGAGAACTGTCTCTGAGAAAGTTTGAATGGCAAGATTCTTCCTCTAGACAGGAACCTGTATCACAATGATATGGTCCTTGTTGAAGTAAAGACAATCTCAACCAGACAATCTCTGAACTGAGAGGGCTGCCAAAGAGTGCCATCAGCTGGCCAACCAAGGAAGTGCACACAAGGAAATTAAAGTAAGTAGAGGGAAGTGGATGTGGCTCAAGTGATTGGGCTCCCGGGCTCTACTCTATAGGAGGTCCAGGGTTCAATTCCCGGGGTCTCCTGGTAAAGGCAAGCTGGCCCGAATGGTGAGCTGGCTCAAGTGGAGAGATGGCACATGCAGAGGGCTGGCCTACGCAGGTGTGCAGGCCTGCATGCAGTGCTGGCCTGCACAGAGAGCTGGCATAGGAAGATGACACAACAAAAAGAGACAGAGAAGAGACAATAAGAGACACAGCAGACCAGGGAACTGAGGTGGTGCAAGAGACTGAGTGCCTCTTTCTCACTCCAGAAGGTCCCAGGATTGGTTCCCGATGCCGCCTAAAAAGAAGACAAGCATACACAGAACACGCAGTGAATGGATACAGAAAGCAGACAGCGAATGTAAAACAATGGGGGGGGGGGCCAGGAAAAAAAGGTAAATAGAGAGGCTTTTTCTGGCCTTTATAGCCTCCTTCCCCAACACCTTAGGAAGTGAATCTATGACCCATTCCTGGGTCCAGAGCTCAGTTTTGAGAAACTAACAGGGACAATCCTAATGATCCAGGTTGAACCAAGAATCAAGGAGTAGCAATAACACACTGCCTCCCACCACTAAATCCCTACTTAAGAGGAAACTGAGCATCTGAGTAAACTACCATCCTAATCAGATGCCTAGATATAAGTAAAAAATTATGAGCCACGCTTAGAAAATGGAAGACATGGCCCAAGAAAAGGAATATATCAAAGACCCAGAAGAGAAGCAGGATTTGAAACAAGTAATTAAAGAGATGCACACAAATTTCCAAAATCAAATTAGTGAGTTGAAAGAAAATACAGCTAAAGAGATAAACAAAAGCAAGAAGACATTGAGCAAGTACAAAGAATTTGAAATCCTGAATAGAAAAATAACAGAACTCTTGGGAATGAAAGACACAATACATGAGATAAAAAAACATATTAAAGGGAAGGGGACTTGGCCCAATGGATAGGACATCCACCTACCACATGAGAGGTCCGCAGTTCAAACCCCGGGCCTCCTTGACCCATGTGGAGCTGGCCCATGTGCAGTGCTGACATGCACAAGGAGTGCTGTGCCACGCAGGGGTGTCCCCCATGTAGGGGAGCCCCACGTGCAAGGAGTGCGCCCCATAAGGAGAGCTGCCCAGCACAAAAGAAAGTGCAGCCTGCCCAAGAATGGCACCACACACATGGAGAGCTGATACAACAAGATGACGCAACAAAAAGAAACAGATTCCCAGTGCCGCTGATAAGGATAGAAGCGGTCACAGAAGAACACACAGCAAATGCACAGAGAGCAGACAACTGGGGGGGGGGGGGAAGGGAAGAGAAATAAATAAAAATAAATCTTTATAAACAAAAATATATTAGAAAGACAACCAGCAAGATGGCATCAGAGTAAGGAGCTCCTAGAGTCAGTTCATGCTACAGGCACCCATAGCTATCTAAAGCATCTATCAGGGGGTTCCAAGAGACCAGAAGAGCATCCTGCAACATTCTTGAAGGAATGGAAAGAGAAGACTGCCTATCTGCAGAGAAGATTCATACATACAGCACTGAACTTCATGGAGGCCAGTGCCCATATTTCACTGGCGGCAAAGGCACCCTAAGGGCTATTCTGTGGCTGGAATTAGAAGCTCCACTTCCCAAAAATAGGGGAGGAAGAGAGGACTGGGCACCATTGTCAGCTACCGATTAATGGCAGGCTACTAACGTCCAACGCCAGCTACTGATTGCAGCAGGCTAAAGTATAATCCTAAGAACCTAAAGTTTGAACCTGTCCAAGCAGAAAGAGGCTGGTAGCCACCATTTTGACTCTGCCCTCAGCATGAGTGGAAGCTGGGCTGATTGAATATCGAAGTGACAGTAGGGACCTGTTTCTTCCAACCAGATTGGACTGCAGTGCTAGCATTGGCTTCAGTCCTACCTCTAGCAGGCCCGAGGAAGCTGGTGAGCCCTGCACCAGCCTCTCTGGGTAACTTCAGGAACATTTGGCTGGTACAGATTGAATAGTGAGAAATCAACTGGGGGAACTGCAGTACTTTGTACCTGCACAGCATAGGTTGCTGCCACACCTGTGGCTCCATCCCTGCCCCAGGTATGGGAGAAAGGGGTGTCAAGCTTCATCAGCCTCTTCAGGCTACTACAGCATAGGCCTGCACAACTTGGATTATAAAAAACAGTTGTGGCTCTGTCCCTACCCCCTAGCAAAGGAGAAAGTTTGGAAAAACTTCATTAGTCCCTGGGGCAATGAGGACAGCTTGAGCCTCCATAGCTTGCAGCATCAACTATATCCTTGGCTCCTACTACACAACCAGTAAGATAGAAATGGCAAAAAACCTCTAAATTAAGGAGAGAAACTGCACCCAGAATATATACATCTAGTAAGCCAGATGCCAAGAGACCAACAAAAAATTACAATCCACACCAAGAAACAGGAAGAAACGGCCCAGTTAAAGGAACAAGATAAGCCTCCAGATGACATAAAGGAGTTGAGATAACTAATCATAGATGTTCAAACAAATCTCCTTAATAAATTCACTGAGATGACTAAAGAGATTAAGGATATTAAGAAGAAACTGGATAAGCACAAAGAAGAATCTGAAAGCATACACAGAAAAACAGCACATCTTATGGGAATGAAAGGTGCAAAAATGAAATTAAAAATACACTGGAATCATATAACAGCGGATTTGAGGAGGCAGAAGAAAGGATTGGTGAGCTTGAAGAAATGGTCTCTGAAAGTGAACATACAAAAGAACAGATGAAGAAAAGAATGGAAAAAATTGAACAAGTTCTCAGGGAATTCAATGATAGCAAGAGATGTGCAAACATACCTGTCATGTGTGTCCCAGAAGGAAAAGAGAAGGGAAAAGGGGCAGAAGGAATATGTAAAGAAATAATGGTAGAAAATTTTCCAACCTTATTGAAGGGCACAGATATCCATGTCTGAGAAGCACAATGTACTTCCATCCAAATAAATCTAAACAGACCAACTTCAAGACACATACCAATCAGAAGGTCAAATGCCAAACACAAAGAGAATTCTGAGAGCAGCAAGAGAGGCAATGCATAAGGGGCACCCAGTAAGATTAAGTGCCGATTTCTCATCAGAAACCATGGAGGCAAGAAGACAGTGGTGTGATATATTTAAGATACTGCAAGAGAAAAACTTCTAGCTGAGAATCTTACATTCAGCAAAATTGTCGTTTAAAAATGAGGGTGAGTTTAGAATATTCACAGATAAACAGAAACTGAAAGAGTTTATTACAAAAATAATGGCTTTGCAGGAAATACTAAAGGGTATGCTACAGTCTGAAAAGAAAAGCCAGGATAGAGAAGCTTGGAACAGAGTCTAGAAATGAAGATCATATTAGTAAAAGTGTCAAAGGAGTGGTGAAAATAAAACATGACAGATAAAACTCAAATATTTTGGAATAAACTTAATGAACAATGTATAGCACTTATATTCAGAAAACTACAGCTCACTGTGAAAAGAAAATCTAAAAAGACCTTAATAATTAGAAGAACATTCCATACTCACAGATTGTAAGACTAAATGTCATTAAGATGTCAGTTCTACTCAAATTGATACACAGATTCAATGCAATCCCTATAAAAATCCCACCAGTATTTTTCAAATAAATGGAAAACAAGATTATAAAATTTATTTGGAAGGGTAAGTGGTCCTGAACAGCCAGAAATATCTTAGAAAGGAAAAGCAAAGTTGGAGAACTCTCATTTCTGGACTTTAAATCATATTACCTGGCTAAAAACAGCATGGTACTGGCATACAGACAGAAACAAATATCAATGGAACCAAACTGATGGTTCAGAAACAGACTCTCACATCTACGGTCAAATGATTTTTGACAAGCCTGTCAAACCCAACCAGCTTGGTCAGAACAGTCCATTCCACAAAGGGTGCTGAGAGAACTAAATAGCCATAGCCAAAGAAGGAAAAAGGACCCCTATCTCACACCTTATACAAAAATTAACTGAAAATGGATAAAAAACCTAAATATAAAAGCAAGAACCATGAAGCTTCTAGAAGAAAACACATGAAAATATCTTCAAGGTCTGGTGGTAGGTGGTGGATTTTTTTAATATATTTCTCCTCCCACACACACCCCATTCCCCCGTTGTCTGCTCTCTGTGTCCATTTTCTGTGCGTTCTTCTGTGTCTGCTTATATTTTCATTAGGTGGCTCCAATAACTGATCCTGGGACCTTCCAGAGGGAGAGAGAGGCGATTACTCTCTGGCACCACCTCAGCTCCCTGTTCTGCTACGTCTTCTTATTTTCTCTCCCGTGTCTCTTGTTGCCTCATCTTGCTGCACCAGCTCTCCGAGTCGGCTGGCACTCCTGCACAGGGTGGCTTTCCCACACTGGGCAGCATTCCCACGCAGGGTGGCACTCCTGCATGGGGCAGGATTCTCGCAAGGGCTGGCACTCTGTGCGGGTCAGCCTGCCCTTACCAGAGGCCCTGGGCATTGAACCCTGGACCTCCTATATAGTAGACAGGAGCCCAATTGATTGAGCCACATCCATTTCCCGTTGGTGGATTCATAAAGGAGTTAAGAGGAGGAATGAGATGGACTACTGATTGTTTAATGTATGTAGAAGTTTTAATTAACTTTACTGTAAAAGTGTGGAAATGTATAGAGTTGATGGTAACATATTATAGTAACAGCTGGTTTATAAATGGGAATGTGGTTGAAAATATAGATATGTAAATGCCAATTGAAAGAAAACTAGAGAATAATCTAGGTACTGATTAACACAGTAAATCCAGAGATGAATAAGAATTGTGGTTGGTGATACAGATGCAAGAGTGTCCTTTGTGAACTAGAGCAGATGTACATCACTATTGCAGGGTGGTGTGAATGTGGAGAAGCATGGGAAAAATACAGCAGGACTGTGGTTAACAGTAATAATGTAATATTCATGCATTTATTCCAAAGATGTACTGTGCTGATAATGGGGGAGTATGGAAAAAGTATGCCAAATGTATGCTATGAATCTGATGATATTATCTCATAATCTGTAATTAATGATCTACCACAGTGTGGTGTGTTGATTAGAGGTGTGTTGTATGGGAATTCTGCACATGTGCATGATTGTTTTGGTAAGTATACGTCTATCATGAAAATATATTTAAAAAATAATAATAGAGTGAGTTGGGGGAAAAATACACCAAATTTAAGATACTTTGGTTAGTAGTTATATTTTGAGGATGTTCTTTAATCATTAGTTACAAATATTTCACAACAATGAAAGGTATTGGTGGTGGAGTGAGGTGAGGTATGAGAGCTCTGTATGATGTTATGTATGTATGTTTGTTTTATGAGCTTACAACTATTACTATACACTTATTGTTTATGTATGTTTATATATGAGTGACATATTTCAATAAATTAAATATATATATATATTAGAGGCATACAATAACAGACTCAAAATGACAGAAGAAAGAATAAGTGATACCAAAGACAGAATAGCTGAAATTGAAGAAATAAAAGAATGGGAAAAATTGAGCAGAGGCTGAGGGAGCTGAATGACAACACAAAACACAACAACATAGGTGTCATGGGAATACCAGAAGGAGAAGGGTAAAGAGGCAGAGTATTTAAAGAGGTAATAGGTGAAAATTCCCCAACTCTCAAAAAAGAAGTGAACTTACATGCCCAAGAAGCACAGCATACCCCAATCAGAATAAATCCAAATAGTCCTACTACAAGACACATACTACTCAGAATGTCAAATGTCAAAGCTAAAGGGAAAATTCTGAGAGCAGCAAGAGAGAAGCAAAGCATCACATACAAGGGATGCCCAGTAAGACTTAGTGTGGATTCCTCATCAGAAACCATGGAGGTGAGAAGAGAGTGGTATGATACAATTAGGATACTGAAAGAGAAAAACTACTAGCCAAGAATTCTTTATCCAGGATAATTTTCCTTCAAATCTGTAGGTGGGTATAAAATATTCACAAACAAATAGAAACTAAGAGAGTTTGTAAAAAAGAATGTGCCTTTGCAGGAAATACTAAAGGAAGCCTTAGAACCTGAAAGAAAAAGATAGGAGAGAGAGGCTTGGAGGAGAGTATAGAAGAAAGAATAGTAGAAGGGATAACCAAAAAGTAAAAAGATAGATGAAAATATGATATGATATATGAAAACCAAAGAATAAAATGATGGAAGTAAATAATGCATTTA
The DNA here is from genome assembly GCF_030445035.2 of Dasypus novemcinctus. NCBI lineage: Eukaryota > Metazoa > Chordata > Mammalia > Cingulata > Dasypodidae > Dasypus > Dasypus novemcinctus. Next base: position 110,328,156 of record NC_080677.1, on the reverse strand, counting down.
TAGTAATATCATTGAATGTGAATGGATTAAACTCCTCAAATAAAAGATATAGGCTGACAGAATGGATTAAAAAAAAAAAGCCACCCATATGCTGCCTACAAGAGACTCACCGTAGACCTAGGGGTACAAACCAGCTGAAAGTGAAAGGTTAGAAAAAGATACTCAATGCAATCAGTAACCAAAAAAGAGCAGGGGTAGCTATACTAATACTGGACAAAACAGACTTTAAATGCAAAAAAGTTATAAGAGATAGAGGCCATTGTATATTAATAAAAGGGACAATCCACCAGTCATAAATGTCTGTATACCTAACCAGGGTGCCCCGAAATACATGAAACAAACTCTGGCTAAACTGAAGGGAGAAATAAACAACTTTATAATAATTGCTGGAGATTTCAACACCAGCTCACATCATTAGATAGAACTAGACAGATGATCACAAGGAAACAGAGAACTTGAACAATATAAATGAGATAGGCCTAACAAACATATACAGAACGTTGCACCCAAACTCAGAGGGTTTTACATTCTTCTCAAGAACCCACGGATGTTTCTCCAGGACATATCACGTGTTAGGTCACAATGCAGCTCTCATAAGTATAAAAAGATAGAAATTATACAAAGCACATCCTTAGATTATAATGTATGAAACTGGAAATCAATAACAGTCAGGGAAGAGGTAAATGTGCAAATGTGTGGAGGCTAAACAACACATTGCTAAATAATCAGAAGAAATCGGAAGTGAAATCAGTAAATATATTGAGACAAATGAAAATGAGAACACAACTTATCAAAACTTATGAGATATGGCAAAAATAATCTTGAGAGGGAAATTTATAGCCCTAAACTCCTTATTCAAAAAGAAGGAAGAGCTTAACTCTAAGATCTATTTGAACAACTGGAGAAACTGGAAAAAAGAAAAGCAAACCAATCCCAAAACAAGCAGAAGGAAAGAAAAAATAAAAATTAGAGCTATTTATTTCTAATGAAATTGAGAAAAAAACAACAGAGAAAATCAACAAGACCAAAAGCTGGTTCTTGAGACGATCAATCAAATTGACACCCCCCCTAGCTAGACTAACAAAGAAAAAAAAGAGAGAAGATGCAAATAAATATAATCAGAAATGAAAGGGGGGAGATTACAACTGACCCCACAGAAATAAAAAGGATCATAAGAAAATATCATGAGAAACTGTATGGCAACAAACTAGACAACTTAGATGAAATGGGCAAATCCCTAGAAAAGCACAATCTCCCTTGACACTTCAGGAAATACAAGAACTTAAATGAATCACATCTAAAGAGACCGAATCGTCATAAAGTCTCCCAACAAAGAAAAGTCCAGGCTTTGCATGTGAATTCTATCAAGTATTTTGAAAAGAATTAACACCAATCCTGTTTAAACGCTTCAAAAAAAAACCAGAAGAGTAGGAAAAATTACCCAAAACATTTTATGAATCCAACATCGCCCTAATACCTAAGCCAGATAAAGGCATTACAGGAGAAGAAAATTACAGACCAATTTCTGTAATGAACATAGGTGCAAAAATTCTCAACAAAATACTTGCAAATCGAATCCAACAGCATACCAAAAGACTTATACATCATGACCAAGTGGGATTTATTCCTGGTGTGCAAGGCTGGCCCAACATAAGAAAATCAATCATCGTAATATACCACATTAACAAGTTGAAGGGGAAAAAAGCACATGATAATCTCAATCCATGCAGAAGAAAAGGCATTCGACAAAATCCAGCATCCCTTCTTGATAAAAACCCTTTGAAAGGTAGGACGAGAAGGAAAATAACTCTGTATGCTAAAAGGTATACATGAAAAACCCACAGCTAACATTGTACTCAATAGGGAAAGGTTGAAAGCTTTCCCTCTAAGATTGGGAACAAGACAAGGATGCCCACTGTCACCACTGCTATACAACATTTTACTAGTTCTAGCTAGAACAATTAGACAAGAAAAAAAAAATTTAAAGGCATCCAAATAGAAAAACAGCAAGTAAAACTCTATTTGCAGGTCACATAGTCCTATATTTAGAAAATCTGAAATGCCTACATCAAAGCTACTTGAGCTTTATAAATGAGTTCAGCAAAGTGGCAGGATACAAGGTCAACATGCAAAAATCAGTAATGTTTCTGTACACTAGTATTGAACAATCTGAGGAGGAAATAAGGGGAAAATGCCATTTACAATAACAACAAAAACACTCAAATACCTAGGAATCAATTTAACCAAAGAAGTACAGGACCTATACGCAGAAAACTACAAACCAATGCAAAAAGAAATCAATCAAGACCTAAACAAATGGAAAGACATTCCTTGTTCATGGACTGGAAGACTAAATATTGTGAAGATGTCAGTCTTACCCAAATTGATTCAGTACAATACCAATCAAAATTCCAACAGCCTACTTTACAGAAATAGAAAAGGCAATTATCAAATTCATTTGGAAGGGAAAGTGCACTCGAATAGTCAAAAGCATTCTAAAAAAGAAGACCAACATGGGAGGAATTTCACTGCCTGACCCTAAAATATATTACAAAGATACAGTGGTCAAAACAGCATGGTGCTGGCACAAAGACAGACGCATCAGTCAGTGGAATAGAATTCTGAGTCGAGAAATAAATCCTCACCTCTACGGCCAGCTGGTCTTTGACAAACTTACCAAGTCCAGTTTAACAGTACAGAATAGTCTCTTCAACAAATGGTGCTGGGAGAACAGGATATTCATCTAAAAAATGAAAAAGGACCCTTATCTTATTCCCTATACAACAGTCAACTCAAAATGGATCAAAGCCCTAAATATAAAAGCCAGGACCATAAAACTACTATAAGAAATGTAGGGAAACATCTTAAAGACCTTGTGGTAGGTGGTGGTTTCTTGACCTTACCCAAAATATACACAACAAATGAAAAAAACTGATAACTGGGACTTCCTCAAAATTAAGTACTTTTGCACCTCACAGGACTTGTCAAGAGGGTGAAAAGGCAGGCCGGGGACTTGGCCCAGTGGTTAGGGCATCTGCCTACCATATGGGAGGTCTGCAGTTCAAACCTGGGGCTCCTTGACCCCTGTGGGGCTGGCCCATGCACAGTGCTGATGCGCGCAAGGAGTGCCCTGCCACGCAGGGGTGTCCCCTGCGTAGGGGTGTCCCCCGCGTAGGGGAGCCCCATGCACAAGGAGTGTGCCCCCGTAAGGAGAGCCGCCCAGCGCAAAAAAAAGCGCAGCCTGCCTAAGAATGGCGCCGCCCACATGGAGAAATGACACAAGATGACTCAGCAAAAAGAAACACAGATTCCGGTGCCACTGACGACAACAGAAGCAGACAAAGAAGACACAGCAAATAGACACAAAGAACAGACAACTGGGGTGGGGTGGGGTAGGGGTGGGGGAAGAGAAATAAATCTTAAAAAAAAAAAAAAGAGGTGGAAAGGCAGCTGACTCAATGAGAGAAAATATTTGGAAATCACATGTCTGATAAGGGTTTAATATCCATGACATATAAAGAGATGGGCAAATGACTTGAATTAAAGAGATGTTACAACTCAACAGTAAAGACAAACGACCCAATTAAAAAAAGGGCAAAAGACTTGAATAGACATTTGTCCAAAGAAGAAATACAAATGACCAAAAAACATGAAAAAAAAGTTCAACATCATTAATGATCAGGGAAATGCAAATCAAAACTACAATGAGATATCATTTCTTACCTATCAGAATGGCCACTATTAAAAAGAGAACTACTAGTGTTGGAGGGAATGTGGAGATAGGAACATTTATCACTGCTGGTGGCAATACAGAATGGTACAGCCACTGTGAAGGACTGTTTGGCCCTAAAGAAGTTGAATATAGATTTTCCACATGACTCTGCAATATCTTTACTGGGTATATACACATAAGAACTGAGAACAGTGACACAAACAGACATCTGCACATTGATGTTCACAGCAGTGTTATTCATGATTGTCTAAAGGTGGAAACAACCCAGGTATCCATCAACCAATGAATGGATAAAACTGTGGTGTATTTATTCACATGATGGATGACTATGCACCTGTAAGAAGAAATAAAGTAGTAAAGCATAAGACAACATGGATGAACATGGAGGACATTGTTGAGTGAAGCAAGCCAGACACAAAAGGACAAATACTGTATCATTGCACTATTATAAACTAAATATATTGTGTAATATATTGTATGATACCATTTATATAAAATGTAAATATAAATCAATTTATAAAGATGAAATTTGATTCATGGTTATGTAGGGCTAGGGAAGGCATGCTAAGGTCTGTGGAGTTTTTCTTGTTGGAGTAATGATGAATGTACAACATTATGATTATACTAAAAGTCACCGATTATAAACTTTGGATAGATCGTATGGTATGTGAATATATCTCAATAAAATTGCTTAATAAATAGTAATTGTGCAATAGCAGCCAGAAATAGCAACTATGTACAGAAGGGAAAACAGAGAGAGATTGGGGGGGGGGGGGCGTGAAGAATTTTCTTGTCTGTTTTTTATTATTATTGATATAATGAAAATGTTCTATTAATACCCAAAGTGATGAATGCACAACTATGTGATTATACTAAATACGACTGAATGTACACTTTGGATGAATTGTATGCTATTTAATATATATCAGTATAATTGATTTGTTAAAAATTCTCAAAATAATTGCAAATTGAATCCAACAGCATATCAAAAGAATTACATACCATGACCAAGTAGGATTTATTCCTGGTATGGAATAGTGGTTCAACATTAAGAATTTCAACTACTACACCATATAATACACTACCTTAACAAATTGAAAGAAAAAAGAACACAATCATCTCAATCAATGAAGAAAAAACATTCAACAAAATCCAGTATCCTTTCTTGACAAAAACACTTTGAAAGATAGGAATAGAAGAAAAATTCCTCAATATGATAAAGGGCATACATGAAAAACTCACAGTCAACATTGTACTCACTGTGGAGAGGTTGAAAGCTTTCCCTCTAAGATCAGCAACAAAACAAGGGTGTCCACTGTCACCTCCATTATTCAATATTGTGTTGTTAAGTTCTAGGTATAGCAATTAGATAAGAAAAAAAAAAGGCTTTGAAATAAGAAAACAGGAAGTAAAATTCACTGTTCGCAGACTACATGATCCTATATTTAGAAAATTCTGAAATGCCTACTTCAAAGCTACTTGAGTTAATAAATAAGTTCAGTGAAGTGGCAGGATACAAGATCAAGATGCAAATATTAGTAGCATTTCTATACACTACTAATAAACAAGCTGAGGAGGAAATCAAGGGGAAAAAAAACCATTTACAATAGCAATAATAACTCAATTATCTAGAAATTAATTTAACCAGGATGTAAAGCATCTATATTCAGAAAATTACAAAACACTGCTAAAAGAAATCAAAGAAGACCTAAAAAAATGGAAGGACAGTCTGTGTTCATGGACTGGAAGACTAAATATCACTAATATCATGCAGATGTCAATTCTGCCCAAACTGATTCATAGATTCAGAACAATCCCAATCAAAATGCCAAAGCCTACTTTACAGAAATAGAAAAGTCAATTATCAGATTTATTTAAAAGAAAAGGGGTTGCAAATAGCCAAAAAAAATTCTAAGAGAAAGCAATATTGGAGGATTCACGCTTCCTGGAGTGTATTATAAACTATAGTGATCAAAACAGCACAGTATTGGCATAATGATAGACATTGATTAATGGAACTCTCAACTGAATTGAGAGTTCAGATATAGACCCACAGCTCTATGGTCAACTGATTTTTTATACACCTACCAAGTCCACTTGTCTGGGACAGAACAGTCTCTTCAACACATGGTGCTGGCAGATCTGGAGATCCATAATCAAAAGAATGAAACAAGACCCCTATCTCATTCCCTACACAAGAATCAACTCAAATGGATCAAAGACCTAAACATAAAAGCGAGGACCATAAAACTCCTAGAAGATAATGCAGGGAAACATCTTCAAGATCTTGTATTAGGTGGGGATCTCTTAAACCTTACATCCAAAGCACAAGCAATAAAAGAATATCTTTTGGGACCTCCTCAAAATTAAACATTTCTGTATCTCAAAAGAACTTGTGAAGAGTGTAAAAATGCAGCCTACTCCATGGGAGAAAATATTTGGAAATCACACATCTAATACTGATTTAATATCCATAATATATAAAGAGATACATCTAGTGGATAGAACATCTAGACAGATCAATAAGGAAATAGAAGATCTGGACAATACTATAAACCAAACTCAACATAACAAACCTACTATTAGGTATAGATAGAACACTTCACCTCACTGTAACAGAATATACATTTTTCTCTAGTACACATGAGGCATTCTCCAGGATAGACCATATGTTAGGTTACATAACAAATCTCAATGAATTTAAAAATACAGGGAAGTGGATGTGACTCAAGCATTTGGGTTCCTGTCTACCATATAGGAGGTCCAGGTATTGATACACAGGGGCTCCTGGCCCATGTGGTGAGCTGGCCCACGCAAAGAGCTGGCCTGTGTGGTGTGTTGCCCCGCGTAGAAGTGCGGCCCCGTGCAGGAGTGCTGGCCCACACAGAAACCTGGTGCAGCAAGATGATGCAATAAAGAGACACAGAGTAGAGATAATAAAAGATGCAGCAGATCAGGGAGCTGGGGTGGCACAAAAGAATGATCACCTCTCTCCCACTCCAGAAGATCCCAGGATTGGTTCCTGGAGCCACCTAATGAGAATATAAACAGACACAGAAGAACACATAGTGAATGGACACACAGAACAGACAATGGAGGGAGGGGGGAGAAATAAATAAAATCTTTTTTAAAAAGATATTACAAAGCTATAGTAATCAAAACACTATTGTATTGGCGCAAAGAGAGATGTATAGACAAATGGAATCAAATTGAGATTTCAGAATAAATACTTTTTGACAAGTTGCCCATTTTACTCTATTGGGAAAGAATAGTCTCTTCAACAAATGGTGCTGGGAAAATTGGATATCCATATGCAAAAGAATGAAGGTGGAAGCCTATCTCATGCGATCTACAAAAATTAACTCATAAGGGATCAAAGACCAAAGTATAAGAAGGAAAACTATGTACTTCTGAGGAGAAAACATAGGCATACATCTTCAGGATCTTAAATTAAGCAATAGTTTCTTAGATTTTTTCATCAAAAGCAAGAAAAAAAAAATAGATCAGTGGGACCTTTAAAAACTCTTGTGCAAAGGACTTCATCAAGGAAGCAAAAAGACAAGTAAAAAGAATGGGAGAAAATATTTGGAAAGCATATATCCAGTAGAAGGTGTTTTCCAGAATATATAAAGAAATCCCAAACTCAACAACAAAAATATAAACCACCCAATTTAAAATGGGCAGAACACTTGAACAGACTTTTCTGTAAAGAAGATATATAAATGACCAACAGCACATGAAAAGATACTCAACATCATTAGCCATTTGGGCAATGCAAATCAAAACCACAATGAAGTAAGCGGATTTGGCTCAACTGATAAGTGTGTCCACCTACCATATGGGAGGTCCAGGGTTCAAACTGAGGGCCTCCTGACCCATGTGGTGAGCTGGCCCATGTGCAGTGCTTATACGTGCAAGGAGCACCGTGCCATGCAGGGGTGTCCCCCACGTAGGGGAGCCCCACGCGCAAGAAGTGCACCCCATAAGGGGGGCCGCCCAGAGTGAAAGAAAATTCAGCCTGGCCAGGAGAGGTGCCGCACACATGGAGAGCTGATGCAGCAAGATGACGGAACAAAAAGAGATACAGATTCCCGGTGCCATTGACAAGAATACAAGCAGACATGGAAGAAGACACAGCAAATGGACACAGAGAGCAGACAACTGGGGGGGGGGGGTGGCGGTGGGGAGGAGAGAAATACATAAAAAATAAATCTTTAAAAAAAACAAACAAAAACCCCCACAATGAGGTACCAATTCACACCAACTAGAATGACTGCTATTAAAAAAATGGAAAGTAAGTGTTGGAGAAGTGAAGAATAGAAACAGTCATTCATTGTTGGTGGGAATGTAAAGTGGCACAGACATTGTGGAACACAGTATAGCAGATCTTCAGAAAGGTAAGTATGGAATTACATCATGACCAAGCAATCCCACTCCCATGTACATACTCTGAAAGAATTCAAAGCAGGAACTTGAGCAGAAAGTTGAATATTGATGTTAATAGCACATTATTCACAATAGCCAAAAGAAGGAAGCAATCCAAGTGTCCATCACCAGATGAATAAACAAATGTGCTTATTTCATAAACAATGGAATATTATTCAGCCTTAAAAAGGAATGAAGTTCTAATACATGTGACAACTAGGATGAATCTTGAAGACACCATCTTGAATTAAATAAGCCAGACACAAAATGACAAATATTATAACACTGATATTAAATAATAAGCAAATGCAATAGGTGGGAAACGGATATGGCTCAACCAATTGGGCTCCTGTCTACCATACAGGAGGTCCAGGGTTCAATGCCCAGGGCCCCTGGTGAGGGCAAGCTGACACACTTGGCGAGCTGGCCCATGTGGAGTGCTGGCCCAGATGGGAATGCCACCCCGTGTGGGAATGCCACCCCATGCAGGAGTGCCAGCCGATGTGGAGAGCTGGCATAGCAAGATGATGCAACAAGAGACACAGGACAGAAAATAAGACGACGTAGCAGAACAGGGAGTTGAGGTGGCACAAGAGAGTAATCGCCTCTCTCTCACTCCGGAAGGTCCCAGGACCGGTTCCTGGAGCTGCCTAATGGGAATACAAGCAGACACAGAAGACACACAGCAAATGGACACAGAGAGCAGACAATGGGGGGCATGGAGGGGGGGTGTTGAAATAAATAAAATAAATCTTAGAAAAAAAATTCAATAGGTCAGAAACTATGATACAGGTTACCAGGGTCTAAGGATGGGGGTTGGGAATGGACAGTTAATGCTTAATTGGTATAGAGTTTCTGTTTGGGGTGAAAGAACAGGTTTTTTAACGGATGGTGGTGATGGCAATATAACATTGGGAATATAATTAACTCTACTGAATTATATATTTGAATGTAGTTAAAAGAGGGAAATGTTAGATTATATTTGTTACCAGAATACAATTTTAAAAATACTATAGGACTGTAAAACACCAACAATGAACTCTAACATATATTATGGACTACAGTTAATAGTATAAATATAATAATATTGTTTTTATCAATAGTAGCAAAGGTACCACACTAATGTGAAGTGTTAGAGAAAACTGAGTATGAGAAGGCTCTATTTGGGAACTCTATTTTCTGCATGATTTTTCTGTAAACCTATAAACTTCTCCAGTTTAAACAAAATCAGTGGGACCCTAGCAAAGCAGGATCTGCTGCCAATACTTAGTTAACATATGGAAAAAGACAGAGAAGTTGGGACTGTGCTCCATGCTACAAGGTAGGCATTGGTTATCTGGAAATAAAACAAGGTTTCCTGACTCCTGCCCTGGGCTACCATCCTACAGACTAAGTTCAGAGGGTCCTACAGACTAAGTTCAGAGGGCAGCTATACATTGTGTGCCACATACAACTCCAAGTGTCTTAATATCCCCTCCTGAAATTTGCCAACCATCAGAAAGTACTAACAGCATTGGATTGGTACTTAAGGCTTTCCCCCCTTCTTCCCTGTGGTAAGAATGTCTCAGTAAGGATATGTTTAATTGTCTTTGCTTTTCCTGAGAGAGAGCCCAGATCCTCAGTGGACATAGAGGTTGAGGATAATAGGACAGCTCCCAGTTGCTGCTCCCATCTTCCTTATGCCAGAAAAAGTCCTAACTCTCCACTATCCTCTTCTCCTTCCAAATCATGCAAAAGGTAAAAGATGTGGCATAATATGTAGTGCTAGAGAAAAGAAGAAACGTAATCAAGTATTTAAGATTGTCAAGACTAACATAGTCTTCAGGATTCTCATCAGTCAGGTTTTCCAATCATAATTTCAAAATCTGAAGGGTTACTGCAAAGAATGTTGCCTTTCTTTAGTGAGTTTTTTTTCCCCCCCAATTTCTATGAACTCTATGGTTATCTTTTATGAGAAATATAAGTATGTGAACCATGACCATTTCTCTTGTAGATGCTGGATTTTCTTCCTTGGGCTACAAAAGTTCCTCAAGTGGAAACATTCAAAGCCTATGGCCTTTCACTTCCTTGACCTGGGAGGAGCTGACACCTAAACTATGTTTAACATAAAGCCTTGTTTATTGTTGTTTTTCCTCTAGAAACAGTAATACATATACCAAGGGAGAGGAAGCAGTATCCCATGTTGTAATCCTTTTGAATTATCTGGAGAATTAACCAAGGAAGGGGAACATAAAGAAATGTTCCTATGAGCCATACTCAAAGCACACCCTAGAAATGAAAGCTATACAGTGGGCTACAGATTTCATTTGTAAATTGAGAAAACATGTTCCATATTTTTAATAAAATCAGCTGACAACTCACTCCAGAATACATGATCATAAAACTCAGAAAACAGAGTTGGTCATTAATAGTATATGGAAAAACTTATTTTACCAATGCTCTTTATAAATGGAAACTTCCGCAAGAAACTTTGGAGATTCACCAGTACTTTATTTCAGCACTGTCTCAAAGGAAAAGTCCCAAAAGGCCCTTCTACACTACATCAGTTTCCATCTTTGGCAACCTGAATAAAAATATAACTATTGTAAAGTATATAAACATTTTAAAAAGTTGAATTCAAAACTAGTGTTAGCAAACACAAGATAGAGACATTTTACAGTGTCCATCTATAATTTTATTTAGAAAAAATGAACAAAATACATTCTTTCTCTATATGTACATTACATACAACATAATTCTACAATTCCAATTGTTCAGCACATTACTCATTTATTCATTCACAAAGCAGTGTTAACACATTTACCAAACCTGGGATCAGAAAATTACTTATACTTAAAAAAAGAAATCTTAAAGTACATATGGGTTGGGCAAAAGTAAGATAAATCAGAGGGTCCTAAAGGGAAAGGGTAAGATTGCAGTACACACTCAACACAGCCCAACAATGACTTAGAATAATAATTGTTAATAGAGGACTAATTCCCTGGCCCAAAGCATTTCTATTTGAAAGCTCCAATTATCTATCTCATGACAGCTTTTCCAGAGTGCCCTCATGATTTCAATTTCTGATTTAGGCACTTAAGATACAGTCCTAACTCGATGTTGCCACAGAAGAGAGTAAAGAGAAGAGTCAAACCCCACAGGTTGCCATTTTCTCCTCCAGATGCTAAGAAAAGAGTCATTTGAAATAATACCAAGGTACAATATTTTTGAATCTTTGGTGAGCAGAGAAATATATATATATTTTTTGAGAGACAACTGCTTAAGCATGATACGGAATTTTTCTTGTTTCATGGACTCCTTACTTTTAAAATTTATGTTCATTTTGTCTGTAGCTTTTCGTTTTGGGCTTTGAAAAGTACGTCATCTTTTTTGGGTGTGAATTTAATTATGGCCATATATAAACATCCATCTCAAACAGAAAACAGAAAGCTCTTCACAGTAAAAATATGCCCAAAATGCACATAATAGTGCATAAAGGGCTTAAAATTCAATTGGCTTTTAGGGATGAAATTTCCAGTGACCTGAAAAAGGCAACTCCCTATAGTCATTCTTAGTTGAGGTTCAAAGATACATATCAATAGAATTATTTGCAGACTGTTTAGAAATGGGCAATGCTTAAAAGAGTATCATTAAGGGTGGGGACAAATGCTTGTACCCTGGTCCTACACACACATGTAGCAAAAGACAATAAGAATGGCCTCTTTTTTTGTTTTTGTTTTTGAAGTACTTTTTCTGGCCACTATATTGGGTAACAGAAGGAAGCTGGGAAAAATAAAATGAAGTCTCATCATTTAAAAGTGGCTCTCCTTCTCTATACTTAGTAATTTTGTAGTTTTCTGTGATAAAGAGAAAATATTTTTTTAATTGCAAAAATCAATAAATGTTATTTTTTAAAGTCACATAAAAGATATTTATCATTATCCAACTTTCATATGAGCTGGTTGCTGTCATGTCATGTTTTCATCCAGAAGATGTTCTAACAAAGAGCTATCTATGGCATTAATAAGCAGATTGGAAAGATAGATCTACTGCCTATAGCTGGAGCTGTATGTTTCCTCTCAATCTAATTTCTAGTCCAACTCTGGTTTTGAAGTGCTATCTATCTCTATACGAAGGGATTTAATTTCTGGCCACTGAGTACTTCTAATTTTTAAAAGAATTAAGAGTTGACTTTTAAAAAAATTCTAATTTTGCCAAGCCACACATGAATATGCTGTTTTCGAAAGACGGAATACTGATTGTTACCAAAACCAAGACTTTTAGAAAGAAAAGAAAGTTCTCATCTTACCTTCTCTGTACTCTTATAATGAGGCTGAAGCTTCAATTGTGCAAAGCTTTTGGAGTGGTAGCAAGGGAAGAAGTTTCTTTAAGAAGAAATATATATATCTGTAAAGGAATGTGCTCATAGAAAAATGTCCTAGAAAAATGTCACATTATTTTGCAGTTTTTAAATTGAGCTAACAACTACACAAAAAGGCTAATTAATATCATGTTATCTAAATTATTCCTTTCAAAAGACATTTCACACAAGTCAAAAAAGGAAGCTGGCTTGAAGAACAGGGCAATCACAACACTTCTTGGGCAGGCTAACTGTAATGCTTAGGAAAAGAAATCCATCTTTATTTCTCTGAATAGATGTTTCATAAATGTTAAGAAAATAGTTTACAACTGCTCAGTCACCAAAAACAATTTTTTGGGAAAAGAAAGAATATCTCACGAAGGAAACTTTAAGTTAAATTTAACCTTTTGGACTTTGATATGCTATTACCAAATTTGGGGTTGAGTAGACATTTACTTTAGTATGTCTTGTACCTTTGTATTCAAGGCTTCTTACTTCTACTATACAAAGGTATAAGGGATTCTAAAACAGGCAATTAAAAAAACGTAAAAGGAAGCGGACTTGGCCCAGTGGTTAGGACATCCATCTACCACATGGGAGGTCTATGGCTCAAACCCCGGGCCTCCTTGACCTGTGTGGAGCTGGCCCACATGCAGTGCTGATGCGTGCAAGGAGTGCCCTGCCACGCAAGGGTGTCCCCTGGCGTAGAGGAGCCCCACGTGCAAGGAGTGCACCCTGTAAGGAGAGCCGCCCAGCGTGAAATAAAGTTCAGCCTGCCCAGGAATGGTGCCGCACACGCGGAGAGCTGACACAAGATGATGCAACAAAAAGAAACACAGATTCCCGTGCCGCTCACAACAACAGAAGCAGACAAAGAAGAACACGCAGCAAACAGACACAGAGAACAGACAACTGGGGTGGGGTGGGGGAAGGGGTGAGAAATAAATAAATAAATCTTAAAAAAAAGAAAAAAAGACGTAAAAGAAGAGGGAAGTCAGTGTAGCTCAGTACTTGAGGGCCAGCTTCCCACATACAAAGTTCTGGGTTCAATTCCCAGCCCCGGTACCTCCAGAAAAAAAAAAATTGCAAAAAGGAAAGGTAGAGTGACTACAAGGCAATGTATTAAAAGTCACCTGCAAACCTCTGATGGGAATGGCCTTGATAGTATAAGATCCTTTCCTTTTTGCTCCAATTGAATTCATCAAGTTTTGCCAGCTACAATGGAATTGGGCAAACTTATGCTATATACTTTCTCTAATTTAATTAGTTTTTAGATAAGGAGAAAACCTAATAATAAATAATAAACCAGAATTACTATACATAAGCCCAGAATTCATGTATTCATGGCATAGTAGAATAAACAGAGACCCCCAGGGTAATATATGATTAATTTATTTTAAAGTACGGAAATTAACTTGATGTAAGTTCAATATTGTATAGGTTATAAGTTAGACACAAAAAAACAATTTTCTTCCTATTTTAAAGGGCTAAAAAATGAACACCAAACAAATGACATTAGCGAAACCATAACAAAGACTTTGAGATTTAACAAAGGAGAGAAATAGAGCTCAAAGTTGGTTGCTTGAGCAACTCCCTTAATCATACACACAGGCCTGGTTTAGTATACTACGCACAGTGTTTCCCTTTCTTGCCAATTAATTTGATATTCATTAAGCATTGAATGAAACAGAAGAACCATAACCTCCTCAGGCTGTTATTTGTGTGGCAGATAGCTCAGATATCTAGACTATCTACTGTAAAGGCTAGTATCCCAGATGGTACAGAGCTATGTTGCAGCAAGAGCTAAAACTACATGAAAAGGAAGTCCCATGGAAGCCCCAAAACTGCATGCTAAAATGTTTTATTGCTATTTTTCATGTTGGATCCTTATCAAGAAACTCGTACGTAAGAGACAACTCATCCAGTTTAGAGTCCAATATATTAAGTTTTCTGTTTTTATTTTAAGATAACAGATCTTTGGGGAAAGATGAGGAAGGTGACTAACCAAGAAATGCTACTTCCCAAAGGCATTCAAAATAAAGGAGTACTCTGGAAATGTAAGCTTTGATTTATTTTGATAGTCTTCCTAGCACTGTATTAATAAAATTAATTTAGGGTTAGAATGAAGAACTTACTTTTTCATTTAGATTTGCGGACCTTCAACTCCATGAGCAAAAAGTCCGTATTTTTCTAACATATACTCATTCTCCTCCCTAGCTCTGTTCCTCAGATTCAAAACTTACCAAAGCAAAATAGGGTATTCTATACAAACGTTTAATTTTTCATTTGGACTGTCTGAGGACTGTCATTTGGACTGACTGATAAAGAGGAAGACAAATTATTTCATAATTATAAATGATGTCTTAGAACTGGTCTACTTCCCTACTACAAATTCCCACGTCCCCTCCCTGCTTTGTTGCTGATTTTATAGCAGTCACAGAAAATTCTGTTTTCAAGCAAGGCCTGAAGGAAATGGCATATTAACAAACAAACAAACAAAAAATTTTTTTTTGAGGTACTGGGGCCTGGAATTGAACCTGGGACGTTGTACATGGGAAGCAGGTGCTCAACCACCGAGCTATACCACTCCCCCAAATCTTATTTCCAAATAACTTTAATGTGGAAGATAAGGACCACCCTTTAATTTTTACCTTTTTATGTTTTGAATTAGGATCCAGTTTAAGATCTATAGCTTTGGAGTTCTAACTAGCAGAAAAAGACATACAATAATATGGTTTTTCACAAGTATAGTTCTCTTCTGCACCACCAGAAAATCTGATTTACTATAATTGCTAATTCCTGAGGTTAAGGGGTACAGAAGCTACACCAAGGACTGTTATCACTGCTACAATTGGGAATAAGATTAACTCATTTGGAATTTGAGCTAAATTCATATTCTTGGGGGAAAGAGACATTTATAGAGCTTCATTATTTTTCTTTAAAGGGAAAAAAAAAAAGACTACCTACCATTTCAAAAAAAAGGAAGTCATTCCTAATGCTCAACTATTCAGAAAATGAAAGTCAATTCTTAAGACAAATTCCAACTGTATTTTAGCAGAAAAGCACTGCTATTTAGAGTAATGAAGGGGGTGAGGGGCTAAAAAATATATAATAAAAAGAAAAAGAAAAAGCAATAGGCGAATGGAAATTCTGGTAGTTTGCTGAAACATAATTTAACCTTACCAACACAAGCTTCTCCATTAAAGCTGCATGGCCATTATTACTATTCCCCAAATGAAAATAACTCAAGTATTTTTACAATGACATTTGAATGTTATTAATTCTTTAATAATGTACAAGTTCTCATTTCATTATTCAGTCTTCATAAATAAGGATAAAATATTAAGGTTACCTCAGAATGATTCTGACTTTTTTTTTCTAAGCAGTACAACATTCCTAACCAATACTATAGAAAACACAGGAAGCCTAGGGCTAAGAAAATAAAAAAAAGTTATCTGAGAAAAATAATGGAAACATAATTCACATTATTTGGTAGGTAGGAAGAAATTGAGGTAAAAAAAATCATGTATAAATAAAATTCCTAGGATAGCATTTTTTTTTAAGGAAAAATAAAAAGAATAATGCTATTTGGCTAATAAGGAATAAAAAAATGTTTGAGTGAAAAGGTCCAAAGAAGATTTAATCCACAAGTCACTGTCATATGCAGACCTTCTATGATATTCCTCCAACAATGATAAACTTTTTCTGGGGGATGTTGCACTTCTCAAATAAAGGACTATTCTAAGAATTTAAAACTTGGTTAAAATTCAAGCTGGAATTTCTACAAAGGGATGAGATTGTGGATGAAGACATTTTTAAGAGAAGAAGGGTTTTTAGAAGAGCATATTTTTAGAACTAGATGACTTTAGAGTACATATTCTTACCCCTTCCCAAAGAAATCACTTTAAACCGTCAAATCCTAATTTTCAACTGTTAATGCAACAATCAGCTAAGGAGTTAATACAACCATAACTCAAGAAATAATTAAATGATACACAATTACCCAATAAATTCCATTTAGTGTTAAGAATAATTATAAGGTAAAGTTCTCATGTAATTACCATGAAATTGAGTATAATTTAGAGACTAAATTCAGGAACTTTTAAATACTTTTTGATCTATTAAAGCATCACTCTAAATCCCTCAATAATGATTAAATGCCTCAAACTAGTTTTTGTTTGTAGTTTAGATTTTAAAACCTGTTTTATTAAATGAAACTGTTAATGTACTTATACATAGTACTTTTAAGACAGATGTAAAGAGATCACTAGAATGATAAGTTGCCTGTCATTTATATACAATATATGTTATTTCACCTAAAAATGCAGTTATAAGCTTAAATACTGTGCTTTAAAAACTAAAAAGCCTTTCTATGATAAAACAGCAATATAACTGTCTAATATTTTCTATTATTTTACTTACTAGACAAGGACATGTCAGTTTTAGTAAAACGGAAACCAGGTCTAACAAGATGACCTTGATAAAGGTTAATACTGTCAGTCAGCTTTAGCATGTATACAGGCACCCAAATCAGAATTTCTTTGCTTGAATAGAAGAATTAATTGAGCCGACTATGTAAGGGCTCTGTAATTCCACAAAATAAATGCAAATGCATTTGAGATGTACCTTGCAAATTGGATAACTTCTCATGAAATGTAAGTACTGAAAATAAATATTACAGAACTGATTTATTTCAGATTAAAAACAATATATGCCACTGGGAAAAAGAGAAATGGGCTTGAGAGTCAAGCTTGGGAAGAGGAAATTGAGTAAGTGCATCCCACTTACGTATGCTTCTAAAATATCAGCCAGGTGTTTCCATTTGGGAATCACTAGGTTAGAATGAAAGAATTTTTAAGTAGTAATACATAAATCCTAGGCAACCTAAACAACTTATCTAAATACTACATCAGATTGTTTAAATTATAATATACTGCTGAAATTCTTGGAAATACATATAGCTTCTCAGGAGATATATAAACAAGTTTCACATCAAGATTCTAATGTGACAATTGTGAGCACCATGTCAATCTTGATCACAGGTATAATGAAGCCCTATATTCTTCTGCAGTCATTACTGGCAGTGCTCTATCAAAGCCCCAAGATACAAATTTTGATTTCTCTAGTCAAAAACCTCCTAATAAGTCTATCTCACTTAAGTAACATTAATTGGTTCACTATGATCAACCCTATTTAAATGTTAACCAAAAAAATTCCAGAAACGAAAAATTTTCACCTATATAAAGTTTGAGGAAAGATGAAATGAAAACAAATATATTTGCAGAGAAACCAGAAGGGAGACAGGGAAAATAAACAAAATAGAAAGCACTGAGGTTAGGAACTGAGTTTTATCTAACTAATGAGTCTAAAAAGCTGATGAAAAAACGAGGAAGCATGTAAAAATAAATGATGAAGAGCAGCAGAACTTCATTTGGTTATGTGTTTAAAGTGCTAGAATTCACAGTAAGCAAAACTAGCGCATTTACATTTAGGGAGACTTATCAAGTTCAAGTTCTTCCTTACCAATCCTCCAATTTATACCTGTCTCCCTGAAATGAGTTTCAATCAGCTATAATATTTATGATATTAATATTTTATGTTCTTTAGTGCCACTCAGGAGAATCACCTTTTGAAACTGTTCAAGTATGTAAGTAGACTGTATTTACTCAACTATAATGTCAATTGGTTATTCTGCAGCTAAATAATTTGGTACTTACACCTTTCATAATATAATACTTAGATCTAATTTTTAATAAATTGCTATTGATTGCTTTAGGATGCTGAAAAAGCCAATGAGCTGAAGATTTAAGCCTAGAACTAGGAAAAGTATATTCCTGTCTATCCTCAAAAGAAGTAAAATCACGTAAGAAAAGACATAAATAAGAGGTATCTCAAAGTCTCATTCGTAGACATGAGACTTTAAAGTGCAGGTAATTTCTTCTCTTTTTCTTTGGTGAGGCCTAATCTTGCTGCTTAGGAACATACTCAATTCACTCTAAACAACCATTGGAATGATGGATATTTATTATATTGTGTGCCTGCTTTATTCAAGGTGGTTATCAGCCGTAAAAAGCATACTTTTGAGTAAATGTGAACTAGCCAGATGCCAGTCTCCTATAATGCATTTCACAGCATCTAATGAGAAGACCTGCTCCTTCCTCTTCTGCACAGTGGAAAAGCTTACCTGCCATAACTTTCTTTCTGTTCAATGAAAAAATATTTGCACCATTATTTTACCTTTTTTCCATGTGTTTAATAAAATTCCTGTTAAATGTACTTCATTGAACAACCACAAATCAGCAGTCTCCAAAATAAAGAGTATACAGAAGCAGATATAGGGAGCAAATGCATCAAAAGTGCAGCTCTGGCTAAAACTGCCCACCCAACTAAAAATTGGAATGTAGGCTCTCGTTCTGTACCACTCTACCAGAGGAAAAGGCATTTTTCTTCAAAAATTGCTACAAAGTTATCAATGACCATAGTAATATAGATCCCTCCTGTTGGTCATTTTTCAAATGGCTCTTAAAGGTTTACCCTTGAATTATAGTCTTCTCAGTTTAATGTTTCTGCGACTCAAAGCCAGATGATACTGCAACATCTACTATAAAATACATCATCATAGTAATAATATTTACCAATCTCAGCTCAGTGTCAGGGTTAATCTTGGACTTCATTTTTTAGTTCTATGATAAGGAGTGCAAATTTGAGGCCTCTGTTCCTCCTATTGTTTAATAAAGACTCGAGTCAACAGAGATATATATATCATCTTAACATTAATCAATTGTCCTACAGAATTGTATACCTGTTGAGTATGAAGTGAAGGGCAAACAAGTGATACCACTTACAAGCAATTGTGTGATGTGAGGTAAAGTGAAATGAGAAGGGAGGAGAAAGAAGAATGGCCAGACAACCCAGCAACAACAAAATTCAAAATTCTTATAGCTCAGAGTCTTTTAATAGTGCCTATTTTCCCCAGTTTAAAAAAAAATGAAATAAAGATCAGAAAAGGGTAAACTAATTTTTCTTTTATACTTATTAATTCTCAAAAGTTCAAGTGAGAAAAAATATATATATTTAAACAGAAAGTATATCAATTTCACTTTATTAGCCTAATTTAGGAGTGGGAGGAGAATGGGATTGAGGTTAGGTTTGAGGAAAGAGGGTTAAAACTTTTGATGGTCAAGATCCCTTCAAAACTCTGGCGCAGTCCCCAATCACTGCAATCTAACTTTCAGTCAATAGAGTTGAAATTCAAAATACTGAAAGCAGACTCATGTTCTCCACGTCTGTGTCCAGTGACTCTTCAGTTACAGTGTGATGAGGTCTACCAGGTTGCCTTTAGGAGGGGTCATGCTGTCAGGGAAGAAATTTACTAAGGTGTCAAAGAGCTGAGTTCTTTGAGCGTAGGTGTGATCCACATCCGAAAAGCCTGGTGAAGGAGAGAGAAAGAAACTCATCCACTGTGTTTAAAATTCAACACGTAACAGAAAAGCTAGCTGAGGAAAGCAGCTATGTATAATGCAAAAAACAAAACCAAATCATGCTTTAAAAATCAGACAGACAGAGAGTTCTGTTTCACCATCTGGCAGTAGTGCAATCTGAGGTAAATTACCCAGTCTTTCTTGAACTGTTCCATCTGCGTAATTCTGTTATATTCCTTTTTTCTTCATACAGTTATTGTGTACATTAAATGCAGTTACATGAAAAGCACCTAGCAGAATGAATGGCGCTTTAGTAACTAATAATATTGCTTTCCCTTCTCTTCTTTACAAACTTTTCCCTCTCCAGTCCATTGAAGAAATTTCACTCCTCTTCTCTGTCTTTTTCATTCATCTGACTCACTAGAGGGTTTTCCTCAGGAGCTGATTTTATATATACATAAAATTTGAAATGAAAGAAGTCTTTATAAAAGAGGCCTAAGGGGAGCAGATGTAGCTCAAGCAACTGAGCGCCTGCTTCCCATGTACAAGAAAAAGGTTCTGGGTTCGAGCTCTGGTACCTCCTTAAAAAAAAAAAAAAAAAAGCCTAAGATCACTACCACCCTGAGAGCTAGAAGTAGTCTCAGAGAACTGACTGAAAACAGATGGCTGAGAGAAAGAAATACATGTATAATACAGAATGCTAGCCAGTATGCAGTAAAAACCATATATTTCTGATACTATGTACCAGACTTTAGGCTAGGCAAACATTGTATGAAAAAACAGAGCAGGAAGCAGATGTGGCTCAAGCGGTTGAGCTCCCATCTCCCACACGGGAGATCCTGAGTTCATTTCCTGGTGCCTCCTGAAAAAAAAAAATAACGAATAGCAAGCAAAACAAATGAAAAAACAACTCAGGGAAGCAAATGTGGCTCAGTGGTTGAGCACTGGCTTCCCACATATGAGGTCCCAGGTTTCAATCCCTGGTATCTCAAAAAAAGAAAAAAAGGAAAAGAGCAATGATTTCTTCAATCCAGATGACAGATGAAAATGGATCCATTGGAAAATGGATGACATTCTTAAAAGGTGGAAACCATTCATCTAAAGGATTTTTTCCCTTTATAACCTCTATTAAACATTTAATTTTCAAGTTCACTATAGAATATTCAATGAGATGCCTCTTTTAATTGTCAGCTGGTACTGGTGTCAGCTGCTTTAAATTTCTCATGCATAAATGAGGTATATAAATGATAAAATAGTCTTTTGACTTTCTCCACCCCTGAAATGAATAACTGAGACACGAGAACTCTATTGAGTGTCATTTGAAACAGAAATAGAGCCATAAGATGTTATGCCATGATGAAGACTATTACAAATTGGACTGGTATTCAATTAACTTAGAATAGTTTTAGGTATAGTCTGTTTTTTAATCTTGCTAAGAACAGGAATAGAACAGAACATTGTCAAGAATACCAGTTTCTTGGAAGGAAAATAAACAATGTCTCAAGAAGGGCACATTCCTTAATATTAAAAAAAAAAATTTTTTTTATTATCTTAAGCTTGAGGGAAAATATTTATTCCTTTATGCTAAGCTTAAGATTTAACAAAGCCTCCTACTATCATCTCAAAGAAATGAATGGAAGGAAATACTCCAAAATGGTTAACAAAGGTTATCTCTGAATGGTTGGATTATATATATTTTTTTCTATTTTATACTTAATTTTTTCTATTTTATACTTAATTTTCAACATTTTGAAAAACTTCAAACTTACAGAAAAATATCACAAGAATAGTGTGATATCACAAGAATAGACAAGAATAGACAATAAACACCCATATATTCTTCACCTATATTCCTCAATTAACATTTTGCCATTATGTGTTCTTTCTCTCTATAAAAAGGAATGCAGCTATGTGTGTGTGAATGTGTATCACAGTCTTTTGGGTTTTTGGGTGGATCCATCTTCATCCCTAAACACTTTAGCTCATTTCACCTAAGAACAAGACCACAATATAATTATTAAATTCAGGGCATTTAACACTGGTGTCTCAATTTTTTATAGTAATTTTTTCCACTAATCTAAAATCCAATCCAAGATCACACACTGCATTTAATTTTCAAGTCCCTTTAGTCTGGAACAGTCTGTTCCTTAGTCTTTCTTTGTCTTTTATGACCTTAATATTTTTTAATAGTACACACTAGTTATGTAGCAGAATGTACTCAATTTGGGCTGTCTGACTGATTCTTCATGATTAGATTCAGGTTATGCAATTTTGGCAAGAATACTACAAAAATGATATCATGCCCTGCTCAATGCATCATCTCATGAGGTACATGGTATCATTTTGTCCTAAGGTCAATGATGTTAATTTTGATTGCCTGGATAAGTTGCTGTATGACAGATTTCTCCACTGTAAAGATCTTTTTTCCTTCTTTATAATTAATAAGGTAGGGAGACAGTTGAGCCTATATAAATATCCTGTTTCCTGACAGACCTGAACCCAATGATTTTAGCATTCACTGATGATTCTTGCCTGAAACTATTATATGATAGAGACTTTCTACCATTCCTTCTACTTTTATAAGCTGGCACTCTATTGTAAAGAACAGATTTCTTTCTCCCCTTCCCATTTTGTTTGCATTAGGATGTACTCATAGAATCTTTTTTTTTTTGGTATAACGAGTTATACTTATTATTGTCACTGTTCATTTTGATAGTCATATTTTCCCAGATTTGGCCAGAGTTCCTTCGAGCTGCCTTTTGTGTTCTTTTGAAATGTCCTGCTAGTTTTTGAACATTTCCTTACTTTTCTACACGTGAGATAGTCCAAACTCACCATTACACAGCTCTGCAATCAGGCATTTATCCAAGGAACCCTAACTCCTTTTAGTGTTTTAGTGGAGAATGACAGAAACTAAGTTGTGAATTTAGAAATCAGCTGTCCTAACTGCTGGGCATATCATTATTTCTAGGCCATCACACACATACATCTCCACATACACACACATTTTTTACAAAATTATGAATTTATACTCTTACTGTTAATCCCAATAATTTTTTAAAAAATCCCAATAAAAAAAAAAAGAAAGAAAATCGGGTTCTTCCTCTCCTTATACTATTCCACATTTATATCTCCCTTCTCTCATCAGGGGTATCTGACTCCTCGACATCATTTATATTAACTCATTTGCTCAACCTAAAATATATACAAAATAAGGTTCAAAATTTCTATACTCATACCACTTCCAACAAAAAGGTCAAGATTTCTTTGCTTCTATTGTCTTTAGAATATATCCCACTGAGGGTATATAGTCAAAGCATTATACATATATATACACACACACACTCTCTCTTTTTTCCTACTGTATAAGTTATGTTACCAATTTGATAAACAGGTTTGTTTGTATTCAAATTCTGGATTTTTCCCTTTGTTGATTTCATTTTATATTATTAATTTGTAAAATTTTCATGGTATATTTTAAGAGAGGATATTGATTCTATAAGGAATTTAATGAAGTAATATCATGTTCAAGAGATCAAATGATTTGGGAGGGAAGGAAACACTAAATTCTCACTGTGTACTAGGTACCTCATGTATGAATATATTTGTCACAAAAACCCAAGGGAACTATACAGACTCCATTTTCAGATAAGACAATTAAGATTAGAGCAATTCAGTAATTTAATAAAGTCTCAGAGCCAGTGAGGGGAGAGATGGAATGTGAATCCATGTCTGTCTGACTCCAGAGCCCATTTATTTATTATTAATATTCAGTGAATGCTTATTAAATTGTAGGCAATGTGATAACATATTTAACCCTCAGAAGAATACCACTTGATTGATTGATTGATTGAGATACTGGGGATTGGGATCTCATACGTGGCAGGCAGTGCTCAACCACTGAGCCACATCTGCTCCCCAACACCTTTTATTTTTATCTGCCATTTTACCAATGAGGAAATTGAAACTTAAACTATTATCATATGAAAGGTTAAATTATGGTATTCCCCTATTATGGAATACTATATATAACTCAATGAGAATACACTAGAGCTGGAGTACTTTCATGGAAACATATCCAAGCTATATCAAAAGTGAGGGAAAAAAAGTGTAAAGATGTAAAAAATTATGCTGCAGAATATGTTATTGTAGATATTAAATGAGTTATGATGTAAAGTATTTAGAATAGCACTTGGCATGCAGTAAGTGCACAATAAATATTAGCTATTATTACAAGTATGACTGAAGACAATGACTGTTCTAAAATAAAGTAGCCTATCAGGAATATACTTTCAATAAAATCCTGCACAGAACAGGTAGCTTTCCTTATTTACGGTAAGGAAGAAATAGCAAGAGTTTCCATTTTTCTTCTTACATCGGAGTTTAGTATTTAGTATTTCTAATACTAAACATATTATTTTATAAAAACAATCTGTAAGTATGTGAACTACCGCTAGGAGGCTGAAGAAAGTATCTTGCTGAAACTAAGTTCGGTGGACATAGCAATAGTAGAAAGGGTAAGAGGGCATAGAAAATGCCCTCTTAAGCTATCTCATTTAAGAATGCCAACATAGTGCCAAAAACATTGTATTTTTAGCATAAAATGCTAAACATTTGCTTAATCCATACTTACCACTGTTTCCTGAACTGCAAATTTCTAAAGAAAAGTGTGAAGACCAATAAAGGCACTATGATCTCCAGACCAGATTTTTCCTACTTGTCATATACCTAGCTGAAAATATGCTTAATTACTCCAATGCCTATTTTCTGGAAGCAAAACATAACTCTTAAAGTTAGTCAAATGGCTGAGCTCAATCTTAAAAGTGCTCACAGCCATCACAATCTCTAACACAGAGATCTTCAGGGGTTATTTTTCTCCAATGTCTGTCGTTTTTGAAAACTAAGACAATGTCAGTTGTTATAAATCACTTTCCATATTTTTGGTTCCTAAATATTTCACCTATAACATTAGCAAATACTTTAATTCTCACTAAGAAGTTAACACAAACTGGATTAATTCTGAAGGGAGTACAAATTAATTGTTGTTAATTAATTGCTAATTGTTTTGGAGAGTTTTGAAAATGAAATATTAAATTTTCCTCTATAATTGAAAGTATGATAAATAACCTATTTGATTTCAAATCTAAGTGGAATAAAGGTCAAAGAATCAGATAGAAAATGGATGAGAACAGGAATTAGGAATTCTAAATAGACATGAAAACTTATGAAAAGTACTTTTTGTTTATAAATAAAATCTCTCCACATTATTAAAATTAGTGCACAACCTGAATTTACTCATCTAAATTCATCAAAGTTTAAAAGAAGATTACATTTTTAAGGAGGTAATAATAGTACCCTGAATGGAGCACCCACTAAGTGCTTTAAGTATTTTCCATAATTATTTAATTCAATATTTAGAGTTAAGTACTCTTATAATCTCCAATTTATAGATGAAGAAATTTATGACTAGAAACATTAAGTAACTTGCTCAAGGTCACTTTTAAAATTAGCATGTAGCAAAGCTGGTATCTGAACCTAGATTCTTACTCTTTGTACTATACTCTAACCTCTTAACTATAGTTCCTCCCTTCGGACAAGGTAGAAAAAAATAAAAAACCACAGGATTTTCCCATTTTTGTATTTTTCTCTATTGTGTGTGTACTGTTTATCAGTGTATCTGAGGTTTGTTTAGAATCCAAGTAAAACAAATGGTTCCTGACAAAATACATTAGCTGGAAGTGAAAGGGATGGACACAGAAGAAAGGAATTAAGATAAAGGTAAAATATTTGCTGACACCACCCTAACCTTTTTAAATTATAGCCAGGAAATTCTGTTCTAGGCTAGAAATAAGTCAACCAGAGAAATTTTAGTGCTGCCCATCATTAAAATAAAAACAATGTTCCTGGGCAGTGATATCCTTACATAACAAGGCATGCAGTCATTCAAACAAATTCCCATATGCCAGGCTCACAATTCATGTTTTAAATGGTAGAATTTCAGAAGGGCATGGACTTTCTAAAATAATGCTTATATCTAGGTTCTCCATCATCAAAAACTTGAGATTTCTAGCAGACTGAAGCCATTTTTTCTAAGCTCTTGAGTGTATAGAATAATGATAAACTATTACCTACATGTTTAGGGGAATCTATCAGTCATGTTTTACAGCATGTGCCATGTGGAATCCTACATATTCTGGTGTTAGAACTAAGAACTGCAGTTACATTGATTAGTAGAGAAGCCCCAGTTATTTGCTATGGAAAATGAAAGGCAAGACACCAAGAAACATGCCTATCCTTTCTTATCCCAGTGAAAAGTATCAATAATAAATACTCTTGTTTTTTGTTTTGAAGTATAGTTTACCTAGAAGAGACAAAATGAACAAATAATGAAGAAATTAAACTGATATCCCAAAGTGCTGATTCATTTAAAAAATACAGAGAAGTATTTATATTACATAAACCGGAAAATTTCAATAGTAATGCTCAACTCTAAGGAAGAATGGCATCAAGAGGATTAATATGGACTCAGTAGTATTGGACTACATTTTATTATGACAAGAGGAAAGCTGGGAATTCCCATAGTTCAAAAGGCTGAAATATTGAAGCTACCAATAATGAGTTATCCTAAAATAGATACTTGAGAATTCACCTGACTACAGCTCCAGGTTGTGGAACTTCTTGCAGAGTCCTTACTTTTATTACAGTTTCATTAATACTTAATAATAAGAGTCCTACTAAATGAAGACTGAAGCCCATATCTGGGGTGTATGAATTATGACTAAGTTTCAACTGGAACTTATTTTGAACAATTAAGATACCAACATACAAAAACTCTAATTTTCAGGAAGGAAAGAGGTAATTTATTTTCCTTGTTCTCAAAACATTTATTTCATTACCTACCCTATTACTATTTTCTTGACATCATATAATTCAATTGCAAGTATTATGAGAGAACTATGAGAAAGTAAGTATATCAGTAATTCAGCCTATTTAAAACAATGCTGTATAAATTAGTTTTGATCACACTTCTATTGTTATCTGTTTGCATAATAACAAAGCAACTGGTGTAACAGCAACTGCGAACTGATCTGTGAACTGGTAACTGATGTCTGAAAAATATTCTAGTAACAGGTTATTAGAAATTATGCATGCTACCTTGAAACTTTCTCCATTTGTTTGGTGGATGAACATCTCACCTGATGTTTCATTTAAAAGAAACCAAAATCCAACCCCCCACATGTTAGGGCATCTGCATGGGTAAACTGTATTGAATACTTACCTAGAGCTGTAAAATCTGAACCTGATTTGAATAGAGCTGAAGCTAGAAGCTGAAACTGTAAAAGAAAAATAGAAGCAAATTAGCTGGTCAAGCACAATGGAGAAAAATAACTTCTATAACTTCCACCACTGATTAGTCATTGTGTGTCTTTGCACATGTGTTGCATAGGTCTGTTCATCAAATACTGGCAAGAACAACAACACATTTAGATTAAAGAATGTGCTGACCTTTCTATGGGATCACTATCATCATTTCCCAAACACTGCACCAAGTCCTGAAATTTATTTACTTAAAAGTTTATTAATGTATGTATTTATTAAGGAAGAACAGGCCACCTGAAATAAAAAAAGAAATTACTTGTTTAGGAATCTTTCACATGTGTATAGTGCTCTGGGCACCATTATTGAATTTTTAGTATTTATGCATTCTCACCTCAAAAATAAATACATACCACTGTAAAACTCCTTATGTGTCTGCTTTGTAAATCAAACTGGGAAGAAAGCATGGTTATTGTAAACAGGTCACTTCTAAGTTACAACTTAGACACTGACTCTACAATCATGTGTAATTATAATATTGTCAAAACTGCAAGACCTTTTTTTACACAGAAATAATGTTCTAAATGTTGATTAGATTCCAAGCGTAGCCTGTTAAGGTCAGTTTAAAACAGATAATGTAATTGAACAATGACAAAATACAGTGAGACAAAACTACAGCATTGCTACAAATTTAATGAATTTGTAAAAAATAAAAGTTTATGAGAACTATTGATATTCTTCTTGAATGTTGATGTTAGAGAAAAGGCAAAACAAAGGGAAGAATAAGAGTAGGAAGAAGGATGTATACAGTGACTCTCAATGGAGTTACGTGATACTTTCCATGGCTTGAGAAGTTGATACCTTTGATTCCTCATGATGTATTTCATACGTACGCTTGCAGCCTTCAGTTCAAGTATTAATCACATGATATTTGTAAGCCCTGGTTAATGTTCCTTTGAAGTTCAGAAATTAAGCAAATATTGCAGAGGTATTTAAGTAAGAAATAGCAAAAAAAAAAAAAAGATAAAGAAGTTAAAAATATATGGAAGTTCTTTATATATTCTGGGTATCAGCATTTCATCAGCTAAATCTACTACAAATATTGTTTAGTTTGTGGCTTATCTATTTATTTCAATAATGTCTTTCTTTTTTAAAAAAAGATTTATTTATTTCTCTCCCCCATCCCTGTTGTCTGCTCTCTGTGTCCATTCACTGTGTCTACTTGTATTCTCACCAGGCAGCTCCGGGAACCGATCCTGGGACCTTCAGGAGTGGGAGAGAGGCGATCATTCTCTTGCATCACCTCAGCTTCCTGGTCTGCTGTATCTCTTACTGTCTCTCCTCTGTGTCTCTTTTTGTTGCATCATCTTGCTGTACCTGTTCTCCATGTCAGCCAGCACTTCTGCGTGGGGCGGCACTCCTGCACAGGGTGGTACTCCTGCACGAGGTGGCACTCCCGTGTGGGCCGCCAGCAGTCCACGTGGGTCAGCTTGCCTTCACCAGGAGGCCCTGGGTATCAAACCCTGGACCTCCTATATGGTAGATGGAAGCCCAACTGCTTGAGCCACATCCATTTCCCTCAATAATTTTTTTTAAAAAAAGATACATGTATTTATTTCTCTCCCCATCCCACCCCCCCAGTTGTCTGCTTCTCCTTGTCCATTTGCTATGTTCTTCTGTGACTGCTTCTATCCTTATCAGTGGCACTGGGAATCTATGTTTCTTTTTGTTGAGTCATTTTGTTGTGTCAGCTCCCCATATGTGCAGCGCCATTCTTTGGCAGGCTGCACTTTCTTTCGCGCTGGGCAGCTCTCCTTACAGGGTGCACTCCTTGTGCGTGGGCCAGCTCCACACGGGTCAAGGAGGCCCGGGGTTTGAACCGCAGACCTCCTGTGTGGTAGGTGTACGCCCTATCCATTGAGCCAAGTCCGCTTTCCAATAATGTCTTTTGATAAGCAGAATTTTAAAGTTGCGGAAGTCCAATTTTATTAGGCTTTTTGTTTTATGATCAGTGCCTTTTGTGCACTGACCAAGAATTCTTTGCTATGCCAAGTTAATAAAGATATACTTGAGTTTTCTTCTTGAAGCATTACTATTTTGGGTTTTATGTTTAGATTTGCAATCCATCTTAATTTTTGTCTAAAGGGTGAGACATCCTTTACGCAAATTTTACACAAAATCTTAATTTTTGTGTAAAGGGTGAGATATCCTGTAGTTCAGCATCATTTGCTGAAGACTTTTTTATCCCCATTGGACTTAGGAGCCTGATCAAAAATCAATTGACCACATATATGTGGGTCTATTTCTGAACTCTAGTCTGGCCTATTGATCTATTTTCCTATCCTTAAGCCAGTACCACAATGTCTTGATTACTGTGACTTCCAATAAGGGTCTTTAAATCAGGTAGTGTAAGACCTCCAACTATTCTTTTTTCAAGATTATTTTGGCTAGTTTAAATCCTTTACATTTCCACATAAGTTTTAGAATTGGTTTGTCTATTTCTGAAAAAGAAAAAAACAAAATACCTTGCTGGAATATTCACTGGGACTGCCTTAAACTTAAGATAAATTTGGGAAGAACAGACATCTTAAAATTGTAGTCTTCCAATTCAAAATTTGTGATGTATCTCACCATTTATTTAGATCTTCTTAACATTTTTTACAATAGGGATTACTACACATCTGATATTTCTGATGCTAATATAAATGTTAAGTTTTAAATTTTCATTTTTCATTATTATTAATATAAAAATAATTATTTTCTCCGTATTGACCTTGTATCCTGCAACCATGCTAAATTCACTTATTGCAGAAGATATTTTGTAGACTCCAAGGGGCTTTCTATGTATATAATCATGTCATCTGCTGATAATTTTACTTCTTCCTTTCTGACCTATATACTGTTTGTTTTTCTTACCTTATTGTACTAGCTATGACTTCTGGTATATAGATGGATACACATTAAAGATTTACCTATTTATTTTCCCCCCTTCCCCTCCTCGTGCCCTGCTTTTTTTGCTGCATTGTCCTCTTCTCATTTTCTCTTCTCCAGGATTCACGGGGACCTGATCCCAGAGACCTCTGATGTGGAGAGAGGTTCCCTGTCAACTGCACCACCCGGTTCCTGGCCTCCGCTGCACTCCACCCCAACCCTGTCTCTCCCCTGATATGTCATCATCATCATCTTACTGTGTGACTCACCGGAACAGGCACTGGCTCACCATGCGGGCACTCACATGGGCACTGGCTTGTCGCATGGGCATGCCCCCCCTTCCCCTTTTTCACCAGAAGGGCCCAGGGATTGAACCCAGGTCCTCCCATACAGTAGGTGGAAGCTCCAACACTTGAGCCACATCTGCCTCTCTTCTGGTACAATATTGGCGACAGGTATTCACAGCAGACATCCTTTCCTTATCATAATCTTAGGGAAAAGGGTATAATGTCTCACAATTAAGTATAGTGCTAGCTGTAGCTTTTTCACAGATGCTACCTTTATGCAATTTAGGATGTTTATTTCCAGTTTGCTAAGAATTTTTATCATGAATGGGCTTTGAATTTTGTCAAATGCTTTTCTTCATCTATTGAGATGATCTATGATTTTTCCCTTTCATTTTGTTAATGTGCAGAATTACACTATTGATTTTCAAATGTTAAAAAAAAACTTTGTATTACTAGGAAAAAACCCCTATGAGGTCATGGTGCATTAACCTTTTTATGTATTCAAATTAGCTAAAGTTTTTCTAAGAATTCTGCATCACATATACAAGGGATTATTCATTGGTTTGTAATTTTCTTGGCTTGTAATGTCTATGTAGGTTTTTACATCAGAGTTAATTTGGCTTCATAAAATGATTTAGGAAGTGTTCTGTCTTCTCTGGTGTTTTTTTTTTTATAATTAAAATTTATTGAATAACCTATGTCATAAAATCTGGGATTTCTGTATTCCAAATAAATTTCACTTTTTGAACATTTGACCTGTTAGTTTTAGTACCAAGAGGCTTCATAAAAGCCTGATGTCAACCTGTCAATGGACTGACAATCTTCACCTACTGGCACTTTAATCTGCCTAATAACAACTCCTTTGCTTCTGTCATTCTACCAGGGAATGGCCTACTGCCCTCCTTTCTGTACAATCTGGGCAAACCAACTGGTGATGGCAAGGGTAGTGTCAATGAAGAGGTCCACAGAGCTAGAAACAATTTTTAGTGTCAGAGTCTAGGTAATTCCCTGGCTTTTCTACATACATGGCTCTGCAAAGTGATGTACCTGTGCAGTGAATTGTGCCTTCTAATATTTGGCTGCCACCAGGCACTGCAATTCCATTTGGTCCACCTTGCCAAGTTCTGCCATTGCCTATGCACCACTCTGATTTCTAAAAGTCTGTGTAGAATTGGTATTTTTTCTTCCTTAAATGGTTGATAGAATTTATTGATATAGCCATCAGATCTGGAGTTTTCATTGTTGGAAAGTTTATTACAAATTCAAAATCTTTAGTAGATATGGAGTTCCAAGATTTTCTATTTCTTTTTCTGCCAGGTTTGGTAAGTTGTATTATTTGATGAATAATACATTCATAGTCCATTTCATCAAGCTTCTGAATATGATGACAAAGTTGTTCAAAATATTCCATTATCCTTCTAGTGTATGCAGGGTCTGTAGTGATTTCCCCCTTTCATTTGTGATGTTGATAATTTATGTTTTTACTCTTTTTGTCCTTGATAAGTCTTGCTAGTGGTTTATCAATTTTATTCACCTTTTCCAAAAAAATGAACTTTTCACTTTTAGAATTTTCTCTATTGTTTGTTTCCTATTTCACTAATTTCCTATCTTATATTTATGTGGGGTTCAGCTTGCTCCCTTTTCTAGCTCCTAAGGTATAAGATAAACTTTACTTACTCTACATACAGAAGGATGGGGAGAAAACTGATATTTTAACAAAGCTGAGTAATTATGTGAAACGGATATGTTCTGGCTTAGGATTTTAACTGTTACCAAGTGATATTACCCAACCTGCATAAAGCAAGACCTTTCTTCTAAAACCTGGTTCAAATATCTATTATAA
Organism: Dasypus novemcinctus; assembly: GCF_030445035.2. Lineage (NCBI taxonomy): Eukaryota > Metazoa > Chordata > Mammalia > Cingulata > Dasypodidae > Dasypus > Dasypus novemcinctus. Next base: position 110,295,860 of record NC_080677.1, on the reverse strand, counting down.
GTGTCCCCTCAACATCTAAAATTGGTTATCTCAAATTGAAAATATTCCAAATATGTCCCAGTCCCTATTCACTGCCACAGACCATCTGCACCCAGAGTTTTCTCACCTCAGTTGATAGTAATTCCATCCTTTCAGCTTTTCAGGCCAAAATTTGGAGTCATTTCTTTGAAGCTCTACATCCAATCCAACATTTTTATGTTGGTTCTAACTTGACTATCCCCTGCTTTTTAAAATATTTATTAACTTAATTTCAAATTCACAAAAATGGAAGAACAGAAAAAGGCAGCTCAACAAGTTATAGAAACATTACTTCTAAGAAGTGTTTCTTCAGGCAATTTCATCTAATTCCAATTGCTAACTCAGTTGTTTCTCTACTGTTCAGAAAGATACACAGATGAACACACATTCGTCAGATGACATAGTCAAGGTCTCCTTATGAATGAAAATCAGATGAAGAGGAAAAAAAAGGCTGAATCATATTCATATCTCACAAAACCTAACTCCATATTCCTTTTTTTACCTTTAGAATTAATATAGTACTCCTTCCATTAGCCCTCCCTCCCTCCTCTCTTTTTCTTTTTCTCTCTCTCTCTCATGCATACATACACACATACAAGATATGCTCTATGACCAACATACCTTTTTTTAAAAATAAACTTAGATTTCTTAACTTTCAGCACCAGTTTTGCATTAGGCTTTCTTTACTAAAGTAGTTTTTCAAAATAAGTTTTAAAAATCACTTCACAAGAATTATACTGTACATGATTATGACTAGAAAACAACAAAGCTGCATTCAAAACTCTATATTATCTGTTTAGCTCATTTCCAAGACTGGAATGTAGAGGGGGACTGAGTAAGCTTTGAGCATGCAGAAAGGACACCACTGTACAAGATGGCTGAGAAACAATACGGAAGGGAACTGTGTCTCTGAATGAAGTTGTGAAGCAGAGTTAACCTATCTGCCCTGGGCCACCTGCCCATGTGTTAGGTGATAGAGAGATCAACGTCTATCTTGTTTGAGTCATTGCATTTTTGTCTTTTTTCGTTGTTGTTATATCAACTTAGTCTATGCCATGATAATATGCTTCCTAAAGTTAAATTACCAAATTAAATGGCTACATGTATGTAGGTGTAAATATATATACAAAAACACTGTAATGTTTTTGTAGGAAATGCAAGGTTGGTACTATATATATATATTTAATATGCTTATTGCTTATTGTCTCCACCCACTGGGATAAGCACTTCTGGGAAGGGATCTTGTTTGATATAATGATATTTCCTAAGTGCCTAAAAGAATACCATATTGTAAGAACTCAATACATACAATTAAATGAATGACTCCACTCATTTTGGAAGCATAATTAATACAAAATGTGATATACTGGCTAAAAATGGTTTTTCTTGTTCTTTATATAGTCCTCTCTGATTATGGCAAAAATGATTTAGGCAAACTTTTCTGGGGTCTTTTCTAGAAAAAATATTTTTATGAGGTGCACTGAAGTTCATCATGAATTCAGAACTCATGTCCTTAATCCTGAATAATGAAGGAAAGCAAAGAACCATTATTTGATATATGGATGGCAGTCAGCCATTATTTTCCTTATAACAGGAATGGTGATGATGATGTTGTTGATATGATGATCGTGATAACCAGCAAAAAGTAAAATTTAAAAACCACTTTCAGTTACTGGTAGAATAATTTAATATATTGAAAATGTTGCAAAACATATATAGAAAACAAAAGCAAGCTAATATAGAAGATATCAGTAAGCTCTTCCTCAGTACTTGGAAAGATTTCCTATAATGAAAGTGAAGATCTATATGCCTAGCTAACAATTTGAAAGAGTATAAGTGCATATACTTGAATTGTCATCAGGGAATTTCTTTCACCAAAACGTATTATTGGAATAAAAAAAGTTAAAAAATCTTAAGTGAAATATGTCTATAGATTTTTAAACAAAATCATAGTCTTGCAGATTATTCTGCAAATAATTCCCAATGTCTAGAGTTTTTTTCAATTTTTCTCTTACACAAGTGCTAACAAAGACAACTTTTAGGGTAATGGTGTTATTTTCAAAGTTTCTGAGGTGATTCTGAAACTGACACAGACACACACCACCACTTTTACTAACTTCTACTAGGGCTAAACAATTCTTGATAGATTAAGCTTTTAAGAAATGGAATCAAAGTCTGTGGCAAATAACATCATAAGCTGCTATACTCAACAAAAGAGTAAAGTAGAAATCTACTACCAAAATTTTAAAAACGGCTCTTTAAATATGAGGTACCTCCCTGTCCTGACTTTTCCCATTAGCCTAGCTTAAAGAACAAACTGTCTGTTTTCTTTGTCCTACTTGCAGCAGCTCACACAGCTATAATTATTTATTTTGTAATATTTTGTTATAGTTTGGCTTTAAAAAATAAGGGAAACATTTTTTAGTCATATTATGTAGAATATGAAGAACACATATTTAAAACTCCCTATTTTGGGAAGCGGATTTGGCTCAATTAACAGACTATCCGCCTACCACATAGGAGGTCCAGGTTTCTTCAAACCCAGGGCCTCCTGATCCATGTGGTGAGCTGGCCCATGTGCAGTGCTGATGCACACAAGGACTGCTGTGCCACACAGGTGTGTCCCACACGTAGGGGAGCCCCACGTGCAAGGAGTGTACCCTGCAAGGAGAGCTGCCCCGCATGAAAAAAAATAAAGGACAGCCTGCCAAGGAGTGGCAACACCCACACAGAGAGCTGATACAGCAAGATGACGCAACAAAAAAAGATAGATTCCTGGTGCTGCTAACAAGAATGCAAGCAGACACAGAAGAACAAACAGCGAATGAACACAGAGAGGAGACAACGGGAAGGCGGGAGGGGAAATAAAAAATCTTAAAAAATAAAATTAAATTAAACTCCCTATTTAAATCTATTTAAAACTCGCAAATGCATGGTTTTACAAAATAAACATTAATGGACTCTTCACAACTACCTATACTTAATAAGCTATAATATATTAAACCAATACATTCTGCTCCTTGGAAAAACTATGATGATTTCTCCTATGTCAAATAGTAAGTAACTGGCTGAAGATTAAAGGAATGTCAATTCTCTATCTCCTTTCACAGGGGTTCTAAACAGTGATCTGCTGATTCCCCACCAAGTGAAGGGCTGTAACCAATATCAAGTGAGAGAAATAGTACTTATTTTCACAGTAGGCAACCACGAAAGAGTATTTCCTTTTGCTGGTGCCAAGGACATGCAGGCCCTACTGCTTGAAAGAACAATGAACCTAGTGCCTGAAAGTGATTCAACATTAAATCTGAAACCTGTGTCAATGCTTAACTGAGAAAAGCACCACTTGATGTTGCTGTTGCAAAGCCAAAGCTAATCAACAGTTAACAGGGAAATGGATGTAAAGGATAGAACTACAATAATTAGCACCAATTCTGTGAGTGGAACACAGAATGGATTATAGTTCAGATGTTGCTAGATCTAGGAACAGGGATGGCTGACCAAAGGAAAAAGTGCAAGAGGAATCTCAGAAGTTAGAGGGTAAAGGTTGTAAAACTATGAAACTTGCTGCAGGTATTTTCACACTCTGTGGATAATATTCCCTTAAGAATATTAACTCTTCAGGAATAGTTACTTCTACCCAATTTTATGTAAAAGATAACTGAAAAGTAATGATTTGCTAATAACTTCTCAAGTTCAGAAACTAATGATGAACGATGATGCTAGTAGTAGATATAGTAAAGTTGTATTGCTAAACATTCACATAACTGAAATGTTAAGGCAGCAAAGATTCTTCTCCCAAACTCTCTCCACTTCCTTCCTACAGGAAAAAGGGGGAATTTTCTTTCTCTTTTGAGGGAAGTATCAAGAGAAGTTTATGCTGAACCATTTTTTAATTCTTAAGTAAAAGAAATACGAGACGATGAAAGTTAGTAAAAATTGCTATTTCCTTCCTGAAATACAAAACTCATGTCTAAGTTAAAATTTTATACTAGAATCCTTTCTGTATGGATAAAGTATTTTTTGTGTGACTTGAATCTCATATGAAAATATCTCCATTGGATTTCAGTTCTTTGTACCATTTTTTAAATTAGCAGTATCATCCTATTTTCCTTTAAATACCCAAGAGCAAAATCAGCAAATATAAATTAGAAAGACATTTTAAAAACATGCTTAATTTTATTAGTGCCTTTACCTCTTTTGTCTCTTCTGGGTCGGAATGATCCACAGTTATATAAAGATCATTTTGTAAGTATTTCAGAGCACTAAGGGGATCCAATTGGGCCTTTTCTTCAAATCTAGAAATTGAAAACAAGAATAATAATTGTGTGGAGTTAGGAATAAACATCCAAAGTAGCCTCAGACCTAGAGTGAAATATACTGTGTATGAAGGAGTTATTCTGGACACCTAAAAATCTGGCTTGGGAATCCAGAGGCAAGAATAATACCATGTAGATAGTATAGATGTGAAGTCCCTGGAGATATAATGGTGATGCCCCATGTTCACAAGAAGTTATAGGCCAGAGACTGTGTAATAGTCTACCCTGAGACACAAGGGTCTACCACTCACTTAAAACTACAAGCTGAGAATAATTCAACTAAGAAACATGGAGAATATGTTAAATATTTCATATAACATAACTACAAAAGAGCCAATGTGCCTATTACTGAGACTTTCATAAAAAGCAAGTAAAGATAAAAATACCTGATTAGATCTGTGTATTTTCCATTGAAGGTATCTAACAGTGGAACCAAATAAGTATAGTCCCTCATTAGGTCTTTTTACTGAGTCCCTTTCCATGTCTCAGTCAATAATAACAAATAGAAACAACTGAAGTAACCACTTATCAAGCATTTGCTATGTGCTAGACACTGCACTAAATATTTTACATATCTCATCATTTATCCACACAATTAAACTTTATCATCATCATTAAAAAATATATATACATAAGAAACCAAGGCCCTAGGAATTCATTTGCACGAGACAAGAGCTAGTAAGTGGCAGAACAAGAATAAAACCCAGATGTATCTGATTCCAAAGTTGAAACAAAGAGTTCTCTTTAAAAAAAAATCCTGTTGGGGCTATTTATCTATTTAAATAATATAATGATACTTGGCTATAGCATAATTAAATATACATTTAAAAATAAATTGTAGGCTTTTCAATATATTACACCAAGAGAAAGAAAGGAAGGCCAATTAATTTCCTTAGGATAAGGAAAATGGTAGAATCTTCTGCAAATGGAAGGCTGTTGAAGTTCAGGATGATGGCATCAACAGATTTCTTATCTTTAGACTTAATCTCAGGGATAGGATATCTGTATCTCAGGTAGAGGTTAAGATTAGTAAAAATTATAGCTATCTTGTACTGGATAGCTCCCTGAGAGTAACAGCCAGGCTTACAGCCTTCAGATGAATGTCCCTTAGGCAGAGGTCATATTACTCCACCAACCTGTCTACAGCTGATTAGCACCTGATCCAAAGGTAATCACCTGGTGCTTGATAAGCAGTTTAAGTGGCCTGGCAAAATTCTTCCCAATAGGGTCACCTTCTCCAGGGAGCCAGATACTTTTCTCTTAGAGAAATCGGATGTGAGATAGATAGGGATACATAAAAGCCTGATGGGGAAACTGGACTAACGCCCAGTGGTTAGGGCGTCCGTCTACCACATGGGAGGTCCGCGGTTCAAGCCCCGGGCCTCCTTGACCCGTGTGGAGCTGGCCCATGCGCAGTGCTGATGCGCGCAAGGAGTGCCGAGCCACATAGGGGTGTCCCCCGCGTAGGGGAGCCCCACGCGCAAGGAGTGCACCCATAAGGAGAGTCGCCCAGCGCGAAGGAGGGAGCAGCCTGCCGAGGAATGGCGCCGCCCACACTTCCCGTGCCGCTGACGACAACAGAAGCGGACAAAGAAACAAGACGCAGCAAAAAGACACAGAAAACAGACAACCGGGGGAGGGGAGGGGAATTAAATAAATAAAAATAAATCTTTAAAAAAAAAAAAAAAGCCTGATGTACACAAAGGCAGCAGTAAACAGAAGTCAGGAGATGGTAGATACCATGTATGTACGTAGGTAGACAGACAGACAGTAGGTGTATGTGTGCGTGCGTGCGCGCTCACGCAGAAGTTTAGGGAAACCAGAGTCAGGAACAGTCAGTAAAACAGCAGAAGCAGAAAGAGAGAAAGGCTCAATTACAAGGACAGCTACTATTACTGCTTCTGGGCTACTAGAATTCTAGTATTCTAAACAATTCTCCATTAGGCCTTACTGTTCGAATGCTGAGATAATGCTTTAATTTCCTGGATGCTCTCATAATAAATTCTCTTTCAGCTAAAGTATCCTAGGCATGTCCCTATTTTCTTCAATCAGAAATAATCTAACCAATATATAACTACCATCCTATTAAATCCAGCAGAGATCAGATTTTAGGAAAGTATGTTTTCCCTATTCTTGTTCTAAGCTTTTTTTAGCCTGAATGAACTTATTACTGGACGTATATGTGTAGACTACAATTCTATTTCAGCCAACATTTTTGCCCTGTTCCTAAAAGAAATTAGCTCTATTTTTAAAAAGTGGGTATTTTTCCCCCTTAACCCCCCAAATCAACAAAAAGAGTTTAGAAACTTGAATGTTAAAGGAAAAAAATATGGATGGCATTCTATTTACTGTATCATGTGGCACCAGTAAGAACAAGGAGACTCTTCCTTGGCAAAGAATATACTTCATTCCCTTAACATTTATATTTAACTATAGTAAATGTTTTCTGTAAGGGGAAAAAAAAAAAAAAAAAAGCTAGCCCAGCAATATAGAGTAAGCTTCTATACAATGAAAGAATAGGGGTCTAACTTAGTATGAAATTTGCATTAAAAAGGGCAATTTTCATATTCTGATTCACAGAAACAAACTACCTGTCAGCAAGATAGCAGTGGCCTTAAAATTCTTGAATTTATCATAGAATTTGGTAGAGTAAAAGGTCTACATTTCTTCAAATGTCTAAATTAGTAGTAGACATAATTATATATTATAGCTCCAAATTAGTAGTAGACATAATTCTCTAAAATAAAATGTGTTTCATTGTATTCCAGTTACCAGATGACCTGGAAAATTCCTGAGAATTTAGAAAGGACCTAAAACTGAAAGAAATGTATGGTCCTTATTATCCACAAAATAAATTAGAGAGATAAGAACTAATCAGAAGAAGGATACAGTATAATTCTCATAATGCTCACTTAGTCCAATGTTCTCATTTTCTATTCTCTTTTTATTGGAATTTCATGGACAAGTGCAGGAACTGGCCTCTTCTATTAGCCCTGTGCTAAGAGCAATAGATGGTGGCTCAAAGAAAATTTAGTAGGAAAATAAAAGTTTTTAATCAATTGGTATTTCATTTTTAAAAAAATTTCTAGTATTCAAGTACCATATTATAGTTTAATGACATATAATGCTAAGCAGAGAATCATGGGGACATGAATATATACAAATGACAAACTAAAGAAAGAATGAATTGTTTGAAATACCTAGTAATCCCTGTTTTCTAATAATTAGGCTTCCAGACTGTGGTCTACATTCACTCCTTGAGGTTGAGAACTACCAGAAATGGACAAAAGGTCTGGACCTGGGAAATGGAGATAAACTGTTCATGGTGAGAAAACCACAGGTCAATGATTATGAATTCCAGGCTTATATAGGGAACTTAAGACTGTGCTTATAGTCATCATGGGGTTCCAAAGGACTTGAAATGAAACAGTTCAAATAAAAAGTTTTAATTATATTAATTAAATAACTATTGCTAAAGGTAGTCACAATATAACATTGAGGAAAATAACTTACTTCCATATCTTCTAGCTAGCTGTGTACTATTGATTTAGATTCTATAATAGTGACTTAGATAAATTCAATTTGACATCCAAATGACAATTTATATCTCTACAGTACTTAACAATTTATAAGTGATTTCACACTCATCATCTCATATCCAAGGCACCCAAATTTCTGTCTCCTGAACTCAGCTCAAATAATCAACCACCTACTAGATATCTCAAACTTAACATAGTCAAAATTGAATTTCTGATCTTCTCAAATATGCTACAACTACAGCCTTCTCCAACTGAACTGATGGCAATATCAATTTCCAATTGGTCCAACCAAAAACCTATGAGTCTACTGGTGACGTCAGCAAGAGTGGGAGGCTCTCAGATTCCATCTGTCCAAAGCAACACTGAAGAAAACCAGCGGAAATTGGCAGAACCAACTTTTTCAGATTTCTGGAAAACAGATAAAGGGCTAAAGTAACTGGGCAAGTGCTGAATTAAGGAAACGACAACTTGAAAAAGGAAATGTGTTTGACACCTTTACTTGCTATTTCCCCACATCCTTCCTGACTTATCTGTTGCTTTGTTCTCAATATAAGTCCATGGTCCTGGGTTCTGGAGGGAACAGGGTAACCTAACCCTTATATGAATACTGGTACATGTGTATTTGTATTAACACCTAGAGTGGAAGCCTGAAAGATTCCTCCAGAGGTCTCATCTCTGGTTTACCAGTCCCAGATCTTATTCTAAACAGTAGAAGCTGCTGATTAAAACGTCCTAAGAAAACAATCCACAGCTGCCTGGGGCAATGGACTACCAGTTGAGATAAATAGGAGCTCCCAACTAGAAAGACTTCAAATTTCCAGGGGGCAATTGAGGACTGTCCCTATAAACAGGGAAACTGGTTAGGTTACAAGACCCATGCTTAGAAAAGACCTGAGAGGACACTAAGCTTTCACCTCAGGCTGTTCTTGAGAACTACTGTAAGGCAGCCTAAGGGTTAAAGGAGATCACAAGCACAGAACTAATCCATAAAGAGTGGGGAAGGTGTTTTTTCCTAGGTTTTTTTTTTTTTTTTTTTTTTGGTAGCTTTTAACATTCAAGGAAACATTTAAGGAAATAGGTCAATAACATCGGCTGTATGTAAGCTTGAGGAACAGAGGCTTCCATAAACAAATGGAAGACTACAGCCTTCAAAAATAAGAAATGGAAAGGGGAAAAAAAAGATCCCAGCAGACCCTGGGGAAGAGGGAGAATCTGATTTCCAGGGTTAACACATTAAAATACTAAAACACCCAGATTTCAACAAAAATCACAAGGCCTACATAGAAAAAGGAAAAGATGGCTTATTCAAAAGAACAACATAAAGCAAAAGTCATCATCAATGAGGAAGACCAGACATTGGACATACCATACATATATTTTTTTTTTGTCTTTATCATACATATACTTTTAAAAAACTGTCTTCAATATGCTCAATGAGTTAAGGGAAAACATAGGAAACGAACTAAAGGAAATCAGGAAAACATATATGACAAAATAAGAATTTCAATAAGCAAAAGAAATTATGAAAAGAAACCAAACAGAAATTCTGGAGCTGAAAAGTTCAGCCACTGAAATTAAAATATTCCCTGGAGGGGATTCCATAGCATACCAGAATACACAGGAGTCAGCAAACTTAAAGATAGAACAACTGAAATTATTAAGTCGAGGAACAGAAAGAAATAATGAAGAAAAGTGAACAGAGCCTAAAGAGATCATCAGGTTTACCAACGTACAAATTATGGGAGTCCCAGGAGGAGGAGGAAAGGGGTAGAATATCTGAAGAAATGATGACTGAAAACTTCCCAAATTTAATGAAAGACATTAAGTACACACATCCAAGCTAAAAAGAACACTGTGAATCAGAACTACAATGAGATGCCACTTTGCACCCACTAGGACGGCTATTATTTCAAAGCAACAACAACAAAACAGAAAATAAACAAGTGTTTGAGTGGATCTGGAGAAACAGGAACTCTTTCATTGTTGGTAGGAATGTAAAATGAATACAGCTGCTGTGTAAAACCATTTGGTTGTTCCTCAGAAAGTTAAGAATCAAATTACCATATGACCTGGCAATCCCCCAAAAGAACTGAAAATAGGGACTCAAACAGATATACTTGTACACCAATATTCACAGCAGTATTATTTACAATATTCAAAAGGTTGAAGTAACCCTCATGTCCATCAACAGATGGATAAACAAAATATGGTACACATATACAATATGGTATTATTCAACCATAAAAAAAGGAATAAAGTTCTGATACAAGCTACAGATGAACCTTGAAGACATCATGTTGAGTGAAATAAGCCAGACAAAAGGACAAATATATAATTTCACTTATATGAAATACCTAGACTATGCAAATTCAGAAATAGAAAGTAGATTATAGGTTACCAGGGGCTGGAGGAGATAGGGAGGGTGGGAAGTTATTTACTGGATGGTAGCACAACACTGTGAATGTAACTGATATCACTAACATGTATACATATAAATGGTTAAATGGGAAATTCTGTGTTGCATATATGTTTCCACAAAAACAAATTTTTCAATTTTGCATCCCTAAAACAAAAGAAAACAAAATCTAGGAATCATTTTTGATTGTTGTCTGCCACACCCATTCTATTTCATAAAGAAATTCTGTTGGCACAATTTTCAAAGTTTATTTCAAATGTTACTGTGCTTTCTCAATCTCTTTTGTGGCAGGTCTCCTCCTTAGTCTGTCCCTCAAATGGTAATGGTTCTTTGATAATGCCCAACACCCCTTTATTCTTCTCACTCTTCCCAAGCAAGCAACCTCTCTTATGGGTAATTCACCAATCTCAGTATCAGTCCAAGCCTTTCCTCCAAATGCTCACTGATGATTTACAATTACATCTCATAGACAACTCAAACCTAAAGTGTTCCAAACTGAACTAATCTTTCTCAACAGATAAACTTGTTTTTTCTGAAGAAGTCTCCATTTTACTGAAAGCTGCCACAACCTTTACCAAGTTATCCTAGTAGAAAATGTAGAATGATTTTTATAAAATCTAAGTCTGAACATGTCACTCCTCTACTTAAACTCTTTCAATGGCTTCCCTTTTACTCATAGTAAAAGCCAAAAGACTGTCACAAACTCTCCCCTTCCTTACCTCTCTGCTTCATCTCCTACCATAATCACCTCACTCATTTGCTTCAATACCTCACTTTATTCTTCAAATAAACCAGGCATATTTTTTAAAAGATTTATTTATTTAGTCCCTTCCTCAATCTTTTGCACTTTGCTGTCTGCCTTCTGTGTCCATTTGCTGTATGTTCTTCTGTGTCTGCTTGTCTTCTCTTTAGGCAGCACCAGGATCCGATTCTGGTACCTTCTGGAGTGGGAGAGAGGCGTTCAATCTCTTGTGCCACCTCAGCTCCCTGGTCTACTATGTCTCTTATTGTCTCTCCTTTGTGTCTCTTTTTGTAGCATCATATTGCTGTGCCAGCTTTCTGTGTGGGCCAGCACTCTGTGCAGGCCAGCACTCCTGCATGGGCCAAAACCCTATGTGGGCCAGCACTCCACATGAGCCATCTCTCTGTTTGGGCCAGGTGGCCGTGCAGACCAGCTTGCCTTCACCAGGAAATCCCAGGAATTAACCCTGCACCTCCTCTATGGTAGATGGGAGCCCAATTGCTTGAGCCACATCCACTCCCCTCCAGGCCCCCCTTAGAGTTTTGCGTATTACCTATCTGGAATACTTTCCCTCTCAAATAACTACATGGTTCATTTCTTCATGTCCTTTAGGTCTCTGCTAAAAACCTGCCTGGGGAGGTCTATACTAATATTCTTATTTAAATATTGCATCCTTCAACTTCTTCACCTGCAAACGGTGTCTCTTAAAGTGCTTTAGCTTTTTTCCATAGTTCTTTTCACCTAACATACAATACTAATTCTTTCTTATTATGTTCATTGTTAGTCTCTCTCTCTCTTTTTTAAGGTACTGGAGCCAGGGACGACCTCTTATGTGGAAAGCTGGCACTCAAACACTGAGCCACAATAGCTCCCCTGAGTTGGTTTTTGTTTGTTTGCTTGTTTATTTTTTTATTCTTAGGAGGAACATGGGACTGAGTCCAGGACCTCCCATGTGGGAAGCAGGTGCTCAACTGCTTGAGCCACATCTGTTTCCTGTTAATCTCTCTTAATGGAAACTTAATGGAAATTCTTGTTTGTTTTCCTCATTGCTATGTCCCTGGAGCGTAGAACAATATCCACCATGTTTTAGGTACTCAATAAATATTTCTTAAATAGTTTTACTGATGCCTATTAAAGACCCTTATGTGGCTACTTTTACAGTTTCACAAAATAACAAAGTGATCTCCAGAGAGATTAAACGAGAAGACTTGAATATGATCTAGTATTTTTTCAAACATTAATACATTAGCTCTCAGAAGTAAAGGCAAAAAGCAATCTTAACTGAAAAGAAGAGTACTATGTTCCATAGTGTTTTGCTACTGTAATTACTCTAACTGAAAACAAACTATATATCTGGATAAAATCTTTATTAACTTTTAACGTCTCCTTCAAGGGCTTTTCTGGGTTAAGTTCTAAGATGGGCTATCATATTTATTTTCCTATAACAGTAAATTTCAAAGGTTGCTTATTCGCCAAATCACACCATGGGGTCCACTCCATGGGGTCTGTGTTTTAACTACTCTTCTGTTTTTGTTGGCTGTATACCACTGCCATTTGATTTGAAATGCTGTAGACCACTTTATTCGCAAATGTGTTCCAGTTTTTACCAGTTACTTGGCAGTTTCAAATGCCATTGCCAAGTCCTCCATTCCAATTTTGACATTCAGGAAAATATTTTTATTTTATGCCTTACCAAAATCTACAAAATCTTGTAAAGCAGCTAATTAAATGTGTTGATAAAAACTTAGCTAATAATCATTAAAAAATTCAATTTCAGTTCATTTATTTCATGATTCATTCTCACAGTCATAAGATTTGCTAGAGGGTTTTCATCATATATTAAAAATTTAAATGATTTTTATTGGTTATTCTTTTATTCTTTATACACCTTCACTGTTTTACTAAAACAAGTTACTATGATGTTTTTATGTGAAAATATAAGTTTATAATAATATTAGCACATTATTATTTTTAATAACAAATAAGCTGGAAAAATCTAAATATACTATACAAGAGGATAATTAAGGAAATTACTAGAGTGGATTACTATGCAACCATTATAATTTAATTTGCATTTATTAACATTGTAAAAAGATGTCTGTGATATAGTATTTGTTGAAAAATATATTACAAGGCTATATGATTTATTTTTCAGTTAAACAAGCAAAAATCTACATGTGTACATATGTTATAATAAAAAGTTCTAAGGCTATACATCAAAATAATAACAGCTATTATCTCTGAATGGTGGGATGATGAATGATTCAATGTTTTGGGAGGGAGGGGGATTTAGTTTTTTACTTTATTAAACACCCATTACTTTTTCAATTAAAAGCCAGAGGAAAGGCCAGTATATTACTGTATTAATCAGCCAAAGGGGTGCTGATGCAAAATAACAGAAATTGGTTGGTTTTTATAAAGCATATTTATTTGGGGTAGGAGCTTACAGATACCAGGCCATAAAGCATAAGTTACTTCCCTTACCAAAGTCTATTTTCACATGCTGGAGCAAGATGGCTGCCTACGTCTGCAAGGGTTCAGGCTTCCTGGGTTCCTCTGGGCTCACCTCCACAAGGTCAGCTGTAGACTATCAGGCAAATGGCTCTGTTTCTTTCCCCGGGGCTCCAGCTTAAGATTTCAGCATCAAACTCCAACATCAAAACTCACAACGTTAAGAACCCCCAACTCTGTCCCCACCAAGGGGTGGGGACTCAAAGCCCTAATGACGTGGCCCAATTAAAGCCCTAATCATAACTCAATGAGGCCGAGGTACAGATCAGATTACAAACATAATCCAATATCTATTTTTGGAATTCATAACCATATCAAACTGCTACACTTATATTGAAAAATCACTTAAATATTAGAAGGACAATGTCCAGAGTTTGGAACTGGAGATATCCAATCTCCAGCTGTAATTTCCCATTATTTAATTATTTAATCTCCCCCCTTCAATTCATGTTTAACCTTTATAAATGCTTTATTTAAAATTTTTTAATTATTTAAAATTTCCCCTTCAATTCAGGTTTAAACTTTATAAATGCTCCATGTGCACTTGAAAAGAATGGGTCTTCTGTCAGTAATTGTTAGGCACAGTGCTCCATATAAACCATTTAGGTGAAGTTTGTCAATTGTGTTTTTCAAATCTTCTATATAATTATTGATTTTTTTTGGTCTAGTTGTTTAATCTTTTACTAAGATATTAAATCTCCCACTGGGATGGATTATTTGTCTATTTCTCCTTTCAATTCTATGCATTTTTAATTGATATATTTTAGGCTATGAAGTATATACTTATTCTTGGTTAACCTGTATCCTTTTTTACTTATTTTTCAACTTTTATAAATATGTTTTATTTGTTTTGCTTATATCATCAGAACCGAAACTACCAAATGTCATTTCCCTAAACAGAGAAATCAATCAAAAACACATACTGGTGCTTTTCAAAAGATAGCACTTTAAAAGGATGGTAGCAGCAGGCATTTGATATCTTTTTTCTTTTAAAAACCTTCAGGCTACAGGAAAGACATGTGACCAAAAGTGTTATGAGTATCCATTAAAGATCTTTATCAGTAACTGCACCAATTTAGGTGACAACAAAGCAAGATCCCATGTACATGTCATAAGGAATGACATATAGTACCAGCCCTTACAATAGTCATTGAAAAAGAAACCGTTAAGTGTTCAAAAGATAACTAAATAGGTCATATTAAATACAGAAGCAGCCATCCAGATTACATGCCATATTTGCTGCATACTTTTCAAAAAGTGCCAATCAAAGCCTAAATTTACATTTTGGCTTTGTCTTATACAATGCCAGCTATTAAAAAGCAATTTACATATATATGTTTTAAACCACGGTAGTCTGGCCAGATGATAAATGGTGCTGTGTTAAAACTGATAGCCAGCCTTAAATGTGTGATCAAGGGGCTATGCATAATTTGACATGCATTTAAACGTACAGTGCTCCAATTTAACTGAAAAAGCTGTGAAATGCAGTTGGATCTGCCAAACCACACTCCACTCCTTCCAGCTTCCTTTCATGGGATATATGGAATATATTTTATTTTGTTTTATTTTTTCTAAGATTTTATTTCTCTCCTCTTCCCTGCCGCCCCCCCCCCCATTGTCGGTGCCCTTTTATCCATTTGCTGTGTCTGCTTGCATTCTCAGCAGAACTGGGAATCTGTGTCTCTTTTTCTCGCATCATCTTGCTGCATCAGCTCTCCGTGTGTGCAGCACCATTCCTGGGTGGGTTGTTTTTTTTTTTGCATGGGGCAGCACTCCTTGCGGGGTGCACTCCTTGCACGTGGGGCTCCCCTACGTGGGGGATACCACTGCGTGACAGGGCATTCCTTGCATGCATCAGCACTGCATGTGGGCCAGCTCACCACACTGGTCAGGAGGCTCTGGGTTCGAAACCTGGACCTCCTATATGGTAGGCAGACGCTCTATCAGTTGAGCCACAATTCGCTTCCCTGGAATATATTTTAGTTTTGTCAATTACCATTGAATAAGGCGAGCAGACTTGGCCCAGTGGTTAGGGCGACCGTCTACCACATGGGAGGTCCACGGTTCAAACCCGGGCCTCCTTGACCCGCGTGGAACTGGCCAACACACAGTGCTGATGTGCGCAGGGAGTGCTGTGCCGCGCAGGGAGTGCCATGCTGTGCAGGGGTGTCCCCCACAAGGAGTGCACCCCATAAGGAGAGCCGCCCAGCACGAAAGAAAGTGCAGCCTGCCCAGGAGTGGCGCCGCACGCGCGGAGAGCTGACACAGCAAGGTGACGCAACAAAAAAAAAGAAAACACAGATTCCCCTACCGCTGACAACAACGAGAGCAGACAAAGAAGAACACGCAGCCAATAGACACAGAGAACAGACAACTGGGGCGGGGGTGGGGGGTTAGGTGGGGAAGAGAAATAAAAAAAAAATTACCATTGAACAAAACTAGGGCTGACTTGTAGATTTTATCCAATGTCAGAAAAGCCAACCTTGCTTTTTCCAAACCATCAAATAACTATGAAGATATTTCACCCTATAAATATAAATGTTTTACTCCTAAGCAAGGGTAAGGAACCTGAGTATCATGTGCAAGGCTCAAGATGACACTTAGGACAACATGCGGAATAAAAATAGTTTTCTTCCATATCCAGGTAATACATAGTTGACAATTGTAGTCCTGTCTTTATGGGATGGAACAGTACCTTTATAATAAGTTTCCTGAAAGGGAGAACAAATAGATAATAGTTCTTCTGATAACATATTATGGCACACTGGCCAGTGTATTTTTGGTGATTAAACATAATCCCGTGAATCAAATTAATTTGCTTGCTGAGTGTTCATTTGTGGCATCCCTCTGTTGGATCTTGGGGGCCCTCCACAACCTTGTGGAACTCCCTGTGGTCCACTCTGCTCAGAGCCTCATTTGAAATGTGCTGCTATCCAGAGTACTTCTGGGGAGCACTGAACTGAGATTGTGTATAACCACTGTTTGGAGGGTAAAGAACAAAGTGTGGTAACCATCACAATCTCCTCTGAATCCACTGGCAGGGCACCAGTATCCATTCATCAAGCCTCTAGCACCACAGAGGTCCCCACGAGACATGCCACGGCTGGTGTACCAGGGCTGACTGCTATGTGGAAATACAGTGTTCTGTGGGGAAGGCTGCTGGTGGTTAACAATCACCTGATGGGGCTAGTCCTGGCAACCACTGTAAGTGCCAACTATTGTTAGAAGCTGTTCTTCCTGAAGTTCTGTTTGTTCTACTTGGTGAGGCTGACTGGAAAAGCTCTGGTTATAACTATCCTGGTAATGATTTTGCTGCTCTAAAGTTACTGGTTCATTAACAGGAGGAACTAAGCCATTCATATTGAACACCATTTGCCTGGATTAGAATGGATCTGTATTTACATTGACTCCACTGCTACATAAAGGTTTGCTTGTCCCACATGGAACACCTGAGGCTGAACAGCAGCAGGAGCAGATGATGATGCTGTAGTCTGGTCTGTAAGAGCCTGCTGCATGAATCTGGTCAAGCGGTTCCTTTTGTGGTCGTTTCTCTGTAGCATGAGAAGGCTGATGCAAGGGCTGAGATGCTATGTATCCCACACTTGTGGATGAAACCAAAGGACCCTATATAGCTTCTGGTTGTACAGGAACTTGATTAGGTTGAGCAAGTCTCAAAAAGAATGAACTGAAAGGCAAACCAGATGGGACACGTCCATGCTTTATGTTGGATTCATGGGTTGTACAGATATAATGGCAGAATGAAGTGTCTGGTTTTCAAAATCCAGCACTGAATCCTGTATGAAAATTTAGGGCTCTTGCATTTGTGCCATAAGGTTCTGTACTCGCAGTCTTCTCACATGGGGATCTGCCTGAGCCACTGGAGTCAAAGAGTGGGGCTCTGGTACTGAAGAAGATGCAGCCTGTGGTTGCTGACACAGTGAATTTACCACCTCGGCTGTTTCAACTGTCCACTTACCTACCTGCGCTTTTTCACTGCTGTTGAACTGTGTTTCTGCCATAGACAGTCTATTTACATACTCTGTTGATTCAACTTCACTTTCTTCAGTGTATTCTTCTGCTGGCTCAAGTTCAGCTTCAGCTACCTGGTCTTCAACTATAGGTGCTGAGGCTGCCTACTCTTCCTCACACAGCCCATTCTGGTGGTTCTGGGTTCTGTCAAAGTAGCTTAACTGGAAAACACAGTAAACAATTTCCTGTAGAGCTTTATAGGTTGCTCCACATACAAATTTTCCCTTCTCTTCCAGCAAGTCCCACAGGTGAATTCATTCAATAGTGACAATTCCTCTTGAGTCAGTACTAGCACACTACTCAAAACTTGTTTCAGGGGAAGCAGTTCTGGCTCAACTGATAGAGTATCCACCTACCATATGGAGGTCCAGGATCCATAACCCAGGGCCTCCTGACCCATGTGGCGAGCTGGCCCATGCACAGTGCTGCCGCGTGCAAGGAGTGCCATGCCACACAAGGGTGTCCCCGGCACACAAGGAGTATGCCCCACAAGGACAGCCACCCCACATAAAAAAAGTGCAGTTCGCTCAGGAGTGGTGCTGCACATACAGAAAGTTGACGCAGCAAAATGATGCAGCAAAAAAAGCGACACAGTTTCCCAGTGCTGCATGACAAGAATGTAGGCAGACACAGAGAATGGACAGAGTGTGCAAATAACAGGGGGAAAGGGGAGAGAAATAAATAAATAAATTTAGAAAAAAAACAAACCTTGTTTCAGGTCAGTTCCCATCATCTTTTCCCAATTTTGTCCACAAAAGACTGCAGCTCAAGTTCAGTTTTCAAACATTTCTGTTCAGCCTTTTCTCTTACAAGCTGCTCCTGATGTGCTGTTTTCATTATTGTTTTCTGAATATATTGACTTAATGCCATGAAAACCCTCTGTAATTCTTTTGCAAATGCAAAGTTATTTATGACTTCTTGGTACTTAGATACCACCACATCCAGATGATCTTGATTAAGCCTCTCCCCTTTGTTCATTCCTTCCTGGTAATCATCTAGTTTGCCCTGTTTCTTCTCCAGGTTCCCATGCTTTTTGTCAATCACCTCGAGAATCTGCCTCATGGCCCTCAGTGTGGACAGTGCTGGTGTTAGTTATGGAGTGCTGAGAAGCCAGTACAGCAGTTTCAACGGCTTCCTCACTTCCCCAGGAGCCTGAAGTAGGTGGTAGGCTGCCTGACTTGCTGCCACTTCCACTGTGGGTGGTAAGCGAGGGCATCATTCCCTCGTGGAGACCAATGGAGACATGGGTGGAGGGGGCAAGGCTGGTGGTACGTCCTGGGATGTGTCGTGTGGCTCACTGGGCACAGGTCTATAACTCCTGCTTTGAGAGCCACTGTTAATGAGGCGGAGAGCCAGGAGATGGAGGGACTTACTCATCCTTCTGAGGCAGAGGTGGGGGGAGAGAAGCAGCAGGATTGAATCCTTTATTTTTATGAAATGCCCTACTAAATTTATCTTAGTAATAATTTTTGCATTAAAGTCTGCTTTGTCTAATTTTATCATATTAGACAAATATTATATTGTTTAAATTCCCTGTATCCTTATATTTAAGATGTGCCTTTTCTTTCATCAATAACATACACTACAGGTTTTTAAAAAAAATCTCATTCTAACTATGTTTTGTTTTGTTTTTAAAGATTTATTTTTTATTTTTTTCTCTCGTCTCCCCCCACCCCGAGCTGTCTGCTCTCTGTGTCCATTTGCTGTGTGTTCTTCTGTGACCACTTCTATCCTTATCAGCGGCACTGGGAATCTGTGTTTCTTTTTGTTGCGTCATCTTGTTGCATCATCTCTCCGTGTGTACAACTCCATTCTTGGCCAGGCTGCACTTTTTTTCATGCTGGGCGGCTCTCCTTACGGGGTGCACTCCCTGTGTGTGGCGTTCCCCTGTGCTGGGGACACCACTGCATGGCACGGGACTCCTTGTGCACATCAGCACTGCACATGGGCCAGCTACACACGGGTCAAGGAGGCCCGGGGTTTGAACCATGGACCTCCTATGTGGTGAGTGGATGCCCTATCCGTTGGGCCAAGTCTACTTCCCCTGACAATCTGTTTTTAATAGAAATAGATCCACTTCTACTTTTTTGTAACTACTGTTGCCTTTAGGTTTAAACTCAACAACTTGATATTTGTTATCAATCTATCTCACCTGGTCTATGTTCTTTTTACCCCTTACCTTCTTTCATACTTAGTTTAAAAATAATTCAATACAATTCACCTTTTGTTATGCAGTTCTATGTGCTTTGTCCAGACACATACACATGTTCATGCACACACATGAAAGCCGGAGGAAAATACTTACAAATGAATTCTAATCAACAATCTCTAATATCTAATGGGCTAAGGTCAAGTTTGGGCCCTGAGCCTCAGCAGTGTTGGAACTCCTACTCTCCGGTTTGTTGGACTTACCCAGGTTAGTTAACAGATGAAGATGGTCATCTACCACACCAGGGAACCAAGAGTGCCTATAACTGCAAACAGGAGAATTACGTCCATCAACCATGTGGGATCTAAGCCCCCTCTCAATTTTGAGATGGAATGGACATCACCATCCCAGGGTTCACAGGATGGAGGAATAAAACATGGTTTAGAGTCTACTTACTGGTATTCTACTATAGAACTATTGTATCTCTAGCAATGGAATAAACTGTGTCATTGATATGGAGACAGTGGCCATGGTAGTTGCTGAGGGCAGGGAGAGTGAAAAAGAGATGTAATGGGGGGTGAGGGGGCATTTTTGAGACTTGCAGTTGTCCTAAATGATATTGCAGGGACAGATGCTGGATGTTATATATCCTGCCATAACCCACTGAACGGACTAGGGGAGAGTGTAAACTACAATGTAAACTATAATCCATGCACTGCAGCAGTGCTCCAAAATGTATTCACCGAATGCAATGAATGTGCCACAGTGAGGAAAGACATTGCTGACGTGGAAGGAGTGGCGTGGGGTGTGGGGGTATGTGGGAACTTCTTATATTTTTTAATGTAGCATTTTTTGTGATCTATGTATCTTTTTTAAAAAAGGCAATTAAATTTTTGAAAAATTAAAAAAAAAAAAGAGATAATATTTTCTGATTAGTGCCAGGTCCATAGTGTACATTTGGCACACATTTTCCATACTCCTCCATTATCAACACAGTATATCTTTGGCACAGATGGAAGACTATTACATTACTACTAACCACAGCCATAGGTCATTCCAGTTGTATTTTTTCCATGCCTCTCCATATTCCCACCACCCTGCAATAATGATGTACATTTGCTCTAGCTAACAAAGGACAGTTTTGCATCTGTAACATCAGCCAAAATTCTCATATATCTCTGGGTTTACTGTGCTATTCAGTTCCTAGATTACTCTCCAGCATTCTGTCAATGGTATTTACATCCTTAGATTACCATTTTCATCCACATTTCCACTTATAAACCAGCTTTTACTCACTATAATGAGTTACCATCAACTCTGTACAGTTCCACACTTTTACAATAAAGTTAATTAAAACTTCTATATACATTAAAAAAAAAGAAATTTTTTTTAAAAAGCTCAACTTAACATTCCAACTACCAGATATTATTTGCAGTAGAAAACCAACACAGTAATTTCTCCCAAATAAGTCTTATTGGTTTAAAAGCAAAATTTAACATTAAGCAAAACACTAAGAAATGAAAATTCAGCAATATAAGCATTAGTTGAAGTTACCCTAAGCTTAAATTTTGTTAATGAAACAAAACAAAGTTTTACCCTAGTCATCTAGCCAATGTACAAATTCAGACCATTTTTCCTAGATTCTATAGCAAATAAACTAATTATCCACAATAATGCTCAAAATACCTTATTATTTTATCTATCAAGTACTACTTTAAAAGCAGAGAATAATTATAAGTGAACACACATATAATTTATACATTCAGAGAGAGATTTTACCTATCTGTTATACATATAATACACAAATAAGTAAAAATACAAAAAATACATTCTTATGTATGTGTGTACACACACACACACACACATACATAGTGGTGAAGTAGTTAAGTACTAGTGTCAGAACATTCAGGATCAAATTCTGGCTCTGACCTTAGAAGAATTATATAACCCAGTTAAATCTCCCTTTTTCCATTTGTAAAATACATACTCCACTGGCTTATTGTAAGAATAATGTGCAGAGTCTACCATGGAATAATTGCTCAATAAATGTTAGTTATTACCATCATTAAAGACTAACCTTCCAAACTATAAATTTCTATTACCATCTAACACTATCACTTACCAAAAGGGCATTTTTCTACAGTTGTCAGTAGATTATCACTTACTAAGGCTATAAAATAAACATGATGCAGGAAATATATATGAAAATGTTTGATTACATGATTTTGCAATTAAATGGTAAAGGTAAAGATGTGAAACTTTAGCCATATTTTGAGGTTATACTCCAAAACATCAAATTATAAAGACATTATATAGTTTATTATATCTCTATGGTCACTGTCAAGAGAGTTATCAACAGGTCAAGCAGATGTCAATAATCTAGAGCTAGACTAACTTGTAATGGCTAGGTCTTGGTGTACAACATAAGTACACCACCTTCAGGGAAATTATTCCCATTATTTTAACAGTTGCAAAATTTCATAAGCAAAATCACTCATATATAGAAATTTTTAGCATCAATACATATCTTGTTTTTATCTTCTTTTCAAAGAGGAAAGCAAAAATAAGCAGGATAATAGGGTATTCACAAAATTTATGATCTTTATAATATTTCTATGATATAATTCAATTTCCAAAGAGAAAGTCATATCTCCAGTGCTTAGATAATACCAACAATAATTGATAATATTAATCAAAAGTTTTCTGTGATTTATTTTTATACCTGTGTTTTCTTATGAGGTATTTACAATGCCTCAGTAAGTAATCTTTTGAAGGTCTACACAACTTCAGTGACCAGAAGTCATCTAATCTCATTTTTGGAGAGCAGGACTTTCCTGGATTCCCACCAAATAAATAATGAACCTATAACCAAGAAAACAAATGAGATTTTAAAAAATACTCAAGAAACTGCAAACATCATAGCAAAATTTCTTCCTTTTGGTAGCAGTAACAGGTAATATTCTTAGCCTTATGGAGTAAAAAATAAAAACAAATGCATTTTTACTGAAGAATTCTCAATTTTCTCAAGTTTCCATTTTACTTTAAAGCACAAAGCTACCAGGGAAGCGGATTTGGCTCAACTGATAGAGCATCCGCCTACCATATGGGAGGTCCAGGGTTCAAACCCAGGGCCTCCTGACCCCTGTGATGAGCTGGCCCACACGCAGTGCTGATATGCGCAAGGAGTGTGTCCCCGCAAGGAGAGCTGCCCCGTGCAGAAGAAGCTCAGCCTGCCCAGGAGTGGCGCTGCACACACGGAGAGCTGACACAGCAAGATGATGCAACAAAAAAGAGACACAGATTCCTGGTGCCACTAACAAGAATCCAATCGGACACAGAAGAACACACAGTGAATGGACACAGAGAGCAGACACCTGGGGAGGGGGACGGAGAGGGGCAGTGGAGAGAAAAAAAAATAAAAATAAAGCACAAAGCTGCTTTCTTAAGTAAATTTTATATGAAAATAAGTGTAGTCCCACAATTTCAATAACCATGAAAGACTAAAAACAAAACTAATGATAGAAGCTAATCCAAGACAAAGAGTTTGCTGAGAACAATGCATAATGGGGATTATCAACCTAATCAAGTGTTGACCACAACAAATATGTTTTAGAAGTTCTGACACACATGCTAAATTACTCAGGGTTAACAGAAAACTCGAAACTTAAAAATTTAATATCCTTAATTCCTTTAGACATAATGCCAAATATTAAGTGGAACATATATTTTGTGAATTAAGTTCAAAAGTGTTATTCCATTATTTAACTAATGCCACAACAGAAACATAAAAGGAGTGCAGTAATGATTTCACTGTTATAGTCTAGTTTAAATCCTATATAAATCATTAAGTACAGTTTTAATGATATCCTTTACTTAATAAAAACATTGAAGCATTTCCTGAGATTTTGAAAACATTAATATTCAATGGTATAATACAATAGAGATATTATTTCTATCCTGTAGATGGTAATTCATTTACCTTTTAATTTGGGAGATACTAAGAGAAAGAACTCTTACTCTCATGGTATCTCTTTTACATAGAAATCTCAAACAGTATAATATAAAATTTAATTATCTATGGCCTAAAATGGCAAGAATAAAGGCTCTATTTACAACTTATAACTGAGTCCAATCATTAAACTATATGTAAAGTTTAAGGGAGACATAGTTAAAGAAACCACTCTAAACAATTAGTGACAATAGAACTTTAGAATGCAGGACTGTTTTCATTAGGCTGATGGAAAAGATATGTCATACATGCATAGGAGAAATAAAGATAAAAGAATTTCTTACACAAATGAGGAAATTTGAAATCTTTTTGTATTGTGAGACAACTAAACAAACGCTGAAATCTGTATATCTTTTATGTGGATATTCATACTGCAGAAATATAGGTCATCCTATGTATCTGATCTATACAGCTAAGAAGCAAACACTGAGCACCCTGAAAAGAGGAAAAGTGATAGGATTTACAGAGTAGGCAAAATTTTAGTATCTTAAGAAATTTTAGGAAGAAGTGATATTGAATGACTGCTATGTATTTTATATATTATTTTTTAAAAGTCACTTAAAAACAATCAGAAAAAGATGTAATTTTGGGGGAAGCAGACTTGGCTCAGTGGTTAGGGCGTCCGTCTACCACATGGGAAGTCCACGGTTCAAACCCTGGGCCTCCCTGACCTGTGGGGAGCTGGCCCATGTGCAGTGCTGATGCACGCAAGGAGTGCCGTGTCACGCAGGGGTGTTCCCCACGTAGGGGAGCCCCACGTACAAGGAGTGCGCCCCGTAAGGAGAGCCGCCGAGCGTGAAAGAAAATGCAGCCTGCCCAGGAATGGCGCTGCACATGCGGAGAGTTGACAACAAGATGATGCAACAAAAAGAAACACAGATTCCCGTGCCTCTGACAACAACAGAAGCGGACAAAGAAGAACACGCAGCAAATAGACACAGAAAACAGACAACTAGGACAGGGGTGGGGGGAGAGAAATAAATAAATTAAAAAAAAAAAAAAAAAGATGTAATTTTGGGTTCTTTTAGATTGTAGGTCATGAATGTTTACAGGTAAATGAATTCAGGATACCTTGTGTAACTCATCATATACAAGCTGATGGGCAAATCTTGGACATGGTTCTTCCTCCTGGAGACTTTTACTTGGATTATCTTTTGCAGCTTGATCATTCTTATAGACACAAGACCTGCAAGATATTGCTTTTAAGATATTCTACTCTAAAAAATTAGAAGCAAATTAATTGTATGTCTAATTATCAACAGAAAAAAATTATAAATTTGCTCATACCAAATCTTAAAATGCTAGTCACTTAAATAAAATATTAATTTCTTAGAACTGAGTTCTGAACTTTTTAATGACCCCCAAAAAGTTTACTTATGAACTTCCAAAAACTCACAAACAAAAAGGCTCAAATTAAAGGTTGAAAGAGATGGCATATTTTCTGTCTTTTCACAATAAAAGGACTCACAGTAAATTACTTTCATTTTGACTATAAATAAATGTCCTGTTTATAAAATAACAAATTCCTTAGTTGCTGAGAACCACCCTCTATTACCTAATGAAGGTGGTTCTCTGAAGTGTTTCTCTTGTGCAGAATTGTCACTTCTGCAGTAATAACAGTAAGAGTTTTATCCCCTGGGCCAGTGTTTTCCAAAGCAAAATGTGAAGCACCAGTTCTGTGAGATGTTCTGTGACAGAAGGGCCCTAGTTTGGAAATGCTAATATCCTCCCCTCACTGGAGATTCACCATACATATTGGCTTATTAAAAGCTCTGAGAAGGTCTACAATTAAAAGAATCTGTTTACCCTAACATTTCCCAAGTTGATGTGGCCACAAGATTACTTTTTCCAGTAACATTTATTGTTATCCTCTAGGATTGATGCTTCTTAGAACACACTTTGGGAAACACTGCTGTAGGCAAATATCTTTATTTTACAAAACTTAAGACCTGGGGGTGTTAAAACAAAAATATGTCTCAAGTCAAACATCCACTTGGTAGCAGAACCTACACTAAAACACAATCCTCTGGACTCCCAGGCTGGAAACCATCTTCCAATTGAACAGCTCAGACATAAAATCAATCCAATAAATGTCACTGTATACATAGGCACCATACTGACTTTTCTTCAATGTTGACTTTTAAATGTGCATCACAAGTTAACATAAGCTTCCCATTTCTCTCTCCTTTTGACAATAAACCAACAGCCTCAAATAAATGCTACATTCAGATTTCAGCAAAGACAAGCATTTCTTACCAACTATTCCTCACAATGTCATAAATCCAGAATGAGTTTCTGACATTCTCTTCTCTTTTTTCCTTGTCTTTGCTGAGTCCAGATAAAACATGTATTTCATTCAGTTCTGGATCAATGGTTGCTCTCTGTGTGAATCCAGTCATTGGAACTATAAATTGAAGGAGATAAAGAGGACAATATTCACATTCAAGACAGAACTGTACTTACTCTTTAAAAGATTAATTCATCTTTATTCTGTTCTACTTGTGTACTTCTGACTACATAACATTTTTATTAAACAATAAACAACTGTATATTCCCTTCTCCCTCCTTCAGACTGTAAGTTTCACAGGGGCAGAAATTGTTTTCTTCACTATTTTATTCTCAGCGCCTAAATCAATCCTGGCACATTATAGCTATTCAACCATTTGTGGAAAAATTAAATTAATGCTAATTACCAAAATGGAGCTAGAGAGAGGAAAGGGGTAGAAAGAGGCATGCAGTGTAATCATTTATATATTAAAGGGTAATGCTTTAATCAACTGATTTATTATGAGTCAGCTCTAATTTAATAGTAGAGAAAAAATATTCAAAGCTTGACCCGGAAAGCAAAAAAGTTGACAAAATGTGAAACACCAGTTTATTTAGTCAGGTTAGAGTAATTTAAAATATCTTGTCATGACATACAATGAAATGACATCATTTCCAAGAAAAAAAATTGGTGTCTAAAATGTCACTTTGTCTTCCTAATTGGTTTGAACGCCCCAGAGTTAATGATTTTTCTAAGAAATCCATTAAAAATTGGTGGTTACTCTGCATTATCTAGTAATGTGTGGAACACTGATATTAACAAATAGAAATTTTTCTCTTCTTATTTTGAAATGTTAGTTAAAATATGATATATATTTAAAAGAACACCTCATGGACTCAGATACTTAGCAACATATTTGCCATGGATCTAAGAAAACATTGTTTCAACACTTTCTTTTACACATGCCCCAAAATTTTAAACATAAGATTAGAAAAAAATATTTAAATCGATCTAGAATACAATGGTGACCTTGATGCTTCTTTATCCATTTTAACAGGGTCAAATAATTCAGTATTTTTTTTCTAGTTTAATTAAATTCAGACATCCTTTTACATTCCTACTCAAAATCTAAGACATTTTAGAAACTATTCAAACGGATTCCATACTAAATATATATATATAAAATAATATACAAACACATTTAAATGTATACATACATATATATAGCAACACATATTAATATTTGTTTTATATTTATATACAAATACATGGAACTAATCTAATGACTTAAACCCTTGTGCCAGTTTTTGGTGGTTAAGACTTATATTTTCTTAATAGAGTTTGGTAAACTTTCAAAACTAATATGCCAAGGTTTTGACTTCTGTTCTTTATATATTACTGGAAGATAAAACAGAAAAGGAATCCCTTTCATAAGTGAGAAGGTGGTGGTGGGAAGGGGCATCTGCCTACACTGTGATTCAAGGACTAAAATTCAGATTTCTCTGCCTAATTTACTGTCATATATATATATTTTAAAATTTCTCTCCCCTTCCCCCACCCTCCAGTTGTCTGCTTTCTGTGTCCATTTGCTGTTCTTCTGTGTCCGCTTGTATTCTTGTCAGTGGCATGGGGAATCTGTGTCTCTTTTTGCATCATCTTGCTGCATCAGCTCTCTGTGCATGCGGCGCCACTCCTGGGCAGGCTGCGCTTTTTTTTTGCACTGGGCAGCTCTCCTTATGGGGCATACTCCTTGCGTGTGGAGCTCCCCTACATGGGGGACACCCCTGTGTGGCAGGGCACTCTGCGCACATCAGCACTGTGCATGGGCCAGCTCATCACATGCATCAGGAGGCCCTGGGTTTGAACCCTGGACCTACCATGTGGTAGGTGGACACTCTATCCGTTGAGCCAAATCTGCTTCCCTGTATTTCTTCATCACATTTTGCCTTAGAACTAAGCCTTTGAATTAAGAATTTATTTACTTATTTATCCCCTCCCTCCCCCAGATGGTTCTCTCATCTGTCTCTCGTGTTTGCTTGCCTTCTCCAGGAGTCACCTGAAACCGAACCTGGGACCTCCCACATGAGAGGTGAGTGCCCAGCAGACTGACCCACATCTGCTCCCCATGGGCTGCAATGTCTGTTGTCTTGTGGCATCTGCTAGTGGCAGGGGCAGCGTCTGTTGATCTTCTTTTAGGAGGCACCAGGTCCTGAACCCAGGACCTCCCATATGGTAGGTGGGTGCCCAACTGGTTGAGTCACATCTACATCCCAAGAATTCTTTAATAAGGGTTAGCAAACTATGGCCTGGGTTTCCTATCTGAACATTTATAGAACATATTTATTGACTCCTACTCAATAATCTTCTTTGAAAATGCAAATATCAGGGACAACTTATGAATCAATAAACCATTTACTTTAAAACACCTAGACTGGAACCCACTGAGGTAATGGAAATTTTTGGGTGGAATGGCAATCAGTGGAGAGGGAAAGAAATTTTAAATTTTACAAAATGAGGGTATGAATGTATAGAATGGTGTGTCATCAAAAAGCAAAGATTAAAGGAGTATTGGATTGAAGGAGAGAATGAGATACAAAAATGTGGGAAAATGGCTAAGACCAAATTTTACATGCTTCATTTTACATATAGTTACATTTAGCTTAGATAGACCCAGCTTAGAAATAGAATAGAGAAATGACAAGGAACAGTGGGCAGATTCATAATACAGGAGGTAATCATGCCATGCTCATAAAATCTTTATTATAGGAATTACAATAATACATCATTTTTATTACAAGAACATATTAGAAATTTTACACATTTCTTTGATCTTTGATATTCAACAAGTCTTTTACTTTACCTAAAAGATAAGTTTTATTGGCACTATATATAAAATTGCTTTTAAACCATTTTGCTGACATAATAGTTACAAAGTTAAAACTAGGGATTATAAGAATTAGAGCATTTTAGACTTTTTACTCTAAAAATAAAAATGTAAACCTATGTTTGAGGATGCCCTAAAGTTCAGGGATTTAATTCAAACTTATGCTGAATGAATCTATGTTAAAGGCCTTTTGCCTAAATTTTGTAAATTGGACTTAAGCTTTCAACTCTACTCTATATACAGTAGATTGTACACTGGACTTACTTAAAACTCTACTCTACATACAGTAAAAATGCAAAAGACATTTCAAGAAAAAACAACCAAAAATAAAGTTTTCATATCTGCCTTCAAAAAAATATATAGATTTCTCAAAGAAACTTATTAAGGGCTCATTTCTGAATAACTATAAATTGTATTTTCTGCCATCTCTTTGACACTAGAAGAAAAAAAATGTAATTTTTCATCTTTTTTTGGTGAATGTTTTGTTCAGGTATTCATATATATGTGTGCATATATATAGGTTTCTCCTATTTTTAATGGAGATTTAATGCATTATTAAAGGAAATGAAAATGTAAAATACATCTATATGTGTGTGTGTGTGTGTGTATACACACACTGGTGGTTTGGAATTGTATGTATCCCAGAAAAACATGATCTTGAAGTAAATCCATTTCTGTGGGTGTGAACTCATTGTTAAGGAGAACCTTTTAATGACCCTACTTCAGTTAAAGTATGACCTTCCCAAATTAGAATGGGTTTTAATCCTAATACTGAAGTCCTTTATAAGAGAATGAAATTTACAGAGAGAAATGCCAAGGAAGCAAGAAGCTGAAATCAATGAAACCCAGAAGAGAAGGGAGAGACCAGCAGACACCACCATGTGATTTACCATGTGACATGCCAAGCAAGAGAGAACAAAGGATTACCAGCAGCCAGTCTCATAATGCCTGTCTTTGGGAAGAAGGCATTGCCTAGATTATGCCTTGATGTGGACATTTTCCAGGTCTCAAAACCATGAACAAATAAATTCCTACCGTTTAAGCTGAACTTTTTCATGGTATTTGCTTAAGCAGCCAGGGGCAGGGGATTAATTTTTCATCTTTTTCTTCATTTCTTTGTGTATGTGTGTGTGTGCATGTGAATGTTTTGTTCAAGAATTCATATATATGTATATGCATGCATGTAAGAATATGCAAATGTATACACATATATTTTTCATCTGTAATGGCAATTTAGTACATTCATAATAAAAAAATGAAAATGTAAAATATATCTATATGTGTGTGTTTATATATATATATACACACACATAAAGAACTACTGGGTAGCACTAGTAGACATTTAGAGCCTTGAATTTTATTACTAACAGAAGCTGCTTATGAAACCTAAAGACTGAAATTTTTGGTTTCAGACAGCAAACAAAACACCCCAAGATCCTGCTATCTAGAACAAAAACTTCCCTCTGGAAGCCAGGAGAAGCCCTGGAAATTCCTCCAAGGATTTTATCATTGGGGCCTCATAAGGAATTGATGGGTGGGGTAATTAATCAAAACAGCAAACAGCTGGAAACCCTTCCCTGCCATTAGCAAAGAGGTAGAATAAATAATGGTTCAAAAGGCAGGCACAGGGCCTAAGCTCGCTCTCCTACTCTCTGGTCTCTGGTCCCGTTCCTGCCCTCTGCACACTGCTCTCTATATTCTTCCTCTGCCATGTAGCCACACAAGTAAACCTGGGCATTTGAAATCTATAATGGGGAATTGGAGACTGTAAATCAGCCCTCTTTATCACTTTTCACTCCTGTCCTCTCTACCTGAAACCCCTGATCTGTTATTCTCTTCCATTTCTTGTCCCTCCCTGCCTGAAAAAATTACTGTCCTAACTCAAAAACAAAAACAAAAAACAAACAAACAAAAAACCTCAAGGGTATACATAGACAGTCCTTCTTTCCTATCACCCCACTAAATTGGCTGAAATGCTATTATAGCAGAAAGAAAAAAAAGAATAGCACTGGAAAAGAAGATTATGACAAGATAAGAAATTTTGAGGAATCTCTTGAAAGAAAGCAGTTGGGTTTATATTGACAGAGAAATCACAGCCAAGGAAAACAGAGCTCAATTCACCAGGGATAAAAGACAGAAAACTTTTTAATACAGCCATGAAATATAAAAAGCAGGCATAGACTGTGGGAACTCCTGAACTGCTTCTAGTAAACGTAAAATGAGAATATGCTGTCATAAAAAGAAACAATATTAAATACTAAAAAGTAAAACTATGACAAAAATATTAAACAATGGAATGAAAGCATAACAGATACAGTTAAAAGCAGAGTTTAGGATCCCAAGAGAAAACTGATGAATTTCTAGACCATGTAACAAAAAGAGAGAAATTATGAAAGAAAAGATAAGGGACACAGAGGATAACTCCATGAAAGTAATAAAATATGTCTGAAAATACCTGAAGGAGAGGAGAATGTGAAAAAAATAACTAAAGAAAATGTCCTTTAAATAAAGAACCAAGTATGTGTCCCACTTGAAAGAACACACTGGGTGACAAGCATGTCTAATTAAAAAGTCAACAGGGGAAGCAGATTTGGCTCAATGGATAGAGCGTCCACCCACCACACGGGAGGTCCAGGGTTTAAACCCCGGGCCTCCTGGCCCATGTGGTGAGCTGGCCCATGTGCAGTGCTGATGCGCACAAGGAGTGCCATGCCAAGCAGGGGTGTCCCCCACATAGGGGAGCCCCACATGTAAGGAGTGCAGCCTGCAAGGAGAGCCGCCCCGCATGAAAAAAGTGCAGCCTGCCCAGGAGTGGCACTACACACACACAGAGCTGACGCAGCAAGATGATGCAACACAGAGTCAGATTCCTGGTGCCTCTGACAAGAATGCAAGCGGGCACAGAAGAATACATAGCGAATGGACACAGAAAGCAGACAAGGGGGGGGTGGGGAAGGGGAGAGAAAAAAAAAGCTACACACATCCTAGTGAAACTTTCAAAACACTAGGAGAAAAACCCTAAAAACTTCCAGAAAAGAAAAAAGCAGGTTATTGCAGATAGAGTAATAAGAATCAAACTGACACTTTTTAATGAATGACGATGAATGCTAAAATATAACAGAGCAATGAGTTTATAAAATTCTGAGAAAAAAAGAAACATGTAACTACTATTTTATTTCCAGTTAAACCAGCAATTATAAGAATGAGGGTAAAATAAATGTATTTGTATTAAAATAAATGTAATTGTATATGAATAAACTATTTGTTGGAGACAGTCTAACAACAACAAGGAAAGGAACCCAAGAAGGAGAATTACATTGGATAGAAGAAGCAATGGCACTGATACATGACAAAAGAAGATGAATGAAGCCAGAAAGAAAGATCCATTAGACTTTGAGGCTGGGATAAGACATTTGGAATGAAAAAGCTTTAATAATATAGACTATTTTCTTACCTATGGGTCTAATCACAATACCTGATTCTATATGGTGTTCCATTCCCTCTCCCTAGTGGTCCTAGTGTCTTTTTTTTTTCCCCAGGCAACAAATTTTCCCAAGATAATCTGATCAGCAGTCATTGCATACTTGCACTATATCTCCTCGATTTTTCTTTGACTCCTGCTTCCAAAAGGGTTTCCAGGGTAGGTATTTATATGGCAAACTTTCTAGGACAAATATGCCTAAAAATACTGCTATTTCACTCTCATATTTGAATGAAAGTTGGGAGGACAAAAATTATCTTGATTCAAAGTTGTTCTCATTGGGTAGTTTAATACTGCTTTCCTTCATTCAGTAATGCTGTCAAGCTGCCTCATATCTATTTTTTATTCTTTTGCAGGTGATCTGCCTTTAAAAAAATTTTTTTTAAACAATTTTACTGGTGCATATTAATAAAGCGTAAATCCATCCAAAGTATATAATCAATGGTATTTAGTATAATCACATAGTTGTGCATTAATCACTTCAATCAGTTTTAAAGCATTTTCATTATTCTAATAATAAAAAACAAAACTCAACATCTCTTAATCTGTTTCTCCTGCCATACATAGCTGCTATTCTGTTCTCATCTCTCTAGTTTATTTGTATTTATATTTCATAAAAAGTCATATATTTTACCTGATGTTTCACTATGTTATAGTGTCCCGTGTTATTAATGCACTTTTTAGCTTTCCTTCTACTAACATACATGACCTTAGATTTACCCTTTCTACCACTGTCATACCAATGTAATAGCTCTGCTAGTTCCAAACACAATTGCGTGCTTTCACCATTTCTAGTCAAACAACTTTTTCACCACTTTTGCACAGATTAACCCTCAGTTTTCCATTCTCTAACCGCATTCTATTTTGTGGTGACCTTTTTTGTAATTATTAACTTCATGAGTTTACACAATATTTTATTTCATAATAGTACAAACCATACGATACTTGTCCTTTTGTGTTCGGTTTGCTTCCCTCAATTTAATGACCTCCAGGTTCATCCAATGTGTCATATGCTTCACAACTTTATTTCTTCTTAGAGCTGCATAATATTCATCATGTGTATACACCATGATTTGTTTACTCATTCATCAGTTGATGGTCACCTGGGCTGTTTCCAACTTTTGGCAATTGTGAACAATGCCACTGTGAACATTGGTGTGCAGATGTCTGTCTGTGTCACTGCTCTCAGTTCTTCTTAGTATACACCTAGTACTATGATACTGCCGGGTAACATGGCAAGTCTATATTCAATTTCCTGAGGAACTGCCCAATAGTCCTCCACAGTGGCTGTACTATTTTATTAATACATTCCCACCAACAGTGAGTTCCTATCTCTTCACATCCCCTCCATCACTTGCAGTTCACTATCTTTTTAATAGTGGCCATTCTGATAGGTAAGAAATGATTTTGCATTGTAGTTTGATTTGTAGTACCCTAATTGCTGGTGATGTTGAACATTTTTTCATGTGTATTTTTGCCATTTGTATTTCTTCTTTGGACAACTGTCTTTTCAAGTTTTTTGCCCATTTTTAATTCTGGTAGTTTGTCATTTTATTGTTGAACAGTATGATCTCTTTATATATCATGGATATTAAACCCTTGTCAGATATGTGATTGCCAAATATTTTCTCTCATTGAGTTAGCTGCCTTCTTCCCCTTTTGACGAAGTCCTTTGAGATACAAAAGTGTTTAATTTTGAGGAGGTCCCATTTATCTCTTTTTTCCTTTTGTTGCTCCTGCTTTGGCTATAAGGCTTAAGAAACTACTGCCTACCACAAGGTCTTGAAAATGTTTTCAAACATTTTCTTCTAGGAGTCTTGTGGTTGTCACTTTTACATTTAGGTCCTTGATCAATTCTGAGTTAACTTTTGTGTAAGATGTGAGAAAGGGGTCCTCATGGATCCTTCTCTAGGGTAGACAATATGTTGGGTCACAAGACAAGACAATAAATTTTAAAAGATAGAAATTATACAAAACACTTTCTCTGATCAAAACAGAATGAAACTGGAAGCCAAGAGTGCATAGAAAAAGACAATCCATAAATATATGAAGATTAAACAACACACTCTTAAATAATTAGTGAGTCATAGAAGAAATTACAAGAAAATTCAGCAATTATCTTGAGACAAATGAAAATGAGAAAACAACATTTCAAAATCTAGGGACACCACAAAGGCAGTACTGAAAGGCAAATTTATAGCCCTCAGTGCTCATGTTAAAAAGAAAGAGTTAAAATGAAGATTTAATTGGCACACCTGGAAGAACCAGAAAAAGAACAGCAAATTAATCCCAAAGCAAGCTGGGTAATCTGCTTTTTCTCTCTGAAACCTTTGAGAATTTTCTGTCTTTGATATCATTAATTTTATGAATTTCCCTTTTCTGTCCTATTTGGTACTAGAGAAAATCCTTTCATTTATTTATTTTTGAATTCTGGAAAATTTACCTCCATTACTTCTTCAATTATTTTACCTTCTGAAATTTTTATTTCTCTCCTTCTAGAAGTCCTAAGATTTTTGGCACTTGTGTAACTATGCTCCATAGCCCCTGGCTTTATCTTTCTTTTTCTTCCTGGAAGGGTATTTTATTACAAATTTCCAACTGACTAATTCACTCATATCCATCCTATTTACAGCACTTGTTGCATTCTTCATTAAAAATATTTTTTCTTATTGTAACTGAGAGTTAAGAATTAACAAATTGTGACTACTAAATCATTATATAGACGCTTTTTTAAACTTTTCAATATATTGTACAATAGTCAAAACATAATACCTGAAACTCCCTGAACTAGTCCCAGTCCTTGTTTATACTTAGAATTGTGATGGTTATTCTAGCCTAGTCTCAACCCTTGTTTATAGTTGCTATTATAATGGAAGTTTTCCTGATATAAGGAGAAGCTACAGAAAATTTATAGTCAAATAGGACTGCCTATCTGTAGGTTGGTTGAAATCTCCTTTTAAGTTTATAATAATAAGGACCAAGTTAAAGAAGACTGCTACTTCCAAAAGTAAGCAGCACTTGAGGATCCGTATCTTAAAAGAAGCAAGCATTCCTTGGGGTTCCAATGAACCAAGGTCAACCAGGATGAGACAATAATAGGAGCCCCTCAAGGGATGGAAGAAATTTTTTTTCAGTTAGGTCAGTAAAAATAATTTATTGGGAAATGGCGGAAAAGAACAGAGCTTGCTGAGAAATGGGAGATAAGGACAGAAATTTGCACTGAGATTTGGTGTGGGTTTGTTGTTGTTTTTAGAAATTCTTAAGAAACAATGAATCAACCAATGTGCACACTGCAAGGAAGGACATTGGAAATGGGATTGTCCTAGCAGTCTGTGGCAATCTGAAATTATTTTATGAATTCCAAAAAGAGAAATATTATGTTTGTAAACGAATCTATTTCTCTGGGTATGATACTCTTTGACTGCATTAAATTCAGATGAGGGGACTTTGATTAGATTACTTGATAATCAATCAAAAAGGAAGAAAATTGAAACAATCAGAGAGACTCACTAGGACAGACAGGAAAAGGAAGCCACCATACTTGATCCTGCCATATGAGAGAGGTTTCACCTAGAGCTGAGCTGCAAAGAGGGAAGCAACTGAGGCTCAAGCAACTGAGGCCCAGAGAGAGAGAGAGAGACAATGCCTAGTAAGACAAGCCCTATGCCAGGCTTGCCTATAGCTGCAAAAAGGCAGAGACCTCAACAGAGATGTATGGCCATCTTTGCCACATGACAGCTGACTTTAGTAAGAAAGCATCTCAGATGGTACCTCAGTTTGGACTTTTCAGAGCCTTGGAACTGTAAGTTTTTAATCTCAAATAAATATCCTTTATAAAAACCAACATATTTCTGGTACTTTGCATGGGCAGCCTTTTGGCAAACTAAAACACTGTCCCCAGGGATAAAGCCCAAGGAAAGCCAAGCCACAACCAACAGAGTCCTGGAATAGAAGGGGCTCAGGGGCTCTACTAAAAGAAATATCACTTCTCTCAATCTCCCACCAGGACCCTCAGGTAACAAGATTAAATAAAAAACCTTGGCACATATTAAGATAGCGTCATTGCTAGTCATACCAGAAAAGAGTGAAAAACTTTAGTTCAAATTAGTAAGTTTTATATTTCTGTTTTTATTGTATGTCTTTTTATATTTTGTCTGTTCAATGTATATTTTTATATCTCTGAATGATAATACCAAATTAACAAACAAAATTCTTAAAAGAGCTCTATTTAAATTGCTTTAAAAATTAAGTAAGTCCTTATATATATATATACACAAATTAGTGCTCTTGGGGTTCCAGAAGTTAGGAAAGCTGAGCTTCTAGGCTCATTTAAACTTATAAGCCAGAATACTTAGACCTCCACCAATTAGTTTGTAAACTGATAAAATTTACACCAGCATAGCTAGTGAAGGTCATGCCAAAATCTAGACAGAAAAAATTATTTAGGAAAAAAAAAAAATTAAAAGAAAAAAATCCCCCCCCACCTAAAACAGCAGCCAAATTAGCCCCGATAAGCATACTAGGCACAAGGGTTCAGGATGTTAAAGACTGCAATTGCTGTAAACAACCTGGACATTAAAAAGAAAATGGGCATCTTTCCCTTTTGGCCAAGACTAAACGATCAGAAAGATGTGGGAATACAGGGGAGAGAAAGTAGTTCAGTGGTTGAGTGCCTGCTTCCCATGTACGAGGTCTTGGGTTCAATCTCTGGTACCTCCTAAAAAAAAAGAGGGGGGAGGAGTGGGTGGTGAGGGTTTAGAGTTCTTTCTACTGGATCTGGAGTTTGGGGTGATGGGCACAAGGGAAGTACTGGAGAAAAAGTTATGTTCTGCATGGTTTATCCTGTGTGGTAGATTCCTTGACTGCTATACAGCTGAGGGAATTCCCCAATTCACAATTAGTTTTTTAAGTAATATCTTTGCAATGGTTGCAGCAGAAGATATCATTATTAAAAGCTTTATAGCCTTGGGATGGGGGCAATTAAATAAAATCTAATTGCAAAATTTAGTAAGTAAAGGAAAATGTCCTTGAAAGCTATAGAAAGATTTTCCTAGATTATGCTTTAGACAAATTAAACAATTGTAATTTATTCTCCAGAGCCTGTCAGTATGATTTTGAGGTTGTTTGTAATTTTAGGATATTATGGAAAAAATCACATTTTTAACCACCTATGGAGGAAGAAGAAAAGAAATTTCTTGTACAAACTATAACTGTTTCAATTTTATTCTGCTTGGGTATGTTCTCCCTACGTTTACACAGGTACTAATAAATTAAGCTAGCATTATGTTTATCAGATCTTTAAGATAATGACAAATTTTCATTGCTTTGAATGGAATTAACTTATTAGTCTGACAAATTTTACTGTGCTTTGTAGAACATATGAATGCATTTGAAAGACCTTTCAGGAACTTAAAATATACAGGTATATAAACTGTGTAGGATATGCTATGTTAAAGAAAGAGTTGTAGTTTTATCCTAAGGTAACATGGCTGTTTTCACAGAACGAAAGGTAGGAAGATGTAGGACAAGACCTACATCTGGATGTAGAAACTTGTAGAGGGTTTGTGGAAGTGACTTTTGTTTGCTGGAGTCAATGCTGACTAAAATTTGATAAGACTGTTTATAATATTTTTAAGAGCTTTCATATCAAACTGTATATTCATACAAAACTGGGTTTTTTTCCTGTTAAAATAATGAAATTTCTTAGATTATTGGTCTGCTCTCAATGAAAGGTTATAAAAAATTTTCTTGGGAAGCAGCTTTGGCTCAACGGATAGAGCATCTGCCTACCACATGGGAGGTCCAGGGTTCAAATTCCAGGCCTCCTGACCGGTGTGGTGAGCTGGCCCACATGCAGTGCTGAGGCACGCAAGGAGTGCCCTGCCACGCAGGGGTGTCCCCACATAGCAGAGCCCCATGTGCAAGGAGTGCGCCCTGTAAGGAGAGCCGCCCAGCGTGAAAAAGGTGCAGCCTGCCCAGGAGTGGCACCACACACACAAAGAGCTGACGCAGCAAGATGACACAACAGAAAGACATAGATTCACAGTGCTGCGGACAAGAATGCAGATGGACACAGAAGAACAGACAGCGAATGGACACAGAGAGCAGACAACTGGTGGGGGGAAGGGGGCACAGGGAAGGGGAGAGAAATAAAAAATAAAGCTTTAAAAAAAAGCTTTCTTAATCAAATCTGATTATTCTGTCTGGAAGACAAAGATTCTATCAGAATAATATTCACAGTTATTTATGTTGCTCACTCTTAAAGGAACTAGGTCTTTTCCTTAGAATCACATTAAACAGGGAGCCAAACAGTTTCACAGTGACCCATTTTCCTTTTTAAACTTGATGTTCAAACCTGACAACTTGACATTTTGCCTTTCCAAAATAAAAACCTGAAGTATATATTTTTATTTCAAACTGTTGCAAAGGATCTGTTCTTTCATCTTGTAAAAGTGAGTTGCTAAAAAGAACTAGGTTAATATATTATGAGTTGCATGGAAAGTGTTTGTGAATTGTTACAAAAATTAAAGGGGATTTTCTAACCTTTTATTGGTGGAATTTGTATTCATGAAATGTTATTCATCTAAGTATTTAGAGAACGTTTAAATTTTTAAAGACTTGACAATATTCTCACTGTCCATGTTATGTCCTGATACTGATCTGCATGATGTTAGCCAACAGTACGGTATTGATGGTCATAATTTTAATTTTTCTTAGAAGTTACATGTCTTGGAAACAAATTTCCTTGTTAGTTACACTGGTCTGCTCTAATCATTGTCTAAAAGTGCATGCAGTCAAGTACTGGTCAGAACTTCAATAAAAAGGGACTTTAAAAGAGAAGATGCGGGAAGCAGATGTGGCTCAGGCGACTGAGCTCCTGCCTAGGACATGGGAGGTCCATGGTTCAATTCCCAGTGCTTCCTAAAGAAGACAGCAAGCTGGTGTGACAGGCAGGTACAGCAAACCGATATAACAAGATGATGCAACGAGAGACACAAGAAGAAAAATATAATGAGAGACACAACAAAGCTGGTAGCAGAGGTTCCCAGTGCCTCCTAAAGAAAACAAGCAAGACAGCGACCTGACACGATGGGCAGGTGCGGGAAGCTGACACAACAAGATGACGCAATGAGAAACACAAGAAAAAGCATAATGAGACACAACAGAGCAGGGAATGGAGATGGCTCAAGCAATTAAGCACCTCCTTCCCACATCAGAGGTCCCAGGTTCAGTTCACAATGCCTCATAGAGACAGGACATAGCAAGTGCAAACCAAGAGGGGTTGGGGAGAAATAAGTAAATAAATAAATCTTTATTTTTAAAAAATAAAAGAGAAGACACAAGGAAATTATGTTCTTCCTGTTAATTAACATAACCCTGGTAAAAATATAAGGAAAAATCAAACAAAACTT
The DNA here is from genome assembly GCF_030445035.2 of Dasypus novemcinctus. NCBI lineage: Eukaryota > Metazoa > Chordata > Mammalia > Cingulata > Dasypodidae > Dasypus > Dasypus novemcinctus. The sequence goes on along the minus strand of NC_080677.1, from coordinate 110,256,088 downwards.
CTGATCTGGTGTGTAGTGATAATCACAATATAAATTAACTGCCAAGTGTTTTTTATTTCTAAAAATAGCCTAGATTGTAAGCTCGTGCAACAGTCATATTTATTCCTGGGTTTTGTTATTTCAAAATTCTAATATACTTTGTTTTTTTGTGTTAACCTAGGAGCTCCCTGGAACTGTAGGTGTCTCTACGACACCTGAGACTCAGAGCTAAGGTTTAATTGCTCCCTACAACAATTGCTAAAGAAGCTAAAGAAATGATCACACTTCAATTAAAGGGTGAATGGAGCTGATCTAGTTAAAGACTAAGGTGAATAAAAATACAAGGTAAAAAGTAATATTATACATATTTTAAAATTTTAATTTCTAAGGGGGACCAAAAAGGAGAAATTAATTCTGTCAAAAAAAATTAATACCCTGATGCATTTCAGAGTATTTTGGCATAAAATGAAAAGGTATTTGCAAGGTCCCTTGAGGGGCTGAGAAAACAAAACACTGAACTATTAAATTCCCCACCTGGGGGATTCCTGCAATTATTATTATTTTTAAAGAATTATTTAATTTATTCCCCACCCCCTTGCCACTTGCTTGCTGTCTGCTCTCTGTGTCCACTTGCTGTGCATTCTTCTGTGTCTGCTTGTCTTCCTTTGTTGCATCATCTTGCTGTGCCAGCTCCCCACAGCTCTCTATGGGCACAGGCTGTCAGCTTTCCACAGGCACGGGCCAGCTTGCCTTCACAAGGAGGCCCTGGGATGGGAACCCAGGGCCTCCCATATGGTAGATGGGAGCCCAATCAAATGAGCTACATCCGCTTTCCCCTGCTATTATTTTAAAAGTGGGGGCTCTCAATTTACGGAAACTGTAATCAAGAAACTTTTCCAAGGCCTAAATCTAAAACCTACTACTTTTTGAGAAACATAAATTATCCCCATTTAAACTTATAACAGGGAAACCTGTGAAAATAAACTCTGAAATACATGAGCCCTGCCTACTAAAAGGAAATAACGTCAATAACTCAAGCCCTCAGTCTTGAGGCCAGCACTGTTAGAGCTGGAAAACCTTAACTCAGAGTCTCAGGTGTCATTCAGATACCTAGAGCTACTAAGTTAACACAAAGAGCAAAGCATCTCAGAATTTAGAAATAACAATTAAAGCTCAAGAATAATATGACTGCTGCACGAGCTTACAATCTAGGCCCTAAATAAGCAATGAGGAAACTTATTTTTGTAATGGCAAAACTAAGCCTAATTTTAATTAATGCTTAGGAGTCACCCCTTGCAAAACCCCTTTGTTGCTCAGATGTGGCCTCTGTCTAAGCCAAACTCTGCAAATAAACTCACTAAACATGGGGCATGCCTCCCAGGGGTGAGCCCTGCCCTGCTACCATGGGATTACATCAAAAGAGAGAAAACAAATAAATAAAACAAAGTTTCAATGGCTAAGCAATTTCAAATAGAGTTAAGAGGTCATTCTGGAGGTTACTCTTAAGTAAGTTTCAACCAGATATTGCAAACTGCCACAGTACTCAAAGCCCCAAGCAATAGTGTGCCTGAAAATACTAAGGAAAACTCCAGCTCTTTCTAAGAATCTATAAAAAAATTATTTCCTCAGTGTAACATAGTTTTACTCCTTTTACTTGAACCTATAATTTTCAGTTTACTTAAGTTTATTTTTCAGAATTTAAAGCCTCTGGATTGTAAGCCCTGAAACCCAGAGGTACCAGTCTCTTCAAGAATGACAACGTTTCATTCTCTACCCCATAATGTTGATGCCCCTTTTAAGCATGAAGAAGTTAGAATGATCTTCACCCAGATGGATCCCTTCAAGATTGAGGAAATGAACAAAACAAGAGTGAGGGGCTGTAACCAAGAGTTAAGAATGAATAAATAATAAGATTATTGAGTCATTATACAGATGCTTTTTAAACTTTCTAGTATATTGTACAAGAGCCAAAAGTTAATACCTACAATTACTGAAACCCTATGAACTAGTTCCAGCCCATGTTTATACTTACTATTGTAATGGTAACCACTCTACCTTCCCTTGTTTGATTTCATAAAAGCCGTAAACTCCTTCGACTTGAGGATACAGATTTTTTTAGGTCAAGAGGACATCTGAGCTGCTGTTTTGCACTAAGAAATAAACTTCCCTCTTTCAAACCCTGGTATCTCAGGAATTGGTTATTTGAGGGCATTGGGCAGGGAAACTCCACTTCTGCTTGGTAAAATAATCTAATTATTTCCATTTGGTTATTTTATTTATGATTTCTACATCTTGTTTCTTATTACTAACATTGTTTATCAAACATGCTCATTTTAAATTCTTGGTTCATCTACTTAAAAAGTTCTGCTTTATTCATACATGTTTTTTAGTTTATTGATTTCTTTTGAGATAGTTGTAGTCCTCAGCTATCTAGTTATTTTGCCCTGTGAAGTCATGTTTTTCAGCATATCAGCTATTCTTTTTGGTAATATACACTGACAGGAAAGGCATCAGTACCAGTGAGTTTAAGGAAAGTGGAGAGTAGTAAACTCTAGGCACAAAGAGCTAGCTTATTATTTCCATTTATTACCATCACCTATAAAATGATTTCATACCTTTAAACCCTTTGAGGGAAAGAAAAGGCAGTATCTCTGTCTGAAGGGGAAGATGGTAAAAAATTATTTACTGAGAGCAGATGGTCAGTCCACATCTGTTTTCATCAAGTCAGAACTTCAATAAGGTTTCTGTGCTGTCACCATAGGATGTTGCCCTTGGATTCTGGCACTGGAAGTACAGACTAAGGCTTTAGTTTCTATTGTGAAGGGACAAAAATTAACTCAAGGTAATTGGGGGGGAGATACAAAAGCAGACTTTCAAAATGTTTTAAATATCTAACCTTTCAATGACATCTCAAGCTGTCCTCTCTGCCTTAGATTGCAGCCACCAACCTGTCACAGATACTCATGCTCAAGGCGGTCCTTCAAGCTCACTTAAAGAGTTCCTGGAATCCAGCTGCTGCTTGTTTTTATTTCTTCAGGGTTGACTTTGGGGAAGGGTGTTAGTGTGCTACCACAGAAGTACTTTCTATTTTATAGTCTTCTATATTGTTTGAAAATAAAAACCGGTTTCAATAAAAATAGCAGTATTAAAAGACAAAAAGACCTAAAGGTCAAAACCAAGAAAAAAAACACTTTTATTCTAATATGTCACAACTATTAATACAGTCTTCTGTATTAATTTTCTTCCTAGAATGAAAACAAGGCAATCTTTTCATTTTAATAGTTTCTAATGATAGGAGACTTGCAACATATAAAATTTTTAAAGTGTTTGGATTTAAATGCCAAAAAGCTTGACTGAATGCCAGGAATTTTAAACCAGTCTTTGTAAACTGACTCACAAAGACAAACACACCAATAATTGAACATATTTTAAAAGACATTTGTCTGAGGAAACAGTAAGAATTATATCACAATCATCAATGTCAACTTATTTTTACAGAACTTTTCCAAGAAACTATAATAACAAACCTTTATTCCCCTATTTCTTCTTTAGCATTTTAAAAAACTTAAAATAGAACAGATAAAGCGGAAGTAAAAAAAAAAAAAAGAAAGAAACGATTTTATCTGACAATGTAAATCACATTTTTTCTTTCCTCTTTCCTTGGTTTGCCTAATAGTCAAATGGGGGAAGATAACCAGAATTTCTACTATAAGGAAACTCTATGGGGGGACAAAAAGGTAAATATTTTTGAAGTCCTTTCAATTCCCTAGGAAAATACATTATTACATTAATTCATGAACTAATTTCAACTCTAATTTTTCTTCATGGTCCAAGGCATATATTCGTTATTAATTAAGGCACAGGAAAAACAATTTAAGAACCATCACAGAAATATAAAAATTTAATTAGAAACAGCTTTCCACACATTCTCTATATGTTAGGGTATTTTTGGCTCAAAGTAATAGAAAACCTAACAGTGGACTAATTAGCTCCTAAAACAAAATTTTGCAAATAGTACAGGATTGTTTCAGTAGGTAAACCAAATCATGGTGCTAGGATAGTATTTCTGAAATTTTCTTGACCTTCCCTTTATTTTTTAAAGTTGCCAGTACCGGCTCTAAGCATTCACATCTTCTTATAAAAGCATTCATAACGGAGAAGGAAAGTACTCTTTCAGCATCCTTCTATTTTCATTAGAGAGGACATTTTCTCAAATGCTCCCCAGCAGACTTTCTCTTAAGTTTTATTGACCCAGAACCGTGTAATATGGGAGGAAGGGAAAGTGAAAAAATCTGGCAAAGGATAACAATTATTAAGACTAATCATGGGAAGCGGACTTGGCCAATGGAAAGGGCGTCTGCCTACCACGTGGGAGGTCCGCGGTTCAAACCCCGGGCCTCCTTGACCCGTGTGGAGCTGGCCCATGCGCAGTGCTGATGCACACAAGGAGTGCCCTGCTACGCAGGGGTGTCCCTGCATAGGGGAGCCCCAAACACAAGGAGTGTGCCCCATAAGGAGAGCTGCCCAGTGCTAAGAAAGTGCAGCCTGCCCAAGAATGGCACTGCACACACGGAGAGCTGACACAACAAGATGATGCAACAAAAAGAAACACAGATTCCCAGTGCCAAGGATAAGGATAGAAGTGGTCACAGAAGGACACACAGTGAATGGACAAAGAGAGCAGACAACCGGGCGGGGGAGGGGAGAGAAATAAAAATTTTTTTTTAAAAACTTTAAATTAAAAAAAAAGACTAATCATGATTCATCCTCGGGGACTGGGAAATGAGCCATTAAACAAAATTAGGGTTTGATTAAAAAAAGGAAAGGCCAATGGCTGTTGGGGTGGCAACCAATAGTGTCTGCCATATTACTTTCTTATAAATTTTAAATGTTGGATGGGACCAAATTAAGGTTCAGAAGTAACTCCAGTTTAGAACTTCTATTATTTTACCTGAACCTGGGTTTCTACCACTCATTAGTTATTTCCTGTAAAGCTGTGCCTAGGATTTGAAATATTGATCTATCTCAGTTGTATTAAAGCTACAAGTAATTAATCTCATTGACTGGCTCAACCATAATTTATTAAACTTGTTATGTACTTGTGGCCAATTAAAGTTTTTTCTACTATTTTTTTGTTCTTGCCAACAATCCTACAATATATACCTATGTAGAGGTAATTTTTGTGCACCTATACAAGTATGTGAGTAGGATAAATTCCTAAAAAAAATGCTGAGTCAGAATACATATATTTTATATTTTAATAAATAATGGTAAAGTGCTTTAAAAAAAACTGCACCAGTTTACTTTTCATCCAGAGTGTATGAGGAATGACCAAGATCACAATATTCAGTCATCTTTTAATTTACATTTTAAAAATTGTATGAGCTGAGCATTTTTCCTTAAGACCATTTACTGGATTTTCTTTGAACTAACTACTCACGTCATCATGTACTACTGGACTACTATCCTCTTTCCACTGGATTTATAAGAGCCTTTTGTTTCTAGTATGATACTAGTAGATAAACCTAAACTTTGTCTCTCTTAGGTGTTTCATCATGTAATTATTTAATTAACTTAATCATTTACTTTTAAAATTTGCATAAATCAAATTTAATCTATTTTTTTTTTTACCAAATCTGGGTTTTGTACCATGTTTAGAAAGATCCACCAATGTGAGATTAAAAAAAAAAACTACAATTTTATTTCTTAAGTACTTTGATATAAAGGCAAGTAGGGGCCCAGGTTCCCCTGCTCCCCTCTACCCCCCTCAATTCTTAAGCCCTGTCTCCATGTTATTTATTGTATAACCCATTTTACCCATGACTGGAAATATGCTAAATTACCAACTTAACAATATACTAAATTCCCACATGTATTTGGGGATAGTTTTATACTATCTATTCCAATCCATTCCATTAATCTATAGCTTTATAAATACTTGGTAGAGCTGGTACTACTTTATTACCTTTCATTTTCAAAATTTCCTTTACTGTTCTTGCATATTTGTTTTATAGGTGAACTTCAATTCATATTTACTACCAAATGACATAAATTATTTTTAAAATATTAAATACTTTCATAAGCTTGTAACTAATAAAAACACTCCTGGGAGGGCAGAGTGGGGGAAATTATGGAAAGTTATTATTACCAATAATGGGGAGAGAAAAAAAGGACATTAATTTTTTTTTATTAATGGCACAGCAAATTTTATAAAGATGCTAAATAGAAAGCAATGAAGCCCAGTTACATGGAAAATAATCAGGACCATTTCCTAGTTCAGTAATTCATCTATGTTAATGACAGAAAAATCAGTGTGTATTCTGTATTGCTGAATTGGCCTCAGTTAATTGGTAAAAGTCTAAAAAGGTAAAAAACATAAGGACTTACTATTATGCTTATTTTTTAAGAAATGGCTACAAGTACATTCCATTCCCAGAGCTTAAATGAAAATCAGTAAGATTTTGACTGTGTTTTCATGAAAATATATTTACAGATAAATCAGATACTGCAGACAAAATTAACACAGCCCTCATATATACTTTCACAGCCTGATAACAGCAAAAAGAAATGAAATTTAATTGTCAAAATTCTGGAGCCAGGGAAGCGAACTTGGCCCAGTGGTTAGGGTGTCTGTCTACCACATGGGAGGTTGGCGGTTCAAACCCCGGGCCTCCTTGACCCACATGGAGCTGGCCCATGTGCAGTGCTGATGTGCGCAGAGTGTCCTGCCATGCAGGGGTGTCCCCCACGTAGGGGAGCCCCACGCGCAAGGAGTGTGCCCTGTAAGGAAAGCTGCCCAGTGCAAAAGAAAGTGCAGCCTGCCCAGGAGTGGTGCCACACACACGGAGAACTGACACAACAAGATGACGCAACAAAAAGAAACACAGATTCCTGTGCCGCTGACAACGACAGAAGCGGACAAAGAAGAACACGCAGCAGATGGACACAGAAAACAGACAACTGGGGTGGGGGGGGAAGGGAAGAGAAATAAATAAATAAATCTTTAAAAAAAAATTTTTTTTTTTTGGAGCCAGATGAGAACTTGCGATTAACTGGTCTAATCCCCTCAATTTCAGACAAATAACCAGGTCCAGAGAAATAATGTAATTTTTTCACAGTGGTAGACACAGTAAAAAAGACCAAATCCTCTATCAATTCATTATTCTTTCAATTACACATTTCTGCCACTATTCTATAATTAGAATGGAATAAACAATGGCAGATGTGGAAAAATACAATCAACAAAATTTAAAGAACATAAATATAAACATGTAACTTCTCTAGAACAGGGATCAGGTTGCAGGGCATGGACATATGATAAAGGAGTTTGTGAGTGAGGTTAAGTTTGGACTTCTGTCAAGACAAATAGAAATAATGAGAAGATTTTAAACAAGGAAAAAAACAGGTTTATCATTTAAAAAATTTCTTACATTAATTAGACTACTTGAAAGTATCAATTTACTTTTCCCCCTCCCCATGCACAAATATAAGTTCCATGGAGCCAAGGGCCTTACTTACAGTTGTATTCCCAAATAGGTAACCAAAAAATATCTGTTGAATGACATGCTAAAGCATATAGTTTGCTCTTAACTGATAACACAGAATAGCTGTATTCTGTCTGCGATGTAGAGAATGGATTTGGGGAGGGGTGAAGTACACAGGAAGAATAGAGCAGAGGCCAAATAGTTAATGATAGTCCCACTAGTAAAGAAGCAGTGCGAATAGAGAAAAGATGGAGGTAAAACTGGAAGGACATGGTCATTACAGGATATATCAGTAAACCTGCAGGTAGTATTGATATCCTTTTCTAAAATTGAGGCACCTAAAAATAACACCAATATAAATGAGAGCCAATCCCTCTTCGTGCATGGAATAGCCATGAGCAAAGATACTATCTTCCTTAAAATATAATTTTAGTCATTTACAGATGAGACTGAGGCTCTGGTAACTTACCTAAGTTTACTGGTCTAAGCACTGATACAGGCTTCAGAAATTTAGAAGAGTGATTCTTAATCATGGCCACATATTAGAATCCTCAAGGAGAAAGTAAGGAGGTGGGGAAGGGATTAGAAAAGGACAAAAAGGAAAGAAGGAATTTGAACACCTGAAAAGAGAAGTAACAGAGCTCATGGGAATGAAAGACAAAATAGGGAAGAACGAAAACACATTAGAGGCATACAACAGAAGACTCAAAATGATGGAAAGAAGAATAAATGACAGAGAAGGCAGAACCAGCTGAACCTGAAGAGACAAAAGAACAGAGAGACAAGAATGGAAAAAATTGAGCAGAGGCTCAGGAAGGTGATGATAACACGAAGAACAACAACATACACATCATGGGAGTTCCAAAAGAAGAGAAGGGCAAAGGGGCAGAAAGAGTATTTGAGGAAATTATAGCTGAAAATTTCTCAACTCTTAAGAAAGTGAATTTACATGTCCAAGAAGCACAGTGTACCCCAGTCAGAATAAATCCAAACAAACACCTATTCCAAAACACAACTCAGAATGTCAATATCAAAGATATCAATATCTAAGAGCAGCAAAAGAGAAGCAAACCATCACATACAAAGGATGCCCAGTAAGATTTACTGTGGATTTCTCACAGAAATCATGGAGGAGAGAAAACAGCGGTATGATACAATTAGGAAACTAAAAGAGAAAAACTGTCACCCATGAATTCCTTATCCAACAAAACTGTCTTTCAAATATGATGGTGAGTTTAAAATATTCACAAACAAACTAAAAGACTTTGTAAAAAAGGATCCACATTTGCAGGAAATATTAAATTGATCATTAAAACCTGAAATAAAAAGACAGGAGAGAGAGGTTTAGAAGAAAGTATAAAGATAAGAATAGTACAAAGGATATTTTATTCTTTTGGGATAACCAAAGGAGTAAAAGGACAGATGAAAATATGACATATGAAAACCAAAGAATAAAATGGTAGAAGTAAATAATGCATTTACAGTAATATCATACAATGTGAATGGATTAAACTCCCCAATCAAAAGATATAGGCTGACAAAATGGATGAGCCATCCATATGCTGCCTACAGAGACTCCACTTAGTCCTAGGGATGCAAATCAGCTGAAAGTGAAAGATCAGAAAAAATACTTCACACAAACAGCAAGCAAAAAAGAGTTGGGGTAGCTATATTAATATTGGGACAAAACAGATTTTAAAAGCAAAAAAGTTCTAGGAGATAAAGAAGGCCATTATATTAATATATTAATAAAAGGGACAATCTACTAGGAAGATATAACAGTCATAAGTATCTATGTACCTAACCATGGTACCCCAAAATACATGAGGCAAACTCTGGCAAAACTGAAGGGAGAAATAGACATCTCTACTAAAATAGGTGGAGATTTCAACATACCACTCACATCATTACATAAAACAACTAGACAGAAGATCAACAAGGAAACAGAGAACTTGAATGATATGATAAACAAGATAGACCTAACAGACGTATACAGACTGTTTTACCCAAGCAGAGCAGGTCATACATTCTTCTCAAGTACTCCTGGGTATTTCTCCAAGATAGACCACATGTTAGGTCACAAGGTAGATCTAAATAAATATACAAAGACTGAAATTATACAAAGCATCTTCTTAGAACATTATGGAATGAAACTGGAAATCAATAATAGATGAGAAAGAGGTAAAATTGTAAATGTGTGGGGGCTGAAAGCACACTCCTAGATAATCAGTGGATCAAAGAGGAAATTGTAAGTGAAATTAGTAAATATATTGAGTGAGGCAAATGAAAACAAGAAGACAAATTATCAAATTTATGGGATACAGCGAAGGCAGTCCTGAGAGGGAAATTCATAGCCCTAATAGTCTATAATAAAAAGAAGAAAGGGCTAAAATCAAAGATCTAACTGAACAACTGGAGAAACTACAAAAAGATCAGCAAACCATTCCCAAAGCAAGCAGTAGGAAATAATAGAGATTTCAGCAGAAATAAATAAAATTGAGAATTAAAAAAACAATAGAGAAACTTGACAAAACCAAAAGCTGGTTGGTTCCTTGAGATCAATAAAACTGACAAATCCTTAGCTAGACTACTAACAAAGAAAAAAAAATAAAATCAGAAATAAAAGGGGGCAAGTTACAACTAACCCCGAAGAAATAAACAGGATCTTATGAAAATACTATGAGATTCTGTATGCCAACAAACTAAACAACCTAGGTGAAATGGACTAATCACTAAAAATGCATAACTTACACTGATGCTCCAAGTAGTACAAGAACTTAATAAACCAATCACATTTAAAGAGACTGAAACAGTCATCCTCCCAACAAAGTTAACTCCAGATGACTTCACAGGTGAATTCTACCAAGTTTTTTTTTAAAGATTTATTTATTTATCCCTACTATGCACACCTTACCCACCCCCCACTGTCTTGCACTACCTATCTGCTCTCTGTGTCCATTCGCTGTGTTCTTCTGTGTCTGCCTGTCTTCTCCTCAGGCGGCACCAGGAACCGATCCTGGGACCTTCCAGAGTTGGAGACAGGCGCTCAATACCTGGCATCACCCCAGCTCCCTGGTCTGTCACATCTCTCACTGTCTCTCCGTGTTTCTTTGGGTGGTATCATCTTGCTGTGCCAGCTTTCCACATGGGCTAGCACTCTTGTACAGGTCAGCACTCCTGCGCAGGCCAGTACTCCACATAGGCCAGCTTTCCCCTCAGGCCAGTTCACCATGTAGGCCAGCCTGCCTTCCTTAGGAGGCCATGGGAATGGTAGACAGAAGCCCAATTGCTTGAGCCACATCAGCTTCTCTCTACTAAGCATTTTGAGAATAATTAACACTAACCCTCTTTAAACTTTTCCAAAAATTTGAAGAGGAGGGAAAATTACTCAACACACTTTATGAAGTCACCATCACCCCAATACCAAAGCCAAATAAAGACACTACAAGAAAAGAAAATTACGGACTAACCTCTCTAATGAACATAGATCCAAAAATTTAACAAAATACTTACAAATAGAATCCAACAGTATATCAAAAGACTTATGTATCATGACCAACTGGGATTCATTCCTGTATGCAAGGATGGTTCAACATAAGAAAATCAATTAATGCAATACACTTCATCAACAAACAGAAGCAAAAAAACCCACAGGGTCATCTCGATTGATGCAGAAAAGGCATTTGAGAAAACTCAGTGTCCTTTCTTGATAAAAACACTCAAAAGATAGGAATAGAAAGCAGTATTTCTCAATTTGATAAAGGGAATATATGAAAAGCCCACAGCCAACAATGCACTCAATGAGAAAGGTTGAAAGCTTTCCCTCTAGGATCAGAAGACAAAGACTCCCTGTGTCACCACTGTTATTCAACACTGTAAGAGAAGTTCTAGCTAGAGCAATTAGACAAGAAAAATAAAATAAACATCCAAAATAGGAAAAGACAAAGTAAATCTCTCACTATTCACAATCTTCTGTTTAGCAAATTGAAATGTCTACAACAAAGTTACTTGAGCTAATAAGTTCAGCAAATTGGCAGGATACAAGATCAACATGCAAAAATTAGTTATGTTTTATACACTAGTATTGAACAATCTGAGGAGGAAATAAGGGAAAACATGTCATTTACAATAGCAACAAAGACTCAAATACCTAGGTATCAATTTAACCAAAAAAGTACAGGATCTATATGCAGAAAACTACAAAATGATGTGAAAAGAAATCAATGAAGACCTAAATAAATGGAAAGACATTCTATGTTCACGGACTGTAAGACTAAATATTGTGAAGATGTCAATCCTACCCAAACTGATTCAGTGCAATACGAATCAAAATTCCAACAGCCTACTTTATAGAAATAGAAATTACCAAATTCATTTGGAAGGGAAAGTGCACGCAAATAGTCAAAAGCACTCTAAGAAAGAAGAGCAAATATTATTAAACTAATGAATAAAGAATTTGCACTGTGAGATAATTCCTCATTAGCCAATATAAAACCGAAGAATGCAAAGTTAGGTGGTTCTGAATTTAGAAAAGTTGATTACAGCAGTAATTATGGCAGTGAGTCTACTTGCCTGTTCTATTATTCCTTCTATTATAGTTCATGGTAATAAAACCATAAGGATGGAGAAAATTTATCACAATTGAATGTAAATTTTAAAACAGCCAAATATAAAACCATGCCAAATCTTATACAATAAATAAGTTAAAAGAAAAAAGATTAGAAGGAAATACATTAAAATGCTAACAGATAATCTGTGGATGGCTGACATTTTATTTTTCACATTTCCTCTATTTTCCAAGTTCTCGTCAATGAACACATTACTTTTACAATCACAACAAAACTGAACAAAAAAAACATTATCATACAGTGCTAGCACTAAAGCTAATCCGAACCACTGTAATAATCAATTTTGTACTTTGTAGTAATACCACATAATTATAACTAATTTTTAAGAAATTTTCATTCCATAGTCATTAAGGTCTACTTATTATAGGGGATTTATAAGCAGTCTCTGCTGCTATCACTCTACCACCTTTTCTTTTAATCTTGGGAAGTGGTTCAGTATAGCGGACAGAACATCTTCCCTTCTTTACATTCAGACCGGAGTCTAAACCTCAGCTTTATCACTGTATAGTTTTATAATGCTGATTACATTACTTAACTCCATTGAATTCAATTTTTCTCATCTGCTAAGGGAGAATAATACCACCAATTAGAGATTTTTTAAAAAGTTCTATAACTTAAGTGTCTGGCATACCATAGGGTATAAATAAATAATAGATATTATTATCCATTAGAATATATCATCTGCTGGCTAGACTATAAGCGGACTATGATTATTTTGTTCACCATTGTATCCCTAGTCTGGCACTGAACTGGCACATGGTTTTCAAAAAATATGTGTCAAATCAATTGTTTTCACTTCCTTTTTCAGATAAAGCTATATAAGAATTTTAAGGGACTCTGAATCTCCTCCTAGTTACAGTAACTCTTTTAAGAGCTAGAAGAAGTCAAAAAGATTAAATCACACACCTTCATGTTATCCTATGGTAACAGAAAATAAATGAGTAAACAAGTAAGAGACAATTTCAGTTAAGATCAGTGATATTATTAGCCACTTCTAATAGCATTTAGGCCCATATTTTAAAATAATGTGCTATTTTAGACATCATCTACTGACTTCCTATTAAAATAGATGATGATTTAGCTGTTTACCGCCCCCCCCACCTCTCACCCCCTCCTCCCACTAATATTTTATCCCAATTTTGCTTAAATTGATCATAGTTTTTACATTATTATAATCAGGGAAATCTACTCACGTAGAGCTAAGAAATTCCTGTGATGATGTTTCATTACATTTTTTTTTTTTACTTTTCTTTATTAATGTTTCTATTCTTAATCCTTCCCATCAGACCTCTTATTTACCTCTGGATGGTTTTTGAAAAATATATGTATTTATTAGAGATTGTGAACTTATAAAACAATCATATATAATATGTAGAAATCCCATACAAATCCCCTCCACCAACACCTTACATTGTAGTGGAACATTTGTTACAGATTATGAGAGAACATTATTAGACTATTAATATTAACTACGGTCTAGCATACATTTGGTATATTTTTTCCATATACCTCCAATTATTAACACCATGTATTATATTGCACATTTGCTGTAGTTTAGGAGAGAACACTCTCATACTTGTACTGTTAACAACAGTCAATCTTCTATGACATGGTTCACTTTGTTATACATTTCCGTGTCTTATACAATGTATTCAAAGTGTACACTCAGTGGCTCTCACTTTCACCACAGAATTGTACAGTCATGACGTAGTAAATTTTTGAATGTTTTCTTTAGTCCCAAAGGAAAAAATCCCATACCCCCCTATAATTGACCCTTAGTGTTGATACAGTACCTTCTTTGACACTGGTGCTAGAATATTATAATACTGCTGTTAACTACAGCCCATAAGTTACATTAACTGTATTTTTCCCATGTATTACACATTGTAATAGTGATGTACACTAGCTCTAGTTCACAGAGGAACATTCTTGTATTTGTACTATTACCTACAATCCTTATCCACTTCTGGGTTCATTATGTTATTCAGTCCCTAGATTTTGCTCTCTAGCTTTCTCTCAACTGGTATTTACCTATTGATGGCTTTTTATTTCAAATGCTCATGCCTATCTATTGAGTCTTCTTTTACATGGAAAACTTTGTTTCTAGTGAGAAAAAGAAGTCTCCTTCCGTATGTCTTCCTGTTCCAATTTGAACTGGATGCTCATCAGGCAGATTTTTCACTGTGGTCTTATTTTTTGTTAAAAAGTCTTCCTCTAAAATACGAACAATTCCTTTAATAAAGAGATGTGTTTTTATAAGTAATCGCTAAAAGGAAATGTAAACTGATCTGATTTCTCACCCTATAGTTCAAATTAGATACTTGAACCTTAACCAAAAAGTGACTCTTCTGTATATACTAATCACAGGCAAAGCAACTGCAACATAGGATGACTATATAAATTATCAACCGAAACAAAACAATTCTGAGAGTGAATGGGGACAGTAATGATAATTATGCATATACCTGGTATAAGCATACACTGGTACTATCTAGGGCTATATGCAGAGACTGAGTCAAACAGCCAAACCAATCATCCTGTTACTTGGAATAACTTCTTAGAGGCTGAGCCTGTAAACTTAGAACTCCTCTCTTAGAAGAAAGACATATCCTACTATGCTAGAGCATAAAATATAGGTCATTATAAAGAAAAGAGAAGGTGGAAGGGATCATCAAATATAGAATACCATTTTAAGAGATTAATTCTTAGAAAGTTCCCCCAGCAAGCACACACACAATTATTTTAGAAATTCACATACTGTCTCTCTACTCAAAGAAAAGACACTACTATTATTATTATTCACCTAGTTTTTTAAAAGATAGAACTTGATAATTAGCTGGTAGTCTTCTTCCTCTTACTCAGAATTACTTCAACTAAAGAAATGGGAAACAGGTGAAGAATAGTTAGAAAGGAAATGAATTGGATTATAATCTTCTACCTAAAGTACCTGAACATGAGAAAAGAAATCACTAAATGCCCTTACCCATCCCAGAGTCTTTCTTGGTGCCATCTGATATTATATCTACATGATCTGAGTCCACATCATAACTGAAGAAATCATTCAAATAGGTCTTCGATCGTTGGCCACCAAACACATATAAACAACGATTTTTCTGGGAAAAAAATAAGGGCAAAGAAAGAAGAGAGAAAGTTGTTATTTTCATGAAGAATTCAGAATAAGTCTTCTAAAATTTAAACCTCTACAAAAGTAATTTTATGATAGATTCCAGGCAATGGAATATTATGCTCATGTAAGAGGAATAAGGAAGCTCTCTCTATACAGCCAAGAAGTGATCTCTAGGATCTTTAAGATATCCTGTTAAAGTAAAAAAGCAAGGTGCAGAATAAGGTATGCAAGGGTACTGCCTCTATGTAAGAAAGAAACAGGAATATGTGTCTGTGTGTGTGCGTGTGTGTTTGCTACTTTTTTCCAAAAAAAAAAAAAAAAAAAAAAACAAGAGAAATAAAATCCAAAAACTAATAAAAGACCTATATAGGGGAAAGGACAGAGCAAGATCTCTACAAATGTACTTTGTCTTACAGTTTGACTTCAGAATCATTTATGTTTTAATTTGATTAGAAAACAACTCAAAGGAATCTGTAAAAACTGAAAAGAAATTAAACAAACCTATGTATATATAAAGTTAGCAGCATACGTATATAACCACACAGAGAAGTAGTATTTCTAGTGATTTTAATTCATGTTGTTTTGACTGTCCACCCAAGTAGACTATAACCTAAATAAAAAATAATTAGAAAGCAACTTCAAAAAGCATTCAGTGGTTTTGTTGTTAGCTCTGTTTTTTAAAAAATTGTTATAGAGCAAGTAATACAATATTCATTAGGAAGTAGGATTTTCACCTTAAATGATACACAAACACAAAATCAATGACATTAAATAAAAACCCTTTAATCCTTAATATAAATTGGATATATCAGTATGAACTTGCAATTCATTTTTCTTTTACTAAAAAAAAATGTGCATATATGTATATGTATGTATATGTGTATCCTAACTTTCTTAATGGAAAAAAAAAATCTAGAAATAATGATAACCCACTAACAAAGAACATTCCCTACTCCCAGATTTTGTTCTCTAAACATTATTTTCCACTAAAATAATCAGACTTCTTGGAGAAATGGGCAAGTTCAAGGCTGGACTCAAAATGTTCAAGTTTAGTCTAGCACATTTATGCCTGAAAGCAAAGAAATTTTCAAAGACTACTTACTACGGTCATGTCAGGAGGACACAGAAGTCAATATGAAAGGGTTCTTACTGGCCAAAGATAGAGGAAAATTTAAACATCAAAAAGAATAATGACAGTACTGGATTAAACACATCAAATATATAAAAATCCATGAGTTCATAATAACATTTTTTTAAAAACTCAAACTCATTGGTCAACTTTGAAGTATCAACTCAATTTGAAAATTGGTAAAGGAAATGAGTCAAACAGTTAAACTGCCTATCCTAAACAATTTATATTTCAGGGCCACTAAACAGTTGATAAAGGAAATTTTTTAAATAGTAGAATCACAATTAATAAATGCAAAAGGAATGACTACAAAAACTACCACTTTATAAACCCTAATGAAATCTAAGCAACAATAATCAATGGCTGCTAAAACCCTTATATAGAAGGTTGACAAGAACCTTTATAATTTATAATTGATGAGGTTAATAACACCTGAACCCACCGAACAATTTTAACATCACCAAAGGTATAAGTAGACATTAAATGTCTCTTAATATGTTGTAAACATTAAGTATTCCTATACCTCTCCTAGTCCCACTGCCACAAAAAAGGAAAAGGAACGTAAAATCATGTCTCTGAATCTAACTACCAGTTTACAGGAAATACGGAGGATAGAGGAACATGTTTAAAAAAAACCATAAACTACTATGAGAATACTATTAACCAAATCCAGAAAGAAATTCTACAGCACAAATGATCCTGTTTCTCTAACAAATAAGTAAAAGGAGTGGGGGGAGAGGAGAGAAGGTGGTGTACTGTTATGAATTAAAAGATATGAAAGAGATATACAATCAAATGCAACCCATAAATCTTTTTATGGATTCTGACTTGAACAAACCAACTATAAAAAGGTATTTTTCAGTAAACCAGAAAAAAACGAATGCAGGCTGAATATTAAGTATTAAATTTTTTTGGTTGAGTATTATAATGGTATTGCAATTATGTCTGGGATCTGCTGTAAAATATTCCAATAATAAATTTTAAGAATAAACTTAAAAATCAAACAAATGACAAGAAAAGAAATGAAATGAAGTGAAATGTGGGGTAAATGTATAAAAAGTGAATCGTAAAATACTGATAACAACTGAATATGACAAGTGAAATGAAAAGTATTATTCTTGTCTCTCTACTTTGGTATATATTTACATTATTCTGTAATAATTTTTTTAAAGCTATGCTCACAGACAGAAGTCCAAGGTTCTCATTTGATAAGGTTAAATAAAAATTTGTAGGTTAATTTTGCTGATAAATTTTAATTCAAATTCTACAGAGTCAATTCATCACATTAAATGGCAAATAGTAGAGGGGAAAATAAGAAAACAAATAAAATGTTCCTTCTAATTATGAAGAGAAGTCAGTAAGTGGAAAGGAACAAGACAGGGAAATAGCTACAATACCTAAGCAGTAGAGAAGTTAGTAACAAGCTTATCTAGATTAGTATTGAGATGACAACTATTTAGGTTGATGGAAGATTCTCACAATTAGCAAACAGGTCACTGTTAAAGGAAGTTTTTGTTTCTCTGTATTTGCTACACTAAATATTATTTCTAGTAAAAAGATATGATACCCTAACGAAGAATTAGGTTTTACCACTTCTTTCCTATTGAGATATACATTACAAAATAACATAATACAACGTATAGAATATTCTTACTGAATGGAATAGCATGCAGTGTCCTATCCGAGACTGGATGTCCTCAGGCCCAGCATTACAGGAGTCTTCTCGAAGAAGTTTCCAGGTTTGACACTGACAGTTGAAAGCAAACAACCCACTGAATTGTGGTTCACTGGCTCTGCTGTCGTCTACGCTGCCATTACATGTCAAAATTCTACCACC
The DNA here is from genome assembly GCF_030445035.2 of Dasypus novemcinctus. NCBI lineage: Eukaryota > Metazoa > Chordata > Mammalia > Cingulata > Dasypodidae > Dasypus > Dasypus novemcinctus. The sequence continues at coordinate 110,237,904 of NC_080677.1, read as the reverse complement.
AAAGGTGTAGATCATGTGTTTTTCTGAGTCCATACACATCTATCAGAGCAAGGTTAAGAGATTGAATAGTTTTAGTTCATTCCTGTTGTACATGCTAAAACGAAACCAATGTGTGCAATTTAAGACTGAAAAAAAAATGAACTCTGTCCTCAAGGATATTAAATACCACCTCTGATTATTATTTGTGTATAATGCAACACTGTTCACCATCTGGCAGTGATTCAAGATGGATTTCTAAATATCTTTTCAGGTTGGTGGTTTTCCCAGTGAGAATAAAATGTGTTGGTTAAAGAGCTTTATGCTTTTTTGAAGCTGCACATGATGATACATGAGGTGTTGATTTATACCTAAAAGTGAATAATCATATTTTAAGGGTGAATACTTAATCAAATTCTCCATTTCATCCTCATACAACTCTCCTCTTTCTATTGAGGCCAGCTTCCTATTATTAGTGTGACCTCTTAAAAAGAGAACAAACGTGAGTAAGAGTGATGCAGCTAAATCTAATTCTCTGCATTTATTTCACAAAACTCTTCAAATTATGTCGTTACATTCTAGTAAAACAAAAATGATATTTGCAGCAATTAATTCCAAGACCAGTTTCCATGGTATGATGAATTTTGCTTCCTTTTAACACAATACTATAAATTTAATTTTCTTTGAATTAAGTGATGCAATTTGTGTCCAAAAGCCAAAATTGAGTCTTTCAATCTTTCAGTCTAACAAGATTATAGCTTTCCATGAAAATATCTTTAAGAAAGCTTACAGGGAAATGGACTTGGCCCAGTGGTTAGGGCGTCCGTCTACCACATGGGAGGTCCACGGTTCAAACCCCGGGCCTCCTTGACCCGTGTGGAGCTGGCCCATGCGCAGTGCTGATGCGCGCAAGGAGTGCCATGCCACGCAGAGGTGTCCCCCGCGTAGGGGAGCCCCACACACAAGGAGTGCACCCGTAAGGAGAGCCGCCCAGCACCAAAGAAAGTGCAGCCTGCCCAGGAATGGCGCCGCCCATACTTCCCGTGCCGCTGATGACAACAGAAGCGGACAAAAGAAACAAGACGCAGCAAATTGACACAGAAAACAGACAACCGGGGGAGGGGAGGGAATTAAATAAAAATAAAATAAATCTTTAAAAAAAAAAAATCTTTTTTAAAAGATTTATTCATTTATTTATTTCTCTCCCCTTGCCTCCCCACCCTAGTTGTCTGTTCTCTGTGTCTATTTGCTGCATCTTCTTTGTCCACTTCTGTTATTGTCAGCGGCACGGGAATCTGTATTTCTTTTTGTTGCGTCATCTTGTTGTGTCAGCTCTCCATGTGTGCGGCGTCATTCTCAGGCAGGCTGCACTTTCTTTCACGCTGGGCAGCTCTCCTTGTGTGTGGGGCTCCCCTACGCAGGAGACACCCCTGTGTGGCACGGCACTCCTTGCGCGCATCAGCACTGCGCATGGGCCAGCTCCACACGGGTCAAGGAGGCCTGGGGTTTGAACCGCCCACCTTCCATGTGGTAGACAGACGCCCTAACCACTGGGCCAAGTCCGCCACCTTTACAGAGCTTCTTAACAGCCATTTGTCATGAGACAGTACATAAGGATCAAATTCTATTTCAAAGATTATATAAGTCCATAAAGCCATAGTTGGGAATTTTTGAACGAGTAGCATTTATATTTAAAAAATAAATTTTTAAGGGAAACAAAACATCTATTTTTTCCCTAAAACACAAGCACTAGCCATTATATGTTCAATTCTCTTTTTCCACTATACTTCTATTTACCTATTTTTTAAAGTTGCTTTTAGTAATAAGATATTTTAATACTTTTAAAGTTTTCTTTAAAAGTTATTACTAAAAAGAAAACATTGAAGCATTTCCTAACCTTTCACCCCCACTAAAAAGGTCTATCTCATGAAAATCTACTACTCACCAAGAGTGAAATATTGGCAAATATGATTGAAAAGTTGAGATGTACTGGACTATGGCACTCCAAAGAAAGTGTTCTCATTTATAATCATAAAAATGATAATATTAAAAACAATCTATATGCAACTTACATTCAGTATGGTTCAATTCAACTCCTACATTTCTGTCTAGGGCTTCAATGAAACTGGGTATTATTACCCTGTCCTAAGTACTTAAGGCTCAAATCCCTCTAAACATCTGGGAATTGTGCTGAAAATCCTGAGGCTCATCAAATAAGCCTATTTCCACTTTCACAGATTCATAATTATTTATCAGAGATGAAGTATAAAACAAGTCAAGCCAAGAAGGGAGTAAGATAATTGTATTAGCTTAGTAATTCTATCCCAAACCTTACAAATAGTATATAAAACAGAAACAACTTATTTCTTCAGCTAGCTATCTCTAAGCTTAGCCCTTACCTAGATAAAATATTCAGTTTCAATGAGGGGCCATTATCAAGCAACGAGAAGTTCTAATCACTCCAGGAAACTTTACGCTATCATCAGTTTATGGTTTCCTTTTAATTTTTGATCTCTACTTACTTGATTTTTTACTTGTTTTTTAGCTTTTAATCTATGAAAAATGTTTCTGAAAAGCAAATGGCTTATTAAACTCTTCAAGAAAGTTTTCTTGAGTTTTACGTTTAAATATTTGTTTTTTAAAATTGTTCTGTTTTTTCTTCTTCAAAGATTATAAATATATGTAGAGAAGCGGACTTGGCCCAATGCATAAGGGCCTCCGCCTACCACTTGGGAGGTCCGTGGTTCAAACCCTGGGCCTCCTTGACCCGTGTGAAGCTGGCTCACGCATATAGAGCTGATGCGCTCAAGGAGTGCCGTGCCATGCAGGGGTGTCCCCCGCGCAAGGAGTGCGCCCCATAAGGAGAGCCGCCCAGCGTGAAAGGAAGTGCAGCCTGCCCAAGAATGGTGCTGCACACACGGAGAGCTGACACAACAAGATGACGCAACAAAAATAAACACAGATTCCCGGTGCCGCTGATAAGGATAGAAGCAGTCACAGAAGAACATACAGTGAATGGACACAGAGAGCAGACAACTGCGGGGGAGGGGGAGGGAGGAAGGGAAGAGAAATAAATAAAAATAAATATTTAAATAAATAAATAAATATATGTATGTTAGCGCTCCTTTTCCTGTCTTTTATATCTATAACTTCCTGGTTAATGTTATATCTTTGTTTTATTTGCTTTTCTTATTTCTATCTTATATGACTCTTACCAGTTTTTCTTTATACTTTTTGTATTTTAATCTTCATTTCTGAAAACAATGTTTTTCCTCAAATTCTTTCATAAGTTACACAATCCAGTTTTACCTGTTCCTATTACCTGACCATCTTGTTTGGATGCCTGAATTTATGTTCTGTAGTCTTTCTTCAGAGCTTGATACTTCATTAAGTCATTTAATTCATTTGAGAATATTGGGATATAATTTTTATCTGCTGCTGTGTGAAGGGAAGTTTTACAGTCCTTTTTCCTTTTTTTTTTTAGAGTACTTCTGTAAGTATTTGATAATTATTGCAGTTTTTGTTTTTCATTTTCAATTGAGCTGAATTCACCTTGACTAGCTAGCTTACCAAAAGGTTCTGATGAAAGAGGGATGTTTCCTGCTCAAGGATGTCCTCCTCTGTTGCTTATGACTGAACAGTTTCTTCAAAACATGATTTTCTGTGAAGCCATGCCTTTTCAACTCCATGAACCTCATCTAGTTAGGAGGGCTTCTGATTCTAGCTTTGAGCTCCCACAATTCCTTCAATGACCATTGCAAAACGAGTCAATGTCTCTATGTGTCTTGGTATTTCCCTCACTTTTACAAGATGGTACTTTCTGATGTCTAATACCTCTTGGCATTTCTGAGTGTTACTTCACTGACATCCACTGATTACTCTGAGTTCAACCTCTACCCTGCTCATGACATTTCTCACTGTGATATACCACTGCTGGGCTCCCTCTGTATTCCCATTCACCACTATTATACTGTTGTGGGTTATAACACAGAATCTGGGCATTTCGGTTGTTTTCAGCTAAGCTTAAAAGGAATTGCGAGCTGTAGCTTTTCTTTGGCTCTTGGTTTTGTTAATAGTTTATGTTCTTTTTTCCTTTTTAAAGTTCTCATTATTTCTGAAAATTGCACAAAGTAAAAGAGAAAGCTTCAAAACCAAGCTACCCACTATGAACTCCTTGAATTTTAAATATTTAAAATATGTTAAAATACAAAATAGCAAATTCACTTTTAAACTTCTCCATGCCTCCAGCTTACTCATGTTCTTAAATCTGATCATTAAGTGTTAAATCATGAAGTGTCAGGAACACTACAAGTAATTCTGGAGTAACTGCCAAATTATACCTTAATCTGCACGAAACTGAATAGAAAATGGAAACATACAGATCATGTAATTTGCTCAAGGTCACAGAGTTTGGTTGTTGACTGCATTAGGACTGAAAACCTGACTTCCTGACCCCTGGATTAGTATTTTGCTATGCCATCTAATGATCCAACTTTCAAAAAAACATCCTATTTCTACCAATGTCAAGAGACAGAGGCTAAACACAAAGATTCTATGTGCAGCAGTTAGACTACCCCTAAACTAATTCTTTTTTCAACCTGTAAAAATAAAGACATGAACATTTTATGTAAAGAAAATCTGTAACCACTCGAGAGAAGAAAATAAACTGTTTCCCTAACAACGCTCTTTTCCATTTATCTCCTGATGCTCTGTTTTTAAAAGATCAGAAGCCAGCCTAATTTTTGGTGTAGTTCTTATTTTCTACATGAACAAACTGAGGATGTCAGCAGGTATGTGCATTGCTTTACCAAGCTCAGTTATGCAGAGGCAGCACAACTTCCAAATTCAATGTGGGGAATAGTTTGGAGACTAATGCTTTTGATTTCCCATCTACAGCTTACTTAATAGACATACACCCACTCTTCCTTTTCCTTACCACTGTTTTAAAACAATTACTTGTTAATATAAATATAGCAGTATGGCAGTTTTAAAACAAAGAATTAAAATTCTGTGAAGACACATTAAATAAAGACTTGGGTTTTAACTGTAAGATAAGATTTTAAAGCTAACCCACATTCCTCTAGCACCACTTAACCATTTCCCAAGTACTAGCTAATGCTATGCTCATCACTGCAGTGTTACAGATTTTTTAGTCTTTTTCTCCTTACAACAAAAAAACTTCTGACGTGTTGAATCAGTCAAGTAAAACTACATGTAGAATTTAAAGTGGTTGCTGTTTTGGTTCAGTTACTGACCCAAACGAAATCGATCTGTAATAATTACTGAAAGACAGATGAAGATGAAAATTACTATTACGGGGATGATGATGAGCACTATATGCATATTAATATTTAAAAGGTTTACAATTTTACATTTGCCAGTATTATGTTTTCTCTTTGTGCTGAGCTTAAACTTAATTCAGTATATGTCAAATACATAACTATATTTATTTGTGATTATAAAAAAAGTTAATATATATCACTGTAATTGGAAGGAAAGCTCTAAATGTCAAACTCTAAAACTCATTATATGGTGATTTTAAATTTCTTCCAGGAAAGTAAAATAATAAAAGAGCAAGTTGTTACGGCTGTAATTTTTGGACATTTACCACAAATCCAAATTTAATTATTTCTCCTAATGGACATCTACTCTCTCCACTAAAGTTTTTGTAAATTAACAAATATTCTGAGATCTTAATATTTCATCCTGCACCAAACAAGAGAAAAAGATTTTAAAGGATACCATCATCCTTAATGAAATAATAGTTATTTTATTATCTGTCATAGGTAATAACTTATCATAACATCTGAAATAGACCCTAAGAGCAAGGGTTACTGTGCATTTATTAATTCAACCAATATTAATCTGTGAACCAAACCTGATGATCAAACACCAATTTCGGTCCTCCATCAGCAGCAGTATCCTCACTTAGTAACATCCATGTGTTTGTGTCAATGTCATAACGATAGAAGTCACTTTTCAGAGATTTGCTGTTCCTCACAGAGGAATCCAAATAACGTCCCAAAGTGTAGATCTGCCTTCGTTGAATGTCAATGCACATTTTATGACATGATCTGGCACTAGGACCATTCTACGGAAAGCAAAAAAAATAGGAAAAAAAAATTCAAAGAACAAATTTAAAAAGTAAAGATTAAATGCTCTTTCTTGAGGACTTTTAAAAAGGTCTGCTCAAAAACTCTCATCAAGTCATCAAATTTGAGTCCAATATGAAGCCAATATGAAGCTTACATCTTTAAAGTAAAGCAAAAGATATAAAGGCTCAAATCTTTATATATACTAGGAAAAACAAGACAAACTGTTCTGTACCCTATGGCATTGTTTATAATACTTACACAGTTTCTATTGCCTTGCATTTTAGTCATTTGAGCACATAGCTTAATTACCTATTACACATCAAACTGTTTAAAAGACAGGTTTGGCCTCTCAAACCGTTTTTTATAATTCTCACTGGGACCTAGCACAAACAGGTACTCTAAGAATATTTAGAATCACTTAATTTCACAACCAGAAGGAACCTTAATAAAACCTCTAGTTTAATTTTCTCCTTTTAAAGATGTGAAATTTAAGGCCAAAGTAGAATGATACAATCCTTAAAGCTGGTGTGAGGTAGTGGGAGAAGCAGAATGACGATCCAAATCTTTGACTTCTTCAACTTCATCCTTTTTATTATAAAAAATTAACTTCTGATTGAATAAATAATAATACATCTACATTGACCAACTAGGGAACAACGTAAGGAACAGTATACTACCACTAAAAAATATTTACTTAAGAACACATCTATTCCAGGACTGAATAAAAGATTTTAAAAAATATTGTGGTACAGTCAAAAAAGAGTTCATTTTTTAAAAAATAGAAAAGAAAAAAAGTAAAAAAAAAAAAAAAAAAAAGAAGTGCAATTGAGCAGAGTTGGATTAGTTGAAAGGGGGGAAAGGGGAAACTAATACTAAACATTTGCTAAGTTTGATCAATATGAATGTTTCATTACACCATTATAACAATCCTGTGAAGAAATATCAGCATTTCAGAGAGTAAGTAATTTACTCATAGTCACAAAACTAGGAAATAAGAGTAGAGAATCTAAGCCCCAGTGTAACCAGTGCCTCAAACATGTTCTTTCCATTGTTCAAAATCATTTTTCCAGAACATAAGAGAAGCAAAGCATATATGCACTTGTGGGTAGTCAAGACTGAGAAGAAGAGTTTCTCCTGCAAAAATAATAGAGTTGAACTGTAAGACAGACATAGGAAGCTTGGTGAATGACTGGAAGAGACTGAAAATAATCTTATAGGCAATAAAGAACTATTATGGCTTCCTCAAAAAGTAGTGTTATCGAAGAGTAATCTAGCAATATTATTTAGATTAAATATAGGAATGAAGGTATTAGGCAGGAAGAACAGTTTGACAAATTAGTGTTATTAAATCAAATATTAAGTTGATTTGAATCTGGACTTTAGTAGTCACACTAATTACTATTTTAAAATTTGTTCTTAAAGATTTGTGTCAAAGAAAACCTTTGGCAGATAAAGTAAAAATTTTATATAAGAAAGGATTTCCTCCATAATTGAATAATCTCAAAAACAAAGGTACAGTAACGTACAATAAATATATGCAATTCCTAGAGTTTGGAATTTGAAATTTTAATAGAATAGTAACATTATATACAGACCAATATTTCTCACGAACACAGACAAAACTAATCTTTAACAAAATATTATCAAATATAATGCAGCAATATATAAAAAGGATAATATTGGATACTATTTCAGCGGTAAATTAGTACAAGCACTACTTAAATGATGAATAAATTATACAGAATAGAAACTAATGCATTAGAAAATACCAAAAATATAGAAAATTAACAAAAGCTTCTTCTTGAAAAGATTAATAAAATTATAAACCATTAGCAAGACTAATTTTTTTTAAAAGGGAGAGAAATACCAAGTGCCAGTATCACAAATGAAAGCAGAAATATCACTGCAGACTCTAGAAATTAAAAGGAAAACAGAGAACTATCATGAAAAATCTGGGTAAAATTCAGCAACACAGATAGATTGATTATATTCCTTGAAAAAAATCTTACCAAAATTGAAATGAGATGAAAGGGAAAATCTGAAGTCATGAGATGTACTGAAAAACTGAATTCATAAATTAAAAGGTTCCCAAAAGAAAATTCTAGTTCCTAATATTTACACCAGTAAATTTTATCAAATATTTAAAGAAGAAATATTGTCAATTTTACATAAAATCTTTCAGAAAATAAAGGAGGAAGGTATTATCCTAACTTATTTTATGAGGACAACATAACATTAAAGTCAAGTAATATTAGCGAGGGGGAGGAGGAGGAGAAAGAGAAGAGGTGGAGGCAAAAGAGAAGGAGAGATGAATTATAGGCTAATATAGCTCATGAACATAGGCATAAAACTAATGTTTAACAAAATATTATCAAAGAGAATGTAGCTATATATAAAAAGGATACCATTTCATGACCAAAAGGAGTTTAATCTCAGGAATGAAAAGCTGATTTTCACATTTGAACATCCAGGTAATTCAAAGAGAAAAAAAACATATAATTAAGTCAATTATGTAAAAAAAAATTATGTACAAAAAGCATTTGATAAAACTGAATACATATTCATGATAGAAACTCATAGCAAACTAGAAAGAGAAAGGAACTTCCTCAGTCTGACAAAAGACATATAAAAATCCCAAGTCCAATTTTTCATTTAACAGTGAAACATAAAATACTTTCCTGTTAAGATTTATAACAAGATAAGGATGTCTATTCTCACTACTTCTAATTAACATTGCAGTGGGAGTCCTAACCAGCGCAGTCCTAACCAGTCAATAAAAAATAAAACAAAAAATAAAAAAGGAAAATAGTGGAAAGGAAAAAATAATACTATAGACTCTCTTCAAAGATGACAAGACTGTTTAAAAGATCATCAAAAAATAAACTTTTAGAAATAATAGTTAGCTAAGTCACATGATACAAAGACAAGTTTCAAAAACGATTGTACTTCTCTATATTAGCAGCTAACAACTGGAAAATAATATACTGGGATTAATTTAATTAATTAAAAAAAAATTATCCAAAGCCTCTAACCTGAAAATTTCAAGTGCTGAGAGATAATGAAGCCCAAAGATTAAACCACATTCATGGATTAAAAAATTCAATATCATTAAAAAATTCAATATCATTAAGATATTGATCTCTCCAAATTATTTATAGATTCATCACATTCCCAATCATAATCCCAGCAGTTTTAAAAACTGAAAATATGATTGTAAAGTTTATATCAAAATGCAAAGGACCTAGAAGAAACTAAACAATTTTGAAAAAAACTGAACAAAGAGGTTTTACATTACCTGATCTTATGATTTATTATAAGGCTACAATAATCAAAGAAGTGTGATTCTGGTGTTAAGAACAGACCAAACAATCAAGAAGAAACTAGAGTCCAAAACCAGATATACTTCTATGATCAACTGATATTTAACAAAGGTGCCACAGCAAATTTAACATGGAAGTCTTTAACAACTAGATATCCATATGGAAAGACATGAACCTCAACTCCTACTTTACACCATACACAAAAATTAGATCATTGATCTAAACTTGAAAGTTATAACTATAAAGCTTTTACAAGAAAAAAATAGGAAAATAACTTTGAAAATAGAATTACACAAGGTCAACACTATTTTCATTAGTATACAGTCAACTTTTCCAGAGGCTACATGACTTATGCTATAGCAATAGATTGAATGCAGAAGCAGACATCAACCCAGCTTTCTCCCAATAAGCCAAATAAAAGGATTCAGAAAATTATAAAAAATAATGCTCCCTGAAGTATGATGGCTGCTTTAAAGAAAAGCACCTATGTGACTGTTTGAATTTTGAGTTAACCTAGCTAGTTTTTTTTCATGGAACACCATTTTGCTTGAAAGAACTGATGATCAAATTATGGTTACTCAGATGTGGACATTGGCAGACATTTTTCTCAAAAATGAATGAATACAAAGAAAAGAACTGACACAATTTGTTGACAATGATAACACAAAACTTTTAAGCAAATATTAGAATTCATAAAACTTGCATCTGCCACTGTAATCTTGATAGTTTTCCAATATTTAAAAGACATTCCTAATGAGATTGATGGTGGTATTAACAAATGTGTTTTTAACCTATTGTATAATAAAAAATGTTAACATTTTGAAAATGTGCATAACTCAGAGATCCAATATTTTCCAGCTGACCAACACATGATGTTACAAAACAATGTATGAGTAAAAGATTTATTTGGAGACAAAGATAGACCAATTTAGAAGAATACAAAAAGTTTACTGGTATGGTTTCAGAATCTACAATTCAACTACCTACTTGTCAATTTTGGGGTGGGAACAAATATAAACAATTATCTGAAAAGACTACTAAAATACTATTCTCCTTTCCAAAAACATCTACTCGAGAATGAATTTTCTTCATATATTTCACACAAAATAATATTTCACAAATGATAAAATGCAGAAGTGGATAAGAAACCATCTGTCTTCTAGTACGCTAGATATTAAAGAGATTTGCAAAAATGCAAAACAACCATTCTTCTCACTAACTTTTTGTTTTGGAAAATATTCATTTTTCATAAAAATGTTATTTATGGTAACATGTAATAGGCTTGCTATTTAAAAATATACTTAAGGAACTCAAATTTCGAATATAGTAATTTTTAATAGATATACTCCATATAAATTGAGGCCCCCAAAAAGGGCTTTTATTTAAATGTGTAAAGGGATCCTGAGACCTTAACATTTGCAAAACATCAGTAAAATTAAATGCAACAGAAAGAACCATATCTAACTCTTTTCTACTCTATAATTCCATGAATGAATTCAGAAATATCTGAGAAAAAAAGAAACAGTATTAAAAAAAAATGACTAAAGGACATTTCCCTATTCTCCCTTAATAAAAACCTATAATGCAGCTTTTCCAAGATATCCCTTACTTTAAATTTCAGTTTCATTAACAATTACATCTTGGGAAACAGACTTTGGCCCAGTGGTCAGGGTGTCCGTCTACCACATGGGAGGCCCGGGGTTCAAGCGCCCCAGGCCTCCTTGACCCATGTGGAGCTGGCCCATGCGCAGTGCTGATGCGCGCAAGGAGTGCCGTGCCACGCAGGGGTGTCCCCCGCGTAGGGGAGCCCCACGCACAAGGAGTACACCCATAAGGAGAGCCGCCCAGCGCGAAGGAGGCAGCAGCCTGCTGAGGAATGGCGCCGCCCACACTTCCCGTGCTGCTGACGACAACAGAAGCGGACAAAGAAACAAGACGCGGACAAAGAAACAAGAAGCAGCAAAAAGACACAGAAAACAGACAACCGGGGGAGGGGAGGGGAATTAAATAAAAAAATAAATAAATCTTTAAAAAAAAAACACAACAAAAACAATCACATCTTATAGCCACATTAGAATAAAAAACTGCACAAAACATTTAATTTATATGGTTAGCCTTCAAAAAGAATACTAAAGGAATTGTATTGGAGTTAATTAAAGTGGCATTCTTGGTGTAACTACTTTAAAGAAAAGTAATTTTTTTTGAGCCAATGAAAACTTACTTACATTTCTAAATGAATATTTAAAATAATTATCCTTTAAAGAGCTGAGCTATTTTATTATCTTCACATCTCCTAAACATATTACTGGATATATTCTTCACTTAAGCAAACTAAATTAAATTAATTTTGTTTTTAAATTGTATATTATGCTTTAAAAATACATACCCTGAAGTATCATCAAACAATAACTTGTACTCACTGTTACAGAAAATAAAATTAGATACATGAAATACTAACTGTTCAATTTTGGGAAGGATGAGTATTTGTGCTAAATTCATATACTAGAATTCAACTCATAGGTAGATTAACAAAAAGTAGTTGCCCCTGTGAAGAAAGTAATAATATGCAATAATAAATCTGAATTTCAGTTCTAGGTAGTATCACTACTTACCTCTAGTGATTTTAAAATGTAACAGAAATAAAGTGTTCTCATTACAATAATCTCTATACTTTTCAGTACTACTCTTAAAATAATTATTAATTGCATTCTCAATATTATTTATATTGTATATAAATATATGTGTATGGTGATAAATAAACAGCTAGTTATCTACCCACACCCAATTTTAAAACTAAAACATTAATATTATCTTTGAAGCCCCCTTTAAGCACCCCTCAAAGTAACCACTCTGAATTTTTATCTATTATTTCTGCCTTTTCCCTTAACTTGCCTTATGTATCTATTCACTAAAGAATATGTGCCACATACTTAAAATATATATAAACTCTACAGCACATGATACATGCCTTTAAGGAATTCAGAATCTAGTTAGAGAAATAGGAATATATATACATCAGTACAATAATCCATTCCAGGAATAAAAAATCTTAAGTGGGCACAAAAAAAGGACACTTATAATTCTGCTCGGGAAGTTCAAGCAAGGCTTCCTGGAGGAAGTGAAGTTTGAACTTCATTTCAAAGAATAAGTAGGTAAAAGGTATAGGAGGGAAAGAATGGGTAGAAGGAAGGCAGCATTAATTCCAAACAGGGAAAACAATATTGCCAAAGCACACAAGTGAGAAAGTTGAGTAATTCTACCAGCCACACGTATAAATGGCACATAAATAGGAGACGAGGCTGGAAAAGTACATGGGTACAAACCCATGATGAGAAGCAAATATACTCTAACTAAAAGGAATGGAAGTAGACAGTTGCTCTGTTATTATTTGCTTTGCTGTTGTTGTTATGATTATTATTGACACTGCTCTGTCCTTTGACAGTGCCCTCCACCCCACCCACCCACAATGACTCTGGACTTGGTTACATAACTTCCTTTGGCCAATGAGGCAATAACATATTTGATGGCTTTCTCATGTCTACATCATTTTCCTTGCAGCCTACCTCTGTCAAAAGCACAAGCCACAGCTAGCCTACAAAATGAGCAAGTATCTAGAACAGAAGAAGTAATCCTAAGCTGAAGCCATTCTAGACCAGCTGACTCCAGATACAAACAAGTGAGCTCAGCCAAAACCTACAGAATGACCCAGCCAACCTGTACACTTGTCAGCAAAGTAAGTGCTTACTACTGTAAGCCACTGGCATTTTGTGGGTATTTATAATGCAGCGATAGCTAAGAACAGAGACTGAAGTGTTTTAGGCAGAAGTGTCATGTGACCAAATACGCTTTTTAAAGACAGTGCTGATGAACAGGAAATAGATATAGGGGTCAACAGAAGCAAAAAAAAAAAAAAAAGTTTAAGTAAGAAACCACAAAGCTGGAATTAGTGACAAGAGGAATACAGAAGAAAAGACATTTGAAATGTAATACTGGGTACTAACGCTGTTAGAATTTAGGCACAAATTAGATAAACCAATGAAGGGGAATGTGGTAGTTTGGAGATTTCAGCACCCCAGAAAAGCACATTCTTAAGTATAATCCATTCCTGTGAGTGTGAACTCATTGTAAGTAGTACCTTTTTTTATGAGATTACTTCAGTTAAGGTGTGGCCCACCTTAATCAGAATGGGTCTTTTTCTCTGCTCCAAAATGGGTCTTAATCCTATTATTGGAGTACTTTATGTAGAATGAAATTCAGACAGAGAGAGAAAGAAAGTCACAAAGGGAGGAGCCAGAAGCTGAACATCAAGAGAGAGACCAGGAATCACTACAATGTGCCATGCCATGTGACAACTTAAGGACCAAGGATCCCTGGTAGCTAGGCCCAGAAGGCCACAGTATTTGGGAAGAAAGCATCACCTTGATGATGCCTTGATGTGTACATCTATCTTAGTCTCAAAATGTTGAGCTAATAAATTCCCATTGTTTACGCCACCCCTTTGCTTGGTATTTTCTTAAGCAGCCCAGGAAACTAAAAGACAGGGAAGATTTGAGGATGACTCCTAAGCTTAGTGTAAGAATAATTATGGATGCAATCAACCTAGATTTTAAAATATTTAGGAGGAATAACTTCGGTATTTTTAAAAATCTGTCTTTGTTTTTGTTCAATAAGAAATGATCATTTCAGAAAATGGTACTGTAGCAGTTATTTTTCAAATTCTACTCAATTTATTCATTTTTAAAAAAAATATTACATTAAAAAAATATGAGGTCCCCATTCGCCCCCCACCGCCCCCACTCCACCACTCCCCCCCCAGTAACACTCTCCCCCATCATCATGACACATCCATTGCGTCTGGTGAGTACATCTCCGGGCATCGCTGCACCCCATGTCCCGTGTTCCACACCATGGCCCACACTCTCCCACGTTTCATCCAGTGGGCCATGGGAGGACATACAACATCCGGCAATTGTCCCTGGGGCACCACCTAGGACAACTCCAAGTCCCGAGAATGCCTCCACATCTCTTCTCTTCCTCCCCTTCCCCGCACCCAGCAGCCACCATGGCCACTTTTTCCACATCAATGCCACATTTTCTCGATTATTAACCACAATAGTTCATGAATAGAATATCATTAAATCCACTCTGATCCTTACTGTATTCCTCCTTCCTGTCGACTGTAGCAGTTTGATATTATTTATGATTTCCAAAAAAGAAGGATTATGTTTGTAAACTGGTCTGTTCCTCTTTGACTGTATTAGATTCACCTGAGATATCTTTGATTAAATTAGCTGTTACAATTAGGGTTTGATTTGACCATGTAAACAGGGCATGACTCAGGGTTGAGATCCCGCCCCCTTGGTGCACTGGTATAAATGGACACACACAGAAAAAGACACAGGAAGAGAGAGAGCTCCATAGACGCCAGAGAAGGGAAGGCTCAAGCAGCTAAAGCCCAGGGAGAGCTGAGCCATTTGCCTGATAGTCTGCAGCTGAGCAGCTAAGCAGCAGAGAAAGCCTGGAAAGAAACCAGCCCTATGCCAGTCTGATACAGGAAGTCCTGAGAGACAAGCCCTATGCCAGTCTATAGCTGAGAACAGAATAAGCTGGGCTCATGGAGCCTTAATAGGAAGAAGGAAGGAGAGACCAGGAAGAGATCATGCACCATCTTGCTTCAAAATGTGGCAAGTGACTTTGGTGAAAAAGCAGCCTTGAGTTGGACTCTTTAGGGCCTTGAAACTGTAAGTTTTTACCCCAAATAAATACCCTTATAAAAGCCAACAGATTTCTGGTACTTTGCGCATCAGCACCCCTTTGGTTGACTAAAACAGCTACTTCAATACTGAAAAATGAAGGCTATTTTTACATACATCTACCTGAGGCAGTAAAGAGAAATAAGAATTTTAAGATATATTTGTAAAGATTAAAAAATGATTAATCCCTGGAACACATGGATTATGCAAAAACTCAGTATCCTAATATTAAAGACACAGCACCAGATCTTTTTGAAATGACCTCCCTAAATTAAAATCAGTGGGTACCGGGAGGGGGGTGGTATATGGGAACCTCTTATGTTTTTCAATGTAACATTTTTTGAGATGTATGTATCTTCAGAAAAATACAATTTACAAAAATGAGATTGGGGGGCTGGGGAGTGGGTAATATGGGAACCTCATGTTTTTTAATGTAGCATTCTTTATGATCTATTAACTTTAACAAAAAAGTGTTAGATAAAAAAAAAAACAGTGGGTACTGAATTAGGTCTCCTCCAACCCACCATTTGCTACATCTACAGGTCTCTTATAGCTCTATTTTTCAACTTGTAATCTGAAACAGCTTAAAGGGAGGTTGCAGTTAAGATGTTCTACAAAAATATGAAAAAATAAATGAATTAATATCCACCTTATCCCACTTTATAATCATGCAGTTGTTTAACTCTAAGCCATAAACCCAAACCATAGTTGTCTCTCATTCACTATGGAAATGTTTTATATAATATACATATAGACACACAAATATGCATATATATACAATTTTAACTGAAATATTATTTATAAAAACTGATACATAGTGAGGAGTCAGAACATCAATAGCATATTCCCCCACAGAATAATTCAAAATAAGCTGAACAATCAAAACAAGAGTAGAGATGGTATGATGGTTTGAAGCAATTTAGAATACAGAAAAATCATATTCTTAAAGCTAAGCCATTTCTGTGGGCTTAAACCTACTGTAAGAAGGGCCTTTTAATTAGGTTACTTCAGTTAAGGTGTGACACAGTGGGTCTTAACCTTCTTATTGGAGTCCTATATATAAGAGAATAAAATTCAGAGAGACAGCCACAGAAACAAGCAGCAGAAAGAAAACCATGAAAGCCAGAAGCTGTAAGCAAAGCCCAGAAGAAAAGGGAAAGACCAGCAGATGCTGCAATGTGCCTTGCCATGTGATTTCAGGACTCAGGAAGGAGTCCAGGATCACTGGCAGCCACTCTTCAGGGAGAAAGCATTGCCTGATGATACCTTGATTTGGACATTTTGACAGCCTCAGAACTAAAAGCTTGTAAGCTAATAAATCCCCATTGTAAAAGCCAATCCATTTCTGGCATATTGCGTTTTGGCAGCCTAGTAAACCAAAGCAGATGGCAAGGACAAAACAAAGGAGATAGTTACACATTTACATTTCTAGGCTAAAGTGGTTACAAAACTAAATGATATTAGAAACCCCATTCCTATTTCACTCTATGATATAAATTAGTTTTTGAACTAGTAGTTGAAGAACCAGGGATAGAAGGTGGAACACAAGAATACTTAAAACAAATTTGTTCACCACAATTCTGCTACCACTGCTGATAGACATTAGAAGAGAATACAAATTACTCAGAAAAAGGAGTGTACACCCACACCCCTATCATAATACAGACATAGAAAAATCTGAGAACTTGCCTCTTTCTCAGTGTCTCTAGAGATACATGTCCATTGGTTCTCCTTCACACTGTATGCCCAGAAGTCAGCAAGATCTTGTGTTCCATCCCAGCCACCAAACAAATAAACGGTCTCTATGAAAATTAGAAAATATGAATAAAATAATCTTAAGCACATACATACACACACACACAAAAAACATAGGCACAAACCAAACCTAGTTAGTGGTTTCTAAGATAACTTAAGAACATACCAAAAAAAAAAAAGGTACACCTAAATAATGAGATTTGTATACTGGTAACTTTCTAAAATAGATACTAGACTAGTATTTCCCAAATGTTAAGACATGGAAAGGTTGTTGCAAAACCACTATCTTGAGAGATCTATAAAAATACAGGTAAGAAGACGGCATTCCCCAAGATTCTGATTCTATGACTTTAGTGGGCAAAAATATTTTTTAAAAAGTATCCCAGGTCAATCTGATGTGCACCTAGTTTATGCACAGGGCAATGAAATGTTTACATTTACTTGTTTCTTAATAATGCAGTTTCAGATTATGATGAATAGAAGCCCCAGAGGAATATATTATATGAAATACACATAACAATGTTCCTGAAAGAGCTTGACATTAAAACTGGTTTCTCTCTATTACATAAAACAATGGTTAAATCTAGCAATAAGTTCTATATAAATATTTTAAGAATAAAGTTATGCACTGCGCTGGTGTTTTCATGGAAATTTGGGGAAATTTTTTCCAAATGTATTGTGGTAGTTTTAACTCCTCAGAAATCAATCTTTCAGTCATTCCAAGAATTTGGTCTCGGCTATCCCTGAAATGTCTATTATATTCACAGATTTTTATCACTGTGACAAAACTAATTTCTTGCTCAGTGAATCTTTATATATAACACTAAGCATCATCAATCCTTCTTTTCTTTATATAGTAATAGTGCCTTTCCTTTCTTCAAATACATTCCCTCATTGTAAACTGCTTATGTCTACTGGTTACAAAACACCACCACCAATTTTTTTTTTAATTAAATAAGACAATTCAGGAGAACTATAAAGCCCATCTACCATCTAATCAACATGTCTTGGACATGTGTAGACTGCCATCTGAGTTATGTCCCATCACAAAGGGTTAGATTTCAAAGTGCAGCTGGGAATAATGTTATACCATTTAAGAAACCTCTCATCATTCATAGAGTTGGGCTGTCTTCTAAAAGTTTTTTGCCATGTTTTCATAAAAATATCAAACTTCAAGTGAATTTTCTAAGTGAAACTCCCATTCTATTCTCCAATAATCAGAGGAAATCTAAATAATACTTCATTGCTCTATAGATAAGGACAGACCCCTGGAGCATGATTAAGTTCTAGTACTAAATGGTTAATCAAGTACAGGTATTTAACCTTTCCAGATCTTAATTTTTTCAATTAAAAATTCTCAGTGCAATGGTGAAGTTCTTCAGATATCAGTTAAATGAAAACATTCTAAAGGCTATCAAGATGAATGGCATTTCTATCTTTAAAACATATACATACCAAAAAATAACTTTGTTGTAAGTACCAAATATGCAACTAAAAACAGCATCATTATATCTGATTCCACTTCTAATACAGTACCTAGAGCATTTTGGTACCAAATAAATGTGAAATAATGACAATTATTTTAAAGTATTAAAAAACATCCATATCTCACTAGAAAGAAATCCATTATCATTAAGTAACATTATGTTTCCTAAATGGCACACAGATGCCGAATACTTAAAATTTTACAGGAAAAAAAAACAAAGAATTTTCAACTGGCTTGAAAATCATTTGCCAAGGCCTCACCATAAAGGCAATTTGACCCTGTTAAATTCTGAACCCTGAAGGAGGAGAACTAAAATAGCAATAGTAATTGACCTTTTGTTTTGTAGTGTTTCTGGGTACTCTTTGGATAAGGTTACCCTGGTTCATTAACTTTAATAACCCTTCCGCTTGGGCTCTGGGTTCTCAATGTTCTTTCTGAAAAGCAGGTCTCTTTGTACGCATTAATTCTCACAGCAAAGAAAATCCACATTTCCACAACAGCCTCATTGATAGCTGAGCAAAATAAAATCTGGCACAGAGCAAGCATCCCAATGGAATTAAGCCAAAATGTCATTCTTGCTCATAAAGCTTTGTGGTCCCAGTTGAAGTTTAATAGTAAAACTCAATGAACAGATGAAAACAGGACCTTTTGACATCCCTGAATAAAAATGCATAACAAAATTTAAAAAATTAAATCAGCTAATCATTTAAGATAAATCATTCAGAAATGAGTTATTATCTACAAATACCAACAAAAAGTATAACTGAACTTACAAAGGATATCAAAGACATTTAAAAATTACATTAACAATTGGAGAGAAAAATAAGGAGGTAGAAAAAAGAAAGAAAATATTAATATTTCCAAAAGGGAGTAGACAGGTTTACTGGTGTCCTTTCCCATGCTTACAGTTATAAAACAACAATGGATGTACATCTATGGAGCAGTTATCATCCTCCTCAAGAAGAAGCCCTTTCTCTGCACTTTTCTTAAAGGAACACAAGCTATAGTGGCTATACATTTTTTCCAGCACTCAAAGGAAGATTCATTCAAAAATTTTTGAGTACTGATGTGAATTGGCAAGGTACTTTATACAGACTAAAAAGAAAGACATGGTTCCTATCCTCAAGGAGCTCACAATCTAGAATATAAAACAAGTACATAAATTACCATAATGCAAGGTGAATTAAACGTCATAGACGTTAACGGGCACCATGAAGGTTCACAAGTGAGAAGAGGATATACCTAGCTGTGGGAATTCAGAAAAGGTTTTATGCTAACAGTAGTATTTGACCTATATACACTCCAGGACGGCTTTGTTTTGTGCTAGCCAGAATGCGGTACAAAGAAGAGGTTTTTTCAACCAGAGTAAAAAAGTATGAACAAAGGTATAAAGACAAAAAACCACATGAAAAGTGTTTTAAAAGACAAAGACTCTCAGGTCAGGCAGATCTCAGACTTCTGGCTCTACCACCACAGCTGCATTACTACCAGCAGGTTCTTCAATGATGTTTTCCTAATCTCTAAAATGGGATACATTATCTATCTCAAAAAGCTCCGAGAGAATTAAATTAAATAATGTTGTAAAGTGCTTAAAACTGTGATGAATAAATGAGTTGCTTAATTTTAAAAAATACATAAGGCAGTAACTGGAGATTAGGTAAAAAAGACAGGTTGTGAAGAGATCATGGAAAGAAGTGGATGTGGCTCAAGTGAGAAGACCTCCGTCTACCATATGGGAGGACCCAGGTTCAATCCCTGGGGCCTCCTGGTGAAAAAGAAGAGAAAGCATGCCCACATGGCAAGCCAAGTGCACGCGCAGTAAGCCAAGTGCCCACACAGTGAGCTGAGTGCCCGTGCGGTGAACCGAGTGCCTGCGTGGTGAGCCAGGTGCCCATGTGGTAAACCAAGTGCTCACGAGTGCCCATGTGGCGAGGCAAGTGCCTGCATGGCTAGCCGAGTACCCACGCAGTGAGCCAAGTATCCACGAGTGTCTACATGGTGAGCCAGTGCCTGTGTTTTAGCCGAATACCCATGTGAGTGCCTGTGTGGTAAGCCAGTGCCTGTGCAGCGAGCCAGTGCCCGTGTAGTGAGCCAAGTGCCCACACAGCAAGCTGAGTGCCACACAGCAAGCCGAGTGCTCATGCAGTGAGCCAGTGCCTGTGCAAGTTAGTCACGCACAAGATGATGACGCAACGAAAGAGAGATGCAACTAAAGGGAGATGAATGGGAGAGTCAACAAGAAGCACAGCAGGGATCAGGAACAGAGGTGGTGCAGTTGACAGGGAACTTCTCTCCACATCAGAGGTCCCCAGGATCAAATGCTGGTGAATCCTAGAGGAGAACGACCAGAAGAGAAGACAAAAAAGAGAAATAGATACAGAAGATCACACAGCAAATAGACATAGATGGCAAAATCAGCAGGGGAAAGGGGGGAGGGGGAACTAGACAGACAGACAGACAGATAGATAGATAAAAGAGAACATGGAAAGGGTTATTTGACTTCAGAGACAGTGAAGTAGCTACAGAATACATTAAACAGGGCTGTGATAAGGTTAAGTGCTAAACTGGCAGAATAAAAGACTAGAACTAAAAAGGAGTCGTCAAGGAATGCAAGGGATTAGAAGTAAAATAACCAATAACAGCTTATGTTCAAAACGTTAAGCCAATTTCAATCTAAGAGGCAAAAAAAAAAAAAGAAAAAAAAAACCCACAGAAAACAAAAAACACCCTTATTATTGAGGCCATAAAAACGAAAATTCAACTATATTCTTTGGTACAGTTCCTTATGGTACCAAATAAATCCTAGAGCTATTTAGTACCAGTAGTGCCAATCTACATATCTTATATGCAATAAAAATAAGTTTTAAGTTATAGTTAGGATTAATATTTTGATGACATTCTTTCATAATTTGTAACAAATGTTTCACAACAATACAAGGTGCTGGTGGTGGAGTGATGTATGGGACCCCTGAATGATGTTATGTATGTTTGTTTTGTAAGTTCACAATTTTTACTATACATTGTTTATGTATGTTCATGTATGAATGATATACTTCAAGGAAAAAAAAGGGTAGAAATGCTAACATTTTACTATCTTCATACCACTCTGCACAAAGAAATGGTTTCTTCTACTCTTATTCTTAGGGATAAATAAATCAGACTATGCTCATTGCATAATCCTCCACAAGATGGCACACTATTTTCGTAATTAAATCAGTTTTCCATTTTGAAACAGTATAAAATGCAAATACTAAGCACTGACATGCCTAGGCCCAAATCTTAAACAAGATTCACTTATCAAAAAAAGGTAGTAAAAGACTTAACAGTTAGTGATAGACGTTAGCTTAATTCTCAGTTTAACAGATACCAAGGGAAAAAACAATGAAATGAAAATGTTTTAAGAAACACAAATTTAACTTCAAGATAAAAATGAAACCAAGTAAGAACATATAGTTTAAGAGCTGAAATAACTCTGAAAGTGTAACTTAGTTAAGATTTTAAATTGACATAAGCATTTTAAAGAGAGGAATAAATTAGGAGGGGAAAGATATTTTATATGCTCATTTCCACTATCTTCTTTAGCTACTCCTTTGAACTCTCATAACAAAAGGGGAAAGAACACCACCTTAGTTCCAATTAGACGAAAGAGGTTATCAATTTGATTCATTTTTAAACAGAACTGCAATATTATGTAAGGTTATGATAACAAAACTATCAAGAGACTCATCTTTTAGGTGAATTCAACACACTTACATGCTTGGCTAAAAGGTGGTATTTTAGGTACATGGCAATATATTTTTATTTATTTACAAATCAATTTTAATTGATATATATCAATAAAGCATAAATCCATCCAAAGTGTACATTCAAAGGTGTTGAGTATAATTAGAAAGTTGTTCATTCATCACTTCAATAATTTTTAGAGTGTTTTCATTATTCCAATAATAATACTATTAAACAAAAAACAAAAACTCATCACCTCTCAATCTCTCTATGTTTCCCCAGCAGTACACAACTGCTACTCTTTCTTTGTTTCTAGTATAGTTGTATTTATATTTTGTAAAAACAGTTTCTATATGCAGTATCACCCATATTTGTATTTTACATAAGGTTTCACTATGTTATACAGAACCATGTTACATTTTCTAGCTTCCCTTCTTGTAATACACATTTAATATTTTTTAATCTTAATTAAATATTTAGTTCACAATTCATTTTTGATGCACAATGTATATAGCTACAGAAATAGAACCATACGAATACATTTGTAATTAACAATGAAAACCCATGGTTACTTTCTTCAAAGGCGTCTTTTAACAAACATCAAGGAAAACCATGTAATACCACATACAAAAAACTATTACAGAACAAAGTTTTAAATTCCTACAGAAAGGCTCTTCCAAGTGCAAGCAATTCCTTCAAATACTGGGGTTTGCATGAGTCTTACTACCTATTCTGAATGGGGGTGGGGATCGGGGGGCTTAAACTGTAGGTTCTCAAAATTTAATCAGAGTCACACAAAGACCTGTTTGTACAATAGATATTTAAATTTTCAACTGAACAGACTTGCATGCTAAAATAAAATGGACAGTCCCTTTTTTCTCTATCTTATTCTACTAAGAGATGAAACTCAACTGAGGGTTGAAGAACGCAAATGGAGAGTTGCCAGGTACAGAGAATATAATCAATAAAAATGACATGTATATCCATTGTAATAAAATACTACATTCCTTCTCTACCATGCTAAGAGTGATTCCCTTAGGATAGAAAAAAAACTTTGAAAATAGAGAAATTTATATCAATTTTTTCTTAATATTTAAGGAAACAAAGTATATGAAACACTAAGGACCAACAATTTTTTGAAATATAAGCCACTTTAATAAGCTGAAATGAACTTTACGAAAGTTTATTCTAGTGAAGGTGTTCTTTACATTTTTTTGTCAAGAACCCCTTTGATAATCTCAAGCTATAGATTCTCTTCCCAGAAAAATATATATACACACATTTTGAATAGAATTTCACGAGATTAAAAGCTCCTTCAAAATGCACACTTAAAATAATGACTGGCCTTCTTTAATCTATATTTCACGATTTACACAGACTTTGTAAAAGATGGAACCTCCAGCTTCTTCAAATTCTACTCAGCAAAAGTCATCCTTTACTACTAAGCTACCTGGCAGTTTGAGATTATTTATGAATCCCCCAAAAAAGGATTATGTTTGTAAACCGGTCTGTTCCTCTAGGTGTGATCACCTTTGATTGTATTAGATTCACCAGAGATGTCTTTGATTAAATTACCTAAGATTAGAGTTTTGATTGGACCATATCAGCTGGGCATGACTCAGGGTTGTTTCCGAACCCTTGGGGGGCTGATATAAATGGACACACTCAAGAAGACACTGGAAAGGGGAGAGGACTTGGTCATTTTGGTCCTGCCATGTAACAGAAAGGAGAAGGCTCAAACAGCTAAAGTCCAGGAAAAGAGATGAGCCATTTCCCTGATAGTTTGTAGCAGAAAAGAAGAGACCAGGTGAGTAGCTGAGAAGGACCGAGAGACCAGGCAGAGTTCGCCTGCCATCTTGCTTCAACACATGGCAACAGACTTTGGTGAGAAAGCAGCCTTTAGTTGGACTCTTTAGGGTCTTGTAACTGTAAGCTTTTACCCCAAATAAACACATTTTATAAAAGCCAACAGATTTCTGGTACTTTGCATCAGCACCCCTATGGCAGACTAATATACCACCTGTTCTTCATCATCTCAAACATGCTTTAATTATTTTTCTTAAGAAAAGTTTGTGGTTTCCCTTCCTTTCTAAAAAAATCAACTAGGGCAGTTTACATAAAATATGAAACAAATAAACCAAAATGATAATACTGGTTTGTTGGAATGTGGGATTATGGGTGAGTTTCCATCCCCTCAACACTGCTTTTCAAATTGTTTGAAGCTGTTTTTTCAAAATGTGAAAAATTTTTTGAAAATGCTTCCATAGTGAAATTCTGTCAAATATACAAACAAAAAAAACTAAAGAATTTCTCTAACCATATATAAAATTCTCAGCATAATTAGCATATATTGTATATTATATGATGTGTATAAAATTGTAATATAACTTTATTTATAAAATACATTATTTCACATAACGTCCCACAACAATTTAGTTTAATATTCCCATTTCTATTGCTGTAACTCATTCAAGATTACACAAAGTCAGTAGTAGGGCCATGGATGAACACACATCCTCCCTTCCCTCAAACTCAAAGCCCTAACCACTATATTTGGTTGCTATATCTGTAAGTGTGGGCTAGAAAAGGTTTTTTTCAAAGATATATGATAATCATTTTGAAGATGATAGAGATTACCCTGATGATAGCTGTACAGCACAGGACTCTACTATATGAGCATATGATGAAATGAATCCTTAAAGTATATTAAAGCATGGGAAGCAGATTTGGCTCCACTGATAAGAGCATCCGCCTACCACATGGGAGGTCCAAGGTTCAAACCCAGGGCCTCCTGACCCGTGTGGTGAACTGGCCCATGCTCAGTGCTGACGCATGCAAGGAGTGCTGTGCCACGCAGGGGTATCACCTGTGTAGGGGAGCCCCATGCACAAGGAGCGCACCCCGTAAGGAGAGCTGCCCTGTATGAAAAAAGTGTAGCCTGCCTAGGAGTGGCGCCGCACACACAGAGCTGACACAGCAAGATGATGCAACATAAAAGAGATGCAGTTTCCCAGTCCCACTGACAAGAATACAAGTGGACACAGAAGAACACACAATGAATGGACACAGAAAACAGACAACTGGGGCGGGGTGGGGGGAAGGGAAGAGAAATAAATAAAAAATAAATCTTTAAAAAATAATAAAGTATATTAAGGCACCTTGGTAAATGATGCTATTAATAGTTTCGTGATAGCAATAGAAGGACTTTTAGAGAGAAAATTCCAAGGACATCCCAGATTCTGCTCTTGTGGCAAAATTAAGTATAGGAAAGTACCAAATGTTACCCTAAAAAAATGTAAAGCTCCATATAACATTTAGCTTTTCCTACCTAGACCCCCTAATTAATGTCAGTCAGAAAGAGTGATACCTATTACCATCACCAGGAGTGTTGCCTCTCCTCAGGGGGGGAAGTGGCAGGTGGATAACAACGATTGCTCCCAGGAAACTCAGTGTTAAGGGTATCAACAAACTGCACAGTTTACAGGTATGGGGGTGTCAACAGAAGCATGACTCACACTGAAATGGATGGAACATTTTACTCATATAGAGAAGAGAGAGGAAAGTCAGTTTCACTAGTGGGTGTCAATTCCCCATAGCCAGTGGACAGTGTGTGCACGTTCAGGTGCATGCACACCAGTGACAAATATACCACCAAGATGAGAGCTGAATTTCATAAACATACCCATTTTACCAGACTGTCTCCAGTGAATACATATATATGCCCTGGACAGTAGGGGAAGGATTGTACCAGCAGTCCCCCTTATCTACTAGGGGACATCCAGTGCTTAGGAAAGATCTAGTCCTGAGCACAGGATATATTTATAGGTCCCAGGGAAAGGCAGCAGGCCACTAGACTGTCCCCTATCACAGTAATGGTAAAAAACATTTTAGGAAGCATAGTCCATATGAACAAAAGAACAAACAGAAAAACGGAATCATCAAAAAATGTAAAGGGAAACGGATGTGGCTCAACCAATTGGGCTCCCATCTACCATATAGGAAGACCAGTGTTCAATACCAGGACCTCCTAGTGAAGGCAAGCTGGCCCATGAGGTGAGTTGGCTCACGCGGACTGCTGGCCCACATAGTAATGCCACCCTGCCCAGGAGTGCCGCCCTGTGTGGGAATGCCATCCAGGATGGGAAAGCTGCCCCGTGCAGGAGTGCTAGTCAATGCAGAGAGCTGGTGAAGCAAGATGACCCAACAAGAGACAGAGAGCAGAGAAAATAAGAAGACGCAGCAGAACAGGGAGTTCAGGTGGCACAAGAGAGTAATTGCCTCTCTTCCACTCCAGAAGGTCCCAAGATTGGTTCCTGGAGCTGCCTAATGAGAATACACAGCAGACACAGAAGAATACACAGCGAATGGACACAGAGAGCAGACAACGGGGGGAAGGGGGAGGAAAAATGAATAAATCTTTAAAAAAAAAAAACCAACTTGTGATCCATGTATCTTGGAAAAAAAAAGTAAACCTGTTAAGATATAATAAACAAAATAGATATACCTCAGGAAAAAATGAACATATCACAGTAATAACATCATGACATGAACCATTTATCGAGTTTTATAGAAATATGAGTACAATTTCTAAGCAAATATTTTTATTTCCATTAAACAGATTATAAAATTTTGATTCAATTTAGTAAATATTTAGTACATGTCTACTCCATACCAGGCTCTGTGGCCATAAAGATCCTTGTTCTTGCCCCACTCGGTAAGTCCACCAGGGATGAAGGCAGCTGAAGAGACAGGAATGGGATGCACAAAACCTTATCATGCGACTCTAAAACAATGTGGAAATTATTCTACTAGAAATAAAGGTATGAACAAAGTACTACATAAATACAGAAAAGGGAATAATTATTCTGCTTGGCGCTTTCTCCTCAACTCCAAACTAATACATTCAAATGCTCACCAGATATATCTACTTGGATGTCTAACTGGCATCTCAAACAACCTATCTAAAAACAAGTTTCTGAACAATCTCCTATATTTGTTCCTTCTAATGTTTTACCCTTCTTAGGAAATGGCTATACCATATTTCCAAATGCTCATGCCAAAAACCTTAGACTAATCATAAATTCCTCTCTTTCACAACCCACATTCAATTCAACAGCAAATCCTGTTCATTCTGGCTTCAAAATTCATCCAAAATCTGACCAATTTCAATATCACTATTACCACTCTAATATGATGGTTTATAGAAATAGCTTCCTAAAAGATCCACTTCTGCCCTTGACCCAACTCAGTTTATTAAAACACAAAGTCAGTACATGAACTTTTTAAAACCCAACAATGACTTCCTATCATACTCTGAAAAGTTCTTATGATAACTTAAAAGACCCAACATAATTTGACACCCCTCACACACACACTTCTCTGATTTCAACTCCTGTATCTCTCTTCCTCACAAATCTCCCTCTGATCTAGCAACATGATTATTTCCTAACATGTTTACATTTTTTGATGATTCTGTTTTTAGGTAAAGAGCAAAGAGTAGGGAAAAGGTAAGTAATAATTTACTTTGAAATAATTTATTTCAATAATGAATACCACTTTTACAAAGTAAGGAATTTCATTTTTTAAAAATGGTTCCAATGCCTGGTTCAGCAGTACTTACTATAGAATGCAAAAAATTAATGCAGGTATTTATTTAACTCTTTAAAAAAAAATCAAGTAATGATCTTCCCTGAAAACTATATAAAAGCAAATAGACAAAAATTTTGCATACAATTTCAGGAATCTCAATGGATCCCCTTAATTCCCATAACATGGAAATAAAAAAGTATGGCCAATAGTGACACAGGAATACAGACAGCAGTGCTTAGTCGAAACAAAAAATGGGAACTACCATGCTGTGTGCTATAGAAAGTTACTAGACTTATTCTTGTCAGCGGTACCGGGAATGTGTGTGTCTTTTTTTTTTTTTTTTTTTTTCGCATCATCTTGCTGCATCAGCTCTCCGTGTGTGCAGCACCACTCCCGGGAAGGCTGCGCTTTTTTTGTGCTAGGTGCCTCTCCTTACAGGGTGCACTCCTTGCCCATGGGGCTCCCTACACGGGGGACATCCCTGTGTGGCACGGCACTCCTTGCGTGCATCAGCACTGTGTGTGGGCCAGCTCATCACACGGGTTAGGAGGCCCTGGGTTTGAACCCCAGACCTCCCATGTGGTAGGCAGACACCCTATCCACTGGGCCAAATCCATTTCCCTTAGACTTTTAAATAATGTAGTTCAGCTTCTTTTTTTTCCTCTTGATCACAGAAGATTCCTAGATTACCCATGCCAACAACCAGACACCTGTTTAAACTTAACCTGAGCCACAGTTTCAAAATTCTGCAAAAGTATGAAGCTTTTTCTATGATTTGAGTCCTAGGTTATTTGTCCTTATATTTCCCTCTCCTTCTAGATACCTGAATTCTCAGATGCCTAACTTCTGCCCTACCTCATTCTGTAACCTAAACCTAGTTGCATTATCAGATCAGTCTAAAAAGATTGATTCCCAATTCAATTCAATAAAATAACTTTACTGAAATTTTTGGTGAGAAAAGATAGAGTCATGTCACAAATTGTAGCATTCTGTCATACTGCTGGCTCAACTCTCATTTATCTTTCTTCTCTTATTCTTTCTGGTCTTAACAAGAAAATTATTCTTAGTTTGCAAGGAATAGTTTCTTTTACAATCAGGACTTGTAGGCAATTCACCTTGTATCCCAAGCACCTTACCAAATAAATACTGTTTCCTTCCTAAAAGGAATGCTAGTGAATCAAATTTTCTCCAACTTATAATACATATTACTTTAGGAAGTTTTAACACAATACATTTTAAAGAAAAAAACTTAAAACTACTGGTAATTCCAACACCGAGAGATAACTAATGTCAATATTTTGGTATGTAACCTAGTTTTCCCCTCTGCAGTTTAATTATTGATGAATTCCAAAAAGAAATACTGATTATGTTTGTAAAATGGTGTGTTCCTCTGGGCATGATACCCTTTGCTTGTATTAAATTCAGAGGTTTCACATTCACTTGATTAAAAATTAAGATTAGGGTTTAGATTCAGCCACATCAGTAGGATGTTGAGTCCCTGCTCCCTTGGTGGGCAGACACACACAAAAAACAAGACACAGGAGAGGAGAGAGCTTAGTTTTTGATGCTGGAGCCCTGGGGGAGAGCTGAGCCGTTCACCTGATAGTTTGCAGCTGGCCTTGTGGAGAGACCAGAGCAGCTGAGCCCAAAATGAGATGAGTACCAGGAAGAGAGAGAAGCCTTATGTCAGCCTACAGTTGAAATCGGAAGAAGCTGGGATCATGGAACCTTAAGTGGAAGAGGAAGGCTGAACCCAACAGAGACTGGCAGCCATCTTGCCCCAACACGTGGCAATAGACTTTGGTGAGGGAAGTAACTTAACTTTTTTTTTTAATAACAAGTTTTATTTTTTCTTCCCCTCCCCCACCCTGCTATTTTTCCATTTGCTGTGTGATCTGCCCTATCTATTTCTCTTTTTGTCTTCTCTTTTCGTTATTCTCCTCTAGGATTCACCAGGATTTTATCCTGGGGACCTCTGATGTGGAGAGAGGTTCCCTGTCAATTGCACCACCTCAGTTCCTGGTCTCTGCTGTGCTTCACCTTGATTCATCTCTGTTTTGTTGCGTCATCATCTTGCTGCATGACTAACTTGCGTGGGCACTAGCTCACCGAACAAGTTCTCATGTGGGCACTTGGCTTGCTGCGTGGGCACTGGATCACTGTGTGGGCAATTGGCTCGCTATGCGGGCACTTGTGTGGGTACTTGGATCACCACAAGGGCACTTGTCTTGCTGCATAGGCACCCACACAGGCACTCAGCTGACTGTGTGGGCATTCAGCTCACCATGTGGGCACTGGCACACCACACAGGCACACTTTCTCTTCTTCTTCTTCACCAGGAGGACCCAGGGATTGAACCCAGGTCCTCCCACATGGAAGGTGGAGGCCTTATCACTTGAGTCACATCTGCTTCCTATAACTTACTTTTTATGGCCTTGTGACTGTAAGCTTCTATCCCAAACAAATATCCTTTATTAAAAGCCAACATATTTCTGGTACTTTGCATCAGTACCCTTTTGGTTGACTAACACACCCTCTATGATCAACAATAAATTTTTTTTAAAGATTTATTTATTTATTTCTCTCCCCCCCCACCCCAGTTGTCCGTTCTCTGTGTCTATTTGCTTTTTCAACTTCTTTAATCACTTCCGTTGTTGGCAGCGGCTTGGAAATCTGTGTTTCTTTCTGTTGTGTCATCTCGTTGTGTCAGCTCTCCATGTGTGCGGCACCATTCCTGGGCAGGCTGCACTTTCTTTCGCGATGGGCGGCTCTCCTTACGGGGCACACTCCTTGCGGGTGGGGCTCCCCTACGCAGGGGACACCCCTGCGTGGCACGGCACTCCTTGCGCACATCAGCACTGTACATGGGCCAGCTCCACACGGGTCAAGGAGGCCCGGGGATTGAACCGCGGACCACACTGGGCCAAGTCCGCCACCAACAATAAATTTTTAAAAGAATCATCATTTCTATCCCAATTTCTATTTTAAGGTATCAAAATGGAGATGAGAGGTTTCAGGTAACATCTCCTTTGATACATACTTTTTAAAAAATACGCATACTTTTTAAGCTTTTTCACCTGATGTTAAAAATTGTATAATTTTTTTTTTTTTTTAAGATTTTGCTTTCCATTGCAAGCTTTACTCACCTGTTTGAACATCAATAACCATCTGATGGCCCCCTCTCATTCCTGGTCTGTTATCTTCTCCATCACCTAAAATAGAAACAATATTTTCTCATAAAGGAATAAAAAAGAACAACTACAAATTCAGAATAATTCATTTATAAGCCTATAATGAGTAACACAAATAACATTTATTCTTTCAAAATATTAAAACCAAGTAAGACGATTCATAAATAGAAATAATATGACTTAAAGCTATGTTTATAATATTTATTTACTCTTTTTTCCAATTGCTTTCAAGCTGCTAATGTAAATTTGGAGGCTCTTTTCAATTATTTATGACCAATGCTATAAATCAACAAAAACACAGAGTGCTCTACGCAAATATAAGACAAAGTCTCTAACATAATAGATGTCAAAGTGCAGGTGAGAAAAAAATGACAGAATTACATCTTAGATCTATATTCCAGGCATGATAATTACCATAATTAGTAGCTCTGAAGTTAACAAAACCAGCTACTGAAAATTATGTTATCAAGTTTTATATTAATGATAATCTCCTTACTGTATTAATTTGGTACTAATATTTCAGAAATCAGTTCTTATATAATTTATCAACTGTTTTATCTGAACAGTAAGCAAGAACACGTAAGATTTGTTTTACTCTGACTTTTATTACCATCACAGAATTTAATAGGCAGGTTTTAATCAGTTAAACAAACTTCTAAAGAAAACCATTTTTCACCTTACATCTAATTTTATATTATACAAGATTGAATATAAAAATATAAGTTCATTTCTTTTTATATTTTTTAAAGATTTATTTTATTTATTTCTCTCCCCTTCCCCCCCAATATCTGCTCTCTATGTCCATTTGTTGTGTGTTCTTCTGTGTCCACTTGCATTATCCAGCAGCACTGGGAAACTGTGTCTCTTTTTTTTGTTGCGTCATCTTGCTTCATCAGCTCTCTGTGTGTGTGGCGCCACTCCTGGGCAGGCTGCGCTTTTTTCAAGCAGGGCGGCTCTCCTTGAGGAGCGCACTCCTTATGCACGGGGTACCCCTACACAGGGATGCCCCTGCGTGGCATGGCACTCCTTGTGCACAGCAGCACTGCCTGTGGGCCAGCTTACCACATGGGTCAGGAGGCCCTGGGGATCAAACCCTGGACCCTCCATATGATAGACAGATGCTCTAGTAGTTGAGCCACATCTGCTTCCCTAAGTTCATTTCAATGACTCAAACGTTACCTGATGTAGGACAGAAAGCCTAAGGTTCTATTTCTAACTCCCACACCATTAATATTAATAGAAATATATTACTTTGACTACTATATCTCCCTTTATCGGCTTTCTATGTCTCCCTTTATCAGCTTTCTCCTATGTAAAATAGAGAACATTCAACTTCTTACTAATTACATGGAGGGTCCATGAAAAGACTAAAATATCAGTTTTTATAAACATAAAAATAAGGTGTAAAACTGAAGCTTTTCATTACTACTTTATTCAAAGGCTAATTATTCAGAGATCTTTGCAAATTCTTCCTCCTTTCTAATAATTAGGTAATCTTTTAGACATTACAGTTAATTATCATTAAAGCTTGGCCCTTTTCTTACTCTTCCCCACCTCCAGTCAGTATTGCAACTTTCAGGACTAAATTAAGAACTTAAACACCAAAAATAAATTTATTTTTAATATTTTATCATTTAAACTATTACTTTGCTGATACAAAATTACAGGCTGCTCTACAACAACATGTGTTTCTTTGAAGAAAATGACCTCATATATGTCTGATAAGTAGGAGAATAAAGCTGATAAAATAGAGTTTATAGAGCTCATAATATAACATACATTTTCCCAATATATTAATGTTTTAAAGGTGGCAGGGGAAAGCTTTCTAAATTAAAGAGAAGGTCTTAGCATATGAAAACCATAAGGAGAAAAACGAAACATCTACAGAACTGCCTTCCTTTAGTGTCATCAGTTGCATTAAAGAATTGCTATGCTTTCCACTAATGTCAACTATCTGGCAAAGCAGTGAGTCTGTAAGTGAAGAGTGACAAAAACTTCCCCCTATTTGAAAACAACAAATCAATGAAGAAGACTACTTTCTAGATCAGATTTTAAGTTTTCAAGGACATAGTCTTTATTATTAAGCAAAGTGCCCTATAGGATCTACATCTCAAAGAAGGAAGCATAGAGCCCAGGGTTTAAGGCTCCAAACTCACTGTGATACTCAATGCAAATGTCTGCAAAGATTTAACTGTGTGCTTCACCTTGACTCTCCCCGTCATCTCTCCTTAGTTGCATCATCTTGCTGTGTAATTCACGTGCGTGGGTACTGGCTCACTGGCGCAGGCATTGGCTTGCTGCACGGGCACTTGTGCAGGCACTTGTCTCGCCACATAGGCACTTGGCTCACAGCATGGGCACTCATGCGGGCACTCGGCTCGCCACATGGGCACTCAGCTCACCATACAGAAATGCTTTCTCTCTCTCTCTTCTATTTTTTTACCAGGCAGCCCCAGGGATCAAACCCAGGTCCTCCCATATGGTAGGCAAAAGCCCTATCACTTGAGCCACATCCGCTTCCCTACCCTAGCTTTTGTCAGTATCTAATTAAGTTCCACAGTTTAGAATGGCCTGCCCCAATTCTATTTTTCTCATTAAGGCTTTAGGTTTAATGACCAATTTTATAGAACTTACAGTTTTTCAGGAACACATGTATAGCATTATTATATATCACTTATAATTTTACTTAGCATTTTAAAATATATTTTAAATATATTCTGAGTAAAATTTGCCCAACTTTCTATTATGACAGTAAAGCAAAAAAGCTTAAAAGAAAATTTTTACATAATTCTGCCACCTGGCTAAGCAACCTATGTCTTATTTTAAACATCTGCTTTTCATTAAATAGGGTATTTTGAAACATGATCTATTTTGAGAAAACTGAAGACTGAGACATTAAAGTAAAAGCGTCCAAAACCTGGAAGGTCTGGCTTACCTTTGGTACTTTTGGGAATGATTTGACTCCACCGTGGCTTATATTCCTGTTGACTGATATACTGATTGAACAAGCCATCTGTAATTAGCAAAGAATGAGAAAAAATAACACCTTTATCAGCTTACCCACTTTATTATAACAAAAAAGATAAAAATTTAGAAGTCTGCATTAAGGGAAATTACTAATATGCAGCTAATACAATAGTACATTTTCATAAAATATGCTTCACTTCAGTTTTCATGCTACTCCCCAAATATACACAATAAAGAATTAGCTGATACAACCATATAAAGCAAAAAATTTGCTTTAGTGGCAGCTCATATTAAACTTACTATGTTTCCCATCATTATTTGCACCTATTAGATACAAATATATTTCGTACTCATTGGACAAGTATGTGACATTAACAAAGGGTTTCAAAAGAGACCTCAAAAGGAGGAAAGAAGAGTCTTTAGGGAGGGAAAATAAGTCAAAAGTCTGGTTAAGTTTGCAAAACAGCAGCAGTAGAACAAGACAAAACTGTAAATAAACTAAGTAAATATTCTATTTCATTGAAACAAAGACTTGCATATCTTTTCAAAAGATTTTCTGGCATTGAACACAAATGGAAAAAAGAAAGGATAATTAAAGTTGGGTGAATTATATTTAAATCCTCTCTGTGATTTCCCATTACTTTTTTTTTCAACCACCAAATGTTTCATCTTTATACTCTGTAATGAAATGTATTAATTGCACCCCAATCCCTTACCATTTGGAATGTGACCAATGTCACATAGCTCTGAAGTGATGGCTGGGGTTCAAATTCCACTGTGCCTTACCTTTTCCTGAATATGTTTGATCAATAAATTCTTTTTTTTTTTTTTTAAGATTTATTTATTTCTCTCCCCTTCCCTCCTCCACCCCAGTTGTCTGTTCTCTGTGTCTATTTACTGCGTCTTCTTCTTTGTCTGCTTCTGTTGTTGTCAGCGGCATGGGAATCTGTGTTTCTTTTTGTTGCGTCATCTTGTTGTGTCAGCTCTCCGTGTCTGCGGCACCATTCCTGGGCAGGCTGCACTTTCTTTCACATTGGGCGGCTCTCCTTACAGAATGCACTCCTTGCGCGTGGGGCTCCCCTACGCGGGGGACACCCCTGCATGGCACGGTACTTCTTGTGCGCATCAGCACTGCGCATGGGTCGGCTCCACACAGGTCAAGGAGGCCCAGGGTTTGAACTGTGGACCTCCCATGTGGTAGACGAATGCCCTAACCACTGGGCAAAGTCCGCCGCCAATAAATTCTTAATCTACTTAAGATGGGCTGTTATTCTAGCTAGTATAATAGTCAGAGATTGAATCCTCACATATATCCACTCTAACCTAAATGATTATCAAATCCCAATCCCATACCCCTCAACAAAGATTATTTCAAGAATGGTATGGAACCTAACTATGGCTAATGAAACCTGAGAAGTCTTCTAAGGGACTTCTAAGAAACATTTCCTTAGTATTTAAACAGACAAAGACAAAAGAAAACCGTAACTTTACTCCTCTGACATTTTCATACCCATATGCAATGTTCACAACTGTTGTAGCCAATTTGTAAAGGTCTGAGAATGAAGTCAATTCTATAATGATGGAAGAAGCTGGGCCCATGGAGTTTCAAAAGGAAGAACAAGCCCAGAGAGGAAGGCTGACACCCAACAGAGATCACCCACTGTCTTGCTTCAACACGTGGCAGCCGACTTTGGTGAGTAAGTACCTCTTGCGGTACCTTGAGTTGGACTTTCCATGGCCTTGGAATTGTAAGCTTTCACCTCAGATAAATACCCTTTATAGGGAAACAGACCTGGCCTAGTGGTTAGGGCGTCCGTCTACCACATGGGAGGTCCAAGGTTCAAACCCCAGGGCCTCCCTGACCGGTGTGGAGCTGGCCCATGCGCAGTGCTGATGTGCGCAAGGAGTGTACCCCGTAAGGAGAGCCACCCAGAGCAAAAGAAAGTGCAGCCTGCCCAGGAATGGCGCCGCCCACACTTCCCATGTCGCTGACAACAACAGAAGTGGACAAAGAAACAAGACGCAGCAAATAGACACAGAGAGAACAGACAACTGGGAGGGGGGGGGATTAAATAAATAAAGAAATCTTTTTTTTTTTATTAAAAAACCCTTTATAATAGCCAATAGATTTCTCGTACTTTGCGTTGGCATCCCTTTGGCAGACTAATACACTCACCATAACTGATTATTCTACTATAATGTTAAATATATTAGTTATGATTTAAAGGGAAAAATATAAGCCCTCTTTTTAACCAACATGTACTAGATACAGTGGCAGAAGCTTATATTTGTTTCCTTTCTTTCTGGCCATGACAGAGTAGAAGCATTTCTGTCAGCCATATGTTTTTCCATATAGGTAATGGCTAGTTGAAGAAGCTGACTATTCTACCAAACCAAACCAAAGACTACAACCAATATTTCAAAAACCTCTTCTTTTGGAGAAACAATGGGTCCACATAAGGCAGACAAGCTATAGACTTAAATCTGAGCCCTCTTATACCCCAATACACAAGCTTCAGCATTCCAATTGTTATTAAACCTCTTCACACTCTTTTCATTTTATAATATTAAATCATCTAACTATGCCTGACAGAAAGCACTGTAAAAACATTATGTTGTACACTATAGAGAAATACGCTAAATAAAAAATTACTCTTTTATTATACATATTATTGCTTCTTGCAAAGGAATCTAGGTTAATCAACTAAGTTTCATTAAAATGAAAGAAAAAAAACCTTAAAAAAAGTCAACAATACCAAAAGTCAGATCTAGAGCAGATTACAATTAGTAGTTATTCTCAATGAAATATTATATCCAAAAAAAATCTATTTTTAAGCCTTTCACAGGAAAACCAGTGACAAAAATGCTTAAGGATTCAGTAAACAGTAAATTCTGTTTCAAACCCATTAGAAACATTCTAAATAAAACTTTTTTAAAAAAAGAAAAGGTTTAGTTTCTTTTTTAAAAAAAGAAAAGGTTTAGAAATCAAACAATCACAAACTTGAGATTAATTGAGGCACTGAATAAACAATGCAAACATTAAATGAAGGTAAAGATTTTAAAATTCACAGCTTTCAAAATCTGGTTTTAATGTAAAAGAATTTCCTATGCCTTTCAAGTTCTAAAAACAAAGGAAAAGTTGACACCTCTGCATCCCAAAGAATCTCACATCATTCCCTATATTTCTAATTCTTAAGAAGTCTTGCTAACTGGTTTTATTTTGGTATATTTTCTTATAGCTATTTTATACTATTCAGCAAAGGACCTTAGGTTTTCTGGTAGGACATTAATAACATTTTTTCATCAACAAAAATATAGCAACATGTAGGTAGAGCGGCAGAGACATTCAGCCTGGCTGTGTTGCGAGCGACTAGATGAGCACGCTCTCTAGTCCACACACTTTTGGGCACACCCAAAAGATGGTGCACTAGCACTGAGCCAAATGTCTCCAGCCCCGCCTCACCCTCCTCCTGTAAGCCCTCCACCTATCAGCTATGCCCCATAAGTCAAATTGCTATATAAACATTGCAACTTCCTGAATAAAGCAGACATGCGTCATGAACCCATCTCCAGAGTGAGTGTATCTCCGTCATCCTTACCCCAACGAGCCTCCCTCGTTCAACAGCAACACACATTACACTACTTAAAAGTTAAAAACTTAATTTCTATGTTTTAATAGGGAGTCAGGCAGTTGTTAGTATTTCTATGTCTATTTTTTTGTTTGTTTGTTTTTTTAAAATATACCATTATTGGTCTTCCCTGGAAGGGAGTATTTAAAAAAAGAAATCTCACAGTGCAATTCATTTCAAAAGTAAAAAAAAAAAGTTGCATGCACTTCTGTTTTCCCAGTGTTTGCCCAGCTAGAAACCACATCTGCATATGAATCTAGTTTTTTCATCTAATTTTACAAAACATACAAAAGGCATCATCTACAAACACAGTTGTTACAATTCTTCACAAAGCAAAAAAATCCATGACTTGGCTTTTTCATCATTCTGTGATCAATGCTTCTAAGTCTTCCATCACTTGTGGTAATACAGGCCCGGGAAGAGGGGGGGGGGCTCTGTGTCTGCTCAGCTCCATAACTGTCACTGTGCCATGGGACTGGGCCTCCCCAACCATGTTGGCCGAGTGGCATTGGTACATGCCCTCATCTTCCTTTTTCAGGGGGTTGATGAAAATCCAGGCTGTGGTCTCGTGATCAGAAGGGCCTCCTGGCACCTGGACAGCTATAGTGACATGGTCCCCAGGCATCTTCCTCCAGAACGTGGGTGCCCCCAAGAGATGGCAAGACCTTCTTCCATGTGATGACTGGGGCAGGCACAGCCCTCTCCTCACAGGAAAGGTATACCTGTGCTCTGGTGACACTCTCAACATTCCGAGGTGGAATGACAACCACAGGAGCAAATTCGCAAGGGTCGTCGCGCCATGTGCCTCTATGTCTATTTTTGACAAAAATCTAAAGCAAAAAAGGGTCTAATAAAAGCAAAAGTATCCAAAAGAAATTAAAATACCACTTAGGAGAAAGCATACTAAGATCTAGTTGTTAAAATCTCCTGATCTAATATCACATTTTAAAAATTATTATGATTACAATAAAAAAATTTCATACATTGCTAAATGGGCACAAGCAGTTCTTGTGTCCAATAGTGAATACACTTTTAAGTGCATAATTAAAAAGTGGAACTTAAGTATTACTAAACATTTTTACCAAAAGGTAAAAAAAAATTCAAGCCTCACTCTGAATCCAAAAAAAGGTAAAAGAAAAAAAGAGAATAAATTACAATACTGCCACCTACACCCAAACCTTTATCAAACTGATATTTCGCCCAAAAAGGGATTAAATTAAAAGCAAATCATTTAAAAATGCACTTGTAATTAAAAACTTAAAGATCATAAAAGCCTTTATGAATTCGAGAATTATGGATGGAACAAACAGATTTTTTAAAAAATCATGCATGTCAGCAGTTTGAAAAAAGAGACATTAATTATAGCAATATTGATAACTTGAACCAGTAAATACTTACTGGTAAAACACACAGCATTTATACAGTAAAGTGATGAAGAATATGTATTCTGTAGACAGATGACCTGAGTTTATATATTAATTAGCTCTGCCACTTAACTAGCTATATGGTCTTAAGCAAATTACTCATTCTTAAGTGGAGTAATAACAATGCTTAATCTAGAAAGTAGATCTGAAAATTAAATAAGCTAGTTCATTTAAAAGACTTAAAAGAGTAGGTGGTACACTATAAAGCACTCAAATGGTTAAAACAACAATAATGTCACAATGCTTGGAAGTGAACTTGGAAAAAAGCTAACAATCTTTGTGCACAAAATCGGAAACAGGGGCACTAAGATCAAAAGAAGTCAGGAGAACATGGAGGGATTAGGATGCAGAAATCATGAGAGATTATCTTGATGTAGCCTGCCTTGAATGAGTTAGAGGCGGCGGACTTGGCCCAGTGGTTAGGGCGTCCGTCTACCACGAGAGTCTGTGGTTCAAACCCCGGGCCTCTCTGAACAGTGTGGAGCTGGCCCATGGGCAGTGCTGATGAGCGCAAGGAGTGCCCTGCCACGCAGGGGTATCCCCCGTGTAGGGGAGCCCCATGCGCAAGTAGTGGGCCCCATAAGGAGAGTCGCCCAGAGTGGAAGAAAGTGCAGCCTGCCCAAGAATGGTGACGCACACACGGAGAGCTGACACAACAAGATGACGCAACAAAAAGAAACACAGATTCCTGTGCCGCTGACAATAACAGAACCGGACAAAGAAGACGCAGCAAATAGACATGAAGAACAGAAAACCAGGGTAGGGGGGGAGGGGAAAAAATAAATAAATCTTTAAAAAAAAAAAAAAAAAGAATGCGCTAGATACGAATAATGATGAAAAGAGGAAGTAATCAGGGAGGGGAAGAAAATATAAGCAAAGGCACAAAGGCAGGAATGAGCAGGAATTATGGAGAGCAACCAGGTTTTTAGGATGCAGGCAGGGGAAAAAGAAAGGTTTGCACTGCAGAAAAGAATCAGTAGAAAAGTATTATCCTAACAGAAATTTTGCTAACCTGGAACTCAGACCTAGCTCCTGATCCACAAGAACCTACTTAATATAGTTAGGAAAAACTCCCTGCATTCAAAGATTAATAATAATCAAAAGAACCAACATAGCATCTATCAGAGATATAAAAAGGAAAAGGGTTTAAAAACAAAAAAAGCAAATGTTGTATGAATATGATTCACCAGCAAAACGTAGTCACACAATATATTAAAATAGCCAAATATTTTGCCTTAAATATAAAAGTACCTAAGCAGCTCTACAAAACATGAGCACAGGTTGGAGATATAAACAGTTGAGAAAGATACGGTAAAACAAGGAAAGAAATGAAATATGAACTTTCAGATTCAGAAACAGGAGAAAAAAAAGACAATATCAGAAACAAAGGACAAATTGTAACAATGAAGGAAAGGAGAAACTACTAAAATATAGTAATAAAAATAGAATAAAAGACTTAACAAAGCTTGAAAAAGTAAACAGAAAGCAGATAAAAAGGATAAACAAGAAAATGAAAGAAATGATAGACAAAGGGAACATATACCTAACTAAAATCTCTAAAAAATAATAATAATAATGTGGAAAAAATATATAAGGATATAAATCAAGAAAACTTTCCTGTAGCAGTTTGATTTGGGTGAATTCCAAAAAGAAATATTGGATTATGTTTGTAAACTGGTCTTTTCCTCTGGGCATAAGAGATTATATTGGATTCATAGGTTTACTTGATTAATCATGTAAACCTCTTGTGCCAGTAGGGCACAAGCATGGCATGGCAAAGGACAGAGTTAAAGGGCTTTTAATATTGGAGTTTTGATGTTGGAGTTTGATGCTGAAGTCTTAAGGTGGAACCCTGGGGAGAGAGACAGAGCTGTTTACCGGATAGTCTACAGCTGACCTTGAGGAGAGAGGCAAAGCCTAGAGAGCCTCAATCTACAGCTGACCTGTGGAGAGAGGCAAAGCCTAGAGAGCCTCAATCTACAGCTGACCTTGTGGAGAAAACAGAAGAGCTGGGCCCAGAGAAACCCAGGAAGCCTGAACCCTTGCAGATGTCGGCAACCATCTTGCTCCAACAGGTGAAAATAGACTTTGGTGAGGGAAATAACTTATGCTTTATGGCCTGGTATCTGTAAGTTCTTACTCCAAATAAATATCCTTTATAAAAACCAACCAATTTCTGGCATTTTGCATCAGCACCACTTTCACGGACAAATACATTTCCTTAAACAAAATTTTTAAAAAATTGAGTCTATAGAATAAAATGACTCACAATGAAGTATGAAAATTAACAAAGAGTGATCCATACTAAGAAATAGCCTAATTAGGTTGGGTAAGACCAATATTTTAAAAAAAGAATAATATTTTGGACATTCAAACAAAAGGTCAAGTAAGGGTGACCTCAGACTTCTCAGTGATACTCAATATGGGACATACTGGAGTAATACATGCAAAATGAGAAAAGCCATCTTCTAATTTTATAAGTCTGAGGGAGGTGGGATACAAATGATATATTATAAGATATAACGTTAAACACTAAAGAAAACAATAATTAGTAAATTTTGGTGGTAAGAGGTTTGGTGGTTTTAAAGTGTCCATACCCCAGAAAAATAAATTATTAGAAGTTAATCGATTTCTGTTGTGTAAACCATTTTAAGTAGGACCTTCTGATGATACTACTTAATTTAAGGTGTGACCTACCTCATTCAGGATGGGTCTTAATCATATAGCTGGAGTCCTTTATAAACAGAATGAATACTGAGAATGAAGGGAAGCAAGAAGCTGAAATCAATGAAACCCAGAAAAGAAGGGAGAGACCAAAAGATGCCACCCATGTGCCTTGCAATGTAGCAGAGGAGCCAAGGATCACTTGCAGTCAGTCTTCAGAGAAAAAGCATTAACTTGATGATGTACTGCTTTGGACATTTTCCTGGACTTTAACCATAAGCTAATAAATTTCCATTGTTTGAGCAGAACCATTTCATGGTATTTGCTTTGAGCAGTCTAGGAAACTAAAACAAGAGGTAAGGAGGGAAATGGAAGGAAATATAAATAAATAAATACATTTTAATACTGCTAATAGTAAAAAGATTAATGTATACTACTACTTAAAGAAGTGTCATATAAGGTTATGATTACATAGAGAATCACTTCATCAAAAACAATGAAGTTCCAAATTACCAGTAGAAACTAATACAATAAAAGACAATACACACACAAAACCAAAACAATAATCAGCAAATTCATAACAAAATAAAGAATTAAAAACTAAAGTTGGTTTTTGGAAAAGATCAATAAAACTGACAAAAGTTTGCTAGAGTGACAAGGAAAAAAAGAGGACCCAAATAAATGAAATCAGAAATGAGAGTTGATACATTACACCTGACTACACAGAAAGAAATAAAAAGAGGATACTATGAAAACCTGTATGCCAAAAAATTAGACAACCTAGATAAAATGAACAAATTCCAAGAAATATACAAAACTACCTACATTGACTCTAGAAGAAATAGAAGATCTCAACAAAGCAATTACAAGGAAAGAGAATGAATCAGTACTCAAAAATCTGCCAACAGGGTGATGAATGCACAACTCTATGGCACAAAGGAGAGCCACAGATTGTACACTTTGGATAGAATGTATAAGGCATGAGAGTGTATAACACAATGAACCATGTGGTGGAAGATGAACTACGTACAAATATGAGAGTGTTCTCTCCTGAACTTTAACAAATGTACAATACTTACACATAGGCAGCAGACTTGGCCCAGTGTTTAGGGCGTCCGTCTACCACATGGGAGGTCCATGGTTCAAACCCCAGGCCTCCTTGACCCATGTGGAGCTGGCCCATGTGCAGTGCTGATGCGCGCAAGGAGTGCCATGCCAAGCATGGGTGTCCCCGTGTAGGGGACCCCACGTGCAAGGAGTGCGCCCCATAAGGAGAGTCGCCCAGAGTGAAAGAAAGTGCAGCCTGCCCAGGAATGGTGCTGCACACACAGAGAGCTGACACAAGATGATGCAACAAAAAAAAGAAACAGATTCCCATGCCACTGACAACAACAGAAGCGGACAAAGAAGACGCAGCAAATAGACACAGAGAACAGACAACCGGGGTCGGGGAGGGAAGAGAAATAAGTAAATCTTAAAAAAAAAATACTTATACATAGTGTTAAT
The DNA here is from genome assembly GCF_030445035.2 of Dasypus novemcinctus. Taxonomy (NCBI): domain Eukaryota; kingdom Metazoa; phylum Chordata; class Mammalia; order Cingulata; family Dasypodidae; genus Dasypus; species Dasypus novemcinctus. The sequence goes on along the minus strand of NC_080677.1, from coordinate 110,194,826 downwards.
AATAATACACCAAGTGTACATTATGGAAGATAGTGGTAATTGATGATATTCTTTCATAATCTGTAAAAATTGTTCCACAGCAATGCAAGGTGTTGGTAGAGGGATGATATATAGGAATTATGAACATTATGCATGATTGTTTAGTAAGTTCACAACATCAATCAATTAATCAATCAATCAAAAGAAGAGTAAAAACCTACCAACAAAGCAAAGCCCAGGATGAGATGGATTTACTAGTGAATTTTAACAAAACATTCCAAGAGAATTGACACCAATCCTGCTGAAAAGCTTCCATAAAACTGAAAAGCTGGAAACACCCCCTTACACAATCCATGGGGCCAGCATCACTCTAAATACAAAAGCCAAAAAAAACATAGTACAAGAAAAGAACATCACAGACAATATCTGTATACATATGACACAAAAATCCTCAATAAAATAGTAGCAAACTGAACCCAGTAGCATATTTAAAAATGTATACTCCATGATCAAGTAGAATTTATCCCAGGTATGCAAGGGTAGTTCAACATTAAAAAAATCAATTAATGTAATACATCAAAATAATAGAATGAAGGGAAAAAAGCAACATGATCACCTCAAACTGACACAGAAAAAACATTTAACAAAACAGAGGATGCTTTCTTGAGAGAAACATTTAAGAAAAACAGGAATATAAGAACATTTCCTCAACATGATAAAGGGTGTATTAGTCTGCCAAAGGGGGTGCTGATGCAAAGTACTAGATATCTGCTTGCTTTTATAAAGGGTATTTATTTGTAAGCTTTACAGTTACAAGGCCCTAAAGAATCCAACTCAAGGTTGCTTTCTCACGAAACTCAGTTGCCACATGTTGAAAAGCAAGATGGTCGCTAATCTCTGCCTGGTCTCTCTTTCCTGGGCTTCCTCTTCTTCTTGAGACTCTGTAGGCCCAGCTTCTTCCCAATTTTAGTTGTAGCCTGGCATAGTGGCTTGTCTCTCAGGGCTTCCTGTATCAGTCTCGAATGTCTTCCCAAGGCAAATGGCTCATCTCTCTTCCTGGGGCTTTAGCTGTTAAAGCCTCCTCCTTTCTGCCACATAGCAAGCAGTATCAAAATGACAAAGTTCTCTCCTCTTCCTGTCTATATTCTTGACTAAGTGTCCATTTATAGAGGCCCACAAAGGGAGGGGGTGAGAATTCAACCTGAGTCACTCTTTACTAATGTGGTTGAATCAAAAGCCCTAAATTGATTTTTATCAAATAAATTTAAATCCTTTGAATTTCATATAATCAAAGGGTATCATACCCAGAGGAACAGTTTAGTTAACAAACATAATCTCTCTCTTCTGGGGATTCATAAATAATCTCAAAATGACACAAAGGGCATATATGAAAAAACAAATGGTAGCACTGTACTTAGCAATGAGAGACTGAAAGCTTTCCATCTAAGACCAGGAACATGACAAGGATGTCCACTGTCGGCACAGTTAATTCAAACTTATTGAGGCAGTTCTAGCCAGAGTAATTATGCACGAAAAAGAAAAGGCATTCAAGTTGGAAAGGAAGAAGTAAACTTTCACTATTTGCAGATGATATGATCCTACATAAAGTCCAGAAAATTCTACAGCAAAGTTCCTAGAACTAATAAATGAATTCAGTAAAGTGGCTGGAAACAAGATTAACACTCAAAAATCTGTAGTTTCTATATACTAGTAACAAACAGTCTAGAAGGAAATCCAAGAAAAAAAATTCCACTGACAATTGCCAGTAAAAAAATCAATTATCTAGGAATAAGTTTAACCAAGGAAATAAAGGACTTATATGTGGAATACTATAAAACTTTGTTAAAAGATATCAGAGGATCTAAATAAATGAATCATCTTTAGTCAGCAGCACACTGAACAATCCTAGAACAAGTGTTTATTCACTAACACTGTTGCAATCCATTTGAGGAGAGTCCAGAGAAGTATAAAAAATATAACAGCATTAAATCTCAAGAATACAGTTACTTCCAATTATCCCTTAAACTGGTTCATTTCTAGAGCTGCAAAGCTGTTAGTTCCCTGTAGTAATTAGAGATGTACATGATTTTAGAAGTATTTACTAAACAACTGCACATAGTATTAAAGAGATAGTTTTAACACATAACTGTTTTAAGCCCACGAGAGTATTCAGTTTTACTTTTTGTAATTTCCCTTAGCAAAACAGTATCCTAAAGATATAGATTTGAAACAAATTTTTTTAAAAAACTGACCTATGTCTTCTTTATCCTAAGAAATTGAAAAATTAGAGAATTTACCCTTAGAACTGGCAAAAATACTTTTACTGATGCATTTTAATTGTTTGGTAAAGCATTAATCATATTGTACTATTTGTTTATACTCCAAAGTATATTCTATTTCAAACATACCAATCATTTATTAACGAATATCATCATCAATTAAATAAGGAGTAACAATGTACAAATGACAGATTAAGCATTATATCTAATACAAGAGAGATGGAAGCAATTCATTTTAAATTAACTTTAAATTTATGAATGCAAAGAAGGCAGTAATGGTTCAGCTTTTTGTTGCTGTTGTAAAATACCCAAGCCAACATTTGATAAATGTGAGAACATAATGAACATTGATAGGATTAAAATATATGAAAGCAGAGCATTGAGAAAGTCTATTCTTTCTTTCTATTAAAACAGCAAATTTAATTACAGCAGTTTTATATTGAGCATCTATTCTGTTACTTGTTAATATGAAAGTTTCTTAGGAAATTTAAAATGGGGGATGGGGAATGTCATTCTGTAAGAAGCAGTGTTCTTATAAATAAAAGAACATATCAGATCTTAAACATCCAAATAGATGTCATCCTCTAGACACCTTGGGAAATTATATACATGTTCTAATACTGACCTTTCTTTCAAAGTAGGAGTAGAGGCCACCAAAGAAAATCAGCAATTATTTAGGATGCACCTTATACAAAAGCTGTTTATATTCATAAATTTCCTCATTCACTACAATTACCTAATAATATTTTTTGGCTATCCATCACTGTGATGGTTAGGTTAATCTTGGTCACGTACTGGTGACCAGTTGACTGACCAAACAAGCACTGGGCTAATTGTAATAAAGGCCATTTCACGGACTTTAATCATCACATCAGTGAGTTGACTGCATAATACTGGTTACATCCAAATCCACTAAGGAGATTGCCTTCAGCAAGGTAACAACAAAAGACTATTTATACCACTGTTTAGCATGCCATATGAGAGCACGGTCTTCCAAGATGACAACTTTAATTTAAACAGGTAACTTCTATTCTATTTGGAAGTATTTTGTTGAGAGTTTTTACATCTACATCCATTAGAAAGACTGGTCTGTAATTTTGTTTTTTTGTAGTGTCTTTATCAGGCTTTGGCATTAGGGTGATGTTAGCTTTACAAAATGTGTTGGGTAATTTTCTCCCCTCTTCAATTTTTTGGAAGAGTTTAAACAGGATTGGTTAATTCTTTTCAAAATGCTTGGTTGAATTCATCTGTGAAGCCATCTGCTCCTGGAGTTTTCTTTGTTGGGAGACTTTTGATGACAGATTCAATCTTTTTAAATGTGATTGGTTCTTATATTTCTTGTAGCATCAGTGTAGGTTGTTTGTGCATTTCTAGAAACTTGTCCATTTCATCTAAGTTGTCTAATTTCTCAGTATACAGTTTCTCAAAATAACCTCTTATGATCCTTTTTTATTTCTGTGGGATCAGCTGTAATTCTACCCCTTTCATTTCTGATTTTATTTGGATCTTCTTTTTTCCTTTGTTAGTGTAACTAGGTATTTGTCAATTTTATTGATCTTCTCAAAGAACCAGATTTGGGTTTTGTTGATTTTTACTATTGTTTTTTTTTTTGTTCTCGATTTCATTCATTTCTGCCCTAATCTTTATTTCTTTCTGTTGCTTGCTTTTGGATTGCTTTGCTGTTCTTTTCCTAGTTTCTCCAGCTTGTTAAGTTAGAACTTTTACTTTAGCTGTTTCTTCTTTTTTAATACAGGCATTTAGGGCTATAAATTTCCCTCTCAAAACTGCCTTTGCTATATCCCATAAGTTTTGATAAGTTGTGTTCTCATTTTCATTTGTCTCAATATACTTAGTGATTTCACTTGCAATTTCTTCTTTGCCCCACTGATTATTTAGAGTTGTTTAGCCTCCACACATTTGTGAATTTACCTCTTTCCTCTCTACTGTTGATTTCCAGTCTCACTCCATTATTATTTGAGAAGGTGTTTTGCATAATTTCAATCATTTTATATTTATTGAGAGCTGCACTGTGACCTAAAATGTGGTCTATCCTGGAGAAAGATCCATGAGCTAATTTGAGAAGAATGTATAACCCAATGAGTTTGGGTGGAAGGTTCTATATGCATCTGTTAGAGCTAGCTTGTTTATCATATTGTTTAAGTTCTCTGTTTCCTTGTTGATCTTCTATCTAGTTTTTCTATCTACTGATGTCAGGAGTGTGCTGAAGTCTCCAACTATTATTGTAGAGATGTCTATTTCTCCCTTTAGTTTTGCCAGAGTTTGCCTCATGTATTTCATGGCACCCTGGTTAGGTACATAGATATTTATGACTGTTACTTCTTCCTAGTGGATTGCCACTTGCATTAACATGTAATGGCCTTCTGTAGCTCTTATAACACTTTTGCATTTAAAGTTTTGTCCAATATTAGTATAGCTACCTCTGTTCTTTTATCATTACTGTTTGCATGGAGTATCTTTTTTTAAAGGTTTATTTTATTTATTTCTCTTCCTTCCTCCCCTTCCCCCCCATTGTCTGCTCTCTGTGCCCATTTGCTGTGTGTTCCGCATCTGCCTGCATTATCTGGTGGGACTGGGAAACTGCTTCTCTTTTTTGTTGCATCATCTTGCTGCGTCAGCTCTCCGTGTGTGTGGCTACCCTCCTGTGCAGGCTGCGTTTTTCATGCACGGTGGCTTTCCTTGTGGGGTGCACTTCTTGCACATAGGGCGCCCCTACGTGGAGGTGCCCCTGCGTGGCATGGCACTCCTTGTGTACAGCAGCACTGCACGTGGGCGAGCTTACCACATGGGTCAGGAGGCCCTGGGGATCAAACCCTGGACTCTCCATATGTCGGATGCTTGATCAGTTGAGCCATGTCCACTTCCCTGCTTAGAGTATCTTTTTCCAACCTTTCACTTTCAGCTGGTTTATATCCCTGGGTGGAAGGTGAGTTTCTTCAAGGCAGCATAAGGATGGCTTATGTTTCTTTTTATCCATCCTGTCAACCTATACCTTCCTTTTTTTTTAAAAGATTTATTTTATTTACTTCTCACCCCTTTCCCACCCGCCCCGGCCCCGATGTCTGCTCTCTCTGCCCATTCACCATGTGTTCTTCTGTGTCTGCTTGCATTCTTGTCCAGTGGCACTGGGAATCTGTGTCTCTTTTTGTTGCATCATCTTGCTGCATGAGCCCACCATGTGTGCAGTGCCAGTCCTGGGTAGGCTGCACTTTATTTGCACAGGCAGCTCTCCTTGCAGGGCATACTCCTTACATGCAGTAGCGCTGCATGTGGACCAGCTCACCACATGGGTAAGGAGGTCCTGGGTATCGAACTCTGGACCTCCTATGTGGTAGGCGACACTCTATTAGTTGAGCCACATCCGCTTTCTTCAACCTATAAAAGGTGGATTCTCTTTCACAAACTCTCTTAATTTCTGTTTGCTTTAGAATATCTTAAACTCACCTTCATATTTGAAGGGTAATTTTGCTGGATAAAGAATTTCAGTTGGCAGTTCTCTCTTTCATTATGCTGTTTCATACCACTGTCTTGTCACCTCCATGATTTCTGATGAGAAATCTACACTAAGTCTAACTGGGCATCCCTTGTATGTGATGGTTTGCTTTTCTTTTGCTGCTCTCAGAATTTTCTCTTTATTTTTGATGTTTCACATTCTGAGTAGTATCTGTCTTAGACTAGATCTATTCTCATTTATTCTGATTGGGGTATGCTATACTTCTTGTACATGTAAGTTCATTTCTTTCATGAGAATTTGGTAATTTTCAGCATTATTTCCTCAAATACTCTTTCTGTCCCTTTTCCCTTAACTTCTCACTCTGGAACCCTATGATACTATGTTGTTGTGTTTCATGTATCATTCAACTTTCTGAGCCCTTGTTCAAGTTTTTCTATTCTTTTCTCCCTACAATTTCAGCTGTTCTGTTTCTGTATCACTTATTCCTTCTTCTGTAATTTCAAGTCTGCTGTTTCAGGCCTTTTTACATGTTTTTGATCTCACCTATGATGTCTTTCACTCCCATGAGCTCTGTTACTTTTCTGAGGCTGTCAAATTCTTCTTTGTGCTTACTCAGTGTCTTCTTGATGTCCATTCTCTTTAGCCATACTGATTTCCAACTCATTAATTTGATTTTGGATATTTGTATATATCTCAAAGATTAGTTGTCTCAAATCCTGTGACTTATCTGGGGCTTTGATATATTCCTTTGCTTGGGCCATGTCTACCACTTCTTTTTATGGCTTGTGATTTTTTGCTGATGAAGGATGATTACTTTATTAAGATGCTCAATCTCTGTCTCTTTCGTAGGGATCTAGTGGCAGTAGTCTGTGTTATTGCTGTTCTTTGATTCTTGGTTCAAGCTGTTTTGGTGTTTAGGATTGTCCTATGACCCAGTAATGGGTTGCAAACTCACTTCCTAAGGTGTTGGGGAGGAAGGCTGTCAAGGCCAGAAACAGCCTCTCTTACTTATTTATTTTTAATTTCCTCATGTGCATTTCCTTGGTCCTCTGGCAGAAGGTCCTCTTTGGTAGCTCTGTCATTTCCAAGCCTCATGGGAGGGTGTATGCTGCAACACAAACCAGATAAATGTGACAGAGAATCCTGCCTGGAGGCTAAGATTCTCCTAATTCAGCATTCTTAAAGGCAGTTCTCCAACCTTAGTTTGCAATCCCCTCCCTTTTCTGGGTAGGAAATAATTTCACTTCCCTCTGCATTCTCAACAACTAGTTCTGATGAGTAGAGAGGGAGACTGAGAGGGCCAGATCTCTTTAGTACCTTATCTGCTTGAAAGGCAAATACTGGCACAGTTCCACCCAGTGTTGAAGGGCTCCTGGGTCACAGCTGAACAAACTTGTGGGTCAAAAGCTGAGTCAGTCTTAGGTTGTGTTCTTTTCTCTCCCTTTTCCTGGTGAAGTTGATCCCTGGGGCCCCCTTTTTCTGTAGCTTCCAGTCCCAAAGGTCTGAGAATTCAAAACTGCCTATAGGGTGGGGGAGGGTGCCTGCAGCTCAGGTTTTTAACTCAATAGTTTTCCTGTCAAGATTCTTTCCTTTTGCCCCTCTCTCTCCTGGGTGGTGTCCAGCCTTTCCCTGGTGTCCTAAACCCTAGAAGATTTTTTTTCCAGGCCGTTTCTGCCTGCACTGTAGCTACTTTTCTGGGAGAGAAGAGAGTCCCATGTCTTTCTAGTCCATCATTTCCCAGAAGTCCAAGTTGTTGTTTTTTTAATTCCATTACATTATGGCCCTATCTTACATGAAAAAAAATCTCCCTCATCCAAGGAGCTAACAATCTTTACAGTAAAAAGACAAAAACAATACTATTGGAAACAGTAATAAAAAGCATAAGTCTACATTCTTTCTTAAAAACCATTTTGTATATACATTAGAAAAGTCACCATAATAACCATTTTTACATGCTGAGAACATACCATTTACAGCTTTTTCAATCAATTCTTCACAAGCATCGAAATCACCCTTCAACACTAGTTTGTCATGAAGATCTGTTAACATGGGATGTTCCAGGGCAATCTTGGTTTTCTTTTGCAATGATTCAAAGGCCTCTGTATAGTTATGTTGTCGGAAGTGCTTTAGGCAAAGGCGAATGGCTTCCTGTTCACGGTACTACTAGAACATAGGAGAAAGAAAGAATGAAGAAAAGAGATTTGTTTAGCTGTTACTGGAGGAAATAATAACAATAGTAATAATAACTAGCCTAAACTAAGCATTTATTATGTGCCAAGCACTGTACCAGCCCTATAAGTTAGGTATCATTATTTCTTTCCTACAAATAGCAAAACTGAATCTTAGCCAATTGTAATAACTTGCTTAACATGACAAAATATGTAGTAGAACTAGATGAAAGCAGACCTAATTCAAGGGCCTGAAATTTGAAGAAAAGAAGCAGAGTGTTTTAAAGCCCACTTGAGATTATAAAAATTATATAACTCCTATCTCATCCACTAATCAGATTCCAATTTGGTATAGAAAGCATAGAAATCATAAAATAATATACATGAATTAGATTACAGTTTTTGTTTTTCTTGGTTCTTAGTAATAAGATTAGTTTAGTGACGGATAATATCAAACATTTATTTCAAATTCCCAAGCAGATTTTATGGCCCAAAAATCATCCCAAAGAGATTATTTAAATTTCATGATTTTTTTAAACCCTGGACCCCATCATTAATCAAACAGCTATAAAGCAAAAATATTAACTAGAAAATTTTAAATGGGATGCTCAATTAATTAAATTCTTTCCTAACTGGATGAATGCCTCAAATCAAGCTCACACAGAATTTCTAAAGAAACATAATTACAAGATTAAGGATCACCTTAAATTTCCTAAGCATACCATTGTACATTAAGAATTAACAAACCAAACTGACAACATGGAAGTACCACTTCAGGAGCTCTTCTGTGGCTAGAGTTGTAAGCTCTATTTCCTAAATATAGGGGAGGAAAACATGGTTGACAACCGACTTCAGCTACAGATTAGTAAATTTGACTGGCTAAAGTATAATCCTAAAAACAGCTAAAGTTTGAACCTATCCAAGTCAGAAAGAAGCGAGTACCTGCCCTTCTGACTCCAACCTGGGCATAAGGGGCAGCAGGACTGACTGAAAATCACAATGTTGGCAGTGACTGGCTTCTTCCCACCCAGATCAGACCGCAGCCCTAGCCTAGGTTCCAGCCCCAGGCCTAGCAGGAAGGAAGTAAGCAGGACCGGCACTAGCCACTCCAGGTTAATTGCAGGTACATTCGGCTGGTACAGACTGAAAAGTTGCAAGTCTACCAGAGCAACTCCAGTCATTTTGCACCTGCATGGCACAGATTGCTACCCACACCTGCATTTCTAACCACACCAGGCAGGGGAGGAAGGTGCATGAAGCTTCATCAGTCTGTCTGGACAACTGAGTCTAGGTCTACACAACCTGGATTATTACACATGGCTGTGGTTCTGTCACTACCCCTGGCATAGGAGAAAGGTGGGAGAAGTTTCATTGGTCCCTGGGGCATTGCTGATGCCTTGAGTCTCTCCACAGTTTGCAACACCAACTACATCCTCGGCTCTTACTATACAACCAGAAAGGGAAAAAGGGCAAGAAAGCCCTAAATTAAAAAGAGAAACTTTACCCAAAATAAATACATCTAGTAAGCCAAATGCCAAGATACCAACAAAAAATTACAATCCATACCAAGAAACAGAAAGATATGACCCAGTTAAAAGAACAAATGAGCCTCCAAATGACATAAAGGAGTTGAGACAACTAATCACAGATGTTCAAACAAATCTCCTTAATAAATTCAATGAAATGGATAAAGAGATTAAGGATATTAAGAGGGCACTGAATGAGCAAGAAGAAGAATTTTAAAGCATACACAGAAAAATAGCACATATTATGGGAATGAAAGGCACAATAAATGAAATAAAAAATACAGCGGAGTCAAAAAACAGCAGATTTGAAGAGGCAGAAGAAGGGATCCGTGAGCTTGAAGATATGGCCTCTGAAAGTGAACATACAAAAGAACAGATGAAGAAAAGAATGGACAAAATTAAACAAGGTCTCAGGGAACTAAACAACAGCAAGTGACATGCAAACAAACTTCGTGTTATGGGAGTCCCAGAAGGAAAAGAGAAGGAAAAAGGGACAGAAGGTATATTTGAAAAAATAATAGTAGAAAATTTCCCAACCATATTGAAGGACATAGATATCCATGCCCAAGAAGCACAATGTACTTCCATCTGAATAAATCTGAATAGACCAACTCCAAAACACGTATTAATCAGATATCAAATACCAAAGACCAAGAGAGAATTCTGAGAGTAGTAAGAGAAAAGCAATGCATAACAGAAAAGGGATCTCCAATAAGATTAAGTGCTGATTTCTCATCAGAAACCATGAAGGTTAACAAGACAGTGGTATGATATTTTTAAGATACTGCAAGAGAAAAACTTCCAGCCAAGAATCTTACTTACATCCAGCAAGACTGTCTGTCAAAAATGAGGGCAAGATTAGAATATTCACAGATAAACAGAGTATGAGAGAGTTTATAACCAAGAGACCAACCTTGCAGGAAATACTAAAGGGTGTGCTACAGTCTGAAAAGAAAAGACAGAAGAGAGAGGTTTGGAAGAGAGTCTAGAAAAGAAGATTGTATCATTTAAAGTAACTAAAAACCTCAAAAAGTAGTGAAAAAAAATATGACAGATAAAACCCTAAGGTCAAAATGGGTGAAATAAGAAATGCTTTTACAGTAATAACATTGAATGTTAGTGGATTAAACTCCCCAATCAAAAGACACAGACTGGCAGAATGGATAAGAAAATATAAGCCATCTATATGCTGCTGCAAAAGACTCACCTTAGACCCAAGGATACCAATAGATTGATAGTCAAAGTCTGAAAAAAGATATTCCACCCATGTAGTAACCAAATTTAAAAAAAAAAGGAGTAGCTATACTTATATCAGATGAAATAGATTTTAAAAGACACTAGTTATGAACAATCTGAGGAGAAGTAAGCGAAATAAATCCCATTTACAATAGTGACTAAAAGAATCAAATATTTAGGAATCAACTTAACCAAAGATATAAAGCACTTGTTAGTCAGAAAACTAAAATGCATTGTTAAAAGAAATTTAAAAAGACCTAAATAATTGGAGGAACATTCTATGCTCAAGGATTGGAAGACTAAATATCATTAAGATGTCAATTCTCCCCAAATTGATATACAGATTCAGTGCACTCGTCATAAAAAGTCCACCAGCATTTTTTAAGTAAATGGAAAACACAATTACCAACTTTATCTGGAAGTGTAAAGGGTCCTGAATAGAAGAAACATCTTCAAAAAGTAAAGCCAAGTTGGAAGACTCTCTTTTCTGGGCTTTAAATCATATTACCTAGCGACAGTGGCAAAAACAAGCATGATACTGGCATAAAGACAGACACATAAACCAATGGAACCAAACTGAAGGTTTAGAAACAGACCTATCAAATCTATGGTCAAGTGATTTTTGATGAGCCTATCAAGCCCACCCAGTTCAGGCAGAACAGTTCATTCAACAAATGGTGCTGGGAGAACTGGATATCCATAGCCAAAAGAAAGAATGTGGACCCTTATCTCACACCTTATACAAAAACTAACTCAAAATGGATCAAAACTTGAATATAAAAATAAGAACCATAAAGCTTCTAGAAGAAAATGAAGGAAAACATCTTCAAGACCTGGTAGTAGGTGGCAGATTCTTAAAGAGATAAGAGGAGGACTGAGATGGACTACTGATACTTAATGTACATAGCAGTTTCAATTAACTTTACTGTAAAAGTGTGGAAATGTACAGAGTTGATGGTAACACATTATGAGTAATAGCTGGTTTATAAATGGGAAAGTGGCTGGAAAGGGTAGCCTAGGGATATAAATGTCAACTGAATGAAAGCTAGAAAATAATCTAGGGACTGATTAACACATTAAACCCAGAGGTGGATGAGAATTGTGGTTGATGGTACAGATGCAAGAGTGTCCTTTGTGAGGTAGAGCAGATGTACATCACTATTGTAGGGTGGTGAGAATGCAGTGAAGCATGGGAAAAATAGAACTGAAGTGACCTATGGACTGTGGTTAATAGCAAAACTGTAACAATCATGCATTTATGCCAAAAATGTACTGAGTGATAATTGGGGGAGTATGGAAAAATCTGCCAAATGTACACTATGGACCATGGTTAGTGTTAATAGTCTGATAATATTATCTCACAGTCTGTAAATATGTTTCAACGCAGTGTGATGTATTAACAGAAAGGTATTGTATGGGAATTCTGTACATGTGCATGATTGTTTTATAAGTTCACAACCTCTGTAATAAAAACATATTTTAAAAAATAATAATTGGGTGGGTTGGAGGGAAATAACACCAAATGTAAGATGCGGACTATAGTTAGTAGTAAAATTTTGACAATATTCTTTCATAATTTATAACAAATGTTTCACAACCATGCAAGATATTGGCGGTAGAGTGAGATATGAGAGCACTGTATGATATTATGTATGTCTGCTTTCTAAGTTCACAGCTATTACTACATAATTATCATTGATGTATGTTTCTGCATGAGTGATATACTTCAGTAAATTAAGAAAATAATAATAAACACCTATTCCTAAACCCTGAAGTTAACTCAGATTATATCTCACGAAACAGTCAAAGAATGTCTGTTTATCCAAACTAATTATATCTATCATTTTTTATTCTTATTCTTCAAATAAAGATTTAACATAGCATATTAAACAATAGTGCCTTTTTATCATGTTAACTTTGGAGTATCTCTGGTATGGGATACCAATGACAGGTGATATATGACTGACAGGGAGCTGTACAGAACATATGTCCAGGGTGCATGGTAATGTTTGGATATACTCATAGTGGCAACAATTAAAAACCACAGTAGGGGGGGTACTGGGTTCCTGGCCAGTGGTGCTCTGTCGTGGTCCCTAGGGGAGCAGCGACAGTCTCCCAGGTACAGTGGTGGGGACCGGGAGGGAGTGAGGGTTCAACAGTGAGCCCCAGATGCTAATGACTATGCTTGTGAGCTGATAAACCCAAAATAAGAACAAGGCCTAGAGCAACTTTGTGCCTGGGAATTTCCTTCTGTCAGCCTTCATGTTACTCAAATGTGGCCAGTCTCGAAGCCAAACTCAGCATGTAAATGCAATGCCTTCCCCCCAGCGCGGGACATGACACCCGGGGATGAGCCTCCCTGGCAACGAGGGACCACTATCAACTACCAACTGATGATGCAACTGGAAAATGACCTTATACGGAAGGTTCAATGCGGATCAGCAGAATATCCATGTCTACATAAAATACCATGACTTTAAAATGCTGTTTGACCTAAAGTAAGGGGGAAATGGAAAGGAGAAATGAGTTTATATGGCTACGAGTTTCTAAAAAAGAGTCTGGAGGCTGGCAGAAGGTTTGCCCTCATGCACAACTGAGCAGAGTCAGAGAGACAGATAAAGCAGATACAACCCCCAGATATTGGTTCCTTTGAGGGCTAAAGAGACCCATGGGAGTTATGGTCATGGCCGATGGGGTTAACTACCAGGGCAGATGGCCCCTCTTTGGAAATGGTGTTTATGTGTGATGAATCTGGACTCAGATGGGATCTCCCTTCATAAGACTTTCATGCTAATGTGCTGGAGGTGCAGTTAATGTTGGGGTTTAAGATATATTTAGGGGATTTGAATCTCTGGACTGACAATGTGATAGCCAGATCCTGAGCCTCAACAGACTCCAGCACCTACAATCTGATTTATTGGACTTACCACACTCAGCTAAGATGGAGTTGAAGAAGGACAACCACCACACCATGGAGCCTAGAGTGATTACAACTGAAAATGGGAGGATTGCATCCAGCATCCAGGTGGAATCTGAGCCTCCTCTTGACATAGAGGTGCAATGGACACAACCAATCCAATGTCCACACAGAAGAGGTGGCATTGGATTGGGAAAAGTGGACATAATGGACAAAGGTATGGGGAAAGGCAGGAAGAGATGAGAGGTGGAGGCGTCTTCGGGACATGGAGCTGCCCTGGATGGTGCTTCAGAGGTAATCACCGGACATTGTAAATCCTCACAGGGCCCACTTGATGGAATAGAGGAGAGTATGGGCCATGATGTGAACCAATGTATATGAGGTGCAGAGGTGCCCAAAGATGTACTTACCAAATCCAATGGATGTGTCATGATGATGGGAACGAGTGTTGTTGGGGGGGGGGAGAGGGGGGGTGGGGGGGTGGGGTTGAATGGGACCTCACATATATATTTTTAATGTAATATTATTACAAAGTCAATAAAAAATAAAAAAATTAAAAAAAAAAAAAAACAAAAGTTTGGAGTATCTTAAACTTCTTTCAGGCTATACATAAATACATAGCATGAGCAGAGTTATAAAATAAATGAATTTCAATACTACAAAAAAGATAAAAAATCAAAGAGAATAAAGACTTTATCTAATTTCTAGAGGTCCATAATAAATAATAAACTGAAAAGTGAATAGGAGGGAAGAACTGTAATTTCTCAAATATAATCTCCCACAATGTTGAAGAAGAGAGATGACACTTGCAAACTTCATATAATATCAAGAGATGAGTGAGGAAACAAAGAAAAAAAGAGACAAATGTCATCAGTTAGAGGAAATTTTTAAGTACTAGAGAAGTTCAATCATTTTTATTTTTAAAAGAACCACTAGAGGGAAGTGGATTTGGCCCAACGGATAGGGCGTCCGCCTACCACATGAGAGAGAAATTTTTTTAAAAAACTTTTTAAAAAAATAAATAAAAGACACAAGAGGTTAGAAAATTTTAAATGTACTATCTATCTATTAGGGATCCTAATAGGTATGTAACACTGAAAATATTATTTTTAAAGTTTAAAGACATCATCTCTACATTTAAAGAATTTAATATATTACAGAAAAGACAAGAAACAAAACAAAAAATATCAGCATTTATTTTAAAACTAATATAAACAAATCCCAGACAAAAAGTTCCTCAAATAAGCTGACTAGAGGAAAGCTGAAACTGCGTGTAAAAAAAGCTATTCTGCATCCCAGTCTCCTATGAGTAGATAAGTTCAATCCTACTTGCATGCAAATAAAATTATCAGGATGCAGTAATTAAACTAAAGACTTATTCAGGGAAGTGGACTTGGCCCAATGGATAGGGCATCTGCCTACCACATGGGAGGTCCGCAGTTTAAACCCCAGGCCTACTTAACCAGTGTGGAGGTGGCCCATGCGCAGTGCTGATGCACACAAGGAGTGCCATGCCCCAAAGGGGTGTCCCCCGTGTAGAGGAGCCCCACGCGCAAGGAGTGCACCCTGTAAGGAGAGCTGCCCAGAGCAAAAGAAAGTGCAGCCTGCCCAAGAATGGCGCCGCATACACGGAGAGCTGACACAGCCAAGATGACACAACAAAAAGAAACACAGATTCCTGTTGCCAATGATAAGGATAGAAGCGGACACAGAAGAACATGCAGCAAATGGACACAGAGAGCAACAACTGGCGTGGGGGGGTTTAGGGAATAAGGGGAGAGAAATAAATAAAAATAAATCTTAAAAAAAAATAAAATAAAATACTTATTCATTCCTTGACAAGGAAGTCAAATAAACAAAGTGAGGCAAAAAGCAAAAGTCAAATAAATATATATCAGAAATAAAGATGAGGCATATCAAAATAGTGTTAGAAAAAGCTAAAAACAAAATAAACAAAAAAACAATTTTTTTAAACAATTTAAACTCACATCTTTCAGACTGCATCTATTGTATGAAATTGCCATTTCGAAGTATAGGTCTTTAAATGGAAAAATTAATATTTCTATTTTGCTAAATACACACACAATGGATGAATGTATTTTAAAAGCAATTTAGAATGAAAACTATCCCATTAAAAACTATGCTTAATGTATTTACATCAATATAGCTCAAAAACAAAATCCAGTGTGAGATAGGTATATTAATATATACTCTGGACTCTGGAACCAGACTGCCTTAATACATACACTTGCTCAAGTACTTTACAACTGTGTGACCCTTGGCAAAATATCTAGCCTTTCTGTGTTTCATTTCCTCATCTGTAAATTGTGGACAATGACTGTAAGTATCTCACAGAGTGGTAATAATTGAGTTCTAAAGATTGTCTAGAAGTTGGCAGAGTATAAATGCTTAATAAATGTTAGCTGTTTTATCAGTATAATTATTATTCTTAATATTTTAAATTATTCTCAATGAAGACAAAACAGTAAAAGAAACATAAAATCAGGATTTTAAAACAAAGTCCTACCTTGCTATACCAGTTGAGACAGGGTTGTACTACATCAGGATCATCAATGCCACTAAGTTCAACATACCAGATGCTAAAATTAAAGCTGGGACCCCAGGACAAGAGTGGAACTTTGAGGAAGAAAAAAAAAAAAAAAGAAAATTGACATTCATAATCCAAACAAAACTTCAGCAAGGTAAAAACATTCTTCAAGTCTATAAGGATTCATTCAACAAATTTTACGATAACCCTCTATATGCCTAGCATATATGCTAGGTACTAAGGCTGCAGTAGCAAAAGGAAACATAAGACCCACACCATCATGATAGTTCCTTATTAAAAAACACTGTAAGATAAATTCAAAGTGGTCATAAATCAACTCCCCCAAAAATCAGAACCAGAACTAGATGCTTTGACAGGAAAATTTTAGCAAACCTACAAGAAACAAATAATAACATACAATTTACACTATATTAGATTACAGTAAAAGATTAAAGTTCAATTACTTATAAAAGTAACATAACTTGAAAAACAAAACCTGAAGGAAAAGAATTTATGGACAATCTCAGCTATGAATATATATTATAAATTCCTAAGAAAACGTTGCAAAAATTCTACAAGATTTTCATTGTGACCAAATAGGTCAAAAGAAGGGAAGGATGGTTCAACAATATGAAACATCTAATGTAATTCAACATCTTAACAAAGTAAAAGAGAAAACCCACTTAATTACCTCAATAGATGTTGAAAGAGGATAATGAAATTTATTTTTTTACTCATTTTTAGAAAAAAAGAAAACAAAATCAAACCTCAACATATATAAGGAGTAGGGGAAAAGGGGGAGGAGTTCCCCGTATTTGGTACATGACTTTTCAGTAACATAAAACTTCTTTGAAGACAAAAGAAAAAAATAAGACACTGGGGGGGAAAGAGAAGAAAATGTTATTATACATATAGGACAACAGATCTTACAGTGATGCAAGCAAAATGTCAAAAATAATTTTAATATTTTTAATCAATTAAAAATGTTTTTGGTATTTTTTATTTCCTATTTTTAAAGTTATCATTATTATTTCATTTTCTTATTGTATTTGGCTATTTTATTGGTCTCATTTTTGAAGAAGTTTTGGATTGCAGACAGGTTACAACTGTGGCAGGGGAGGATCATAGGTGTGGGGTGTCAGTGATGGGGGATACATGGGCACAAGCTCAGCTGGGCATACGTATAAGGCATATAAATGTGTTCAAATGTTCATAGGGCATTGTCACAGTGGGTGGAGATTTACACAATATCCAAAGGAATATTCAATTCCCATGCTGGAGAGCTCTGCCATGTTCTCTGATGGAATAGCTAGAATCCCCTGAGTACAGGGGCAATGACTAGTGAAGGAGGATGGTCCATTGACCAGCCCTTTATATTGATGACTGTGCTTATGAACCTTTACTCTTGAAGTTGAAACTAAGACTAGTATTATTATAGGATGCCTAAGAGTTGCCTCCTGGGAGCCTCCTTTTTGCTCCAAGGTGGCCTCTCTCCAAGCTGATCTCAGCATATAAATACATTACCTTCCCCCCAGAGTGGGACATGACTCCAGGGGAGGAGCCTCCCTGGCACCAAGGGATTACTACCAAGTGCCAACTGGAAATGCAACTGGAAAAATACCTTGACGAAAAGGGGAAAAACGTAAAGACAAAGGAGTTTATATGGCTAAGTGACTTCAAATTGAGTTGGGAGGTCATTCCAGAGGTTACACTTATGCCTGTCTCAGCAGGATCTCACTGACTGCCAAAGTAGATACTACCACAAATAGCTGGGCTCCTCAAGCTACTGGAAACATTCAGGCAGATAGCTCAGGAGTCTGGTGCCTTGCCAGTGGGACCTACTTTGGAATTCATGCTCCCCAGTTTGACAGAGTTGGACTCAATTGTGCTTTCCCTGCACATGGCTCATCTGTCCTTCTATGTGAACCTATTATTAGTACTAGAGTTGTTAGATGCACGTCCAAGAGACTTAAATCTTTGGGCTGTCCATGTGCCAGCTGGGCCCTGAATCTCAAAAGAGTTGCAACATCTACACTCCAGTTCATTGGTCTCACCCAAGACAAGTAACAAGAAGGTGATGATGGACAAATATCATACTGAGGAACCAAGGGAGTCTATAACTGCAAACAAGAGAGCCCCATCCAGCAGCCCTACGGATTACACAGGTCCTCTCAATGAGAGATGGAGTGGACATCACTATTCAAGAATTCTCAGGATTGGAGAATGAACTACGGACTAAAGTAGACTTACTGGTATTCTACTATAGATGTATTGTGATTCTAGCAATGGAAGAAATTATTCCATTGATATGGAGGCAGTGGCCACTGGAGGTTCTGAGGTCAGAGAGAGTGAAAAACAGGCGTAATATAGGGACATTTTCAGGACTTGGGAATTGTCCTGAATGACACTGCAAGGACAGATACAGGCCATTATATATCTTGCCATAACCTATAGAACTGGGTGTGAAAGACTGTAAACTACAATGTAAACTTTAATCCACGTTTAGTGGCAATGCTCCAAAATGTGTTCATCAATTGCAATGAATGTACCACACTAATGAAAAATGTTGTTAACGTGGGAAAATGTGGGAGGTGTGGGAGGCAGGGGATATGGAATCCCCTATATTTTTTATTTAAAATTTATGTAATCTAAGTATCTTTTAAAAACTAATTTTAAAAATTTGAAAAACACCTTTCGTTTGAAAACCTTGATCCTGTCATTTTATGTTATATAAATCCTTTTGCAATCACTACATTCCTGCATTATAATTCCATGATTTTAGAGTTTGGGCAATAAATAAATAATGCAAATATATATATATACACACACACACATATATATGGAATAGAAAACAATAGGAAATCACCTTACCTACTTTAAAAAAAACATATCATGAACTTAATAGAGAAACCTTAGGAACAAGACAGAAAGGTCCTATATCTCTACAATATTCAACATTATATGGGAGGGCTCAGCCTATATAACAAGATTTTTTAAATCGCAAATTAAGAAAAAATATTATCACTTGAAGATAATACAGCTATCTACCCTAAATGTTCAAAAGGCTCAAATGAAATGCTTTTTTAAGACTCTGTTCAAGATGATCAAACAAAAATCAACTTTTCCTATATCTACAATAAGCAATTAGAAAATATAATGAAGAAAGTTCACTTTATAATAGGAAAAAAAAGCTTAAAATACCTGAGAATAAACTTAACAAAAATGTAAGATTAAGACATATTTAAGGAAACAAAATTTTACTGAAGAAATGAAATAAATGAAGGGACATTCTATGTTCCTATACAGGAAAACTCAATGCTGTTAACATATCATTCTCCCCAGATTATTTATAAAATTTATTTATTCTCAATAAAAATCCCAGTGGCATATATCCATTTATCTCCTTGACATGTAAATGAACAAGTTGATCTGAAAATATTAGTAATACAAGAATATCCAAGACAATAAGGTAATAATACAAATATATTAAAAGGTACAGTAATTTTAAGTCAGACATTAGTGTACGAAGAGGAAAAAATCAATGGAAGAGTATATAAAAATCTCACAAGTAATCAGAGAAATCACAGATGATGAAGACATCATTTCACATCAGTAATTACAGGATGGAGTAGAGGTTCTTAAAATGTGATCCAGAGACCCCTGGGGATAACCACAACTCTTTCAGAAGGCCACACATACTCAAAACTATTTTATTGAAATTCTGCTTATTCCACTGTACTCACATTTGCACTATCGAATGTGAGTAATATACAAAAGAAATGGTGCAAAAGTAACTGTGCAAAAGAAATGGTGAATAAAACTGCTGGCACCTTGGTACCAATCAAGATAGTGACAATGACAGTGCTAGGAGTCCTTAATACAGTTTAAATCGCACTGTGTTTCCTCAACACCACATACTTGCAGGTAAAAAAAAAAAAACACAAAAAAACATTCATGTAAGAATGTTCCTAAAGAGAGTTCTGACAAGATGCTGTTAGCTCAGGTAGGTACTACCCAGCTTTCTCACAAAAAAACAGCTGAGAAGGGGCAAAATCCTACCCAAGTGAGCTGTTTTGGGAACCCACAGAGCAGGGGGCTTTAGGGCATCAATTTGGAGGGAACTGGACAAAGAGATAAAGAGCCCAGTGGAAAACCCTGGTGCTGGTGTTAGTAGGTATACATTCAAGAGACTTGAATCTTTGGGCTGTTCATGTGCCAGCTGGGCCCCAGGCCTCAAAGGAGTTGTACCACCTACTCTCCAGTTTATTGGTCTCAGTCAGGACAACCAACAAGGAGGTGATGATGGACAACCACCACACCAAGGAACCAAGAGAGTCTATAACTGCAAGCAAGTGAGTCCATCCACTGGCAGTACAGGACTGAAGCCCCCTCTCAATTAGAGGTGCAGTGGGCATCATCATCCCAGAATCCTCAGGATTAGGGACTGATCTATGGATTAGAGTGTACTTGCTGGTATTCTACTATAGACTTACTGTGATTCTAGCAATGGAAGAAATTATATCATTGATGTGGAGTAAGTGGCCACTGGAGGTTCTGAGGTCAGGGAGAAGGAAAATAGGTGTAATACGAGGACAATTTTGGAACTTGGGAATTGTCCTGAATGTCACTACAACAACAGATACAGGCAATTATACATCTTGCCATAACTTAAAGAATTGTGTGGGAGATATTATAAACTACGATGTAAACTATAATCCATGCTTAGTGGCAATGCCCCAAAATGTGTTCATCAATTGCCATGAATGTACCACGCTAATGAAGAGTGTTGGTAATATGGGTAAATGTGGGCAGTGTAGGGAGGGCAGCATATGGGAATCCCCTGTATTTTTTATGTAGCAATTATGTAAACTAAATCTTTTTTTAAAAAAATTAAAAATAAAAAAAAGCATCTAGAAGAGGTGCATGAAAAAGTAATTGATAAAATCAACATTTACTCATTAAAAATTTACAAAAAAAAGAATCCCTTATGATACTCAAAAAATTACTAATTTTATCAAATTTCCATCATGAAGTATACATCTTTTAAATATTCTACATGATAAAAGCAGAAGTACACATAAAGTTCACTGCATTTCAAAACATGATGGCTATGTCAAAGAAAAGCACCTTTTGCTTAAGTTGTGAGACTAAATAGCACTTTTTTTTCATGGAATATCATTTTTCCTTGAAAGAATGACAGACAACCTTAATTGACAGGCAATGATTATTTAGAGTAGGGTATGTGCCAGACTTTTTTTTGAAAATGAATAAAGTGAGTCTGTCATCTCAAGGAAACTGAATGACAGTAGTTGTTACCAATAAGAAAATTCAAGCTGTCAAGAGAAAATTAGAATTTTGCAAAATTGGTATCTGTCTCTGTGAGTCTGACTGCTTCCTGATATCTAAGATATTTTTTTTGGTAAAACTGATGGTGATATTAATGAATGAGATTTATTTTAATTTTATAATGAAATGTTCCAACATCTGGAAGATCTTCATATCTCAGTGAACCATATTTTCCATTGTTTTGGGATTTATTTCTTTATGAGGCAAGATTATTTAAAGAGTTTACTACCTCACTTAGCAATTATAACCATAAAGGAGTATAAGATCAGAATAAAACAGGATTCTGAACCAAAGCCCCATGAACATGATCTGTATGTGTAACTGGACATATTATCTAAAATGAAATCCATCCTCAGGGCAAAGGTCCAATTTCAATAAAGCAAAATTTTAAAAAGGAAATAAACAGAACTACTATAAATAATCTTCTTGTTATATCCACTGAAGTCCCAGTAAAAACTTTGTTTATTAAAACCTTTTAAACATTCTCTGCAACAGTGTAGTTTTCCCTATGTAAGCATATATTGTCAAGATCTCTGGAATATGGTCCCCCAATTCATAACTCCACTTATTTACCAAATTTTCTTTTTACTTTTAGACTTCATCTGAAATTAAGCTTCTTTATAAGGCCAATCCTCCCTGTCCACCAAAACAACTATTAAAAATGCAGGAACTGTCTGAAACAACCATTTTGAAACTCCAGAGGACTGAAGAACACTTTACAGCATCCAAGGAAGAACAAGAGGTAGAGGCTGATAAACTACAGTAAGGAACAGTAAATTGCTCTTTCCATGTGACAGCTACCAGCACCCATCCCTCACTCTTGAGGCAGACCACCTTGGGGTCCAGTCACTGACTACATCACTGATGACAAAAAGGGACATAAAAACCCTGTTTCCCTGAGAACAGGGATGGGCACAGCCAATCACCGATCACAGCTTTTGATTAGTGAATTTGGATTGCTGGAGGCCCAGCTCTGAGGGTAGTGAATGTTTCAACCCCCCCAGACAAAGGCAGTGGAGGCCACAGCTTCAACCTTCCCCAGATGCAGAAGCAGTAGAGATCTACAGACCCGGTGTTTCTTCAGGGCTGCCAGGGACAATTAGCAAAGGACTGCAATTGCTGGGCAGGCCAGAAAAGCTCAGCTTTATAGAGCTGTTGGGAAGCTTGTGGCACTCTTTCTGATTGTCTACTCAAGGCACTTTGGAGGTGGGTCTGCACCCCCTTCATGAGCCCCTATACTTGTTTTGACTGGGCAACAAGAGACTTGGGAGAGTCTTCTTCAGAAGAACCTTCTTCTTAGAATGTGCCCTCCAGACAAAAGCAGCTAGAGAGAACAAAAGAAGTGTAAAAACAACGGAGATAGACAATCTGGGACAAAGGTTGCTAGCATAAAATACCTGGAGAGGGAAGTATGTATCCTTGGAAAAAGAGGGGATGAGCAAACTCCTGTAAACAGGTGAACTCCAAAACAACTAACAAGCAGAAACTCAGGAAAAGACAGAGGCCCAGAAAGGGAAAACCATGAATACTGCATGTGCCTTAGGCAGACTTTCTTCACAGGAGGGCTGAAGCTCAAGTAAATCTCTGTCTTATCAACAGCTGGTTTCAAAACCAAGAAATAGACATCCCAGGAATTAAGCCCCAGAGTTAAAATTTTAATATATTAAAAGCTACAGTGTGCAACAAAAGAGTATAAGACAAAGAAACAGGAAATGAAGGCCCGTCCAAAGGAAAGGGATAAAAATACAGAAAACACTAACGAAGAAGATAAGAATGTGGACAATCCAAACAAAGCCTTTCTAAAAAAGGATTTTTAACGAGCTCAAGGAGATGAAGGAATGAACAGAGAAAGAATTAAAGGATTTCAGGAAAACAAAGAATAAGCAATATGTGAATCTAAGTAAAAAGATAAATTTTAAAAAGGAACCAAACAGAACTACTGCAGTCAAAAGTAACAGTAACTGAAATGAAAATACCCAGGAGGGTTTTAAGAGCAGAATGGATCTGGCAGAAGAATGAGTGAACTTGAAGATATGAAACCTGAAATGAGTCAGGCTGAGGAGCAGAAAGAAAAGAGAAATATTAAAAGCAAAAAAAGCATGATATAGCTATGAGACACCATGAAGCTCACCAATATAGGTTTATGGGAGTCCCAGAAGGAGAAAAGAGAAACAGGTAGAAGGAATCCTCAGAGAATTAATGACAGAAAACTTCCCAAAACTTTAGCAAGAGATGTGAATATGCACATTCAAGAAATGCGAAGAACAAATTGTACAAAAGCACCATCAGGACCTTGCTTTAGGCAATGCTTTCTTAGACTTTACACCCAAAGGACAAGCAACAAAAGAAAAAATAGATAAATGGGACCTTGTTAAAATAAAAAAATTTGTTCCTCAAAGTACTTTATCATGAAAGTAAAACCACAACCTAAAGAAAGGGAGAAAATGTTTGTAAACTATCTAATATGAAGTAATCTCCAAAATACATTAAGAAATACCTTCAAATTAAAAATAAAAAGACAAAGAACCCACTTACACAATAGGCAAAAGACTTGAACAGACATCTCTCCAAAAAAGAAATGTGAATGGCCAGAAAGCACATGAAAAGACACTCAACATCATTAGCCATCAAGGAAATGCAAATCAAAACCATAAGATACCATTAGAATGGCAGCTATTAAAAAATGGAAAATAAGTGCTGGAGATGATGCAGAGAAACAAGAACACTCGTTCATTGTTAGTGGCAAGGGTAAAATGGTACACCCGCTGTGGAAAACAGTTAGGCGGTTCCTCAGAAAGCCAAGTATAGAACTAATCATATGACCCAGCAATCCCACTACAAGGTTAATACCCATAAGAATTGAAAGCAGGAACTTGAACAGATATTTGCACACCAAAGTTCATAGCAGCATTAATCACCATTGCCAAAAGATAGAAGCATCCCAAGTGTTTATCAAGAGTCAGATGAATGGATAAATAAAATCTAGTATGTACATACAATGGAATACTATTCAGTCATAGAAAGGAATGAATTTCCAATACATACAACATGGAAAATATCATGTTGCGTGGAATAAGTCAGACACAGAAGGACAGATACTGTACAATCTCACTGATATGAAACAATTAGAATAATAAACTCATAGTCAGAATCTAGAATATAGGTTACCAAGAGATAGTGTGAGAATAGGGAATGGGAAGTTAAGACTTAAAAAGTACAGGGTTCCTATTTGAAATGATGGAAATGTTTTGGTAATGGATGGCAGTAATGGTAGCACACAATATTGTGAACGCAATTAACAGCAAGGAAATATACATCTAAATGTGATTTAAAGGGGAATTGTTAGATTGTACATATGGTAGCAGAATATAATTTTTTAAAAAAATCCATGGAACTATATTACACAAATCCTAAAGTAAACCATGGACCCAATAGTACAATTATAAAAATATTCTATCATCGATTATATCAAATATTCCACACTATGCAAGTTGTCAGTGGGGTAGTATATGGGAACCCTGTAGTCTGTGTATGATTGTCCTGTAAACCCACAACTTTTCTAATAAAAATATGCACAAACTTTTATTAAAAAATAATTTATTGCTGAAAAATGTTAGCCATCATCTGAGCCTTCAGTGAGCTGTAATTCTTTTGCTGTTGGAGTGTCTTGCCTCAAGGTTGATAGCTGCTGACTGATCAAGGTGGTGATTGCTGAAGGTTGGGGTAGCTGTGGTAACTTCTTAAAATAAAACAACAATGACGTTTACTGCATCAACTGACTCTTCCTTTCACATGAGATTTCTCTGTAGCATGTGATTGTTTGATAGCATTTTCCCACAGTAGAACTTCTTTCAAAATTGGAGTCAATCCTCTCAAACTCTGCCACTGCTTCACCAATTAAGTTTAAGTTAACATTCTAAATGCTTGTGGTCATGTCAACAATGTTCACAGCATCTTTACCAAAAGCAGATTCCATCTCAAAAAAACACTTTCTTTGATCATTTATTAAGAAGCAGCCCCTCATCCATTCAATTTTATCATGAGATTGCAGCAATTCAGTCCCATCTTTAGACTCCTCTTCTAATTCTAGCTCTCATGTATATCTTAAATAATGAGACTTAAAAGTCAAAATGGTTCCTTGGTCCATGGGCTACATAATGGGTATTGTGATAGAAGGCATGAAAACACCACTAATTTTGTTGCACATCTCCACCAGAGCTCTTGGGTGACCAGGTGCATTGTCAATGTGCAGTAATATATTGAGAGGAATCTTTATTCCTGAGTGGTCTCAACGGTGAGTAGGCTTAAAATATTCAGTAAACCATGATATGAACAGATGTGCCATCATCCAGGCTTTGCTATTCCATTTACAGAATGCTAGCAGGGTAGATTTAGCATAATTCACAAGGGCTCTAGGATTTCCAGAATGGTATATAAGCATTGGTTTCAACTTCATGTCACTGGCTGCATTAGTTCCTGATAAGGAAGTCAGCCCATCCTTCGAAGCTTTGAAGACAGGCCTTGACTGGCTAGCAATGAAAAGCATCTTCTTCCAATACAACAGAATAAGACAGTTTCATCAGCATTGGAAATCTGTAGCCACCTTTATCAATGATCTTAGCTAGATCTTCTGGATAATTTACTGCAACTTTTAAATCAGCACTTACTGCCTCACCTTGCACATTTATATTAGAGACAGCTTCTTTCTGTAAACTTTATGAACCAATCTCTGCCAGCTTCAAACTTTTCTTCTGTAGCTTACTCACCTCTCTCAGCCTTCAGAGAATTGAACAGAGTTATGGCCTTGCACTAGATTAGGCTCTGGCTTGAGAAAATGTTGTCTGCTTTGATCTTCCATCTATACCACTAAAACTTATAAGCAATAAGTCTGTTTCTTTTTTTCTTTTTTTTTAAAGATTTATTTATTTATTTAATTTCCCCCCCTCCCCTGGTTGTCTGTTCTTGGTGTCTATTTGCCGCGTCTTGTTTCTTTGTCCGCTTCTGTTGTCGTCAGCGGCACGGGAAGTGTGGGTGGTGCCATTCCTGGGCAGGCTGCTCTTTCTTTTCACGCTGGGCGGCTTTCCTCAGGGGCGCACTCCTTGCCCGTGGGGCTCCCCCACGCGGGGGACACCCTTGCGTGGCACGGCACTCCTTGCGCGCATAAGCGCTGTGCATGGGCCAGCTCCACACGGGTCAAGGAGGCCCGGGGTTTGAACCGCGGACCTCCCATGTGGTAGACGGATGCCCTAAGCACTGGGCCAAAGTCCGTTTCCCTCTGTTTCTTATCATTCATGTGTTCACTGAAGTAGTACTTTTAATTTCCTTCAAGAACTTTCCCTTTGCATTCAGTTTGCCTAACAGTTTGGCACAAGAGGCCTAGTTCTCAGCCTGTCTTGGCTGTTGACATACCTTTCTCATGAAGCTTAATCATTTCTAGCTTTTGATTTCAAGGGAGAGACATGTGACATTTCCTTTCACTTGTACGCTCTAAAGTCCATTTTTGGAATTATTAACTGACCTAACTTCAATATTGTTGCCTCTCAGTTATAGGGAAGCCCAAGGAAAGGAAGCGAGATGGAGAATGGCCAGTCAGCGGAATAGTCAACGTATTTATGGATTAAATTTGCTGTCTTATATGGGTGTGGTCTGTGGTGCCCAAAACAATAATAGTAACATCAAAGATCACTGATCACAGATCACCATCCAGTATAACAACAATGACAAAGTCAGAACTATTTCAAGAATTACCAAAACGTGACACAGAGACATGGAAGAGCACATGATGTTGGAAAAATAACACCAATAGATTTCCTCATGCAGGGTTGCCAGGGACCTTCAATTTATGAGAAAATGTGGTATTTACAAAGCACAACAAAGTGAAGCACAGTAAAAGAACATATACCTGTATATCATATTGTAAGAGAACTCAATCTTTGGAATTAGACATAATTCTGCATCTCATCTCTATATTTTTACTACCTGTATGGTATTGGGCAAGTAATTTCACCTCAAATCTCCAGTTCACTCATTTGTAAAGTAAGTATAGTAATGTCAACCTCACAGAGTGTTTTGGAAATTTAACAAAAAAATATAATTTCAAATGTGTAGGATGATGCCAGGCAAATATGTTTCATAAATGGTATCCATTAGTATCATTACTTTAAAATAATACAAGTACATAATGAAATGTGTTATACATATACGAAATGCTATGTCCCTGATCCATCACTTAATAGCTGTATAGTGTGGGACAAGTCATTTAACTTTTACACCCAGATTCCTCAATTAAAAAGTTTAAGATTTTATATGCCATTATAATACACTAATGAGATAACAAAAGTGAAAGCACTTAAAAAACGATCAAAAACCATAAAAGATAACGGGACTACCATGCTTTCCTCAACGTAAGTTCTAAATCATGATTGCTAAAATTACAAGATGATTCAAATTATATTTGTGCATATTCTTTCACTATGGTACCGACAAAAACTACAGATAAGAAAGTATATAAATAAGGGCTTTATGAAGGATATATTAAGCACAAAAATGCACAAAGAGATGTTCAAAATAAAATCATTTCTTTAATAAATATGATCTTTAAGTGAATTTAAAATAAAACTATCACATAACCACAAACTACAGCAGAACTGAAGAAACTGTCCAATAAAGTTAGCTAGCCTCCATTAGATAATATACTCATTTTATAGAAATGGTAACTTAAAATAAGAAATTAAGTTTACCTGAAAGAAAGCAACCGATGACATTAGTTCAGTTATGCTGACACTCTAGATTTTAAATAAGGTTTTAAAATCTAAGCCCTTGAAACCATGGGCTTATTTTCCTCATTTGAAATTTGTGAAAAAACATTTTAATTTGGCTTAAGCAATATTCAATGAATGAGCTAAATCCACAAGAAAACTATCATATTTACATATCAAGGTATGATTTGGGGATCATATGCCATTGAGTTACTCTTGTTTCAGTTCCCTTATTATTGTGGATAACTGAAAACTGATATTTAGAAACTGCTGTTTAAGTCATCCTTGTTTATAAACAGCAGGATTTCTTCCAACATAGCACTATAGCAGATAAATATAAAAGTATTCAAATATATTTTTTCTTTAAAGATGAATTCCAACAATTTATCCCAACAGGTAAACAAATATCTATGCTAAATCACCACCTAAAAAGAGCCACATCACAAAAATTAAATGACTCAAATATTTTGAGAATATTTTAATTATAGTGATAAAATAAAAATACTAACCTGAGAAGAAAGGAGGATTTGTAACTTACAAGCTTTTATTTAACTTTTCCCTTATATTCTTTTCAAAGTAAACTTATCAGGAGAATGTTGGAAGGGTTGGAAAACAAACACACCAATTTTTACATCTCAAAATAGAAAAGTGACAAATATGAAGTTATTGAAATGTGAAATATTCTAAATAACAAATGGGTTATTATAGATTTACAATTACTTAGAAAGCTCCAAATAATACTCTGAATTAACACCGTATAACCAACCTAGGATCAAATAAAAGACATCATTATGTCTTATAATTAAAATGGTAATAGAAAAAAAAACAGGAGCAGGGCTAGAAAGAGGTCCAGTTTTCTCTCATCAAACAGCTGAATATCTAACTGACAAAAAATCTTTGATTTCTTCTTATAATTTTTCAAGGAAAGAAGCTATATAACTTCCCTAAATGGTAATCAAAAGACAACTGTCATGGCTGTATTAATAAAGGACTAAATGGACTTTAAGTGAAAAACTTAAAAGTAACAAAGAAGGGCACTATATTGATAAAAAAATCAATTCATCAAGAAGGTGTAATGATTAGACGTATATATGCATCTAACAGTAGGGACACCCTAAAATTAAGACATATTTGACAAATTCGAAGGTAGAAAACAGACTGTTCTACATTAGCAATAGAGATTTTCAATTAGACTGACAAGACATAAATAGAAAAACTCATTCAGTAACAGCAGAGTACATGTTCTTCTCAAGTGCAAATGAATCATTCTCTAAAACAGACCATATATTAGTTCAATAAACAAATCACAATACATTTAAAAAGACTAAAATTATACAAAGTATCTTTCCCAACAACAATGGAATAAGGCTAGAAATAATTAAGATAAAGAAAACTGGAAAATTTAAAAATATGTAGATTAAGCAATATGATCTTAAATCACCAATGGGACAAATAAGAAAGCACAAGGGAAAGTGACGAATATACTGAGACAAATGAAAATGAGAACATAACATGCCAAAACTTATGTGATGCAACAAAGGCTGAGAGGGAAATTTGTAACTTTAAATGCTTACAATGAAAAAGAAGAAATACCTCAAATTGGTAGTATATCCTCACACCCATAGGGACTAGAAAAAAGAGGAAACCAACTGCAAAGTCAGCAGACAGAAGGAACTAATAATGGTCAGACTAAGAGATAAATGAAAAAGGGAACAGAAGAAAAGTAGAATCAATGAAACCAAAAGTTGATTCTTTGAAAAGATTGATAAAATTGATGAAATTTCAGCTAGCCTAATAAAGAAAAAAGAGAGAGGAGAGCAAAGAACAAGAATCAGAAAAAATAGATTATTACAGATCTTATAGAAATAAAAAGGATTTTAAGAGGATATTATGAACAATTATGCACTAACAAATCATAGCAGACCTCAATACACCAATAACAAAGAGACTGAATCAACAATCAAAAGCTTCTGAACAAAGGAAAGTCCAGGACCAGATTACTTCATTGATGAATTTTACCATATATTCAAAGAAGAATTAAAACCAATTCTGCCCAAGCTCTCAAAAAAATACGAGAGGGAGATTTCTCAATTCATTTTATAAAGCCAACATCACCCTAAAGCCAAAACCAGAGGGAAAAAAAAACAAGAAAAGAAAATTAGAGATCAATATCAATTATGAATGCAAATGCAAAACTCCTCAATAAAATACTAGTAGGCTGAATCCAATAGCACATAATTATTACATGCCATGATCAAGTGGGATTTATTTCTAGAACACAAAGGTGGTTAAACATAAGAAAAGCAACTAAGACAAAACAATAAAATGAAGGGGCAAAACCATAATGCTCATCTCAATTGATGCAGAAAAGGCATCTGACAAAATCCAGTACTCTTTCTTAATAAAAATACTCAGGAAACTAAGAATAGAAGGGAATTCCTCAACATGATAAAGGGCATATATGAAAAATTCACAGATAATATCATACTCAATGGTGAAAGACCGAAAGATTTCGTGGTAAGATCAGGAATAAGACAAGAATGACTGCTATTACCAAGATTATTCAAAATTGTACAGCAAGTGCTAATCAGAGCAATTAGGCAAGAAAAAAGAAATCAAAAGTATCCAAATTCTATCCCAATTCATAGATGACATGATCCTATACATAAAAAAGCAAAAAAAAAATCTAAAAGAAAGCTACTTCAGAGAATAAATGCATTCAGTAAATATGCAGGGTCTGAAAACAACATGCTGTTCAGTGCTGATTCTATATATTAGCAATGAACAATATGGAAGGGACCATTAACAATGGCAACTAAAAGAATAATATATCTAAGAATAAATTTAACCAAGGAAGGTTAAATTCAGAAAACTTTACAAATCATCACTGAAAGAAATTAAAGAATACCTAATTAAATGGAAAGATATTCCATGCTCACGAACTGGAAGATTAATATCATTTACATGTAAATACTACGCACAGTGATTTATGAATTTACCATAATCCCTATCAAAATTCCAACAGCCTTATTTACAAAAATAGAAAAGGTGAGCATCAAATTCATACAGAAGGGCAAGGAGCCCCAAACAGACAAAACCATCTTGAAAAAAAAGAACAAAGTTGGAGGACTCACACTTCCTGACACCAAAACTTACTATAAAGTTACAGTAATCAAGACAATGTAATACAGAACAAGGAAAGAAATATAAGCCAATGAAACAGAATTCAGAGCACAGATATAAACCCACATATCTAAGACTAATTGAATTTTGACAAGAGAGCATATCCACTCAACGGGGAAATACAAGTTTCTTGAAAAAATGTTGCTCAGAAAACTGGATAACCACATCCAAAAGACTAAAAGTGGGCCTCTACTTCATTCTCTATATAAAAATTACCTCAAAATGGATCAACAACCTAAATACAAGAGCTGTAACCATAAAACTCTTAGAAGAATACATGGGGTGAAATCTGCAGAACCTTGTATTAGACAGGATTCTTAGACTTTACACAAAGGATTATCAACAAAGTAAAAACTCAATAAATTGGACTTCAACAAAATTAAAAACTTTTGTGAATCTAAGGACATTATCAAGAATGTAGAAAAACAACACAATGGGAGAAATATTTAGAAACCATACATATAATAAGAATATAATATTCAGAATAAAGAAATCCAATTAAAAAGTGGACAAAGGATTTGAACAGACAAGTTCTTATTTCTCCAAACAAGATATCAAATAGCCAATAAGCACATAAAAAGATGCTTAATATCACTAGCCATTAGGGAAATGCAAATCAAAACCACAATGACATACTACTTCACACCTTCTAAGATGGCCATTATTAAAAATAATAATAATAAACAGAAAATAACAAGTATTGGAAAGGATGTGGAGAAAGAGGAAAACTCATACACTATTGGTGGGAAGGTAAAATGTTGCAGCCTCTGCAAAAACAGTTTGGTAGATACTCAAAATGTTAAACATAAGACTGCCATATGACCTGACAATCCTAGTTCTGGGTATACAGCAAAAAGAATTGAAAGCAGGGACTCGAACAGCTATTTGCACACCTATGTTCATAGCAGCATTATTCCGAATAACCAAAAGGTGGGAATAACTCAAGTGTCCATCAATGCATAAATGCAAAAACAAAAGTAGCATACACATGCAATGTAAAAGTATCCAGCCGTACAAAGGAAAGAAGGTCTGATACATAGCACAACAGGGATTAACCTTAAAGATATCATGTTCAGTAAAAAAAAAAAAGCTGAGCACAAAAAGACAGATGATGTATGATTTCACTTATACAAAATAGCTAGAATATGTAAGTTCATAGACAAAAAGTAGTAAACAGATAACCAGGGGTGGGGGCAAGGTGAATAAGGAGTTAATGCATAATAGACTTAGGGTTTCTGTTTGCACTAATGGGAAAATTCTGGTTATGAATCATGGTGAAGGTAGCACAACATTGTGAAGGTCATTAATCCAACTGAGCAGAATGCTTGGGAGTGGATGAAATGGAAAAGTTTATGTTGCATATATGTTACCACAATTTAAAAAAAGAAAAAGAAAAGGAGCAAGTGAGAAAAGTAGCAAGATGACAGGCAGAAATGGCCTTGGAAAAAAATGTTTTAGATTTAGGATATCAGAGGAAGGCCTGATACCACCCACAATAGAGGGACAAAGGAAAATAATTTCAATATGAAAACTCTGAGTAAAAGGTGCAAGATGGATCTGTTGGCACTGATTCCCACACTCGATTCCCACACTTGGAGTAGAATTCTCTGGCCTCAGGCTGACAGCTATAGGGTGGGCTGGCCAGGGGAAGCAGGGATCAACTTCTCCAAGAAGGTGGAGAGAGAGGGACGCAGCCTAAGGTGATTCATATTTTCACCAACAAGTTTGGTCTGCTGTGCCCAATGAGCCCTTCCCAGTTGGGTGGGGCCACACCATTTTTGCCTTTGGAGCTGTCAGGGTACTAAAGAGATCCAACCCTCACAAACACCCTCCCTACTGACTGGGACTGATTGCTGAGGACACAGAAATGGAATTATATGTTATCTAGGAAAGGGAGGGGGCCACCAGCAACCTTGGAGAACAGCCTCTGAGAAAGTTTCATTGGCAAGGCTCTAAATAGCCACAAGGCAGGATCCTCTGTCACACTGTCACAGTCTGTACTGCAGGGAACACATTCTGACCAAAGACCACCATATGATGGAGAATGAAGGAAATTCATGAGAAGAAATTAAAAGGAAATAAATGAGAGGATCTATCAGGGCTTTACAGCCTCCCTCCCCAAGATCCTTGGAAGTGGATCTGTAACCCATTACTGGGTCCAAGGCCCTGATTTGAGCAACTAAAGAGGTATAATCCCAAAAGAGTTAGAACAGTAAAACCAAGATCAAAGAATGGCAGTAACACACAGCCTACCACCACTAAATCCCTATGTAAGAGAAAGAAATTGAGCATCAGAGTAAACTCATCATCATAAACAGACACGTATTTACCAGCAAAAAATTTCAATCTATAATAAGAAAATGGAAGACAGGGCCCATGCAAAGAACATGTGAAAGCCCCAGATGAGACAGGATTTGAGACAACTAATCAAAGAGGTTCATAAAAATCTCCTAAATCAAATCAATGAGCTCAAAGACAACATGGCTAAAGAGATAAGATATCAAGAGGACCCTGAGCAAGCAAAAAGAAGAATTTTAAAACCTGAAAAGAAAATTAACAGAGCTTATGGGAATGATAGACAAAATAGGCAAAATACATTAGAGGCATACAAAAGCAGGCTCAAAATGATAGAAGAAAGAATAAGTAATGCAGAAGACAACAGCTAAAAACAAAGAGCGAACAGAGAGAGAAAGAATGGAAAAAGTTGAGCAGGGTCTCAGAGAGTTAAATGATAACATGAGTAAAACAACATGCATGTCTTGGGAGTTTCAAAAGGGGAAGAGAAGGGAAAACAGGCAGAAAGTATCTGAGGAAATAGTGGCAGAAAATTTCCCAACTCTCATGAAAGGAAGGATTTACATGTCCAAGAAGCACAGCGTATTCCAATCAAAATAAATCTGAATAAATCTACTCCAAGACATACACTATGTAGAATATCAAATGCCAGAGAGAAAGAGATAATTCTGAGAGCAGTAAGGAAGAAGGAAACTATTGCATACTAGGGATGCCCAGTAAGACTTAGCAAGGATTTCTAATCAGAAACCATGGAGGCAAAAACAGTGGTATGATATAATTAGTACACTGTAAGAGAAAAATTGCGAGCTGAGAATTCTTTATTCAGCAAAATCCTTCAAATATGAAGGAGAGTTTAAAATATTCATAAACAAACAGATATTAGGGGAACTCATAAAAATTTTTAAAAATCTGTCTTTGCAGGAAACATTAAAGGTCGCCTTACAGCCCAAAGAAAATAACAAGCTAGAGAGGCCTGGAGAAGAGTGTGGAAGGTAAGACTACCAGAAAGGATAACCAAAAGAGAGAAAAGACAGAAGAAAATAAGACATGACATATGAAAATCAAAGAATAAAGTGGTGGAAGTAAATAATGCATTTAAAGTAATATCATTGAATGTAAATGGATTAGACTCCCAAATCAAGATATAGACTGAAAGAATGCATTAAAAAAAAAGCACGAGCCAACCATATGGTGTCTCCAAGAGACTCACCTTAGATTCAGGGATACAAATCAGCTGAAAGTGAAAGTCTGGAAAAAGATGCTCAATGCATACAGTAACCAAAAAGAAGCAAAGCTAACTATACAAATATTGGGGGGGGGGGAACTGATTTTAAGTGCAAAAAAGTTAAGGGATGCAGAAGGCCATTAGATAAAAGCCATGAAGAAGAAGTAACAGGCATAAAAGTCTATACGCCCAACCATGGTACCCCTTACAAATAAGGCAAACTGGCAAAACTGAAGGGAGAAACAGACATCTCTACAATAATAGTTGGAGACTTAAACACACAACCTACATCATTAGACAGAACTAGACAGAAGATCAAAAAGGAAACAATATGATAAACAAGCCAGACCTAACAGACATACCCAGAATGCTGCATCCCAAATCAGCAGGTTATACATTCTTCTCAAGTGCTCAAGGATCTTTCTCCAGGATAAAACACATGTTGAAATTATACAAAGATTGAATTATACAAAGTACCTTCTCAGATCATAATGGGATGAAGCTGGAAATCAATAATAGACAAGAAAGAGGAAAATTCAAAAATGTATGGAGGCTAAACAACACACTCCTAAATAATCAGTGGGTGAATCAAGAAACTGTAAGAGAAATTAGTATATATCTCAAAATAAATGAAAAAGAGAATACAAGTTACCAAAACTTACGAGTTACATTAAAGGCAGTGCTGAGAGGGAAATTTATAGTCCTAAATGCCTATATTAAAAAAGAAAAAAAAAGTTAAAATCAAAGACCAAACTGAACATATGGAGGAACTAGAAGAGCAGCAAACCAATCCCAAAGCAAGCAGAAGGAAATAATAATAACAATTAGAGCAGAAATAAATGAAACTGAGAACAAAAGCAATAGGGAAAATCAATAAAACCAAAAGATGGTTCTTTGAGAATATAAATAAAATTCACAAACCTTAGCTAAACTAACAAAGAAAAGGAGAGAATACGCAAATAAATACAATCAGAAATGAAAAGGTGGATGAATCAACTGACCCAACAGAAATAAAAAGAATAAGAGGGATATTATGAGAAACTGGATGCCAACAAATTAGAAACCTAGATAAAATTAACAAATTCCTAGAAAAGCACAAACAACTTATATTGGTCCTAAAAGAAATAGAAGAACATAACAAACCAATCACATTTAAAAGAGATTGAATCATGCATCAAAAATCTCCCAACAAAAGAAAAGTCCAGGACCAGATTAATTCAACCAAGCATTTCAAAAACAGTTAACACCAACCGTCTTTAAACTCTTCCAAAAATATGGAGAGGAGAGAAAATTACCCAACACATTTTATGAAGTCAATATCACCCTAATACCAAAGTCTAACAAAGATACTACAAGAAAAGTAAATTACAAACTAATCTCTTTAATGAACACATATACAAAAATTCTCAGGAAAATATTTGCAAATAGGGAAGCGGATGTGACTCAAGTGATTTAGCTCCCGCCTACCACATGGGAGGTCCATGGTTCAGTTCCCAGTACCTCCAAAAGAAAAAAGCGAGCTGGTGCAACAGGCATGCATGGCAAGCTGACCCAATAAGATGATGCAACAAGAAGCACAAGAAGAAAAACAACGAGAGACACAGCAAAGCAGGGAGCAGAGGTTCCCGGTACCTCCTAAAAAAGATGAGCAAGACAGAGAGTTGAGATGACAGGCAGACACAGCAAGCTCATACAACAAGATGGTGCAACAGAATGGCACAAGAAGAGACACAGGAAGAAAAGTATAATGAGAGAAACAGCAAAGCAGGGAACAGTGGCTCAAGCGATTAGGTGCCTCCTTCCCACAGTGGAGGTCCTGGGTTCAGTTCCCAGTGCCTCCTAAAGAAACAAAAACGATGAAGAGACACAGCAAGTGCAAACAACAAGGGGGTGGGGAAAATTAAGTAAATAAAATAATTCTTAAAAAAAAAAAAGAATCCAACAGCATACTAAAAGAATTATACACCATGAACAAGTGGGATTTATTCCTGAAAAGCAAGGCTGGTTCAACAAAAGAAAATCAATTGGCAGCGGACTTGGCCCAGTGGTTAGGGCATCTGTCTACCACATGGGAGGTCCGCAGATCAAACCACGGGCCTCCTTGACCCGTGTGGAGCTGGCCCATGTGCACTGCTCATGCGTGCATGGAGTGCCCTGTCACGCAGGGGTGTCCCCCACGTAGGGGAGCTCCACGCACAAAGAGTGCACCCCGTAAGGAGAGCCACCCTGCGTGAAAGAAAGTGCAGCCTGTCCAGGAATGGTGCTGCACACACAGAGAACTGACAAAACAAGATGATGCAACAAAAAGAAACACAGATTCCCATGCCGCTGACAACAACAGAAGTGGACAAAGAAGATGCAGCAAATAGGCACAGAGAACAGACAACGGGGGGGGGGGTCAGAAATAATTAAATAAATAAACAAACAAACAAATCTTTTAAGAAAAAAAGGAAATCAATTACTGTAATACACGTCATTAACAAATTGAAGGAAAATTCACATGACAATCTCAATTGATGCAGAAAGGGCTTTTGACAAAATTCGGCATTCTATCTTGGTAAAAACACTTCAAAAGATAGGAATACAATAAAGAACATATATGAAAAATCCACAAGCAATATCGTACTCAATGAGGAAAGGTTGAAAGCTTTCCCTTGAAGTCTGGGAATAAGACAAAGATGCCCACTGTCACCACTGTTATTCAACATTGTACCAAAACAGCAGTTCTATTTTTGGTTCCATAGACACTTCTGCCAGTCAGGTAAAAATCACAGAGCCCTTACTAAGTCCACACTATACTGCATATTATTCAATAAATATATCACACCTGCACCAACACGTCCGCACAAGATTAACATTTTTTGAATTTCAGTTCAAGCTCACAAACGGCTTCTTAAAAATCCCTATACTAGAAGTTCTAGCTAAAGCAATTAAACAAGAAAAACAGAAATAAAAGGCATCCAAAATAGGAAAAGAGGAAGTAAAACTCATTATTCACACATGACATGATCCTATTATTTAGAAAATTCTGAAATATCTACACAACAAAGCTACATGAGCTAATAAACTAGTTCAGCAAAGTGGCAGGATACAAGATCAACACGCAAAAACCAGCAATGTTTCTGTACACTAGCACTGAACAATCTGAGGAGGAAATCTGGAAAAAAAAATCCATTTGCAATAGCAATAAAAAGACTTAAAAACCTAGGAACCAATTTGACCAAAGATTAACAGGACTCATATTCAGAAAAGTATAAAACACTGCTAAAAGAAATCAAAGACGACCTAAACAAATAGAAAGACATTTCGTGTTCATGGACTGGAAGACTAAATGTCATGAAACGTCAATCCTACCCAAACTGATTTACAGATTCAATGCAATACCAATCAAAATTCCAACAGACTACTTTTCATAAATAGAAAAGGCAATTACCCAATTTATTTGGAAGGGAAAGCTCCAGAATTGTTGTAACAATATGGGAGAACTCTCACTGCCTGACCTTGAAGTGTATTATAAAGCTAAAGTGGTCAAAACAGCATGGTATTGGCATAAAGATAAACACATTGATCAGTGGAAGAGAATTGAGAGTTCAGAAACAGACCATCACCATTAAGGCCAACTGGTTTTCAACAAATCTACCAAGCTCACATTTCTCAAACAAAACTGTCTCTTCAACAAATGGTGCTGGGAAAACTGGGTATCCATAAGCAAAATAATGAAAGAAGACCCCTAGCTAATCTATACAAGAATCAACTCACAATGGATCAAGGACCTAAATATAAAAGCCAAGATCATAAAAACTACTAGAAGAAAATATAGGGAAACATATTCAAAATCTTGTAGGAGGTGGTAGTTTCTTGAACCTTACACCCAAAGCACAAGCAACAAAAGAAAAAATAGACAAATGGGACCCTCCTAAAATTAAATACTTTGCACCTCAAAGCACTTTGTCAAAAGGGTGAAAAGGCAGCTGACACAATGGGAGAAAATATTTGGAATATACGTATCCAATAAGGGTTTAATATCCATGATATATAAAGAGATGCTAAAACTCCAGAAAAAAAAAGACAAACGACCTGATTTAAAAATGGGCAAAAGGGAAGCGGACTTGGCCCAATGGATAGGGTGTCTGCCTACCACATGGGAGGTCTGCGGTTCAAACCCCGGGCCTCCTTGATCCATGTGGAGCTGGCTCACACACAGTGCTGATGCGAGCAGGGAGTGCCGTGTCACGCAGGGGTGTCCCCCACATAGGGGAGCCCCACGCGCAAGGAGTGCGCCCTGTAAAGAGAGACACCCAGCGAGAAAGAAAGTGCAGCCTGCCCAGGAATGACGCTGCACACACGGAGAGCTGACACAACAAGATGATGCAACAAAAAGAGACACAGATTCCTGGTGCCGCTGATAAGGATAGAAGCAGTCACAGAAGAACACACAGCGAATGGTCACTGAGAGCAGACAATTGGCGGGGAGGGGAGGAAGGGAAGAGAAATAAATAAAAAATAAACCTTTAAAAATAGGCAAAAGACTTGAATAGACAGTTGTCTAACGAAGAAATACAAATGGCGAAAACACATGAAAAAATGTTCAGCATCAATACAGACTAGGGAAATGACAGCAAAGTAACAATGAGATATCATTCTATACCTATTAGAATGGCCACTATTAAAAAGTCAGAAAATTACAAGGGTTGGAGAGGATGTGGAGAGATAAGAACACTTATTCACTACTGGTAGCAAAGTAGAATAGTACAGTCACTGTGGAGGACTGTTTGGCAGTTCCTAATAAAGGTGAATATAGATCTGCCATGTGACCTGGCAATACCACTACTAGGTATGTACCCAGAAGAACTAAGCAGTGACACGGATAACCGCACACCGATGTTCATAGCAGCATTATTCACAATTGCCAAAAGATGGCAAAAACTCAACTGTCCATCAACCAATGAATAGATAAATTGTGGAGTATATATATGATGGAATATTATGCAGCTATAAGAAGAAATGAAGTTGTGAAGCACACGACAACATGGGTGAACCTGGAGGACATTATGTTGAGTGAAGCAAGTCAGACACCAAAGGACAAATGCTGCATGACTGCACTACTATGAACTAAATATATTGTGTAAACAATGCAATTAATAACTCGAATACAGGTCACCAGAAAATAAAATGAGGTTAGAGAATGGAAAGTTGAGGGTTAATCTGTGCAGAATCAGTAAAAATGTTGTTCATAAATCTTTGAAAATTAATAGAAATGATGAAAGCATATCATAGTGCAACTAGTAGTGCTAATATATGGGTACGACAGTGGTTGAAAGAGAAAGTCTAAGATCATGTATATTATTAGAAGGAAAGCTGAAAAATATAACATGGGATTATATATAGCACAGCAAAGCTTCATGTAAAATATGAGTATGTGTAATACTGCATATATATAAGACTGTTTTGTTTGGAAACTGAACAAATGTACACTAATGCTTCAAGTTGTTACTATCAGGCAAAAATACAACCAAAGCAAAACATGGTATAAAGTAATACATTAATAATCTTCATTAAGGGTAAAAAGAAATATATTAAGTGAAAGAAACTAGACAAAAGGTACTACATATTGTTTAACTCCATCTATACAAAATATAAATAAAATAAATTAGAAAGAGGGAAACAGAACAGCAGCTATGTATGGCAGGGGAAGCATAGAAAGATTGAGAGTTGATTATAAAGGGGTAGAGCTTTTTTTGTTTGCTTTTCATTTTTTTTTTTTTTAATTGGAATAAAAAAATACTCTAATAATGACTGAAGTGAAGAATGTACATCTAAGTGATTATACCAAATACTATTGATTGCACACTTTGGATGGACTGTATGCTTTATTAATATGTATCAATAAATTTGATTACCAAAAAAACAAAAGAAATAAGTAAAGAGACAATGACAATTAAATGGAATACATGATCTTGGACTGGATCTACTATTGGAGGAGTAGAGACTCACACAGATTTTACTAGTACATATGAAAATTTGGAATATGGATGGTAAGCTTCACATCAATGTTAAAATTCTTGAATTTGATAACTGTACTTAAGGTGGTTACATAAGTGACTATCCTTATTCTTAGGAAATGTCCATGGAGTTAATTGTGTTCAAGGAGCAAGATATACACAACCTACTCTCAACTGTTTAGAAAACAGATGATAAACTAATAGACAACAGAATGACTGATAGATAAAATGATATGGCAAATGTGGCATAATATTAAAACTGGCGGATCTGGAAATCGGGGGAGGGTGTACTGAAACTCTCTCTATGTGTTTTATATTACTTTTGCAACTGTCCTTTAAGTTTGAAATTATTTCATAATAAAAATTTTAAGAAAGAAAAACAAAATAGTTGACCTGCAAAATTTGGCTTGTGGGCTATAGTTATTTTATTGCTAGTATAGAGAATTTATTCCTATTCCAGAATGCTAAAAAACTTACCGATTTTAATGAATCGACAAGGGAACATCTGTTCGTCAATTTTATGCTTCAAAGTAAATGTTTCTTTATTATAATCATTCTTTAAACCACTGTAAGGGAAAAAAAAAAGTTTACCAAATCTGACTCCATAATTTAGCACACACAATACAACAAAGATTAATGCCATATTCAAAATTTAAACCAATGCTCAAAAGGCATTAAATTATGTTAATAATTTAACTAAAAGGAATTAAATTGTTTCTGCATATTTTATAGTAGGTCCTTTCAATTTTTTGGAGAGTAGCAAACCTGGCTTCTTTGTACAGACAGAACTTACCCAAAAGATCTCATCTTTTTACCTTATATTTCTTATAAATTTAATGGGTATGTGTTGTTACTTTCTTAAGTCATTTAAGCTCAAGCTACACATATGGCAATGTTGAGTTTTCTTTCTTAGACCCAGAACCAAAAAAAAAAAACAAAACCAGAAACACAAACGTTTATTTGAAGAAAGGGGTTAAATATTTTATTCCCCTAATTAATACTGACCTTCTTAAAGGTCAGGTGCTTGACCTATGAAAAAGTAGTCAATACTTTTCATAAGGTATTTTCACCTGTGAAATACTTCACGGTGAGCCTTAAAGTAGTCCCTACTGGCTAAAAGTTATCAGAATTAACACTAGAATAATTGTTTAGACTGCTTTTAGTTTGTCTTAATAAAAATTATTAGATAGAATTTAAGAACTTGTTCAATGTTATTGCTTAATGCATTGCTAATCAATTAAAAATAAGGATTCTCTCTCATGCAAAAATAAAAACTATAAAGACAATAAATGAGTAGTTAAAACATGGCAATATAGGTTGAGTTATATATTCAAATCAACTGTATTATAATGTAATTTCTTGTTTATATGAGGGCTAATAAGAAATATACAGTGTAAACTGCAGAATTTGGCTGGAATACACAGAAATGTGTAATAGAACCTAGTGTCATTAAATGTATAATTCTGAATGACAAATGTTTCAAGTAGTAAGGAAATTACAAAACCATTCACAGTCAAATAACATTTATGACAACTTAGAGCCAAATATTAGACTTTTATTTTTTTTTTATTTTATTTTTTTTAAAGATTTATTTATTTATTTAATTTCCCCCCCTCCCCTGGTTGTCTGTTCTTGGTGTCTATTTGCTGCGTCTTGTTTCTTTGTCCGCTTCTGTTGTCGTCAGCGGCACGGGAAGTGTGGGCGGCGCCATTCCTTGGCAGGCTGCACTTTCTTTTCACGCTGGGCGGCTTTCCTCACGGGTGCACTCCTTGCGCGTGGGGCTCCCGCACGCGGGGGACACCCTTGCGTGGCACGGCACTCCTTGCGCGCATCAGCACTGCGCATGGCCAGCTCCACACGGGTCAAGGAGGCCCGGGGTTTGAACCGCGGACCTCCCATATGGTAGACGGACGCCCTAACCACTGGGCCAAAGTCCGTTTCCCATAGACTTTTAAAAATAATAAAATTATTTAATTTTGAT
This sequence comes from Dasypus novemcinctus, assembly GCF_030445035.2. Taxonomy (NCBI): domain Eukaryota; kingdom Metazoa; phylum Chordata; class Mammalia; order Cingulata; family Dasypodidae; genus Dasypus; species Dasypus novemcinctus. The sequence continues at coordinate 110,151,911 of NC_080677.1, read as the reverse complement.
TGCAATACTAATGTTCTTTTTTGGGTTGAACAAATTTTCACAGGCAACCTAACTTTGCTGGTTTATTAGCATACCACTTACTCTAAATGAAAATAAGTCCAAATCACCCCTCTACCTACTATGATTGAAGGAAGTATTCATGAGAAAATCACTCACCTTCAGTTGCCTTATGTCCGGAAATACTGTCATGATTTAAATCAAATGAGTACACAAGTAATATTTACTTAAAGTACTCTGCCAGTAGGACATACTATGGTCACAAATTTATTCAAAATCTCCACTTTCACTTTCCCATTCCCTAGACTACCTGACTTTTTATTATCTATGGGTCAAATTAACACAGTGGCAGGTACTGTAGGACAAAGTGTCATACAATTTTTTTTTCATTTATAGAGACTTCTTTGTTTTAGCCTCCAACTTTAACTCCAATAATATTACTTCTGAAGAAGGGCAATCACTGTTGAATTTTTTTTTTCCACTAATTTCTTTTTATAACAAAGACTGATTAAAACTAAGAGGATTCTGATGCCATTAACAATTCAAAAGTAAGACTGAAAAAGAAGTAGAAAACAAAAAAATTTGATTCTTTCTTCCTTGCTAATAAATATTAGCTAGTACCTGGTGGTTTTAAAAAAAACACAAAAGCTAACCTCAAGTAACAGTATTAAATTAAGACCGTAGGAATAGGATAGTAAAAATATTCCCTTCGCCCTTGAGGAGAAAATCAAACCATGCAGATTTGAGATACCCTATGGTTGCAGTTTGTTAGGAGACAGTTCTTTCCTCCCATGATCAAACTTACCTAGACAATAGCTCTGTCATATTTTCTTCATTCATTCCACCAAAGACTTTAAATTTCTTCAAATTGCAAACATGAGTTTTTTCATATTTTCCAAATGTGATATTCTGGACTATAGCAGGCCTTTCAAGCTTCAGAATCAAGTACTAAAAAAAGAAACAACTAAATTACATCCTCTGTGTTTCAACACAATTAGACAACTTTAAAAGGTAAAACTCTAGCAGTTAAGAGAAGAATGAAGTCCATCCTCCACTGAAAAGGCATGTTTTTTAAATCTTGTTTTGTTTTTATGCTAAGAAATAATAATAATAAGCACTCAAATACAGGCTATGCCATCACGAGCATTTTCTACACCAGGAAATTCTTGGAAAATACATCATCCTGAATACTAGACATGGAGCGGAAAAGGAAAAAAAAATTAGTGAAATAATTTCCATTCATGGAATGATACTCAATATAACATATAACCAGACTGTGAATCACCAAATAAAACAATATTAGAATGCAAAAGTGACACCTACATATTCTCATGGACTGCACAATAGTGAAATCAATCTTTGAAATCAATGACAAAATTTTAGAGGCAAAAATAAACAAAAATTTGCTAATCAACCCAGCCATTTTTATAAATTAGAAAGTACAGACCTACTACAGATATTTCTAGTGTAGCTAAACTTTTTCTGGCACACATTGTATAAAATGGGATCAATTAATTAGGGAAAAGATTTAACATTATGCAGATTGTTTTCGGTCATAAAAAAACTGAAAGCTTTAGCCCTAATACCAGGAACAATTCAAGGTTGTCCACGTTCACCACCACTATTCAACATTGTACTGGATATTCTAGCCAAAGCAATTAAGAAAGAAAAAAGAAACAAAAGGTATCTGAATTGAAAAGCAAGAAGTAAAATGATCTCTCTGCAGATAAAATGATCCCATATCTAGAAAATCTCAAAGAATCCACAACAAAACTATTAGACCTAATAAAAGTACTTAGTGAAGTTTAGGGGTAACAAGTCCAAACTACAAAAATCAGTTGTGTTTTTATACATCAGTAAGAAACATTACTAAATGAAACCAAGAAAACAATTCCATTTACAAAAGCACATAAAAGAAAAAAATATCTAGGAATACATTTATCCATCCACAGATATAAAAGACTGATACACACAATTATACAAAACACTGCTGAAAGAAATTAAAGACCTAAATACATGGAAATACACATATTCATGGACTGAAGATTAAATATTACCAAGATGTCAATACTACCTAGAATGATTTATTGATTCAATGCAATCCTGATCAAAATTCCAGTAGCCACCAAAAAGAAGATGCATAAAAAAATTAATAAAATAGACTTCATCACAATTTAAAATGTCTGCCGTTGGAAAGACACTGTTATTAAGAGAATGAAAAAGAAGCCATACCAGTATAAGCTGATCCTTCTAAAGGGTATGACTCAGAACCTGCATACTTCATAACCATTTACATTCCATTGACCAGAAGTTAGTTACATGGCCACTTCTACATACAATTAAGGCTGAGGCACAGGGTAGGGGGAGAACCAGAGATGGAGAGAAAATATTTGCAAATCATAAATCTGATAAAGGACTTATATTCAGAATATATAAAAAGAACTCTCAAAACTAAAATAGAAAACAACCAATTTAAAATAGGACAAACCTTTTAAAACAGACTACCAAAAAACATAGGAAGGTAAAAATTATTATAAAAAAATAGTCACCATTACTAATCATAAATATTTAAACCCACAAAGAGATACCACTATACACCTAATAGAATGGCTAAAATTAAAAAGCACAGGGGGAGAAGGCATAGCTCAGTGTTTGAGCACTCGCTTCCACGTACAAGGTCCCAGTTCATTCCATAGTACTCCTCAAAAAAAAGTACAGCGAACATAAAGAAATTTAAAAGAAATTAAAAATCACCTTAATTCTATCATCCTGAGGTAACTAACACTTGTATTTTGATAATTCCATTTAATATTCTATACCCACTGTGGCAGTTTGATATTATTTATGAATTCCAAAAAGGGATATAGGTTATGTTTGCGAACTGGTCTGTTCCTGTGAACATGATAGCCTTTGAATGATTTAAATTCAAAGGCTTTATGTTTATTTGATTAAATCAAGATTAGGGCTTTGATTCGACCACATCATTAGGGCATGCAGGGTTCAGTCCCCGCCCCGTTGGTAGGTATATACACGGATGCTTAGTCAAGAACACAGAAGAAACGTGAGAAAAGAGAGAGCTCCACAGACATGGAAGAGGATCCTGTGGCCCCAGGAAGAGAGAAGAGCCATTTGCCTGAGAGTTTACAGCTGACATTGTGAATGGACGAGAGTAGCTAAGCCTGGAAAGAAAAGAGCCCCGGGGAGAGAGATGAGCCCTATGTCAGCCTACAGCTGACAACGGAAGAAGCTGGGACCACAGAGCCTTAAGAGGAGAAAGGAAGGTTGAAACCTCGCAGGTAGCATCTGCCATCTTGCTTGAACACCTGGCAATAGACTTTGGGTGAGGAATTATCTCTTATGGTATCTTGAGGTGGACTCTTTAGGGCCTTGTTACTATAAACTTCTATCCCAAATAAATAACTTTTATAAAAGCCAACAGATTTCTGGTAGTTTGCATCAGTACCCCTTTGGCTGACTAATACATCCACACATATTTTATTTAAGTGGTATACCACACATTTTTTTTTTTTAAACTAGGAATAACTTTTTAAAATAAATATATTGTTTTCTCTTTCTATTCCTCTCATTTCCTCCTCCCTCAAAAAATAAATTCTAAACACTGAATGTATATCTTTCATATCTTTGTCTACATTGCATCAAATACAAATGTACATATGTACATACATACATACATACATTCTGGCAATGGGGTGAAGTCATTATTCAGTTATGAACAGTAGGATCTTGTTAAATATGCTTCTCTGCATCTTGCTTTTCTCACTTTACATTGAAAATCCCTCCAAGTCAACTAATATGAAGCCAGTTCATTTTATTTAAATAACTGTACAATATTGCATGAAAAATGTACTCAAGCATACAATTGTAGATGGGCATCCATTTTTTTTCCAGTTATGTCACTCAAATATGATATACTAAGTATCTGTGAACATCTAACATCCTTACATACTGATGCTTTTATTTCTAAGAGATAGAGTCCTGATAAGGATTACTGGGTAGAAGAATAAGTGTACTTTCCATTTCAATAGCCCTTGCTAGATTACATTTTAAAAAGCTTGTAAAAATCAAATTTTCACCAGAATGTATTGGTACTCTTTTCCCCAAATCCCTGCGGCAATGGATGTTACAAATCTTTTAAATGTCCCCCAAACTACTGGCTGAAAAATATAACAAATATAAAACAAATGTAATACAAAAAGCAAATCCCTGAAGGTACTACAGAATGAACAGAAGCAGACAGTCAAGGGAAGTACATACTCCCTTGAAGAAGGGGACTAGACAGCTATAAACTAAGTTCCTGCCTCCAATGGTTTTAGTATGTGACTAGGTGCACTCATGTAGCAGACACAGAAGCAACAGGAGCAAAAATGGGAAAACCCCACAAATTTTCCAGCCTGGGAACCTGAAAAGTGAAGGTGGGAAACCATGAAAGTTGAAAACGGTGGAGGAACCTCAGAAAGGAAGGAGTAAGCAATGGGATCACCAAACTATGGCTACTCACAACTCTGACATTTGAAACATACAGGGAAAGATAGACTTAAAGCAACAGCTAAAGAAAAAACAGCTAAACAAAGAAAGGATTTCCTGCAAGAAAAAGTTTTACCTATTTTTAAAGAAAACAGCATTCATTGCAGAAAAATAACAGAATCCAGTACTTCCACAGGTAATATTCACAATGTCCAAGATACAATTCAAAATTATCCAGCAAATGAAAAATAACAATAAAAACCACCAAAAAAAAAAAAATCCCAGAAAATCCAAACACTGGATAAACCAAAGGTTGGAACTAGCAAATAAATATATTAAAGCAACTATTCTAATTATCATAAATGAATTTAAACAAAGAATGTTTTCAATGAAAGAAAACTCAGCAGAGAAACAAATGGAAATTCTGAAATTAAAAAATACAATTTCTGAAATAAAAAAAGCACTGGATAGACTTAGCCAAAAGGATGTGACAGAGGAAATAGCTGAATTTAAAGACAGATCAATAGAACAAAGAGAAAAAGGTTGAAAAATTTTAAACAAAGTTCAGAAATCCAATACATTATAGCAAAGGGTCAAAATATTTTTGTTACTTGGGGTAATAAGTAGGGGAAGAGAGAATAAGAAAGAAAAAAACATTTGAATAATAATCAGATATTTCCAAATTTGATCAAAAAGAAAATTGCAGATATAAGATGCTAAGTGAATACTGCACAGTATAAACAAAGAGCATGCCAAGGTACATAACTATAAACACAAAGACCATGCCATGGTACATAACAAAACAATTCTCAAAAGAACAGAAAAATAATATATTACAAAAGGGGGGAAATAGGCCAATTAATGGCTGACTTCTCAATAGAAACCAGGTCCATCAGAAGAGAATAAATAGTCTTTTTTGTGCTGAAAGGAAAAAAAATGTTAACCCAGAATTCAATATTCAACAAAAATATTCAAAAGTAAAGGAGACATTTTCAGATAAAAGAAAAGGAAGAGAAGTAATCACCAGCAAACATGCAATTAAAGAAATGCTAATTAAAGTTCTTTAGGCTAAAAGGAAATGAATCTACATGGAAAGTTGGATCCTAAGAAGAGAATGGTAAATACTGAAAATGATAACAATCTGGATAAATTTAAAACACTACTTTTTCCCTTGTTGGCTTTTCCTCTTTATTTCTTTATAAACTTTAAAACTGTTTAAAGCAAAAATTATAATACTGTCTTGTGGGGTTTATGATATATGTTATTACACATAACTATAACCTAAAGAACAGGGGAGGGGGAAAATAAATCTCTAAATTACAATTTATCTGCATTTTATATGAAGTAGTACATTATTAAGTGGACTATAAAAATCAAAGACATATATTGTAATCCCTGGAGAAACCACTAAACATATAAATACAAACAAACTAGTAGAAAACAAAAATAAAATGATAGACCTATACCCAAACATGTAAGCAACACTCCAATGAAAAGACAGAGATTTTCAGAACAGATAAAAAAGCAAGACTCAACTATACGCTGCCTATAAGAGATTCACTTTAAAAATACAAATATATAGGTTGAAAGAAAACTGATGCAAAAATATATAGCACATAAAAATAGCATAAGAAGGTTGAGGTAGCTATATTAATAGAGGATTATTTATAAAAGATCAATCTTCTGTCTATATTTGAAAGATGTTCCTCTATATTTGGAAGAATTTATGGACTGAATTGTGCTCTCCTCCCCCACCCCCCAAATACATATGTTCAAGTCCTAACACTGTTTGATAAATGTGATACTATTTGGGAATAGGGTCTTTGAAGATATTATTAGTTAAAATGAGGCCAAATTGGATTAAGGAGTGTTCTAATCCAATACGATTGGTGTTCTTACAAGCAGAGAAAATTTGGATATAGGCAATAAAAGAGAAACAGAAAGAGGAAGCTATGGGATAGAGGTAGAGACTGAGTTATGCTGCTACAAACCAAAGAATGCCATGGATTGCTAATCTCTAACCAGAAGCGAGGCAAGAGGTATGGAACATACTCTCACTTTCAAGAGGAAGCATGGCCCTACTGACATCTTATTAAAGACACTGAGCCTTTTAACTATGAAAGAATAAACTTCTGCGGCTTACGTCAACTACTCTGTGGTACTTGTTACAGCACATAGCAGTTTGATATGGTTATGAATTCCAAAAATAGATATTGGATTATGTTTGTAAATGGTCTGTACCTGGGTATGATTAAGTTATGATTAGGGCTTTGACTGGGCCATGTCATTAGAGCATTGAGTCCCCACCCACCAAGAGATAAAAGGCATTGCAAAGGACAGAGTTGAGGGTTTTTGATGTTGGAATTTGATGAACCCTTAAACTGGAGCCCCAGGAAGTAAGTTCACAGAGTAAAAAGAAGCAAACCCCAGGAAGAGAGGAACCCTGAGCTCAGGAAGAAGCAAGTCCCTGGAGGGGAGGAACACAGGAAGCCTGAACCCTTACAGACATTGGCAATCATCTTGCTCTAACATGTGAAAACAGACTTTGGTGAGAGAAGTGTATTATGCCTTATGGCCTGGCATCTGTAAGCTCCTACCCCAAATAAATACCCTTTATAAAAACCAACCAATTTCTGGTATTTTACATCAGCACCCCTTTGGCTGACTAATACAGAATTTGGTACTGAGGAGTAATGAAGTGCTTTTGCAATTACTGAAATGCTGGAATGGTTTTATAAATGGGTAAGGAATTATGAGATGCTTGGAAGGAAATATCTACACTGCTTTGAAGAGACTGTTGATAGCAATATGGGTGCTAAAGAGATTTTTAATAATGCCTTAGAAGCAAATGATGAAACTATTACTGGAAACTGGAGGAAAGGTGATCCATGTTTTAAAGTTGCAGAGAACTTAGGAAGATTAACTTCTGGTGTTTTATGGAAGGAAGAATTTGAAAATGGCAATCCTGGGCATTTAGCTGAAGAATTTTCCAAAGTAAACCTAGAGAATGCAGCTTGGCTTCTGCTTGCAGCTTATAGCAAAATGCTAGACAAGAGAGAAATACTGAGGACTGAACTGTCAGGCACAAAGAAAACAGAAAGTAATTTTGGAAATTCCAAGCCTCTGGAAATCAAGCTCCCAGAAGAAAGTATCCCGTTGGAGGACTTAACTAAACTTTGAACTTGTAAATCAGGATTGAAGATGGAGTTATCTCAGAAAGATTTGTGGAAAGTCTTACTGTCTGATGGCTTGGACCCCTGTTTCTTGCATTCTAAACCAACAAGGTTTTTGAGAGAACTGTATGAACAAAACCACTGTTAGCTTGGACTAAAAGGGACACGGAAAGGAGAGACTGAAGGAGAAACAGCTTTAAGAGGAAAACCATGGAAGTTGAGGTCTGGAATTAAGACATAACCATGGGCCAAGAGAGGAACCCCACACATGTGTACAGAGAGGGTTAGTTTGTCCCAGCAGTTCAAGAGGGTGGATGTTCCCACCTGATGTTCTGGGAGAGTTCTGCCACCCCAGGGTGCAGAGAAGGTGGAGCACATTCCTCAAGAATTAGGGCGGTTAAGGTCAGTAACCCACAGGTCTGAGAGGGGTGGACCTGTCCCCCATGGTTTAGGGAATGCCAGATGGTCAACTCGTTGCTCTGAGTGGGTTGAGCCTATTTGCCAAAGGTTAGAGGGAATGTTGTCTTCATGTCATTGTTCTAAGGGGATTAAGACTCTAACCCAAAGACTGGGTAAGGTGTGGCAATCACCCCAACACTCTTGGAGGGTGAGGTCTGGAGCTTGATTGACACCCAGATGCTTTATGAGGGTGGAACCAAGAAAAGGGCCACTGGACAAGCATGTGGAAAGGGTGGGTTCCCATAAGGCACCAAGGAGAAGAAACCATCATCGTAAGAATGACTTTCAGGTTGAAATTGAATGGAAGATGCCCTGCAGGTTTACTTAACTATAGAGGACCCGTGACTCATGTTTCCCTCTTAATTTATCCTTTGTCAGTCCATTTGTGTATTGGAAATAGATAAATTGTTTAAGTTTCAGAGGCCAGAGGAATTTGCCCCAAGACAAACTATTTCTTTAAGTTGACTGTGATATGATTTAGTACTTTTACTGTTACTGATTTAAGGTTTTTCTAATATTATAATGTCTTTTGAGAAGTCAGAGGGTGGAGTGTAACAGTTTGGTATGGTTATGAATTACAAAAATAGATATTGGGTTATGTTTGTAATCCTGACTGTACCTGGGTGTGATTAAGTTATGATTACGGCTGTGGCTGGGCCATGTTATTAGGGCATTGAGTCCCCACCCCTTGGTGGGTGGGGACTCACAAGTAAAAGGCATGGCAAAGACAGAGTTCAGGGTTTTTGATGTTGGAGTTTGATGCTGAAGCCTTAAGCTGAAGCACCAGGAAGTAGGCTCACAGAGGAAAGAGAAGCTAGCCCCAGGAAGAGAGGAACCCTGAGCCCGGAAAGAAGCAAGCCCTCGGAAGAGAGGAACCCTGAACCCAGAGAGAAGCAAGAATCTGGAAGGGCAGAACCCAGGAAGCCTGAACCCTTGCACATGTCAGCAGCCATCTTACTCTAACACATGAAAACAGAGTTTGGTAAGGGAAGTAATTTATGCTTTATGGCCTGGAATCTGTAAGCTCCTACCCCAAATAAATACCCTTTATAAAAACCAAACAATTTCTGGTATTTTGAATCAGCACCCCTTAGGCTGATTAATACACAGCAGCTCCAGCAAACTAGAACAGAAGGCTAAACATCTTTCATTTTTATTAACCAAATGGATTCTATGAACTGTTTGTTTTTTAAAGATTTTCCTTATTTATTGCCCCTCCCCTTCGGTGTTGCACTATCTGCTCTCTCTATCCATTTGCTGTGTGTTCTCTGTGTCTGTACATCATCTCTTTAGGAGGCACTGGGACCGAACCTAGGACCTCTCATGTGGGAAAGAGGTGCTCAAGTGCTTGCGCCACCTCAGCTCCCTGCTTTTGTTGTCTCTCATCGTCTTTCCTCTTTATGTGTCCTTTGTTGCATCATCTTCTTGCATCAGCTTGCCATGCCTGCCCATCGTGCCAGCTCGCTGTCTTGCTCATCTTCTCCAGGAGGCACCGGGAACCAAACCAGGGACCTCCCATGTGGTACGTGGGACGACCCCCAACTCTCGTGTATTTTTACTTTGTACAGTCCCCTTTGTATAGTCTGAGTTGGTCTGTGTGACCAATAGAATACAGCAGAAGGGATAGTATATCACTATCAAGGGCTAGGCTATAAGATATTGAGGCTTCTACCTCTTTCTCCTGGACCACTTGCTCTGAGGCTTCTACCTCTTTCTCTTGGACCACTTGCTCTGAGAAAGCCAGCAGCCATATCATGAGGACACTCAAGGGACCTATAAAAAGACCCATATGGCAAGGAACTGAGGCTTCCTGCCAAGAGATAGAGAAGAACTGGAGTCTCCTGCCAAAGGGATGGGAGTGGGTTTTCTAACCCCAGTCAAGCCCATAGTTGACTAACCCTCGTCTGGAATGCAACCTTGTGAAAGACCCTGAGTCATAACCACCCAGCTAAACCACTCTCGGATTCCCAACTCTCAGAAACTGTATGAAATAATAAATGTTTGTTGTTCTTAAGTTGTTAAGTTTGGAAATAATTTGTTACACAGCAATACATAACTAATACAGCATCCAAGGCCAAAAGAAATATTAAGCGTTCCATTTTCTAAGAAATTAGGTCTAAACAACTTAAGTGTTTATGTCCTAACAATTTAGTAACCATCTGAAAAAACAGGACATATAAATTAAAATAAAAATATTTTTATTTCACTCCTAAGTAAATATAATTACTTTCTAATGGGACATGTACATCCATCTGTTGGACATGTACAACTTCACAAACATTTTAATTAGACTGGAATTCACCACTTACATTTCCTGAATTGAACTGATTTTTACATGATACATTTATATAATAACCACAAAGGTCTTAGCTTTGCAAAAATATGACACCTCTGAAAGGAATGTAGCACAATCTAACATTGAAATTGTGAACTACCTGAAGCTAGCTGCTCCCCAAGTATCTCATATTTAAAACATCCCACAGCATCCCCTTCCATCCCACCTCCCACGAGTTACCCAGGATACCTCAGGAGTTTGGCAACTGTGGCCCTAGGTTATACAGAGTTAAACTGTACATATATAGTTACATTCTCTTCTAAAACTATTACATGTATATGACAGTTTGAAGCTTTTTGTGGATCCCAGAAGAGCTCATGTCCTTACAGCGAATCCATTCCAGTGCATGTCTGCCCACTGTATATAGGAACTGATTAAACTACTTCTGTTAAGAGCCTTTGATTAAATTGTGTGACCCAGGGTGGATTTTAATCCTTTTCCTGGAGTCCTTTATAAATGGACAACTAAAAGCAGCAGACACAGAAATGCAGAAAAAAAGCAGCAGAGATAGAAAAACCCCAAGAAGCTGAGAGACAGTGGAGGACAGGGCACAGAAAGAGGCCCCTGAGAGGCTGAAAGAGACTAGGCCCAGAGGAGAGGGGAGATGAGTCGTATGTCTGATCACCCACAGCTAAGCTCAGAGAGAAAGTGGGCCTGGAAGAGAAGGTGGAGGCTGGCAAAGATGCCATTATGTCCTGCCATGTGCCTGATCACCCATAGCATCAGTATCTCTTAATGATGCCTTGGACACTTCCATGACCTCAGAACTGTAAGCTTTTAACCTAATTAATCCCCATTATAAAAGCCAAACCAGGGAAACGGCTGTGGCTCAACCAATTGGGCTCCCATCTACCATACAGAAGGTCCAGGGCTCGATGCCCAGGTTCTCCTGGTGAGGACAAGCTGGCCCACATGGCGAACTGGCCCATGCAGAGAGTCAGCCCATACAGGGAATGTCACCCCAAGCAGGAGCACCCTGTGTGAGAATGCTGTCCCATACAAGAGAGCTGCCCTGTGCAGGAGTGCCAGCCGACAAGGAGAGCTGGCGCAGTAAGATGAAGCAACAGGAGACACAGAGGACAGAAAATAAGTAGATGTAGCAGAACAGGGAGCAGAGATGGCTCAAGAGAGTAATCACCTCTCTCACACTCCAAAAGATCCCACGATCAGTTCCTGGAGCCACCTAATGAGAATACAAGCAGATACAGAAAGAACACACAGCGAACGGACACAGAGAGCAGACAACAGTGTGGGGAGAGGTGGGGAGTAAATAAAAACAAATCTTTAAAATTAAAAAAAAAAAAAGGTCAAACCATTTCTAGTTATATTGCTCCCAGCATCTTTCAACAAACTGAAACAATATATTTTATATACAGTCTTTAATTCCTCTAGAATACATTTTTGTATATTGTCATAAGAATAGCCAGTTAGTTTACTACTATTTATTAAATCAACCATTCTTACCCCATTAAACTGAAATGCCCCACTGAACCTATATAAATTCTCATTATACAGGATTTAATTTCTGGGCACCACATTCTATTGACTGGTCCATTTGTCTTTTTGCTATGTTGATATCATACTGTTTGGGGAAGCAGACTTGGCCCAGTGGTTAGGGCATCCGCCTACCACATGGGAGGTCTGCAGTTCAAACCCCAGGCTCCTTGACCTGTGTGCAGCTGGCCCATGTGCAGTGTTGATGCGCGCAAGGAGTGCCATGCCATGCAGGGGTGTCCCCCACGTAGCGGAGCCCCACGCACAAGGAGTGCGCCCCATAAGGAGAGCCACCCAGCGTGAAAGAAAGTGCAGCCTGCCCAAGAATGGGACTGCACACACAGAGAGCTGACACAACAAGATGACGCAACAAAAAGAAACACAGATTCCCAGTGCAGCTGACAAGGATAGAAGTGGTCACAGAATACACAGCAAATGGACACTGAGAGCAGACAACTGGGGGGGAGGAGGGTGGAAGGGGACAGAAATAAATAAAAAATAAATCTTTAAAAAAAACATATCATCCTGTTTGAATTCTAGGGACTTATTTGTTTGATACTATTTCCAAGAATGACTAATGCATAAGATAAGTCCTCAGTTGTAGAAAGATGACTTCAAAATTAACAATGCAGACACCACTCTGGGGGATAGGTGGGGGTGGCAAGAATAATCAAAAAGGGTTTTCCACCCATGCAATGAATCAAACCGTGAAGAAAGTAAAAGATAAATTTACAAATAAATTACAACAAAGTTTTAGCAACAAACTCCCTCTACCGCAGCACAGGGAAAAATAAGAGCTTTTGTTTCCCATAATAGTCACTCAGAATTTATTGGAAAATTTCTTTTAAGTTTATTAATGCTGGGCTAGGTGCTATAGGGAGAGGTGAGTAATAAGGTAATTGCTAAGAAAGGTTAACCATTCCCAAAGGGCTTACAATTTAATAAGGAAGATAGATACTAACAACTTAACTACATGATAGAATAAAGTGAGTCCTATGATACTGAACAAGTGTGTCTGCTCTCAGAAAAAAAAACAGATTTGATGTTAACTAGTAATATTGTAAAACCTCCATCTATTCTACTCCATGAGAAAATGAGGATTTAACTAGATAATCCAATAACATAATTTAGAAATCTAGAAATAAAACACTTAGGAATATATTATAGCCCTAATACCTTGTTTTACAGATGACAAAATATAATCCTAGAGAGATTAACCCTAGATCACATAAAAAATCAGTGGCAGATTAAAAAAAGAAATCAGTGATAGAGATGGAGGAAGGCATACAAAGCGTTGTTCCTTCATCATGAAATGATATCCTAAAAGTCAGAAGAGAAAAGAGACAAAACTCCTCTTCTGTATTTATTAGCAAAGATCTTAAAAATGTGTGCATATGACTTTATACTTTTCAAAGTACTTTCATGGTTAATTTTCACCACCTATACCACTACCACTTAGTTCCAAACTACCAATATCTCTTGCCTGGATTATTACAAAAGCACTTCTCAACTCATAATATACTATTTTGTCTTTTTCTCTCTCCTCAAAAAACCAGCTTCATGCGAAGGAGAAGTGGCTCAAGCAATTGGATTCCCATCTACCATATAGGAGGTCCAGGGTTCGATATCCAGGGCCTCCTTGTGAAGGCAAGCTGGCCCACACAGACTTTTGGCCTGCATGGAGTACTGGCCCACGCAGGAGTGCTGACCCATGCAGAGAGTTAGAGCAGCAATATGATGCAACAAAAAGAGACACAGAGGAGAGACAATAAGAGACACAGCAGACCAGGGAGTTGAGGTGGCGCAAGAGAATGATCACCATTTTCCCACTCCAGAAGGTCCCAGGATCAGTTCCCGGAGCCGTCTAATAAGAATACAAGACATAGAAGAACACACAGAGAATGGACACAGAGAGCAGACAATGGAGGGAGGGGGGAGAAATAAATAAATAAATCTTTAAAAAAAAAAAAAAAACAGCTTCATGAGGTACAAATTTTTGTCCTCTGTTGTGCCCTGATTATACCACACTAGTTTTCCTCACTTATATACCCCAAACACATATAACATGACCTGGCATACAGCAGCATATTAAAAATTGAACTGAATGAATAAAAGTTACAAGACAAAAGGTAGGCAGAATTCTAAGATGGCTGCCAAAATTCCCAGCTTCTGGTGTACACACACCTTCTCATAGGTATTCAAACTCCTAATCTAGGTGTTGCTGTGAGGGAATTACACAGATGTAAAGATCCAAATCAGATGACTAAAATAAAGATTATCTGGGTAGGCCTGACCTAATCACCTGAATTCTCTAAATTTGAGAATAGAGGTCAGAGACAAGTCAGAGATGCAAAGCACCGAAGGATCCAACGTACCATTGTTGAATTGAAGATAAAGGACCACATGACAAGGAAAAAGGGTCACCCACAGCAGCTGGGAACAGCCCCCCACCTGACATGCAGCAAGAAAGCAAGGATTTCAGTCCCACACCTCCAAGAAACTAAATTCTACCAACAACAAAAATAAGCTAGCATGCTAATTTCCCCCAGAGCCACTGGGTAAAAACTTGGCCCAGTCAGCATCTTGATTTCAGCCTTATAATACCTAGAGCAAAGAACCCAACCATGCTGTGCTGGACTTACTACCTACAGAACTGTGAGCAAACAAGGCCATTTAAACCACTATGTTTGTGCTAATTTGTAAAGCAGCAAAAGAAAACTAACACAGAGGGTCCCTCCTAATTCAGGACAATGTTAAAATCACAGTAACTAAGGCCTTAAGATTTACAATCAAATTTATTAAAAATTAGAATATGAGTTCCAATGAGAATCAGTATCCTATTAAAAGTGGATATGCTTAGCTTAGTGGCAAAATTTTGGAATATAATGGATAAAAACTACTATTAGGGTACTTTTTGTCAAAACCTCAGTGGGTAGAGGTATTAAGACAAGAACACAAAAACATTATTACCTTTTTAAAATATTTAAGTAAATATTTAGGAGAAACTGAGGAAAGTAAGTAATACAACATAAGCTATTGTTAGTGAAAAGCACAACTGTTAATTCTCAGGTTTACAATGAGCCTTTTGGTAGAGAGGGTGTTCCTAGGGAAATGAATTATTCCTGCCTCATCCATATCACAATACCTATACTCCTAAGGTTTAGAAAAAATATTTAGGGATCATTCACTCTGGTCTGGCATTTTCTAAACTCACTGTACACCCTAGCACCTATGCATACATAAATAGTTCTCCCTCATTCTGAGAAACAGGAGTAGCTGAGAGACTTTGAGTTTAGTTTCTACCCTTCCCTACTAGATAATCTGCAACATTAGTTTCTTTTCTTCTTAAGCTATATATACTAAACATAATTAGCAATTCTTACTGACAAAAGTTAAGCACTGTGATCAAACAGCATATCCTAATAGAGTGAGGCCTTAAGAGTTGTGCCGTCCACTTTATAACATTTTGTAGTTTAAAGAGTTTTATTAATGCAATAAATTAATTTTGTACACATTTTTTTGTAAATAATAATAATTAAAAAAACAGCAGCAAGTACTTTCAGAACACTGTAGGCCTCATTAGAGCTTGGTCTCTAAAAACCTGATTGAAAAAAGCAATATGTTCTTCACAGTGTTCCCCTATAAAGGAAAACAGATTTAATCATCAGTTAGACATCTCACAAAAAAGGAAGGAAAATGAGAATGAACACTTTTTGCAGTTCATGGGTGTATATGCTTGGGTTTAACTTATTTTCCTTTAATAAAACACTTTTTCCTAAGGGGAAAAAAAGTATCACTATTTACATGTAGATATATAATTTAAATTAATTAAAATTAAGTCACATTTGCTTCATTTCCAGTGCTCGACAATTTCATGTGTTGATTAGTGGCTATCATACTGTAGAGATTATACAGCATGTGTATCACTGCAGAACGTTCCATTGAACATGACTACTGAAGTTAATGAAATATGAAGTATTATCTATCCTACACTAAAAGATGCCCTGTTACACTTTCACACTGCTATTGAAGTGTGCTTACATTTAGCAGATATGCTTCCCATGCACAGAGTTGCTTCCAGTTTAAATAACTAACCAAACAGGTTAATGTGACATTAAAAACATATTCTAGGAAAAGGCCCTAGGATCTCTTTTAATTCTAAAATTACATCACAATTTTTATTTTTCAAAGACCTTTGGCCATTTCTTTCTGATTTTCAGACCTGGTCTAGATACCGTGTCTTTGTTTCCTAGGGTTGCCATAATAAAGTACCAGAAACTGAATGGCAAGAACAAAAGGTTATTGTCTCTCAGTTCTGAAGGCTAGAAGTCCAAAATCTGTAGGGGAGAATCTCTCCTTGCCTATTCCTAGCTTCAGGTGGGTTGCCTATAGTCTTTGGGCTTCAATCTCTACTTCAATCATCACATGGCATTCTCCTCTGTAATTCTGCCTATGCCCAATTCTCTCATTCCTGAATTATACCCAGTCATACTGAATTAGGTCCCTCCCTAATCTAGTTTGGTTTCATCTTTAATAACGTGTTCAAAGACCCTATTTCCAAATAAAGTCCCATTCACAGTACCAGGGGTTAAGACCTGAACAAGTCTAATGGGGTAGGCTGTTTGGCAATAAGACCCATAAGACATGGTAAATTAACTATTAGTGAAAGTATATGAAACCAAAAAATATTTGCCATAGTTTTAGGACAGCAAAATAACTAATACATGCACCTTAACCCTTACAATTACGAGGGAATGGAAAGAATTCACAAGAACTAAAAAAGAATATATACATATGGAGGAATACAAGCAATTTCCAAACTAAATATACGATGACCAAGAAATATTTTTCCTTCCTCAAAATTAAATAGAATTTATTAAATAATAAACATTGAGTAACAGTTCTATTATTTAATAAAACCAACTTACTGTGTTATATGTGGCTTGATAACACAGTACACCTAAAGCAGTTTGAGAGAAGAATTATTGGAATAAATTTTAAGTGACTAATTTCTTATATTTGCCCTATTAATCACCAGCAAAATGACTTTCAGCATTTTATGCCAATAATAATATTGCTATTTTTACATGCAGCATGCAACATTTTAAGAAGTGTTTTTGTACACATTCTTACTTTATTCACATACTTGCAAGCCAGAATTACTGTTCCTAGTTACAGATAAGGATTTATGGTTCAGAGAAGTACATGTCTTTCTTAAAGTCACAAAACACAGAACTATTAGTAGTAGGAAAGCTTCATATTTCATGTCTTGAAACCCTCTGCACTATGGATTGGGGCTTTCCTTGACTTTTTTTTATGACTTTTTTTTTTCTTCCCCTTCCCCTCATCTGCCCCTGCTCTGCTGTTTTTGCTGTCTATGTCCATTAGCTGTGTGATCTTCTTTATCTAGTTCTCTTTTTTTGTCTTCTCTTCTCATCTTTCTCCTCTAGGATTCACTGGGATTTGATCCTGGAGAACTCTGATGGGGAGAGATGGTCCCTGTCAATTGCACTACCTCAGTTCCTGGTCTCTGCTGTGCTTCACGTTGACTCCCATTCGTTTCTCTTTTGTTACATCATCATCTTGCTGTGTGACTCACTTGTGTGGGCACTGGATCATTGTGAGGGCACTCGGCTTGCTACGTGGGCACTTGATGGGCATTTGGCTTACAACACAGGCACCGGCTTGCCACACGGGCACCGGCTCACCATGCGGGCACTCACGTGGGCACTTGGCTCGCCACGCAGGCACTCGCACAGGCACTCAGCTCACTGCGCAGGCACTTGGCTTGCCACAGGGGCACTCAGCTCACCCTGTGGGTACTCAGCTCACCTCATGGACACCCACATGGGCACTCGGATTGCTGCACAGCCACTCAGCTCACTGTGTGGGTACTTGGCTCACCACACGGTCTCTGAGCTCGCCATGTGGGCACTGGCTCACCATGCAGACACACTTTCTCTTCTTTTTCACCAGGAGGCCCCAGGGATGGAACCCAGGTCCTCCCACATGGTAGGCAGAGGCCTTATCACTTGAGCCACACTTGCTTCCCTCCTTGACTAACTTTGACCAAAAATGCATATTCAAAAAATCTCTAAATGTTAAAACATAGCCTAAGAAAAGTACAAAGTTAATCACCCTTTCAATTTATTCTCATCCTGCATGAGATTCATAGAGGAGCTTCTCAAATCTGTGGTTTGATAAGATGACATTTTTTCTAAATTTTCCAGAAATTATCTCCTCAAAACTTCCTTCAAGCCCGTTCTCTTCCTGCTCCCTTTCTGGTAACCAATTATATACATCTTAGACCTTCTCACTCTTCTTGCCCTCTTTTTATTTTCCATCCTTTTGTCTCTTTGTGTGCTTCATTCTGAATATCTTCTTCTCACCTAAATTCCAGTTTATTAATTTCCTCCTCAACTGTGCCTAATCTGTTAAACTCATCCACCAAGTTCTGAATTTTTAATTTTGTTTCTTTTTGTAGTTTCCAGTTCTCTACCATTTTTCAATATGAATAAACCTGCTATGAATATAAATGTAAAAATATCTGTTCAAGCCCTGGCTTTCAATATGTATAAGTGGGATGGCTGGGTCAAAAAATAATTCTGTATTTAACTTTCTGAGGAACTGCTAAACTATATTACACAGCAGTTGCACCTTACACATTCCCACCAACAATGAATAAGTGCCCCTATTTTTCCACATTATCTCCAAATACTTGGAATTTTCTTTTCTTTCTTTCTTTTTTTTTTTTAAACAGCAGCCATTCAAGTCAACATGAAATGATATCTCATTGTGGTTTTGATTTGCATTTCCCTGATGACCAATGATGTCAAGCATCTTTCATGTGCTTTTTGGCTATCTGAATCTCTTCTTTGAAGAAATATTCATTCAAGTTTTCTGCCCATTTTTTAATTGTTTGTACTTTTGTTGTTGAGTTGTAAGACTTAATTATATATATGAGACATTAAGCCCTTATCAGTTACGTGGTTTACAAAGAATTTCTCCCATTGAGTAGGGTGTTGCCTTACTTTCATGGTCATGTTCACTGATGCACAAATTATTTATATGTTTGATAAGGTCCCAATTTATCTATTTTTGTTGTTGTTGCTCATGCTTTGAGTTAGAAAATCAAAGAAACCATTGCCTAAAACAAGCTCTTGAAGATTTTTTTCTGTATATTCTTCCAAGAGTTTAAAGTTCTAGTTCATATATTTAGGTCTTTGATTCATTTTGAATTGATTTGGGGATATGGTGTGAAGTAGGGGCCCACCTTCATTCTTTTGCATATGGACATCGAATTTTCCTGCACCATTAGTTGAAGAGACTATTCTTTTCCAGTTGAGTGGACTTGGCACCCTTGTCAAAAATCAGTTAGCCATAACATGAGAATTGATTTCTGAACTCTCAATTCCATTCCATTGGTCTGTATGTCTCTTCTCGTGCCAATACCATGCTCTTTTGACCACTATAGATAGCTTTGTAATAAATTTTTAAGCCAGGGAGTGTGAGTCCTCCCAACTTCCTTCTTTTTTTCAAAATGGTTTTGGCTACCAGGGCTCCTTGCCCTTCCAAATATATTTGATGATTGGTTTTTCCATTTCTAAAAGAAGGCTGTTGGGATTTTGATTGGAATTGCATTGCAACTGTAAATCACACTCGGGACTTAACATCTTAACAATACTTAGTCTGCCATTCCAGGAAAACAGAATGTTCCTCCATTTATTTAGGTCTCCTTTGATTTCTTTGAGCCACATTTTGCAGAGTTCTCTGTACAAGTCTTTTACATCCTTGGTTAAATTTATTTTTAGATATTTCTTTCTAGTGTATAGAACAATATGTTGATCAGCCACTTTGCTGAATTCATTCATTAGGTGTAGTAGCTTTTTTAATATTTCAGGACTTTACGTGCATAAGATCATGTCATTTGCAAACAGGAAAAGTTTTACTTGTTTGTTTGCGAATGGTCTGGATGTAATTTCCAGTACAATGTTGAACATGGATGATGGAGGGCATCCTTCTCTCATCCCTAATCGTACAGGGAAAGCTTTCATTCTTACACCATTAAGTATGGTGTGAGCTGTGATTTTCATGGATGTCCTTTATCATGTTAAGGAAGTTTCCTTCTATCCCTAGTTTACTGCATGTTTTTATTGAGAAGGGATGCTGGATTTTTCAAATACCTTTGATGCATCAATTGAGACAATCATGTTTTTGTTTCTTTGTTCTGTTAATTTGATAATATTACATCAATTGATTTTCTTATATCAACCTGTAATTACCAAGGATAATGCCTGCTTAATCATGGTGTATAATTCTTTTTAAAGTGTTGTTGGATTTGGTGTGTCTGATTGTATTTTCACATATATGTTCATAAGAGACAGTGGTCTTTAATATTCTTTTCTTCTGGTATATTTATCTCACTTTGGTATGTGAATGATGACCTCATGAATCAGGGAGTATTCCCTAATCTTCATTTTCTGGAGAAGTTTGAGCAAAATTGGTGTTAATTCTTGAAGTTTTTTGTAAAATTCACACGTGAAGCCATTTGGAACTGGGTCTATCTTTGTTGGGAGATTGTTTTTTTTTTAAGACTTATTTCTCTCCCCTTCCCCCTACCTGCCCCAATTGTCTGTTCTCTGTGTCTATTTGCTGCATCTTCTTTGTCTGCTTCTGTTGTTGTCAGCAGCACAGGAATCTGTGTTTCTTTTTGTTGTGTCATCTTGTTGTGTCAGTTCTCCATGTGTGCAGCACCATTCTTGGGCAGGCTGCACTTTCTTTCGCGCTGGGCGGCTCTCCTTACAGGGTGCACTCCTTGCGCGTGGGGCTCCCCTACGCGGGAGACACCCCTGCATGGCGCAGCACTCCTTGCGCACATCAGCACTGTGCATGGGCCAACTGCACATGGGTCAAGGAGGCCTGGGGTTTGAACCACGGACCTCCCATGTGGTAGATGGACACCCTAACCACTGGGCCAAGTCCGCTTCCCTGTTGGGAGATTTTTGATGACTAATTCAATCTCTTTACTAGTTAGTGGTTTGTTAAAATCTTCCTTTTTTTTATTCAAACAGTATACTTTGCATGTTTCTAGGAATTTGCCCATTTCATCTAAGTTATTTAATTTGTTGGCATACAATTGTTCATAACATTCTCCCTTTTTTTAAACAGATCAATTTTATTGATACGTATTAGTAAAGCAAACAATTCATCCAAAGTGCACAATCAATGGTATTTGGCATAATCACATAGTTGTGCATTCATCACTTCAATCGTTATTAGAGCATTTTTGTTATTCCGATAATAATAATAAAAATGATAATAATAAAAAACAAAAAACAGACTGAAAAAAAATCTATCACCTTTCAATCTCTCTTTGCTTCCCCTACTATACACAGCTGCTATTTCTGGCTAATCTTACGTATTTATTTATTTTAAAGCAATTATATTGAGATATTGATATGGGCTGTGTGTCTGGGCTGTGTGACCTGGTCTGTGTGTGTAAGCTCACAAAACTTAACATTCTGGCATAAACCATGTGTGCATGCAAACAATAAGAACTGCAGCCCGGCCTCTCGTATCCATGCCACCCAGTCCAGCCTGCCTAGTTCCTGGAAAGTCCCCAAGCCCCAAGAAACCAAAACCTAACCCTTAGCACCAAATGCTTCCTAATTCCACCCCCCATACTATGTATAAAAGCAACCTACAAGTCTGACTCAGGGCTAGGTTTTTTGGACAGAAGTCTGCCAGGCCCGACTGGTCATAATAAATCTTCCTTTTCAGAGAATTCTTGCATCCTGGCCTTCAATACAAACACCAACTTCTTTTTGCTGCCATAACAATAAATTCACATTCCATACAATCTATTCAAAGTGAATCATCAATGGGTTTTAGTATAATTACAATGTTGTGCATTTATCACCAAAAAAATTTTAGAACAATTTCATTACTCCAAAATATTTTAGAACAATTCATCACTCCAAAAAGAAATACCCCTTAGCAGTCACTTTTCAATCCTTCTATCCCTCTACCACCCTACATAACCACTAATCTAATTTCATCTTTATAAATTGAATTATATTTACATATTAAATAAATGGAATCATACAATATGTAGTACTTTCTGTCTGGTTTATTTCACTCAGCATGTTTTTTTTTGGCCTGATACTAACCTACTGTAACATTAACATACATTTGTTCAGTTTCAAAGAAAAACAATCCTGTATATGCAACATTACCAATATTCATATTTCACATGAGGTTTTACTACACTATATAGTTTCATGTTACATTTCTTAGCTTTCCTTTTAGTAATTTACATGGCCTTAGGTTCCCTGTGATTACTGTTATTGTTTTTTTAAGGAGGTACTGGAGATTGAACCCAGGACCTTGTACATGGGAAGCAGGCACTTAACCACTGAGCTATATCTGCTTCCCTAGACCTCCCCTTGAAAGCATTCTCTTATATCCATTTTATTTCTGTGGGGTAGGCTGCAATGTTCCCCTTTTTAATTCTGTTAATTATCTGTGTCCTCTCTCGGACTTTGTCATTCTAGCTTAAGGTTTGATGATTTACTGATCTTTTTAAAGGACCAACTCCTGGTTTTATTGATTCTTTTATTTTGGGTTTTTAAATTTTTTTCATTTACCTCCACTCTAATCTTTGTTATTTCCTTTCTTCTGTTCACTTCGGGTTTAATATGCTCTTCTTTTTCAAATCCTCCAGTATTGAGGTTCGGAGTCTGATTTGAGATCTTCATTTTTAATGTAAGCATTTAGAGCAGGGGTTCTTAACCTTTCTTGTTCCACAGACCCCTTTGCCTGTCAGGTGAAAACCATAGACCCTTTCACAGAATGTAGCAGCTGATAGTTTCATGATACTCAGCTAGCGACGGTCTAACCACCATAGTAACTTCGAAGTACGGATGAGCATAAGTGATTTTTCAAGACATGCAACAACTGTAATGTATACGAAATGAATACTACTGTAATCTACTGCATACATTCCTAAGTGAAGGAAATGCTAGGTTTCAGTTAAAGGTCAGATAAAATAAAATTGATTTTTTTCAATTCAAGCTCATAGACCCCTTAAAATCTTAACAAGGACCCCTGGTTAAGAACCCCTGATTTAGAGCTATCGGTTTCCTTCTCAAAGCACTGCCTTTGCTGCATACCACTAACTTTTGGTATGTTGTGTTTTCATATTCATTTGCCTTAATTTATGTCCTAATTTACCTTGTGATTTCTTGTTTGACCCTTTAGTTGTTTTGGAGTATGTTATTTTGTTTATACATAAAAATGAATTATATTCATTATTCTCCCTTTGTTATTGATTTCAAATTTCATTCCATGTGGTCTGAGAAGATACACTGTATTATTTCAATATTTTTAGAATATACTGAGACTTGTTTTGTGACCTAAAATATGGTCTATCATGGGGAATTACCCATAGGCACTAGAGAAGAATGAATCCTGCTACTGTTTGGGGAAGTGTTCCACATATGTCTGTTATGTCTAACTGATGTTCAGTATTGTTCAAGTCATCTATTTCCCTAATGATCTTTTGCCTAGATGTTCTATGCATTATTGAAATGTGGTATACTGAAGTCTCTTACTCTTCATGTGTAACTGTCTATATCTCCCTGCAATTCTGTCAATATTTGCTTCATATATTTTGGGGCTCTGGCATTAGGTATATATGTATTTGTAAATGTCATGCTTCTTGTTGAATTGACACCTTTATCAATATGAAATGACCTCCTCTATCCCTTGTTACAGCTTACTTAAAGTCTACTTTATCTGATATTAGTATAGCTACCACAACTCTCTTTTGATTACTATATACATGGTATATTTTTTATAGTCCTTCCACTTTCACTGAAGTCTTTGAATTTAAGGTGAATCGCTTACAAACAGTATATAATTAGGTCGTTTTTAAAAATTTTTTTCACTCCTGCCAATTTCTGCCCTTTGACTGAAAAGTTTAATCCATTCACATATAAAGTGACTATTGATAATGCAGGACTTTCTTCTGCCTATTTGTTAGTCAGTGTGGTAGTTTGTAGCTGTATGTACCCCAGAAAAAAATGTTTTTAAATCTAATCCATTCCTTTAGGTATAAGCCTAAGACCTTTTGATGAGGTTACTTCAGTTAAGATGTGTCCCAGCTTAATCAGGATGGGTCTTAATCCTATTACTGAAATCGTTTATAAGAGAATGAAATAGAGAAAAAAAGTCACTAGAAGCAAAAACCTGAAATCAATGAAACCCAGATGAGAAAGGAGAGACCAGGAGATGCCACCATGAGCCTTGCCATGAGGCAGAGGAGTCAAGGATCAACAGCAGCCAGTCTTTGGAAAGAAAACATCACTCTGATGATGCCTTGATATGAAAATTTCCCAGTCCTCAAAATTGCAAGCTAATAAATTCTCATTGCTTAAGCTGAACCATTTCACAGTATTCACTTTGAGCAGCCTAAAAAACTAAAATAGTCCTTGTAAGTGTTATGCTTTTTAAGTCCCTCAATTCTTTTGTTAATGCCTACTTTCATGTATATTTGATTTTTTTGTACTGTACCATATTGAGTCCCTTCTCATTTCCTCCTCAATACATTTTTCATATATTTTCCTTGTAGTTACCAAGGGATTAAAATTTAACTACCAAAATATTTAACAATCAATTTTTATTTAAGGCCAGCTTAACTTCAATAGCACACACATACACTATTCCTGTACACCTTCTCCTCCCCCCCACCTTTTTTGGGTACTTGTTAAAGATTTATCATTCCTTTTTTTTAATGCCCCATCCCCCCACCCCTCGCCTTGTGGCTTGCTTTGCTGTCTGCTTCTCTGTGTGCATTCTTCTGTGTCTGTATTTATTTTTTATTTATTTTCCCCCTTTGCAGCTTGCTTGTTCTCTGCTCTGTGTTCATCTGCCACACGCTCTTCTGTATGTGTTTTTTTTTTTACTTGTCTCCCTTTTTGTCGCATCACCTTGCTGAGTCAGCTCTCCCTAGCACTTGCCGGCCAGTGGCTCTCAGCGGCTTGCAGGTGAGCTGCCTTCACAAGGAGGCCCAGTACCCAAATCTGGGGCCTCCCAAAGGGTAGACATGAGCCCAACTTACTAAGCCACAGCCGCGTCCCTTATCATTACTTTTTATGCATTTGCATTTTCACACCTGTAAGAAGTAACAAGTGGAGTTACATACCAGAAAATGATAGTACTCGCATTCATAATTACCCACATGGATCTACTTTTACTAGAGGTCTTTATTTCTTCATGCCACTTTGATTCACTTTCTAATGCCCTTTCCTTTCACTTTGAAGAACTCCCTTTAGCATTTATTGTAGGCAAGGTCTAATGGTAATGAACTCCCTCTGCTTTTGTTTATCTAGGAATGTCATAATCTCTCCCTCATCTTTGAAAGACAATTTTGCCAGATATAAAAATTTTGTCTCTCTTCCTCTGTGTATCTTCTTCCTGTGTTCTCCCATGATCTACTTCTATGTTCTTGAATGAGAGTCCATTTATATAGCCTACGAAGGGGATGGGAATTCAACTCTGAGTCACTGTAATGATGTGGTTGAATCAAAGCTCTAATCTTAACATAATTTAATCAAAGGCACCTCAGCTGAATCTAATAAAATCAAAGGGTATCATGCCCAGAGGAACAGACCAGTTTACAAACATAATCTATATCTCTTTTTGGAATTCATAAATATCAAACTGCCACAGTTGGCAATTATTTTCTGCAAGCACTTTAATATTTCAACCTACTGACTTCTTGTCTCCATGGTTTCTGATGAGAAATCAGCACTTAATTGAAATCAGACTCTCTTATATAAAAGGGAGTTGTTTTTCTCTTGCAGTTATCAGAATTTTCTCTTTGTCTTTGCTTTCAAAAGTTTGACCACCATGCGTCCTGGTGTATTTCTCTTCAGGTTTATCCTGTTTGCTGTTGGCTGGGTTTCTTGGTTCACATCCTGTGCCAATATTGGGAAGTATTCTGTCACTATTTCTTTGCATATTCCTTCTGCTCTTTTCTCCCCTTCTCCCTCTGGGACTTCCATAATGCATATATTGGTACACTTGCTGGTGTCCCACAGGTCTAACAGCTATTTTTACTTTTTCAAATTCTTTTATTTTTTTCCTCCTTTCAAATTGACCCAGTTCAATTGTCTTGTCTTCAGATTCATTGATTCTTTCTTCTCCCATTTTCAATCTTCTATTGAAACCTTACTTGAAATTTTTCATTTCAGTTATTATTTACTTCAACTCCAGTAACTGTTTGATCCTTTTAAAAATTTCTATCTCTTTATTGAGATTCTCATATTGTTCACCCTTTTATTTCTTTCTCTGTATTTTCCCTTATCTCCTTGAGCATAAGGAAGATCATCTTACAAAGTCTCTGTCCAGTACATGTACAGTCTATAAGTCATCTTCACTGTTGTTTTCTGGATTTTTATCTTCTTCCTGTGGCCACCATTTCCTGTTTCTTTGTCTAGTAACCTTGTGTTGCACAATGAACTATTTATTATTTTTAAATGTTGGGAGTGAATGTGGCTCAAGTGGTTAAGCACCAGCTTCCCATATGGGAGGTCCCGGGTTTGGTTCCTGGTGCCTCCTAAGGAAACACAGAAACAAACAACAAACAAAACAAATGTGAGAGCCAATCAGGGGAACCAATGTGGCTCAGTGGTTGAGTGCCAGCTTCAAAGTCCCAGATTTAATCCCCAGCCCAAGGTACCTCAAAAAAAAAAAAAAAAGGTACCTCTGGATTTATTGTCTGTTTCTTAAGTTTACACCCAGCTAGTAATTTAACAGAGGGGTTTTCTTGAGTGCTAGGAGCTAACAAAACCAAATAAACCAGCGCAAAAAACACCTTTCAGAGCCTTTTTAAACTGGCTTTGCATTGGCTGGTGCTCTCCTTCATTTTCCAGCCCTCCTATCAAGAAGGTCATCCCAAGGTAAATGCAAAATGTGGGGTCCTCCCTGTCCTTTCTGAGCCTGTGTTTTGTCCCAGGTTTGGGCATGCCCATGCCTTAGGAGTTCCCCTATTTGCAGTAATTTGGATGCCCCTTCTAATTCCTAGGAAAAAGACATTCCTCTTCCTGGGTGCTCTATTATATGACCTAAAGCAGGTAATCCTTTGCCCTATGCTGCCTAACTCATTTGTTTATTTTTTTTATTAATTTTTATTGTATTTTTTTGAAGATACATAGGTCACAAAAAATGTTACATTAAAAAATAACACACACACCCCCCCCCACTCCTCCCACATCAACCACCTCTTTTGTGATTATGGCACATTCACTGCATTTGGTGAATACATTTTAGAGTACTACTGTACCACATGGATAATACATTTGTTTCTTATACTGCTTTTGCTGTTCCTAGGTGCTTGTGCCTGGAAGACAAATTCTGGGACGGGGTGCAATCCCAAGAAGAGTTTCCTAAGTCAACTTTCCCTTCATTCTGGGGACCTAGGTCTTTATATCCCACCCTGGTACCAGCAAGCCGCACCAGGGGCCAGGGTTGAGGACCTCACTGCTACTTGCAGTGAGGCTGGGAGACAGGCAAAAGTATTCAATGCACAGAGAATGAAATTCACCAGTATTTACCAAAATTCATCACCCTCTTCATCCTGCTCTTCCCTGGATGTTGCACAATATCCTACAAGATCCCAGACTTTTTAAAAGAGTTGATTCAGATAGTTCCTCGGAGTGATTCTTGTATCTTCCTAATCTCCATATTCCCAAAAACCCTAACATTTTCCCTGAAAGGTATAAAGAAAGTCAGCTTTGCATCATTAGTAATTCAGAAAAATATAAATGTAAAAGAATAAAAATTAATTTTAAATGTTCCTGTCAGCTGAAGTAAAAAGTATATGATTCATTAAATGCCATGCTCTATTTGCCTATGAAAGAAAAATTCTTATAAAATTTAAGCCAATAAAGAAAAAAGAGAAAATAAAAATCTACCTCACAATCTCAAAGTCTGAATAAATTAGTAACGGATTCCTGGTAACTGATATTAAGAGATGATAGGCACACACTCATATTGACTAAGTGCCTAACTCCAATCTTACCTGGGGAGGATAGTTGCTTTCTGAAGACCACCGTGAAGATTGGTCACTTGGTTTATCCACTAAAATGTTCCTAAAATTAAAAAAAAAGGAAATTGAAACAATTGATTTAATAATAAGTGAGTAAAAATAGAAAAATAACAATAATCTAATAAATTAAAAATTATCATTAAGTTACATGCTTTGATTTTGAATAAGAAAAGAAAATGACACAGAATAGAAGTACAGAAAGTTTCTGGTATACATAAGATTTTAAAATATGATAACGGTGGTTATTTAAAATAATGAAGAAAGAATTTTCATAAGGCAATATTTTATTAAAAAGAGAATAGAGTTCTACTTAACACTAAGTGACAAAATAAAGTATATATGTATTTATGAGTTTAAGACAAAAAGCAATGAAATATGTAAAATAAATAAAATACCACATATGTTTTATATGCAATGTTACCATATTATATATAATTACATTATAGAATGTTACATACGTATATCATACATGTCTACAGGATCAATCTTTGAATCAGAAAGGACTTTTAAATAAAGCATCAAAAGCAGAACTGTGGGGGGAGGGGGAGGAGCTGATAAGTAACTTTGGAAGATGGAGTTTTCACTGGAAACTAACACTAAAGACAGAACTGTATATATACACTACTTTATTGGTAAGGTTGTTTCTCACAGGTATACCAGTTAGTTCTGAAACACTTTAGATGTCTACTGGGGTTAAACAAATGAGCAAATGTGTGCTACATGCTGAGAGCCAGGATTCTTACTTTTAGAGTGAGAAGTTACACATAAGCAAAGGAATAAGGTTATAAGAAAACCCTGTGGTACTAGATTAGTCAAAGACATCAGTATAAATTCAAGATTTGTTTAATAAAGATACAGATAACAGATTCAGAAATAGTTTCATATATAGTATGTGTATAAATGTATATATGTATACATTTAGTGGGTTAGTTGACATTTCCTAACTCTGTCCATTAGACGGCATAGAAGCAGTGACATCGCATAGCTACAAATACACCCAGCACCCAGATCTTGATTTCTAAATACCATTCTCAAGAAAAAGGAACCAGGTATTCTTGGAGAGAAGTGGTTGATTCTAGTACTGGGACAGAGACTACACAAGATAAGCTTGAAGCATCTTGTAGTACCAGATAATAAGAAAATGTTCCAAGAAACAACAGAATGGGGCTTGTCAGGTCGGAGGAGTCAACCTGAAATGACTAGCCAAACACGAAATAATGTAAGAAAATAATCTAGTACTGGATTACAGCCAAAGTATAAAATAAATATCCATGAGCTCACACTGGAAAAACAAATGATTAAATAAATAAATAACTTCCATAGATACTCCCTAAACTCCCTTCTCCACCTTCTTGAGTGTGGGCTGCAGTTGGTGAGTGACTTGCTTTCAACGAGTAGAGTATGGAAATGGGTGGGGGGGAAGGTGTGGAACTTTATAGTAGAAAAACCTAGCAAAAAATGCTTTGGTCAGGTACTCAAGGTTATCACCATTAGAGATAAGTCATTTTGAGAGTATGTATCACTGACATTTTGTGATAAGAAGGGTACTTACCTCTGTGGTATTTCTTCCCAGGCCCCATAAGCCCCAGATTAACCATGAGAAAAACATCAGACAAACCCAAATTAAGGGGCATTCTACAAAATATATGACCAGCACGCCTCAAAATTCTCAATGTAATGAAAAACAAGGAAAGACTGAGAAATTTTCACAGTCCAGAGGAAACTAACAAGACATGTCAACTAAATGTAATGTGATATCTTGGATGGGATCCTAGAACAGGAAAAGGACATTAGTGGGAAAACTGGTGAAATCCAAATGAACTGTAGTTTAGCTAATAGTAATACTCCAATGCTGGTTTCTTAATTGTACAAATTCATCATGGCAACAGCAGAAACTGAGTTGAGGGGCAGATAGAAATCTCTGTACAATCTTTGCATTTTTTTCTATAAATCTAAAATTATTCAAAAATAAAAAGCCCATTATTCAAAAAGTTAGGTTTATACCTGGTACACAAAAGGTGCTTAATAAATGTCAAATGAGTGAATGAAGAAAAAAAAACAGAATAAGGAAAAGATTTGCCTTTAGAAACACATCCCACAAAGGTAAAATATTAATGCATAAAAAGACCTCAAACAAAATTAAAAGGCAAACCACCACCTAGAATAAATATATGCAACAGGAAATACAAAGCATTAAGACAGGAATTCCTAAAGAGCACATGAATAAACACCCCATATAAAATTGGCACCAAAAAAAAAAATTACTCTAACTCAGCAATAACCAAAAAACTGGAGATTAAAGCAAAGATACATATTTTCCCTACAATATTGGGCCACCCCTCAAAAAACTGCAATATTAGTAACACCATTATTGGCCAAGGCTGGTAAAGTGATACATTCATATTTTATTGGTACGAATGTAAACTGACACAACTTTTCAAGAGAGACTTTTAATAGAATGTATATCAAAAACATTTAAGATGTGTATATCCTTTAAATAAAATGAATATGGCCAAGACAACAAGAGCAAAGCTAGCATCTAACACTTGAGGTCTTATGATATTCCACTGTTCTAAGTGTTTTCCATGTATAAAGCTATTATCTTCAATGTACGAATTAAGAAGCGAGATACAGAAAAATTAATTTACCTAAAAATACAAACCTAAGAAGTAAAGGTTAGAACCCAAGGCAATATGACTCCAAAACCCATGCTCTTAATCAAAATACTATACCGCTTCAGTTATTCCACTTCTTGGAATTTAACCTAAAAAACAATCCACGCAATGCATCCATATTCATTACCATATAATTTATAACACCAAGCTGAACAACCTAATTGCTTAACAATAGGAAATTAGTTAAATATAATAGTATAATTAAATAAAATATTAATATCATGTAATCATTATGTATCCTACAGCCTGACTTTAATGTCACTGGAAAATATTCACTACATAGTAAGTAGAGGAAAAAGTAGTTTACAGTACATACGTGATGAATCAACTGTTGTAAATAATAACAATAATCATACATGGGGAGAAAAATACAAAGGACATATTACTAAAATTTTTATGTAGTGCTCAATGGTGAGATTACAAGTGACTTTTTTTCATTCTTTGTGCTTTCTTTGTATTTTAACTTTTTCTAAAATTTATATATATTACTTTTTTAATCAGAAAAAAAGCTGTTTTTCAAGAATGAATGACAAAACACAAAATGAGGAACTTAGTATCTTTGATTGAAATTATTGCAGTCCAGTTAAAAGCTAAGCCTAGAGGAGCAGATGTGGCCAATGTAGTTGAGTGCCTGCTTCCCACACGGGAGATCCCAGGTTCAGTCTCCAGTGCCTACTAAAAACAAAGTAAACAAACAAACAAACAAACAAACAAAAAACAGACAAGCAAACAAACGAAAAAACCAACTCAGGGGAGCCAATGTGGCTCAGTGGTTGAGCACCAGCTTCCCACACACAAGGTCCAGGGTTCAATCCCCTGTCCAGGTACCTTAAAAAATTTTTTTTAAAAAGCTAAGCTTAAAATACTAAGATTTTTTAAAAAATCAAAATGATTTATTATAAAACATAAAAGAAAACTAATAAAATATGAAGACATTATCACTATAATAAATTGGGACCAAAATATCCAGAGTATATATAACAAACTGGGGAGTGGGAGTATGAGTAGAGATCAGATGACATGTGAGCTAACTTCAATCATCTTTCATAACTCCTAGGAAGGAATAGTGTTTCTGAAGCAAAAAAGAAAAAAGAGATTTAAGAATACTAAACAAAGTTTAAAAATTAAGCTGGGAGCAGATGTAGGTCAAGCGGTTCAGCATCTGTTTCCCACAGTGGAGGTCCCAGGTTCAATCCCCAGTCCCTGGTACCTACAAAAAAAAAAAAATTAAGCAAAGATAGGAATAAAAACATACTATATTCCTTCTAAAATTTTTGAGACAGAAAATCAACAACATAGAACAAACAGAAGGGAATAAAACATTTTAACAATATTAACGCCAAAGCGTCTACATAGTCAGACATATAAATGACATAAAATAACATGGTAAAAAATCTTTTGGATTAGGTGAATAAATAGGAAGATTACTATCTACACAAAGGCACACCTACAATATCCAAATAACTCATGACATACAAAAGATATATAAAAGAGATGCAAACCTTGTAAATCCAGGGGGAATTTAGAGCAAAAAGCATACCTGGGTGAAAGTGATAACTATATAAGAATAGAGTTCAAGCCATGATGATAAAACTTGAGAGTCTTAATGATTCAAACACAAAAATAAATCAAACTCACAGTAAATATGAGAAAAAATTAATTAAAAAATGTTAGAATGTTAACATCTTTCAGCATCTGGAAAATTAAAAATATTTTTATTATATATGACATTTATATAATGTCTAAGTATTAGGTCATAAGTACTATGAGGAAAAATAAAGCAAATATGGGAAAAAGAGTCCTGAATGATATGAAAGATCTAGCCATGTGAATAATCTGAAAAATAAGCAGATGAACCACTAAATGCAAAGTCAAGGAGGCCAAACAGTTATAATATGTTTTGGCCTTATAAATTTTCAAGCCCCTATTAGACAATCAAGTGGATACAAAGCAGTTGGATATGAGGCTGAAATTCAAGGGAAATGCTAGGGCTAAAAAACATCTCTAGAGACATCAGTATATAAATGTTATTTAAAGTCATGACAATGACTGAGATGAATTAGGGAATAAAATGGAACTAAAGAAAGGAAACTTAAGGACTGATTAAAACCAGTGTATTCATCATTAAGCAGATCCAGAGAAATGGATCAAGCAAAGGAGACTGAGGCAGGCCAACGGCAACGAAAAGGAAAACATAGAAGGTGTGGATGTCAAGTGAAGAAAAGTATTTTAAGAAGAAATAAGTGAAAAACAATGCAAAAGACTGCTGAGAAGACAGGGACTAGGTGGTATTCAACTTCACACATCTAACTCCAAACCTAAATGCTACCACATGGGAAGTGGATAATAAACATCCAATAATGACATGCACAAATAAACAGCACTAAAAAGAAAAAAATTAAAACTGTTTTCTAAGCTTTTTGATCCACCAAAGCACACACTACACTGTATTAATTACATTTATTAGTTGTAACTTAAAGTTCATACTAATTTGAGATAAAAATAGAAGAGAAGTAAATACAGATCAGAAATAGTGAGTTAAGCCTAGGGAAAGCAGGGACAGAAGTGGAAGGAGCTTTGAAAGATAGAAGCTTGATCTCCAGTGAGACACTAAATTAACTATAAGTATTTCTCCCGAGCCAAGCAAGGGATAGAGGCCAGAACCAAAACTCCACAAATCCAGGAGAACCAGGAGAACCAGGAGATCCATGGATGCCCCTCTCCCCAAGAGAAAGGCAACAACTGCACGAGCATTCCTGGGACAATCTGCTATTCTTCCTAGCCCACATAGAACTTTAAGGAGAGGTAATGTATGTGAGGTACAGGTAGCTTTGCTCAAAGAGTACATAATAGAAAAAGTTAATACGGAAAAAGTTTTGTCCAATAAAAGCCAAGAAAATTTATGAAAAAGAATAGCAGGAATAATTTGCTTCTCAGTTTTTAAAACACTTAAAATCCTCTCTAAGTAAAATGGAAGGGACTGCAAGATCAAATAGCTCAGAGCAACAGATTAAAAACCCAGAAGTTGAATACAGTGTACATGGGAATTGAATATTTGATGAAGATAACATTTTAGTTCAGTGGGAAATGATAGTTCATTTCTTATATGATGCTTATACAACTGAATATCCAACTAGAAAAAAATAAGTTAAACTGCTATTAATAACAGCATAAACAAAATTAATCCCAGTTAATGATTTAAACATACATACATACATAAATATTATATTTAAAAACCTTAGGTGAAAAAATCAGGGGCTAACATGCACAACTTAATAAGGTTGGGAAGATTGTTCTACCAAAAAAGAAACACGGAAGTTATAGAAGATAAAATAGCCATTCAATTAAATAAAAAGTTTTAACATTTGTATTGTAAAAAATACCATCAAGACAGAAAACAACACAATTTGGGAAAAATATTTGCAAGTCATATAACCTATAAAGATTCATATCTAAAATACATAAAATGTGTTTGCATATTATTGAGAGTAAGATGAACAACAGGATGAAAAATAAGCAGAATGCATGTAACTGAGGAATAATTCCAAGTAGCTAACAAACAACAAAAATTCTTAAAATCCCTATGTAAGTCAGAGAAAAGCAAATTAAAATAATGATGAGATATCTTTTTTCACCTATCAAATTGATAAAATTAAATCCCTACCAGCAGGAACTGTGCATTACCTGGCCTTGATTATGGAAAGTAAACTTGCAGCATCTATTAAAATTTCAAATGTACATATTTTTCTACCTAGGACTCTCATTTCAGAATCTATCCCACAAAACTAAAATCACCAGTACAATCAGAATCTATCCCATAAAAATAAAATAACCAGTACATATGTGTGTAGAAATATTTAATACAGCATTTTTGGTAGTTGCAGAGAAATTACTGAAAAATTATTGAACATTTCTATCACGGAACATTATGCTTCCGTTATAAAACTACAACAGATCTATGTAACTTAACTTAGAGGGATGCAAGATGCAAGAAAGTATATGTGATTCTACAATTATAAAACAAAAAAACAATTGTTTATATGTATGTGTATATATATGATTATATGAACAAGCATGTATTGTATGATCCAACTTATGCCAAATTATATAAAAGTAAGTACAAATATGTGCATAAGAGGAGGTATAAGAGGATATATAAGGACTGATACATTACTGTCATAGGGATTTGAGATATTTCACTTATTTGCCTTCCTTCATTTGTCATATTGTACAAATCTTCATAATAAATATTTTATTTATATAAGCAGTGACAATAAACACAGCCTGTCACCAACAGTAATAGAGCCACTATCACTATAAAGAATGCTTTTTATTATCCTTCCACATATACTTATCAAAGATCTATAAAACCACCATCACTACCAGTATAGCCTTTCCCTCCTGTAATCCTCAGAACTAAGCAAGAAGCATTAACCTCTCATACTACATGTCAATCATAACACTAGTTCACAATCCATGGCTTCTAAAAGGGAAAATATCCCAACCACAGACTTTGTTCAAGTAAAAACAATGATTGGCAGTCATGTTTTGTACCTGTGGCTTTCTCTTACAACTATGTCAATGACAAGACAATCCACAGGCTGGCTAGTAATTTTTTATATAAGATGAGCTGGGCCAGTGTAAAGACAAAATTAAAAGAAAAAGTAATAAGTAAACAGAATTTAAGAAACAGAGAAAAGATACACAGAATAAAAAGAAGAACAAGTCAGTCAGTAGTAAAATGAGAATGTAGCAAGCATAGAAATAAGGATAAGATATGTGGGTAGACCATGCACTCAGGGAACAGAGTGAAAATTGATGGCTTTTTAGTTCCAGTTGCCAGGACTCTCTGTTTCTTGCAGCCAGAAGAATGCAACCATAACACCCTTCTAGGTTCCCCCATGACTAATTTTAATATTTTTACAATTTTGTGGAAATATAAGTAAATCAATAAATAACACGCAAAGAAAGTCTAATCAAAACAATACATGATTCAGTACCAAAATCTATGAGTCAAATAATATAGAAAATCTATCTACCAAGGTTCATTTAAATATCTGCTATTCTAAAACATACACAAAATGCAAATAACAACTGAGTACTAGTCAAAAAGAACTGAGAATGGAGATGGGCTGAAGACTAAAATGTTTTCCCATTTTCATCTAGGTTAATTATAAAATGTACATTTTCATTCCAACCAGTGCTGGATGAAAAACTGAAGGTAATAAAAATAAACATTTTAAGCCTCTCAGACACAGGCAACGGCTGTGAATAATTAAAGTCTTCTATTAGGGGAATAAAAAATTATAGTCAAACACCTAGGCAAATGGAAAAAGAAACACAATGTTAACTTTTTCCAAGTTAAATGTTTCTATTTTTGCATATTTTTAGTTGTACTCTATCTGTATATATGACTAATAATATGTCAGGAACAAAGACATGGGAAGATAATTTATTAGACATTTTGGGTTAAATTCAAGTCAGCAAATTAACAAGCTTTTGTGATTATACATGCTCAATGGCCATCTTCTTGGTTTTACCTTCATCAAGCATCTAGGTGGCAGCCAACCTCTAGACCTCACCCTCCACGAACATTGGGGTGACAGCAACATTCACCCTAGTCTCTGACAAACAGCCCAAGCCCCTCTGAAGAATAGGATAGCAACCTAACTCTCCCTAATCAATGCAAATAGGCCCAACTACCTCAGAGCAGTAGGGTGGCAAATTAACTCTCTCCAATCTCTGGGGAATGTGTCCCACCTTCTCTATAGCCTAGGACAGCCAAACTCTCCCTTGTACCATGGGCTGAAAGGTCCACCCTAGTCAAATGCTGGGGCAAACTCACCCTTTCTGCATACATGGCTGGGGTCCCCTCTCCTGGCCCAAGAAGATGTCTCTGGTCTAGACTTCAGCTTCCACAGTTTTCTTCTTCAAGGGGTTTCTCCTCCAATTTCTCCCTTTTCTGTATGTAGGCTGACAGTGATTTCATTCACACAGATCTCACAAACAGCTTTTCGGTTTACATGCAGTTCACAGGGGTCCAAGACATCAGACACTAAGACCTTCCAGAAGTCCTTCTTGTGTAACTTCATTTCCAATCCTGACTTACACTGAAATGGATGCCTATTTCCAAGTTCAGTTAAGTCCTCCCATGGGGCACTACCCTCTGAGTGCTTTATTTCTGGAAGCTTGGCATTTCCCAAATCATCAATCTCTAGTTTCTTTTGCCTAGGAGTATAGTTCTCAGCTTACCTCTTTCCTCTTGCATTTTGCTCTAAATTATAAGGAGAAGCCAGGCTACATTTTCCACATGTAATTTGAAAATTTCCTCAGCTAAATGTCCAAGCTCATCATTTTCAAATTCTGCCTTCCATCTAACATCAGGAGTCAATTGTGCCAAGTTTTCTACCACTTTAAAACAAGGGTCACCTTTCCTCCTGTTTCCAGTAACAGTTTCATCATTTCCTCCTAAGACCTCATCAGAAATAACTCAAGGGTCCATATTCCTACCAAGAGTCTCGTCAAAGCAATCCACGGCTCTTCTACCAAGCATCTCACAATTCCTCCAAAAAACACCCCTTACCCATTTATAAAGCCTTTCCAACATTTCTGGTAATTTCAAGCAGCACAAACCTCACTCTCCTGGTACCAATTTACTGTCTTAGTTTATTAAAGTGCTGCTGATGCAAAGTACCAGAAATATGTTTGCTTTTAAAAAAGGGTTTATTTTAGGTAAAAGGTTGCAGTTCCGAGCCTATGAAATGTCTAAATCAAAGCACCATTACAGGGAAGTGGACTTGGCCCAGGGGATAGGGCGTCCGTCTACCACATGGGAGGTCCGTGGTTCAAAACCCGGGCCCCCTTGACCCGTGTGGAGCTGGCCCATGTGCAGTGCTGATGCGTGCAAGGAGGGCCCTGCCACTCAGGGGTGCCCCCCGCCTAGGGGAGCCCCATGTGCAAGGAGTGAGCCCCGTAAGGAGAGCCGCCCAGCACAAAAGTGCAACCTGCCCAGGAATGGCACTGTACACACGGAGAGCCTACACAGCAAGATAATGCAACAACAAGTAAGACACAGATTCCTGTGCCGCTGACAACAACAGAAGTGAACAAAAATAAGAACGCGCAGCAAATGGACATACAGAACAGACAATTGGGGCGGGGCGGGGAGGGGTAAAGAACTAAATTAAAAAAAAAAAAAGAAAATGTCTTTTAAAAAAAAAAAGGGTGAGATCTTTATGGTCTCGGGTCTTATATTTTTCAAAAAAGCACCATTACAGATGCTTTCTCAGGGTCCTAACATGTGACAAAGCAAGATGGTCACTGCTGATCTCTGCCAAGGTCTCTGCCTATCCCTCCAGAATCTACTGTCTCCCAGAGCTCAGCTTTGGGCACCCAGGCATATAGGCCTTGTCTGTCTCTATGCTTCCTCTCTCAGTCTCAGTTTCTCTGCTTTTTTCCTGAGGTCAGCTGTGAACTATTAGGCATATGGCTCATCTCTTCCTGGGCCTAGGCTCTTTGAGTCTCTTGAGGCTTCTCTATTTTCCTGCAGTCCTTTCTCTCACATATCAGGATCAATATAATATGGTGGCTCCCTTTTCCTGTGAGTCTCTCTCTGTGTCCCATTTATATCAGACCCAGCAAGAGAATGGAGATTCAAACTGAGTCACTCCTCACTGACATAGTCCAGTCAAAA
Source organism: Dasypus novemcinctus (assembly GCF_030445035.2). Taxonomy (NCBI): domain Eukaryota; kingdom Metazoa; phylum Chordata; class Mammalia; order Cingulata; family Dasypodidae; genus Dasypus; species Dasypus novemcinctus. The sequence goes on along the minus strand of NC_080677.1, from coordinate 110,113,489 downwards.
GGGTCTCACACCTACAGAAATGGATTAGTTAAAAAACATATTCTTTCTCTCTTTGGTATTCATAAAAGAATTTCAAACTGTCACAGCTGCTAAGGATACTTACCAGTAAACCCAGCTGGTTTCAAATAGAGAGTTTTGAATACTCAAAAGCTACTTCTAATTCTGATGTGAAGAAAAGTCAGTGGAACAGAGTATTTAAAAGAGTGTACAAAGATTCCAATCAACGCTGGAATGTTCTCCTTTTGGTGGTTTAAAACCAGCCTCCTAAAATCTGCCCTGTTGTGATAAAATGTGATAAAAATGAATCCAGAAGAAATCAACTTCAGCTAGGAATCATAAAACCTTACAAAAAGGGGGGCAAGGGGTTGCCTTTGCTTGGGGCTTTGCGGGTTTGAGGGTGGCTGGGGAGGGACGGGTGGGTAACGTTGCCCAAAAGTGGGGGGAGGGAGGGGTAGCATACGAACCAGGAGAGGGTCAGGTGTTGGTGGAGAGTAAAATGCCGAGAAAATCATATCAAAATATAATAAAGAGGGTTACCTGTTTAGAATGCTCGGAGGGGAGGGTCTGATGCAGGACGGGCTCCTGGGGAATGTCTAAATGCTCATTCTGCCAGAGTGGGTGACACCATGGGGTAGAAACCCAAGTAGTGAGAGTGGGGGTGGACCCACATCCTGGGGAGGACTAATGCCATCCAATAGAGGGAACTGTATCCCTCGAGAGAAAGGGTGGATCCCAGGGCATTGGGGCAGTTGAGCAAGTTAGGCCCTGAACACTATTCCATCTATCTCTGGAAGTGGCTCCTCAGGAAACGGAGGTTGGCTATCACTGAGGGCACTAAGGTGGAAGGGAAAATGGACGTTAAATGTGTGGAACCAAAGTAAATGGGGGGTAAGAGAGGAGTTTCTTGAGAGTACACAAGGATGGATATAAAACATGTAATATTACACCATAACATATAGGAGATGACAGACTGATAATGTAAACCATAATGTAAAACATAGGATAACTAAAAATGTAAAGAACTGTGTATCCTAAAGTATGCACCATAATGTAAATACAGATGTCACCTTGTTAGAAAGCTAATGTCTCAGACTCTGTACATCACTTTAAGTAAATATGATATGAATAGGGCGTAAGAGTATCACTGTGGAAGGGAAAAGGTTTTCTGGTGGATGTGTGGGAGTGCTGTATATTATATATATACATTGCTGTGGTCTAGGACTCCTGTGAAGAAAAGCTGAATAATTAGGGGGGGGGGGGGGAAATAGGATGTGGAATTTTTTCAAGTCAACATTCTTTATCTAAGTTCTTTATCTAACTTTATCCAAGTTCTTTATCTATCCTTTAAACTCATCGCTATATGCCATTCCCTAGTAAGGGACCATGACATTATATTGGGCTTCAAATTTCGGGGAGTTCTGGATCACAGAGTGTTTCAACAATGGCAATGGAGGGATACTGGTATGGGATACCAATGACAGATGATATATGACTGACAGGGAGCTGTACAGAACATATGTCCAGGGTGCATGGTAATGTTTGGATATACTCATAGTGGCAACAATTAAAAACCACAGTAGGGGGGGTACTGGGTTCCCGGCCAGTGGTGCTCTGTCGTGGTCCCTAGGGGAGCAGCGACAGTCTCCCAGGTACAGTGGTGGGGACCGGGAGGGAGTGAGGGTTCAACAGTGAGCCCCTGATACTAATGACTATGCTTGTGAGCTGATAAACCCAAAATAATAACAAGGCCTAGAGCAACTTTGTGCCTGGGAATTCCCTTCTGTCAGCCTTCATGTTACTCAAATGTGGCCAGTCTCGAAGCCAAACTCAGCATGTAAATGCAATGCCTTCCCCCCAGCGTGGGACATGACACCCGGGGATGAGCCTCCCTGGCAACGAGGGACCACTATCAACTACCAACTGATGATGCAACTGGAAAATGACCTTATATGGAAGGTTCAATGCGGATCAGCAGAATATCCATGTCTACATAAAATACCATGACTTTAAAATGCTGTTTGACCTAAAGTAAGGGGGAAATGGAAAGGAGAAATGAGTTTATATGGCTACGAGTTTCTAAAAAAGAGTCTGGAGGCTGGCAGAAGGTTTGCCCTCATGCACAACTGAGCAGAGTCAGAGAGACAGATAAAGCAGATACAACCCCCAGATATTGGTTCCTTTGAGGGCTAAAGAGACCCATGGGAGTTATGGTCATGGCCGATGGGGTTAACTACCAGGGCAGATGGCCCCTCTTTGGAAATGGTGTTTATGTGTGATGAATCTGGACTCAGATGGGATCTCCCTTCATAAGACTTTCATGCTAATGTGCTGGAGGTGCAGTTAATGTTGGGGTTTAAGATATATTTAGGGGATTTGAATCTCTGGACTGACAATGTGATAGCCAGATCCTGAGCCTCAACAGACTCCAGCACCTACAATCTGATTTATTGGACTTACCACACTCAGCTAAGATGGAGGTGAAGAAGGACAACCACCACACCATGGAGCCTAGAGTGATTACAACTGAAAATGGGAGGATTGCATCCAGCATCCAGGTGGAATCTGAGCCTCCTCTTGACATAAAGGTGCAATGGACACAACCAATCCAGTGTCCACATAGAAGAGGTGGCATTGGATTGGGAAAAGTGGACATAATGGACAAAGGGTATGGGGAAAGGCAGGAAGAGATGAGAGGTGGAGGCGTCTTAGGGACATGGAGCTGCCCTGGATGGTGCTTCAGAGGTAATCACCGGACATTGTAAATCCTCACAGGGCCTACATGATGGAATAGAGGAGAGTATGGGCCATGATGTGAACCAATGTATATGAGGTGCAGAGGTGCCCAAAGATGTACTTACCAAATCCAATGGATGTGTCATGATGATGGGAACGAGTGTTGTTGGGGGGGGGGGGAGAGGGGGGGTGGGGGGGTGGGGTTGAATGGGACCTCACATATATATTTTTAATGTAATATTATTACAAATTCAATAAAAAATAAAAAAATTAAAAAAAAAAAAAAAAAAAAAAAAAAAAAAAAACCTTACAGCTTGGCCACTAATCGGTTGGATAATCTCAAATACAACACAAAATCTTTCAGGGTCTTAATTCCTTTATCTATAGTGTAAACCGAAAGGGTGAATTGCCCAGTCTCAAGTTCCTGCCAGTTCTAATTATTGCACATCTCTATTCACAGTTCTGTGAAATTCTATGGAAAACCTTAACATCTGCCACTCAAGGCATCACTGATAATCCCCCACCTACTCAGCAGTCAGTATCACACAAGCAATCAATTATAAAAGGGCTTCCAGTACTTGTGAACATCATAACATGGCAAGAGTTCAATTATGGGTATATGTTTAATAGATTATAAATGTATATACTATTAAATTGAGGAAACACAAAAAGGTATACAATAAAAAAGCAATTCAAAATGTAAAATAAGGATCAACTCAAATAATTTTGCTTATTTAAAGTGCAGAGTTAAAGATGAGTCAGGATGTCATCAGGGGGGTCATGCTTACGCATGTCCCAGCAGGATCTCAGAGACAACCAAAGTAGATACAACCCAGGTAGTGGTGCTCCTGAGGGCTATGGAGATACCCAGGTACTACTTTCATGGCAGATGGCTCTAGAGTTCAGTGCCTTGCCAGTGGACCCTACTTTGGAATTAGTGCTCCTGAATGTGATGGACTCAGATGTGACTTCTCTACACATGCCTCTTCTGTCACTTTTACTGAACCTGTGGTTGGCGCTGGGGTTGGTGTATGCTCAGGAGACGTGAATCTCTGGACAGTCCATGTGCCAGCTGGGCGCTGAGCCTCAGCAGAGTTATAACACCTACTCTCCAGTTCATTGGACTTACCCAGGTTAGCCAACAAGGAGGTGAAGATGGTCAATCACCATACCAAGGAAACAAGAGAGTCTACAACTACAAGCAGGAGAATCCCATCCATCAGCATGTGGGATCTAAGTTCTCTCTCAATTTAGAGGTAGAGTGGGTATTGCCATCCCAGGGTCCTCAGGATGGAGGAATAAAATATGGATTAGAGTGGCCTTACTGGTACTCTACTATAAAATTATTGTGACTCTAGCAATGGAAGAAATGGTATCACTGATGTGGAGACAGTGGCCACAGGAATTGCTGAAGGCAGGGAGAGGGGAAAAGTGGTATGATATGGGCGCATTTTCAGGACTTGGAGTTGTCCTGAATGATATAGCAGGGACAGATGCAGGACATTATATATCCTACCATAACCCACTGAATGAACTGGGAGAGAGTGTAAACTGCAATGTAAACTATAATGCATGCTGTGCAGCAGTGCTCCAAAATGTACTCATCAAATGCAATGAATATAGCACACTAATGAAAGAAGTTGGTGATGTGGGAGGAGTGGGGGGTGTGTGGAGTGGGGTATATGGGAACCTCATATTTTTTAATGTTAACATTTTGTGTGATCTATGTATGTTTTAAAAAAAGAAGTGCCAATCAATTTTTTCAGGTTTTCTAGTTGTAAAATTATCTTATGAGAAGAATAATTTTATTTCTACTTTTCCAATATATTTGTAACTTCTGTTCTATATCTTAAAATGACAGCGATAAGTTTTATTATCATTAAACTTAAAAAGGGTAGAACAATGTGTATGCGCATTTTTTTTCTAAATATAACATGGATTTTCTAGATTTTCACTATTAGGGATTGTGATGGCTATCAGGTTAATAAAATGTTCTTTATTACAAAAAAAAATCATAGCATTTCCAAAAATCATTTGTATGTATTGCTGATTGTTTGGACTCACTCCCAAAGACTCTCAAATTGTAAGGTAGGAGCATGGAGGGGTAGGTCTTGCATAAACTGGTGTTATTTAGTCAACAAATACATACTGAGCGCATATTATATGTCACACAGTATACTGGGCAGGCTCTGGGACTAAGGTGGCAAATAATATAGATAGGATTCTCATTTGTGATTTTAAGGTTCCAGCGAGAAGGTGCAAAAAATTTTAAAAATTTAAAAAACAAGTAGAATTGTAAACAAGTAATTATAGACTGTGATAAGTGCTATAAAAGAAATAAACAGGGAACTGTGATAGAGGAGGGAAGTTCTTTTACTTAGTATGGTCAGGAAAACCCTTAATGAAAAAAATGCTAATTAAGCTGATTAGAAAGAGCCGCCCATGTAAAAAGGAAGAAAAAGTGAATTATTCAAAAAGGAGCCAAGTTCAAAATCCCGGCAACAAAAAATAACCGGCCCAGGAAATAAGAGAACTGGTTAACATTGGGTATGTACTCACAGGCTACAAGGAGTACAAAGAAGGCAGGAAATCACTCAGAGAATCTGAGAACCTTCAAAAAGTATGGAAGACAGATTCTAAGAAAATTTCAGAACTATCCTACAAATATTCTCTTTCAGAAAGACAGTTCCACCCTGAAGAGAAACAGCAAGGGACAGAAAATAAACTAAGCAAAGCATAAAGAACCAAAACTACCCAAAGAGAAATAAGATTCAAATACTAGATGGGCAGAGGTCCAAATGACACAGACCTCAAAAAGTACCACAAAAGCAAAATACATTAATGTCTCATTAGAAAGCAAAATATCTGGAAAACATAGGCATAAAGGCAATAACTTTACTACATTTCAAAAGTACACTTTTAAATATACTTTACATGGGACAGAGTCCATGAGCTGCAAAATTCAAAAACTATACTGGCTCATCCCTTCCCCCTGCAGAAGTTCTTCTTTCTAAAACTACAGGAAAACATCTTAAACATTAGAAACTAAAAATGAAAACCCACACAAAGATGTTATAGGAATATATTAAATGTGAAAGAAACATTCTAACAGATAATAAAAACACACAAGAAAAATGTGATCATAAAAATGAAAACACAATCATTTCTAAATGAGCTGAAAAAAAAATTAAGAAAATAGTTGAAGCTTTTAATAAATACTAATAAACTGAAATTAGAACAGCTCAGAAATAATATGACTAGACAATGAGAAGAGTTAACAAACTTCATAAATGAATGCAGAGGGTTTTTTTTTTCAGAAGTAAAGACTAATTCAGAAAGAATCCACAAAAGAATAGACCATCATTCATAAAAGCCTATAAGGGAAAAACAGATTAGAAAGTGAGTGAAATTTTGAAACAGAAACAAAATAGACCAACAGAAAACATGTGGGAGAAAAAAACAGTAAAATTTAAAAATAGGCATAAGTGATCCAATATACATATGTGTTTATCTCTGTAACTAAACAGGTATTTAAAACTGTAATTCAAGTAAATCTTCCTAAAAGAAAATTGTGAATCTACACACTGAAGGGATACATGGTAAACTAAAGAAATTCAGCCCACTAAACTTGTAAGCAAATAAATTCCTATTGTTAAAGCCAACACATTTAATGGTATCTCTTTGAGCAGCTTAGCATATTAAAATAGTAGGTTTCTGAGGAAGGGCTCAAGGAACTTTTACATGTTAACTATGCCTTTAAATTTAAAGGACAGTTTGACTATATACTATACATACTATACAGGCTTACATTTTCTGTGCCTTATTATTTGAAAATAATTTGCTTCCGTGTATTTGATAAAACATTGCTTTTGTGAAGTTTCTTGACAGTACAATTTTCCTTTTCTCATAACTGACCTGGATACACAAAGAACTAAAAAAAAAAAAACCTTTAAAGTCCAGGAATTTTTCCCAGGAATTTCAAGGTCTGAGAGTTATCTATAGAAGAATGTTTCCTACAATTCTGCAGGGCATACTTCATTAGATTTCAAGATCTGTTAGTCATCTATGAAACAGTGTTTTCTGCTCTGGACCTGATGGAACAGCAGCCCCACTTTTTGCAAAGTGCTTGTTTATCAGCCATACTCTCGCCGAATTCTGAGATGAAAGCTCCAACATCTTCAGGCATTGGGGTAATGGCCAGGCTTTTGGTTCCACCCTCATCAGGCACTGGGATGGTGGCCAAACTCTAGGTTCCATCCATCAAACACTGTGGTGGTGACCTCACTGTTCCCAATCCCTCAGGCATCTGAGAAAATTACGGTGGTAAAACAAGAGAGATTTGGCCCAAGAAGATGTCTTCAGTCTAGACCTCAACTTTCATGGTCCTGCTCTCAAAATGATTTTTCCTTCAATCTAACCATTTTCTATCCTTTTCAGTCCACCTGGCAGTGGTTCCATTCATACAGATCTCACCAAAAACTTGTTGGTTTCACATATTGTACAAAGGGGTCCAAACCATCAAACAAAAGAAATTTACTTCCACAAATCCTTTCTAGATTTCCAGTCTTAACTTGCACTGAAATGGCTGACTGGTTCCATGTTCAGTTGAACCCTCACGTGGAGCAACAGTCTCTGGGGATTCTTTTTCTGGAAACTTAGAATTTTCCAAACCATCGGTTTCTGGTTTCTTTATGCCCAGGAGTTCAGTTCTCAGCTTATCCCTTTCCTCTTATATTTTACTATAAGCTACAAGGAAAAACCAGGCAGATTTTCCACATTTAGTTTGATAATCTCCTCAGTTAAATATTCAAGCTTGTTGTTTTTAAAAATCTAAGTTTCACCCAACATCGGAATATAATTTTGCCAAGTTCTCTGCCACCTGAAAACAAGGCTCATCTTTCTTACAGTTCCAAGTACACATTCATCATTTCTGTCTAAGTACCTTTCAGAAGTACCTATAGTGTCCACATTTCTACCAATAGTCTCTTCAAATCAATCCATGCCTTTTCTATCAAGCACCTCACAATTCTTTCTGCCTCTATTCATTACCCAATTACAAAGACTTTTTAACATTTTTGGTATTTGCAATAGTTAAGCCCACTCTTCTGGTACAAAGGTCTGTTTTAGTTTGCTAAGCTTCTCAAAGCTAAGCTACATGGTTAACACCATGAAATGTGTTAACCAAAATAACTTCATCAAAAAAAGGTCCTACTTACACTGGGTTTGCATCCACAGAAATGGACTGAATTTAAGAACATGATTTTCTGGGGTATATGCATTTCCAAACCACCATACCCACTAAAGAGCAAACACACATAGAGCTGAACTGGCTGGAAAAGCTTCAGCATAAAACCTAGTCATATGAACTAAAGACATTTAACTACAGAATAAGGATGAATAATGAAAATAAAGATGATATAACAGTACGTAAATATATGCAGCAAACATGTAGAAATGATTTATCTAATAAATAAAGGAAATAAAAATATGCTTATTGACTGCCTAACAAATATTAATTGTAAGGAAAGAATCATCACATAAAATCAGACACTTAGAGAAAAGTAGGAAAGATGGGGGAAAGAGGTTATTGGCTAACTTACCTCAGACAGACTTAGGAATGCTACATAAACATTTTGAATTAAAGGGTACCAATAAAACAAAAAGAATCAAAAGCCATCCTAAATATCAAAAGAAACTTAAAAAAAAAATCATTAAGCAAAAAGACCAAAGAAAACTGATCATATAGTGGAAGACATATTTATGGATATGTGTTTAAAAATATATGTGTATGGGAAGCGGATTTGGCTCAACGGATAAAGCATCCACCTACCACATGGGAGGTCCAGGGTTCAAACCCAGGGCCTCCTGACCCATGTGGTGAGCGGGCCGACGTGCAGTGCTCATGCACACAAGGAGTGCTGTGCCATGCAGGAGTGTCCCCCGGCTAGGGGAGCCCCACACGCAAGGAGGGCACCCCGTAAGGAGAGCCACCCAGGGCAAAAGAAGTGCAGCCTGTCCAGGAGTGGTGCCACACACACAGAAATCTGATGCAGCAAGATGACGCAACAAAAAGAGACAAAGATTCCTGGCACCACTGATAAGAATACAAGCGGACACAGAAGAACACACAGTGAATGGACGCAGAGAGCAGACAATTGGAGGGGGCAGGGAAGGGGAGAGAAATAAATAAAAAATAAATCTTTGAAAAAAAATGTATGTGTATATGGGTGTGTGCGCACATGTGCACACATGTGTAAAACATATCACAAACTATTAAGGCAGAATTGAGGTTAAATATCAATAAATACAAATGGGCTTAACACAACTTTTTAAATTTTTAGTTTAACTGACAAGGTAAAAATCCAATTCTATTATTTATAAAAGAGACATAAACAAAGGATTTTAAAGTTACATATAAAAGGATTAGCAAAGATAGACCATAAAATGCAAATAATGAGAGAGCAAGATTGCAATTTTTATTTCAGATAAGTTAAAATTTGGAGCATTAAAAAAAGAATACTTTATAATAAAATACAACAGTCTGCAATACACAGTAATGCTAGATAGCACTAACAAAATTTTTAAAAGCCAAGATTCAAAATAAAACACCAAGATCAAAAAGCACCCTACTCCTAAAAACTAAAAATTTTCTATTAAAATTTCTTGGGTTAGAAGAGAAATATAAAGCAAACTGCAAATTTATAAAATGCTAATAAAAACATGACATATTACAGTGTGTAACAATGAAAATTTAATAGAATTTTCTGCAATTATGGAAATACTCTGTATCCGTACTTTCCACTACAATAGCCACTAGACCAGGGATCCATGGACCAAAGACTTCAAGGGGTTCGTGAGTTTGAACTGAAAATTCAAAAACATTACTCCTGTGGGAACATGTTGGTGTTGGTGTGATATATTTATTAAATAATGCACACTGCAATGTGGACTTAGTATGATTTTTGTTTTGATGTAATGTGTTCTGAATGCAGTGGATAACTGCCTACATAAAGGTTGGTAAGGATGGCAGAGATGGTTTTATGATCCCATGGGAAAACTCAAATTTCTAAACATTTGTTGAAAACGACCTTTTAAATAGATAAGCTGTGATAGGATATCAGGCATCGAAATTATGGGAAAGTTAAAAAATGTAATTAAATAATCCTAAAATTTAATTTAAAGATATGCTGATGTTAAGTGTTATAAAGCTATCTGCCGCTATATTCTGAGAAGGAGTCTGTGGTTTTCACCTGACTGGCAAAGGGGTCCATGAAGCAAAAAAGTTTAAGAACTTCTGCACTAGATACTTAGGGTTACTGAGCACTAAAAATAAAGTTAACGTCAAAAAGCTACAGCTAACACCATACTTAACGGTGAGAAACTAAATGCTTTCCCCTTAAAATTGGGAACAAGACAAAGATATCCCCTCATCACTCTTATTCAGCATCATCCTGGATGTCCTATATAATGCAATAAGAAAAGAAAAGGAAATAAAAGGTACACAGATTGGGAAGGAAGAAATAAAACTTTCTGATTGCTGGGAAACAGATGTGGCTCAAGCAGTTGGGCACCTGCCTAACACATGGGAGGAGCTGGGTTTGGTTCCTGGTGCCTCCTAAAGAAGATGAGCAAGACAGCAAGCCGACACAATGGACTGATACAACAAGATGATGCAACGAAGAGACACAATGAGAGACACAACAAGCAGGGAGCAGAGATGGCTCAAGCAATTGGGTACCTCCCTCCCACATGGGAGGACCTGAGTTCATTTCCTAGTACCTCCTAAAAACAGGAAAATGAGCAGACAGAAAGCACACAATGAGCATACACAGAGAGCAGACAGTGAGTGCAAACTATGAGGGGGTGGAGGAGAAATAAATGAAACTAATCTAAAACAAAAAAAAACTTTTTGTTCACAGATGATATGACTCTTGGAACTAATAAGCGATTACAGTGAGGTTGCAGATTACAAGGTTAACAAACAAAATTTAATCACTTTCCTATATACCAACATTTACAATGGTGAAAACACACCATTTATAATAGAACCCTAAAAATGAAATACTTAGGCATAAAAGTAACAAAATATGCATGAGATCTATATTAGAAAAACTACCAAACTCTGATGAAAGAAATCAAATAAGTTATTTCATGTGGGGGTACTGGTTAATAATTCTGATGCTACTATACATGTATACTAGAATTGAACAATTAACTAAATGAATGGCAATTGATAGAAGCTAGATTTCTCACTGATGGTATAGAAATTTACAGATCAGTAAGGGAGGAGGATAGAATGATTTACATGGTAATGGATTAGACTTAGACATCCTGTCTAAAATAATATTGATATAGATATCAATATTACATAGGTTACATATAGAAATATTTATAGATTGATATACACAGGTTACTATATGTGGTAGGTTGAATTATGTACCCCAATTTAAGATATGTTCTTAATCTGCATTCCTGTGGGTATGAATTTAAGCATAAATAGGAACTTTTGAAGATGTTAATTTTAGTTATGATGTGACCCAAATGAATTAGGGGGAGCCTTAATCTGTATTACTGGAAACTACTATAAGCATAAGAAATTTGGTCACAGTCAGATGAGGCCACAAAGGAAAACTCCAGAAGTCAGTGGAAACTGGAAGAATGGACACATTTGCCACGTGATCAAAGGCAGAGATGCAAGCTAAGAAACCCCAAAGACTACAGCAAGCCAGAACCAGAAAACTACAGACTCTGGGAGGAAAGCTCTGCCTTTCAAACACCTTGATTTTGAACTTCAAGCTTCCAAAAGTGTGAACCAAAAAATCCCTGTTGTTTATGCCAACCCACTGCATGGTAATGTCATAACAGTCTGGTAAACTAAGACAGTATACGTACATATATTTATTTGCCGTCAGCTGAGAGGGCCTAAAATAAACACACACACAAAAACAAACACACACCCCATAAAAGAAACATCATCCCAGTAGCAAATTAGCACCTAGTGCCCAGAACTTGGTTTCTAATACCATTTTCCAACAAAATGAGCCAAGTCTCCTAGGAGAATGACTACTTCTAGGGTTGGGGCAGGAAATATACAAGTCAAGCTTTATGCAGTTTGTAGTGCCAGAAAGGAAAAATAATAATAAATAAACATATTGATGGGGATATGTGAAGGGGGCATAGGGGCCAACTGAAAGAGATCCCAAAAGTCAAAGTTAAAACAATTTCAGCAAATAAAGTAGTACTAGAGTATAGTTCAAAGTATAAAAAAAAAAAAATCCATGAGTCCATACTGATATAAATCAATGATGAATAAAAGAATAAATGGGGGAAGGGATAAATCTCCCATGCAAAAGAATTTCAATAAATTATATAGATACTCCACTCTAAATGAAGGGAGGCATAATTCCCCCTCCTTTAAGTGTGGCCTCGGCATAACGGCTTTCTTCCAAAGAGTACAGTATGTAAAGGGAAATAAGAGTAACTTTACAGAGGATAAACTTGACAAACACTATCTCAGCCAGATGATCAAGACCAGCATTAAAGAAAAAAATCAGTATCAACAATAATAAATCATGCTGATAGTAACAACACTTGGTATAATAAAAATGGCATTTTAATTCCACCATCTTGATAAATTCCTATAGAGAGGTACCTACAATAAACCCTGGTCAGTAGTCCTTAAAACTGCCAAGGTAATCAAAAACAAGGAGAGCCTAAAAAACTTTTATAGCAAGTCTAAGAAAACATAACAACTAAATGTAATGTGGTATCCTAGATAGGATCCTGGAACAGAAAGAGGACATTAGGTTAAAAACTAAGAAAAGCTGAGTAAAATTGGACTATATTTAATAATAATAGATCAATATTGGCTCATTAATTGCAACAAACATATCACACTAATATAATTTATTATAATGGGAAGGAGCAATATGGGAACTCTAATTCACACAATTACTATATTCTGTTCAGTAACTCTGTAAAAGTAAAACTGTTCTAAAAAATAAAGTCTATTAATTTAAAAAGAGAGAGAAAGCAATTATTGCATACAAATTAGAAAGGAAAGTGAGAACTATCTCAGCAGATGATAAGATTATGTATCTAGAAAACCTCAAAGAGTTAATGGGAGAAATACTACAAAGAACAGGAGAATTTAGTTGGAAAAAAGATAGCAAGTTAAAATGTACAGAAGTCATACCTTCAAATATAAAACCAACAAGCAGTTCAAAGGTAAAATGTAAGAGAAGACCCGATGTACAGGAGCAACAAAATAAAATAAAACATTATGCATTAACTTTAAAAAATGTGCAAAACCTAGAAGGAAAAATTTTTCATAATCTTGAAAGACACATCAGTAAACATGAACAAAATGCAAACATACCATGTCCCTGCATAGATTCATCGTAAAGATGTCAGTTCTCCCCACACTGATTTATAAATTTAATTACACCAAAAAAAAAAACCCAGGATTTTCCCCCTAAAACTAGTAAAGTTGGTAATAAAATTCATAAAGAAAATTAAACAAGGAAAAAAAGCCATAAAGATCCTGAAAAAGAGCAGGAGAGCAATAAGGGAGGATTAGTCCCTACAAGATATTAAACCATATTACAAAGTCTTTTTAATTAAAGCAGTAGGATATCTGTACATGAATAGTCAATGGGGAACAGAATAGAAAGCATAGAAATAGATCAAAATGAATAAAATTTAATAAATGATCAAAGCAGCATTTCAAATCAATGGGAAAAGTTATGGCACTAATAATTAATTATCTTGAGACAACTAGATAACCATTTAGAAGCAACAGATTTGGACATAAAGCTCATAATATATTCTACGTTAAATGCCAAATGGATCAAAAAACTAACTATATAACATAAAAACATACAAGTATTAGAAGAAAACACAGGTTAATTCCTTACAACCTGACACTGCAAAAATACCTCCTAAGGATGGCAGCCAGCATCCATGTGGAATCTGAGCCTCCTCTTGACATAGAGGTGCAATGGACACAACCAATCCAATGTCCACATAGAAGAGGTGGCAATGGACTGGGAAAAGTGGACATGGTGGACGATGGGTATGGGGAAGGGCAGGAAGAGATGAGAGGTGGGGGCGTATTTGGGACGTGGAGCTGCCCTGGATGGCGCCTCGGGGGTGATCACCGGACATCGTGGATCCTCACAGGGCCCACTGGATGGAATGGAGGAGAGTATGGGCCATGATGTGGACCATTGTCTATGAGGTGCAGAGGTGCCCAAAGATGTACTTACCAAATCCAATGGATGTGTCATGATGATGGGAACGAGTGTTGTTGGGGGGGGAGAGGGGGGTGGGGGGGTGGGGTTGAATGGGACCTCACATATATATTTTTAATGTAATATTATTACAAAGTCAATAAAAAAAAAAACTGAAAAAAAAAAAACCTCCTAATATAAAGTCCAGAAATAATAAAAGTAAAACTTGACACAATTCAACTAAATCAAAATGCAAACTTTCAGAAGGGAAGAAATAAAATAGTCCTTATTTGCAGATGGCATGATTGTCTACTTAAAACATCCCATGGAATCTACAAAAAAAACAAAACAAAACAAAAAACCACAATCCTCCTAGAGTGAATTCAGCAGTATCACAGGATACAAGATCAGCATGCAGGAAACAAATACATTTCTATATAGCAACAATGAACAGGTAGAACCCAAATTAAAAACACAAAAACACTTACAATTGCTCCACGGGAAATGAATATGTATAAATCTAACAAAACAAGGACAAGATCTCTATCCTGAAAATGACAAAATGCTGATAAAAGAAATTTAAAAAGACTTAAATGGATGGGAAGCAGATGTGGCTTAAATGAATGGGCTTCCGTCTACTATATGGGAGATCCAGGATTTGATTCCCAGGGCCTCCTGGTGAAGGCGAGCTGGCTTGAGCGGAGAGCTGGCGCAGCAAGATGACGCAACAAAAAGAGACACAGAGGAGAGACAATAAGAAACCAGCAGAACAGGGAGCTCAGATGGCGCAAGAGATTGAGTACCTCTTAACCAATTTAAAAGGTCCCAGGATCAGTTCCCAGTATCACCTAAAGAGAAGACAAGCAGACACACAATGCACAGTGAATGGACCCAGAGACCAGACAACAAGGGGGGGTAGGGAGAAATCAATCAATCACTCAATCAATCAATCTTAAATGGAAAGACATCATGTTCATGGATTGGAAGACTCAATGTAGTAAAGATATTAATTTTTAATGCAATTACGTAAATCTCAGTAAGATTTATTATAGACATAGGCAAGCATTTTATATGGAAAAGCAAAGGACACAGAATAGCCAAAATAATTTTGGAAAAAAGAATACGGAGAGGAATCACTATATCCAATATTAAAGGCTTACTACACATGATTATTTATATAGCCACAGTAATAAACAAAACTGTGGCCTTGACAGAGTGACAGAGGCATAGACCAATGGAATAGAATAAAGACCCCAGAAATAAACCCATTCTGCAGTTCTAGACACTCTCAGTTCCTTAAAGGAAAAAAAAAAAAAAAAAGAAATATATCCATTCAAATATGCCCAAAGGTAATTGTTTTTTACATAGAAGCAAAAGCAATTCAATAGCAGGAGAATAGTCTTTCAACAAGCAGCACTGAAACAAATGGACATCTCTAAGCAAAAAATGAACCTTGCCTAAAAGCTCACACTTTATGGAAAAATCGAATTCAAAATGGACCATGGATGAAAATACAAAACATAACATTATAAAACTCATAGAACAAACAGGAGAAAACCTTCCAGGTCTAAGGCTAGGCAAGGAGTTCTTAGACTTGTTAGCAAAAGTACAAGTCATAAAAGGAAAAACTGATAAATTGGGCCTCAGTAAAATCAAACACTTTCACTCTGAGAAAAGCTTTGTTAAGAAGATGACAAAAACAAGATATACACCAGGAGAAAATATTTGCAACTACCTATCCAATAAAAGAACTTTCAACACTCAACATTAAAAAGA
This sequence comes from Dasypus novemcinctus, assembly GCF_030445035.2. Classification (NCBI taxonomy): domain Eukaryota; kingdom Metazoa; phylum Chordata; class Mammalia; order Cingulata; family Dasypodidae; genus Dasypus; species Dasypus novemcinctus. The sequence continues at coordinate 110,097,749 of NC_080677.1, read as the reverse complement.
AAATTAGAAAATAGGCAAAAGAAATGAAAAAGAATTCACTGGCAAACAAGCAAGCACATGAAAAGATGTAGAACATCTTTACTTGTAAGGAAAATGCAAACTAAAACCAGAATGTGATATTACTACATACCTATCAGAATAGCTAAAATGAAAAACAGCGGTAACACCAAATGTTGGTGAGGATGTGAAAAACTAGATCACTCATATACTGCTGATGGTAAAATGGTACAGCACTCTGGAAGAGAGTATGGCAGTTTCTTACAAAATTAAACACGGACTTACCATACAACCTAGCACTCTTTAGCAGCTACTCCAGAGAAATGAAAAGTTCAAAGACCTATATACAAATGTTTAAAGCAGCTTTATTGGTAATAGCCCAAAACTGGAAACAACTGAGATGTCCTGAACAGTTAAACATCTATATAAACAAACAAGCATATAGTTGCTTGTATTTGCAAAAAGAAACCATAGAAGAATGAACCAAAAACTAAAAAATGGTTACCCATAGCGGAGGGGGTAAAAAATGTTGAAAGCACAGGACAGAAGCTGTACTTCTAAATATGCAACCATATGAACGTTTTACACAATATATATGAACAACAAATAAAACTAATAAAGGAATTCCTAAAGAGGAAAACAAACTGAAACAAACAAACCTAACATCTAGTTGATGAAATAATACACAGAAAATAAAAATAGAATTATTACAACTAACCTTAGAACACAGGAATACAGTATTTTGACAACCATCAACGGAATACACTCTAAATAAAAACAAAACAAAACAAAAAAATAGAAAACCAGCCAGGAAGGCTAATTCAGTAATAATACTGATGTATTATTTTAAAACCATGCTTCAAATCATATATATCTATATTTATGGCAAAGAAATAATTAATGTTGATGTAATTAGGAACATTTTCAGCAAAAGAAAAAGAGAAGTATGAAACCCAAACTACAATCCCACAAATCAAATGAAATGGAAATAGCAGTGTAAACTCATATATTTTTTTCTGCAAAAAAAAATTTATTTCCTAGCTATGTCCCCTAAGAGTCTAGAGGAAATGACAATCCAATAGCAATAAGCATTATTAGTTTAGAACTGTAGACTTTAAACACCATTACCACTGGGGCACAATAAATGATAGAAGCAAGAAAATAAACAAAGATTAATGGGTCATGTCAAAAGAACATAGGAGTCAATCCGAAGGGGCTCCCACTGGCCAGAGATGAAAACAATCTGGCATCAAAAAGAATGACCAATGAAATTATGTAAATTACAATACATTAAAAATTGTGAAGTTCATAATGCTCTGCTTTCTAAAAAGAAAGAAAATTAGACACCAACTCATTACTCTGAAAAGTGATTAAAAGTAAAGAATTAAGAATTTATCCTAATTTTTTAGTAGAACCATATTTTAGAATAACTGAAAAATTTTAATGGATAAAAGAAAATTCTATTAAAAAAAAAATTCCAGCTAATAAATACAAAAGGGATGACAAAATTAGACAAACCAATTTTGATGGCTCTAATCAAATAGCTTATTCTAGCAGTAGTTATTTTTGGATATTAAAGCTGTTAGGTAAAGTTTTTATGAGCAAATTTACAATACAGGAATCAGGCTGTCACCATCAGATATATATTATTTGCCTACTAATATGATACAATATAAAGCACTTGGTACCACCTATGTAGCAGTCTTAAGAAACAAAAACTGATCCAGAATCTAAACCAGTCTTTCCACCTCCCAATTTATATAAAGCAAGACAAATAGAGGAATTTGTTAAACACCACTATAAAGAAGCAATGAGACATATCCAAGAATGTTGGGACCCTCTAAGGGCAAATTATTTGATTTTTCAACAAATTAGTGGCATAAAAGAAAAGCCACAGGAGATAGGAAGACTGATGAAAAGAATTTTAAAGGGACATAACAATTACAATGAATGGATCCAATTCAAACAAACCAATATAAAAAAATTTCTTAAAGAGTGAAAATTTAATATGAATTGAGTATTAGATTATATGAAGGAATTACCGATAATTTTGTTAAGTAAAATAATGGTATTGTGATTAGAAGAGAACAAGTCTGAGGCAGAGAGGCTCTAGGATGGTCCCCAAAGATCCCCAACTCCTAGTATTCATGCCCATCTGTAATCCCATCTCCTTGAGTGTGACCTGGTCTACTTACTTCTTTCTAACCAAAAGAATTACAGAATGCCTTTTCTCTGACTAGGCTACATAAGACTGTGATTTCCACCTTGCTAACAGACTCTCCATGTTGGAGAGGCCCATATGGCAAGGAACTAAAGCCAACAGCCTGAAAGAAACTGAATCCTGTCAACAACCACATGAGTTTGGAAGATCTTTTCCCACTTCGGCTTTCAGATGAGATCCTTGCTCTGTCCAACACCTTGATTGCAGCCTGGTGAGAGACCTGAAAGGGGAAATCTAGCTAAGCTGGTTCTTAAACTCCTGACCCTCAGAAACTGTGAGATTAAAAAAAAAAAAAAGTACATTGTTTTAATCCATTAAGTTTGTGCTAATTTATTATGGAACAACAGAGAACTAATGCAGTATTCTCTTCTTGATGCACACTTTAAGCATTTAGGAATGAAATGATAGCTTATATTTGCTTTAAAATGCTTAAGAAGAAAAAGAGGTGAATGCAAACATAAAAAGAAAAGGTAAAATGCTGACAATTGTTGCATCTGGGAACATTAAGAACATTAGTATTCATTTTTCTCTATTGCTGGTTATGTTTGGAAAATGTTCATTAAAAGGTTTTTCTAACGAATGGGCGAAGCAGTGGTAACAATAAAAACACACAACTCTTGGTGTTTAGCTGTGTAGAAAAGCATCTAAATGGGGATGTGAGGTTAAGGGAGAGTTTTATTAAAGACCAGTCAAAGTTGGTCTGATAGGCGTCGGTTAGAGCAGAGGGGAGGGTGGTACAGGAATCTAGGGGTTGATAATGTAAGAGAGATCACTGAATGAACAAAATAGGAGCAGGACCCAAAGTATATGTGGAGGAATTAATTGATCTAAAATGATCTCTTCCATTCTAACAGATAAAAGGGTGGAGAAAATGAAATGTAAGTAAATTGTATAATGCTTAAGTGAACATGGACTTATGATAATGGTATTGATTTCACTGACAACAAATGTATATTAAGAATAAATGAAACCTAAAATTGTTTCATGCTGTTAATATACTCTAATTATGAAGAGAACAAGACTGGATTTATAAAGCTATGGATTCTAAACTCTCAGCTCCAATGCTCACTTCGTAAATGAACTTGATTAAGCCATTATACTCCTATGCAGGGTTCTAAACAGGTGTCCGTGAGCTAGAATTGAAATTAAAAATATATATTTATTAAATAATATACAGTATACTGTAGACTTATAAGGGATCCGTGGTTTTCACCTCATTGGTGAAGGGTTCCATGGAACAAAAAAGGTTAAGAACCCCTGCTATTATGGGTCACAATTTCTACATCGGTAAATTAATACCCAACCTTGAAGAACTGTTGTGAAGAATTAGATTAAATGATGTGCTAAGTATCAATAGTCCAATGCAGAGCCTAGCAACATAGCAGGCTACTGTAGTTGAATCTGCTTACCACAATCCACAGTAAAACTCAAGTCTATCTATTATTACCAAGCATTTGAAAATGTATGCGCCTGGAACAAATGTCTCTAAGGACTCAAAAAGCGTTTCGGGAACACATACTTACTAACATACTCCACACAAATGAAATGCAGCAACAACTGGGAAAAGAGAATGGCAACAAAATAAACAAACATTCCCATATAGAAGAATGGTAATACAACAGGAAACCAAAAATCAAACTAACTTACAAGGTTTGTTATCTTCAAAATTCAACAAAAATAAATCAGAAACATCAGCTAAGACATTCATATAAAAATAGTCCTCATCTGATGAATATCTCAGAAGGCTTGAATCATAAATCTTTTAGGAAATTAAACTAGCCATACAGAACATATTTTGAAACAAAAACTTTTATCCCTTTCTACCAAAAGTAAAAATTATTAATTTTGGACACGAACAAAGGTTTCCTGCTGCTTAACATACACATCTTCAAACTTCATATAAAATAACAGTGTGCATACAGTGGAATTTAAAAGATTTAAGACACCAAATTTTTTCCAAACAACCTCAAAGTCTTCATTATATGTAAACAATTTTACTGAAACAATCACTATCATTTTCTTATTAAAGCAAGTTCTCAAAATACCTTTCCTGTGCAACAATTTGAGTTACTGTATATCACAATTTGAGTTAGTATATGAAATTGAGTTCTATTATGGGGAGAGGGTATATTTCTTTAAAATTACAAACTTTCAATCACTTCTACCCTGAGATGAGTCACGCTGAATATTCATTGTCATTGATTCAGGATACTTCCTTGCTTATCAAGAAGAAAGACAATATTTAATTCATTTCTCTATTACCAATACCTAAAATCATGGCATTCCATATATATGCTTCTAACTCAATAATTTTTCAGTGAATGAATAAGCAAACAAATAAACATTCAATTCTACTGCTTTCAAAATACAGTCCAATAAAAAATAAAGGGGGGAAGCAGACTTGGCCCAGTGGTTAGGGCATCCGCCTACCACATGGGAAGTCCGTGGTTCAAACCCCGGGCCGTATGGAGCTTGCCCACGCGCAGTACTGATACCCACAAGGAGTACCCTGCCACGCAGGGGTGTCCCCTGCGTAGGGGAGCCCCACGCGCAAGGAGTGCACCCCGTAAGGAGAGCCGCCCAGCACGAAACAAAGTGCAGCCTGCCCAAGAATGGTGCTGCACACACGGAGAGTTGACACAACAAGATGATGCAACAAAAAAAAGAAATAGATTCCCGTGCCGCTGACAACAACAGAAACAGACAAAGAAGACAACACAGCAAATAGACACAGAGAAAAGACAACCGGGGAGGGGGGAAGGGGAGATAAATAAATAAATAAATAAATCTTTTAAAAATAATAATAATAAATAAAGGGAATTTCAAAAGAAGGTATCAGGGTTTCAGTTATAGCAGGAAAAAAAGAAAGAAAATCAATTACTAAGAAATAAAAACAACTAGATAAGAGGCAAACACATCAACACTTAAATTAAGAAAATTGAAAAGGTAAATCAAGAAAAACATGGTTCAAAATACAAATAGGGGAAGCAGTTGTGGCTCAAGCAATTACGCTCCCATTTACCATACGGAGGACCCAGGTTTGATGCCCGGGACTTTCTGGTAAGAAAAAAGAGAAAAGAAAAAAGGCATCCCAGACCTGTGTGGCGTGGTGAGGCACAGGGCGTGGTGAGGCACAGAAGCCAGGCACCAAAAAGATGATGATGCAACCAGATAGGGGAAAAAAAAAACAAAACCCACAATATAAGTCTGTCAACATATGCAAAGAGACTTGTAAAGAAACAATTATTTTTATACTGTGTCAAAAAACCTCAGGTACCTAAATCCCCTCATTTTGTATAAGAAAAGCAAAAAGCTAAAGAAACAATGCTCCAAAATTACCAACCAACTGATGTCAGAACTAGGATTAAAGTCGGTCCTGTTCTTCTTCAGTGTTCTTTCTACACGAAACTGCTCTCAGTACTCTCCTGTTTTCCTATGCGTGGGATCGAACTTTTCTTCTCAATTAATAAAGTAATTTAAATTGTACTAATGGGGATAGGTCAAAACAATATTAATTCATCTAAATCTATTTCTTTTGTAAGAACTCTATCAGAACCCCTAAAACAGGTTATGGAATAGCATTTTTCTAAATTTGTTCCTCAAGGATACTCCAAAGGATTAACAAATATTTAAAATATGTATTTAATTATTCTTAAAACCACTAAGAAACCCAAAAGTACTATAAGTAAATATTACCACAACAAATACCACATCCATAAAGTTTTTTAACTTGTTTTGTGCTAGTTTCAGAATAAACTTCTCCTGACATCTCTATATCTACAGGAACTGATTAATATGCTTGCAGATGTATGATCTTTTAAAAATTCATTTCTACATATATCATTCATATAAAATTTACAAATAAATTCACAACTAAAATATACTCAATTAATAACTGGGTAAAGCTTGGTATGGTATCAATGTTTTCCCACAAAATAATAAATAACATGGTCCCAAAGTCGGAATGCTTTTCTGACTTTATAAATTCTATGGAATGTGAGCAATTTAGTGATCACAAATCAAGTTTATGAGGAAGCGGATGTGGCTCAAGTGATAAGGCCTCTGCCTACGGGTTCAATCCCTGGGGCCTCCTGGAGAAAAAGAAGAGAAAGCATGCCTGGGTGGCGAATCAGTACCCATGTGGCAAGCTGAATGCCTGCACAGTGAGCAGAGTGCCCACGCATTGAGCCAAGTGCCTGCACAGTGAGCTGAGTGTCCACGTGGCAAGCCAAGTGACCACATGGTAAGGCCAGTGCCTGTGCAAGTTGAGTCATGCAGCAAGATGATGACACAACAAAAGAGAGACAAAGGGGAGAGTCAAGGTGAAGCACAGTAGAAACCAGGAACTAAAGTGGTACAATTGACAGGGAACCTCTCTCCACATCAGAAGTCCCCAAGATCGAATCCAGGTGAATCCTAGAGGAGAAAGACAAGAAGACAAGACAAAAAGAGAAATCGATACAGAAGATCACACAGCAAATGGACAAAGACAGCAAAAAGAGCAGGGCAAGGGAAGGGGAGAAGAAGAAAATTTAAACATTTTTTGAAGTAACAAGTTTATGGCAGGTGATAATCAATTTCCCTCATTCAATTCACACTTAATGTTGAGAGCTCTAAGTCTACCCTCTGTCAAATTCAGGATATTCATCAGTTGAAGAGAAGATAGTTCAAGCTATCATACCATTTCAATTTTCAAAGCATGATCATCTTTATAGTTCAGTGTCCCTTGAAAGCCAAGACAGGCCGAAAGTGAAGCCTCTTAGATCAAACAGTTCAAGTTGTAAATGCAAAGGAAACGTTCTTAAAGGAAATTAAAAGTGCTACTTCAATGAAAACGCCAATGATAAGAAAGTGAAATAGCCTTATTGCTGATAGGAAGAAAGTTCTAGTGGTCTGGATAGAAGAACACACTAGCAACAACATTCCAATAATCCAAAGCCTAATCCAAAGCAAGGCCCTAACTCTGTTCAATTCTAAGAAGGCTGAGAGAGGTAAGGAAGCTACAGAAGAAAAGTTTGAACCTAGCAGAGATTGGTTCATGAAGTTTAAGGAAAGATACAGTCTTCATAACATAAAAGTGCAAGGGGAAGCAGCAAGTGTTGATGCAGAAGCTGCAGCAAGTTATCCAGAAGATCTAGCTAAGATCATTAATAAAATTGGCTACATTAAACAACAGATTTTCAATGTAGATGAAACAGCTTTATACAGCACTGGAAGAAGATGTCATCTGGGACTTTCACTGGTAGAAAGAAGACAATGTCTGTCTTCAAAGCTTCAAAGGACAGAATGACTCTCTTATTAGGGGCCAATGCACCTGATGAACGGAAGCTGAAGCAAATGGCATTTATCCAGGCCCTTAAGATATCCTAGGACCCTTAAGAATTATGCTAAATATTCTCTGCTTATGGTCTATGAATGGAACAGCAAAGCCTAATAACAACACATCTGTTTACAACATGGATTACTGAATACTTTAAGCCCACTGAGATCTACTGTTCAGAAAAGATTCCTTTCAAAATCTTACTGCTTATGAACAATGTACCTGGTCACCCAAGAGCTCTGATGGAGATGTACAAGGAGATGATTGCTGTTTTCCTGCCTTCTAACACAACATTCATCTGTGGATCAAAGAGTAATTTCATGTCTTAATACTTAAATACATTGTGGAAGGCTATTTTAGCTGCCATAGATAGTGATTCCTCTGAATGATGGATCTGGGCAAATTCAATTGAAAACATTCTAGAAAGGGTTCACCATTCTAGGTGTCTTTAAGAACATTTGTGATTCATGGGAGGAAGTCAAACTATCATCATTAACAGGAGTTTGGAAGAAGTTGATTCCTACCCTCATGGATGATTTTGACGGTTCAAGACTTCTGTGGCAGAACTGTGGATGTGGAAATAGCAAGAAAACTAAGACTATAAGTGCAGCGAAGATGTGACTGAACTGTTGCTATCTCAGATAAAATTTGAATGGATAAGAAACTGCTTTTCATGGATGAGCAAAGAAAGTAGTTCCCTGAGATGGAATCTACTCCTGGTAAAGATGCTGTGAACACTGATGAAATAATAACAAAGGATTTAGAATATTACTTAAACACACTAGATCAAACAGCACCAGGGTTTGAGAGGACTGGCTCCAATTTTGAAAAAAGTTCTACAGTAGATAAAATGCTATCAAATAGCATCATATACTACAGAGAAATCTTTCATGAAAGGAAGAGTCAATCAATGCAGCAACTTCATTGTTGTCCTACAACCACTCCAACCTTTAGCAACCACTATCCTGATCAGTCAGCAGCCATCAATACTGAGGCAAGACCCTCCATCAGCAAAAAGATTACAACTCACTGAAGGTTCAGATGATGGTTAGCACTTTTTTAGCAACAAAGTATCTTTAAATGAAGGTTTGTACATTAGATTTTTTGTTAAGCCATAATGCTATTGTATACTTAATAGACTACAGTATAGTGTAAACATAACTTTCATATGCACTGGGAAACCAAAAAATTCAAGACTCGCTTTATTGTAATATTTGCTTTATTGCAGTGGTTGGGACTCAAACCCCCAATATCTCGAAATTATGCCTTTATGTAGCTATAGAAAAATAGTATTTTTCGAGAACTTAGTCATAGCCTATTAATGAAGGTGTAGGTCTAAAAGAAAAGATTTTATGGCCTGGGCACTGGCATTTTAGAAGCCCCCTAAGTACTTACAATGTGCAAACAAAATTGTGATCTACAGGTGTCAGTTAATGGTATTCAAGTTTTCTTGTTCATATACTCTTTTAAAAACTTATGAACAGGGGAAGCGGCTGTGGCTCAATCGGTTGGGCTCCCATCTATCATATGGGAGGCCCTGGGTTCAAGTCCCTGAGCCTCCTTGTGAAGGCAGGCTCGCCTGCATACAGCAAAGAGCTACCGGCCTACAAGCGCTGTGGAGTGCCAACTCAGCAAGGTGATGCAACAAGCAGGGAGACAAGCAAAAAACAAACAAACAAACAACAAAAAAACAACAACAATGAACTCACAGAGAACAGACAGCAAGCAAGCCGTAAGGGGGGGATGGTGGAAATAAATAAATACAGACACAGAAGAATGCACAGCAAATGGACACAGAAAGCAGACAACAAGCAAAATGCCACAAGAGGGGGGGGGGATTTAAAAAAAACAAAAAAACCTATGAACAGGAGATGTGACTAGAGCGGTTGGGTGCCTGCCTCCCACAAGGAAGGTCCTGGATTCAGTTTCCAGTACCTCCTAAAGAAGATGAGCAGACACCAAGCAGACACAACAAGCAAGTCATCTCAGGAATATGGGAGAGAAGAAGCCCGTGAACAAATAGTATGCCAAAAAACTAGACAGCATAGACAAGATGGACAAATTCCTAGAAACACACAAATGACCTACAATAACCCTAGAACAGAGGTCCTTATCCTTTTGTTCCATGGACCCCATTGCCAGAGAGGTGAAATGAATGCTACTGCAATTTATGTATTGCATACATTCATAAGTGAAGGAAATGCTAGATTTCAGTTAGAGAAAATAAAGATAAGTTGATTTTTTTTCACTTTAAGCTCACAGACCCCTTGAAATCTTTCCTGATTTTTTTTTCACTTTAAGCTCACAGACCCCTTGAAATCTTTCCACAGACCCTTGGAGGTCTGTGGACCCCTGGTTAAAAACCCCTACTCTAGAAGAAACAGAGGACCTCAACAAACCAATCACAAGTAAAGAGACTGAAACAGTCATCAAAAACCTCCCAAAGATGAAAAGCCCAGGACCAGATGGCTTCACAGGTGAAATCTACCAATCACTCAAAAACAATCTAATACCAACCTTGCTCAAGCTCTTCCAAAAAACTGAACAGGAAAGAATGCTACCAAACTCATTCTATGAAGCCAAAATCACCCTAATACCAACACAAGATAAAGATACTACAAAAACGAAAATTACAGACCAATATCTTTAATGGATATAAATGCAAAAATCCTCAAAAAAATACTTGCAACCCAAACCCAAAAGCACATTAAAAGAATTATATGCCACAATCAAGTGGGTTTTTTCCCAAGTATGCAGGGGTTTTTCAACATTAGAAAAACCAATTATGTAATAAACAACATAAAAAAAGAAGAAAAATTACATGATCCTCTCCATTTACACAGAAAAGGCATCTGACAAAATAAAGCATCTTTTCTTTACAAAAACACTCCAAATATAGGAATAGAAGGAAGCTTTTTCAATATGGTAAACTGCATATATGAAAAACCTACAGCTACCATTGTACTCAATGGTCAAAGAGTGAAAGTGTTCCTACTTAGATCAGGAAAAACACAAGGATGCCCACTGTTACAACTGGTATTCAATATTCGCTATTCGAGCTACAGCAATTAGGCTAGATAAAGAAGTAAAAGGCAACCAAATAAGAAAGGAAGAAGTAAAACTTTCACTAAGTGCTGCTGATATGACCCAAATCCGAAAAATCCTGAAGAATCCACAAAAAAGTCCCTAGAACTAATAGACAAGTTCAGCGAAGTACCAGGATACAAGATTAATATGCAAAAATGAGTAACATTTCTGTACACAACTGAGGAGCAATCAGAGGGGGAAATCAGGAAAAAAAATTCCATTCATAATAGTAACTAAAAGAATGAAATATTTAGGAATAAACTTAACTATGGACATAAAGAACCTGTATTCAGAAAATTACAAAGCATTGTTAAAAGAAACTGAAGAAGACAAATAAATGGAAAGACATTCTGTGTTCATGGACTAGAAGACTAACTATTATTAAGATGTCAATTCTACCCAAACTGATTTACAGATTCAACACAGCACCCAATAAAAATCCCAACAGTCTTTTTGCAGGAATGGAAAAGTCAATTATCAAATTTATTTGGAAGGGTAAGGGGCCCTGAATAGTCAAAAATGTTTTAAAAAAGAATAAAGTTGGAGGATTCTCGCTTCCTGGCTATAAAGCATATTACTTAGCTACAGTGGTTAAAAACAAAACAAAACAAAATACAGCATGGTACTGGCATTAAAGATGGACAGATTGACCAATGGAACCAAATCAAGAATTCAGAAAGAGACGATTACATCTATGGTTAAGTGATTTTTTACAAGGCTGTAAAAAATCCCATCTTTCCCATCTGGAAAAGAAAATTCTGTTCAACAAATGGTGCTGGGAGAACCGGATATCTATATCCAAAAGAAAAAAATGAGCAACCCTATCTCACATTTTATACAAAAATTAATTCAACATGGATCAAGGACCTAAATACTAAAGCTACAAACATAAAACTCCTAGAAGAAAGTGTAGGAAAATATCTTCCAGATCTTGCGGTAGGCAGTGGTTTGTCTGTTTTCTATTTCTCTCTCTCAACAGAAGAAAACATAGACAAATCGGACTTCCTCAAAATTAAACACTTATGCTCTTCAAAAGACTTCGTCAAGAAAGTAAAAAGGCAGCCTCTTAATGGGAGAAAATATTTGGAAACCACATATCCAATAAGGGTTTAATATCCATGTTATATAAAGAAATCAGACAATAATGATAAAAAGATAAGCAATCCAATTAAAAACTGGGAAAAAAACTTCAATAGACATTTTTCCAAGGAGGAAATACAAATGGCCAAAAAGCACATGAAAAAATATTCAACATCACTAGCTATTAGGGAAATGCAGATCTAAACTAAAATGAGATACCATTTCATACCTTATAGAATGGCCATTTTAAAAAAAACAGAAAACTAGGAGTGCTAGAAAGGATATGGATAAACAGGAACATTCCTTCATTTTTGGTGGGAATGTAAAACAGTGTAGCCACTGTGGAAGAGAGTTAGTACCTCAAGAAGCTAAGTATAGAACTGCTATATGATCCAGCAATCCAGTTCACTAGGGATATATTCAGAAGAACTGAAAGCAAGGATGCAAGCTGACATGTGCACACTGATGTTCACAGCAGCATTATTCACAATTGCTAAAATATAGAATCACCCCAAGTGTCCATCAATTGATGAATGGATAAACAAAATGTGGTATGTACACACAATAGAATACTATTCAGCTGTAAGGAGAAGTGAAATTGGAATGCCTATGACAACTTGGATGAACCTAAAGGATATTATGTTGAATGAAATAAGCAATACACAAAGGGACAAATATTGTATGGTATCACTAAAATGAACTAAGTACGATTAATAAAACTCACAGAAGTAAAAACTCTAGAGTATCGGTTACTAGGAAACAGAAGATGGGTTGAGAATGTGAGATGAAATTTAATGTATGTAGCATTATTAATAAGGTTAACTGTAAAAGTGAGGAAATTAACAGCGAGTAACATACTATAATGAATATAACTAACACTGCTGATTTATAAATGTGATTGTGGCTGAAAGGGGTAGTCTGAGGAAATGTCAATTGAAAAGAAACTAGAGAACCATCTAGGCATATACTTCATAGTTATTTCAGGGATAGATGAAGACCGTGGTTAATATTACAAATAGAAGAATGCTCTTCTTTTACAAAGTGCTAAGAATATGGTGATACACAAGAAAATTACAACCAACGTAGCTTTTGGACAATAGTTAACAGTAATATAGTATTTTGCAACAATGACAAGATATTTTTTCAATACTAAGAGACAACATGGAAGTATAAGGGGGTATAAGATTTTTCCTTTTGGAATAATGAAAACGTTCTAAAGTTGACTGAGGTAATGACAGCACAACACTTGTCATGAAAATGAAAGCCACTGAGTGTACACTTTGAATGGATTGTACAATGCATTGGACTGTATAACACAATCCATTGGTGGATGATGGTCTGTAGTTAACAGGGCAATACTGAGAATGTTTTCTCCTAAACAATAATAAATACATAATATTAATAAAGAGTGTTAATAATTGGATGGGTTGGGGAAAAATATACCAAACATAAGAAATGGGCTAAATATCACAGTAAGTATAAATATTTTGATGATGCTCACTCATAGTTTGTAACAAATGTTTCACAACAATGCAAGGTGTTGTTGCTAAGGAGATGTATGGGAGCCTTGTATAATGATATTAATGATTGTTTTTTAAATTCACAAATTTTACTATACATTTACTGTTCATGTATGACACATACATTTCAATAAAATTTTATTTTAAAAAAATATTTTTAAAGGCCTAGGTATACCCTCAACATTTTTAAACTGGCAAAATTCTTCATAACCTACAATGGTTACAAAGTTCACAATTTCCAGTATAATCTAACTATTGTCATTTCTTTTTTGTTTTTAAACAAATCAATTTTATTGGTACATATTCATAAAGAATAAAATTCATTTAGAGTGTACAATTAGTGGTATTTGACATAATCTCATAGTTGTGCATTATCACTTCAATCATTATTAGAGCATTTTCATTACCTTTCTAATAAAGCTTTTATATTTCTCTTTTAGATACATCAATAGACTTAAAAATACCATCATCTATCTCAGAAAACATCCAGGCCTTTCCTCTACAGTCAGAAATTTTTAGGAAAAACAGGTGCAGTACGGGGGCATTTTCGGGACTTGAGAATTGTCCTGAATGACACTGTAATGACATATACAGGCCATTATCTATCTTATCATAACTTACAAAATTGTGTGGGAGAGAGTGTAAACTACAATGTAAACTGTAATCCATGCTTAGTGTCAATGCTCCAAAATGTGCTCATTAATTGCAATGAATGTACCACACAAATGAGGGATGCTGTTAATGTGGAAAAGGGTGGGAGATGTGGGGCGCGGGGCATGTGGGAATCCCTTATATTTTTTAAATAACATTTATGTAATCTAAGTATCTTTAAAACCATAAAAATTTTAAAAATTAAAAAAAGAAATTTCTATTACTCCTCTTTCTCCTTAAACTTCCCCAACAGAATTTTTGCCTAATGTAATGTATTTTATGCTAGAGAATATTTATTGATAAATCTATCTGACTATTCTGGGCCATGGAGAATGGATATAAATAAAAAACTGAACTTCTCTGTTTTCAATTTCCTGTGATTACCAGATTCTAAGTGATTAATGAAATTTCTTCTGGATACTGATACTGAGCAAAATGTGGGTTCTTCTGCCAGATGCACTTTATTAACCGAGTCCTGAGACACGGGTTTCAAAGAGACATAGAGTTTATTTACTTGCGCCTAGCAGAGGTCAGTGCTAATGAGCATCTGGGGTGGGACTGGTGCAGGTTCCTTCATTAATAAACATTAAAGGGCTTAACAAGATGGGGGCGTGGGTACAAAACAGGGGTGAGTCACAAGGCTATTTCAATCACAAGACAATCACTGTCAGAGATCAAAGCTTCTTGGAATAGCAGGGTACAGAAACGAAGTCAGTTACAAGGTTGTTTTTTATGGATTTCAAAAGGGAGACTAGGAATATTCAATAGATACTTAACAAACAAGGGTAACAACAACCTGGAATAATTATCATAATAATGGATTTTAATTAAAAATGATCATATACAAAAGTAAGATGTCTGGAATAATCATTACAATGGCAGGATTTTAGTTAGAAATGACCATATACAAGAATGAGGTCTGTGTAGGCAAGTGTAGCAGATTAATATTACTGATGAATTCCAAAAAGAAATATTGGATTATGCTTGTAATCTGATCTGTACCTGGGCATGATTGAGTTATGATTAGGGCATTGAGTCCCCACCCCTTGGTGGGTGGGGACTCACAGATAAAAGGCATGGCAAAGAACAGAGTTGAAGGTTTCTGATGTTGGAGTTTTGATGTTGGAGTCTAATGCTGAAGACTTAAGCTGGAGCTCTAGGAAATAAGCTCACAGCGGAGAGAGGAGCCAGCCCCAGGAAGAAAGGAACCATGAACCCAGAGAAAAGCAAGCCCCAGGAACATAGGAACCCACAAAGCCTGAACCCTTGCAGACGTCGGCAGCCATCTTGCTCCAAATAGACTTTGGTGAGGGAAGAACCAAATAAATACCCTTTATAAAAACTAACCAATTTCTGGCATTTTGCATAAGCACCCCTTTGGTTGACTAATACACCAAGTTTCAGTAACTTCAGATATTAACCTTTGGCTACTTTATAATAGACTGGAAATGAAAAGGTAACTATAAAATGATTCAGTAATCATAACTATTTGTTCATTCTTAATCCTGAGTTACAATACTATTATCAATATTTAAGTATACTATTGATCAAAACAATATAAATATATTTAAAATGTTGATGTTTGATTAAATATAAAGTGGTATTAAAAATGACTCATAGACGTAGGAAGGGTTTTACTTAAACAATTATTTCAGACATGTGGATTTAACATCACTTCCTGCTCGTATAAAATAGGATTCAGTATCAAGCCTATATTTTCATTTTTATAGGTTTAAGCACTGAAAACCTTATTCACATAAATAAATACATGCCACAGAAGGAATTTCTATTAGTACTGGCACTTAAGTTTTTATCTCCTTCTGAATTATATGCCAAAAGTTTCAGATTAAGCTATCATTAATATTTATTTTTTAGATCAACAAGAAAGAATTGGAAACCACCTATTTGCAGAAGGAATTTTTTTTTCAGTCATATACTTTTACAACTTCAACACCAGTATTTATAATTGTCCCTTTGTTTGGCACCCTGGAGGTTTTTACACTTTGTATACCTCTTTTGCAGTCACAAAAGAGAGGTGAGAAAGGAGAGCAGGACTGAAGCCTTAAACATGAAGACAAACCACATGGAGCTTTTGTGTAAAATGCAGATTATGATTTAGTAGGTCTCTTTTCGAGTCTGAGATACTGCATTTCTAACAAGCACCCAGTAACGGCAATGCTGCTGGTGAGAGGCCCACATTTCTGAACAGCAAAGGACTAAACCACAAACAAATTCTCAAGCAAATCAATTTTTTTTTAAAGATTTATTTTATTTACTTATTTCTGTCCCAACCCTCGTTGTTTGCACTTGCTGTCTATTCTCTATGCCTGTTCGTTGTGTGTTCATCTTCTCTTTAGCAGGCACCGGGAACAAATCCCAGGACCATCCCATGTGGGAATGAGGCACCTAATAATCCCTTTAGCCACCTCTGCTTCTGCTTATTGGGTCTCTTATTCTCTTTCCTCGTTGCATCATCTTGTTGCTTCAGCTCACAGCCCATAGTGTAGGCTTGCTGTCTCGTGTGTCTTACTTAAGAGGCACCTTGAACCGAAACCAGGAGCTCCTGTGTGGTAGGTGGGTGCCCAAATGCTTGAGCCACATCCACTTCCCTCAAGCAAATCAATTTTAAGAAAGAATACATGAATAATCAGACTCAAAAGAAAGAATTCCTTAAATTATTTTTGCCCATGTACCTTTTGGAAAGTCTACATGTACTCCCAAGAAAAGCATGTTCCAATTTGAAAACTGCTATCTTAAGAGTGTTTCAAATTTAAAACTTTAAACCACAGATTTTAATCACATCATTTTTTACTTAAGTCCTTTCATAGGTTCTCACTTTCCAAAAAATAAAATTTAAAATCTCTAATACAGGATTTAAGAGCCTTGATATTCATTTATAACCAAACAAGCAAATCATATACATACATGCAACTTCTATTTTATTATTGTTTTTGCTTAAAATATCTGTTTACTAAAATGAAATAAAATTTAAAATGATAGACAATGCCAAAAAAGAGGCATTAAAAAATAAATACCCAGCAAAGCAGATGTAGCTCAGTGGTTTAAGCATCTGCTTCCCTGTATGCGGTCCCGGGTTCAGTTCCCAGTGCCGCTTGGAGAAAATAAGCAAGACAGTGAGTTAGTGCAATGGGCAGTTGCGGCAAACTGACACAACAGGAGACACAAAGAGGAAAGACAATGAGAGACACAACAAAGCAGGGAGCTGAGGTGGCTCAAGCAATTAAGCATCTCTCTCCCACACAGGAGGTCCCAGGTTCAGTTCCCAGTGCCTCCTAAAGAGAAGACACAGAGAGCACAAAGTGAATGGACAGAGAGCAGACAGTGAGCAGACAGTGGGGTGGGGGGTAAATAAATAAAAAATAAATCTTAAAAAAAAAAACATAAAGGAAGTATAAATAACTAAAGGGGAGTTCATTAATAAATATGGAGAGAGTAACTTAATTATGAGATGGGAAATTAACAACGTACTTTCAACACTATGAGCAAAGCTGCTTTAAGTAAACAGTATCTTTTGGAATACCATAACTACAAAAGAAATTTGAACAAAAAGCTGAAGAGGCCTAATTAAAGCATTAAAAAAGAGGAAACTTGGAGTCCACATATATAATATCTAAGGATGAAGAACCTTATTGAGGACCCAACCTGTCTAAGTGCTCTGTGTCTGGGAAAAGTCTACCTCCAATCATCTACCTTGTTCTCTATACCCATACTAACAAAACAGGTCCTAAAATTAACCTAATTTCCCAAATAGGAGAGACTGAATATACACAAGGCTAAGGAAGAACTCCTACATTCAAGAAATCTGAAGAACAGTGCTTTAGTATACTAGGTTGCGAAATGCAGATACCATAAAATGGGTCGGCTTTTAACAACAGGAATTTTTTTTTAAGATTTACTTTATTTATTTCTCCCCACCCCCTCATTGTTTGCACTTGCTGAGTACTGTGTCTTTAGGAGGCACCAGGAACTGTACTCAGATCTCCGATGTGGGAAAGAGGCACATAATCACTTGCGCCACCTCCGTTCCCTGCTTTGTTATATCTCTCATTATGTTTTCTCTTCTTGCGTTTCTTATTGCATCATCTTGTCACGTAAGCTCATTGTCTTGCTCATTTTCTTTAGGAGGCACCAGGAACCTCTGCTCCCTGCTTTTTGTTGCGTCTCTCATTATGTTTTTCTTCTTGTGTCTCTTATTATGTCATCTTGTTGTGTCAGCTTGCTGCCCCTGCCCATCACACCAGTTCAGTCTGCTTTAGGAGGCACAGGGAACCGAACCACAGATCTCCCATGTGGTAGGACCTCTATCACCTGAGCCACATCTGCCTCCCAACAACATGAATTTATTAACTTATTAACTAAGAAAAAAATGTCCAAAACTGGCTGCCAGAGATCTGGGACTCCTCTGCCACATGGCAAAGCAGCATCTGCTAGTCTCTCCTTTCCCTTCCAGGTTTCCTTGCCTTCAGCTTCTTGCTTCCATGGCTTTCTCTCTTTCCTGATTTTCTCTTTCTCTCTTTGTATTCATCCCATTTATAAAGGACTCCAGTAAGAGGATTAAGACCCAGTCTGGCTATGCATTAGCTGAAATAACCTAATCAAAAGTTCTTACTTACAAAAGGTTTATACCCACAGGAATGAATTAGCGATAAGAACATGATTTTCTAGGATCTATACAGCTTCAAACCATCACACTCCACTCTCTGAACCGGCAAAAGACATTTTCTTTCCGTATACAAGATACATTCATTCCCTCCCAAAGCCTTAAATCATTTCAGTAACAATATTAAGTTAAAAAGTCTCATCAAAATGGCGTAATTATAACTTAGGTATGGTCTGTCCTATGGCACAATTCTCCTCCAGCTGTGGACCTGTAAGATTTAGAAAAAAAGTTATCTGCTTCCAATACACAAAGGAGAGACAGTCTTAGGATAAATGTTCCCATTTACACAGGGAGAAACTGGAAGGAAAACAGGGGCCACAGGCCCCAAATAATTCAGAAACCCTACAGGACATACTCCATTAGATTTCAAAGTCTGAGAGTCATCTATGGAAGAATGGTTTGTTCTCTGGGCCTAATGGAGCAGGAGTCCGTCCCTTTCCAAGTCTTGCATAGTGGCCCTGCTCTCCCTAGCACTAGGGTTTCAACTCTGACATCTTTAGAAATTGGGTGATGGCCAGGCTCTCAGCTCCAGTCTCATCCAAGCATTGGAGCGGTGGTCAGATTCTAGGCTTCAACCTCATCAACCAAGGTGGCAGCCAAAATCTCTACAACCCCTAGGCATCTGAGAAAACTCAGGTAGTATCGATCTTCCTGAACAAAAGGAAGGAAGGCATGCTGCCTCCAAGCTCTAGGGTATACTCACCCTTTCCACATATATGAGTGGGTTCCTTTTCTTGGCCTGAAAAGATGTCTGCAGTCTTCAGTTCAGACTCAGCTTCCATGGTCTCTCTTTCAAGTCATTTTTCCTTCAGTCTGTCCCTTTTCTGTTCCTTTTACTCAAGGCTGGCAGCGGTTCCACTCATACCTATCTCTCAAAAATCTTGTTGATTTAACATGTAGTACATAGACATCCCAACCATCAGACAGCAGGACTTTGCATAAATCTTTTCTGGATAACTGCATTTCCAATCCTGACTTGCACTGAAAGGGCTGACTGGCTCCAGGTTCAGTTAAATCCTCACACTAGTCTCTAGGGACTCATTTTCCAGAAACTCGGAATTTTCCAAGCTATCGGTTTCTGCTTTCATTGTACCCAGGACGTCAGTTCTCAGTTCATCCCTTTCCTCTTTCCTTTTACTATAAGTACAAGGAGAAACCAGGCAGCCTTTCCATTTTTAGTTTACAAATATCCTTAGCTAAATATCCAAGCTGGTCACTTTTAACTTCTGCCTTCCATCCAACATCAGAACACAATTTTTCCAATTTTGCCACTTTAAAACAAGGGTCGGCTTTCTTTCAGTTTGCAAAGAGACATTCATGACTTCTGTCTAAGGCTTATCAGAAGTACCTGTAGCAAACATATTTCTACCAACCATCTCTTCAGAATCAATCTAGGCCATTTCTACCATGCACCTCATAGTGCTTCCAGAATCTACCCCTTACCAATTTGTGGCAGTTGGAGATTATTTTATGAATCCCCAAAAGGTAAAGATTATGTTTTTTAAACTAATTTATTTCTGTGGGTGTGGTACCCTTTGATTGCATTAAATTTGCTGAGAGATCTTGATAAGGTTGTTTTAGGGCTTCTGATTGGACTACTTCAGTGAGGTGTGACTCAGGTTGAATCTCTGTCCCCTTGCTGGGTCTGATGTAAATGGAAACACAGAGAGACATAGACAGATGAAAAAGGAAGCAGCCACATGTGATCCTGCCATATGAGAGAGGTTTTGCCTACAGGTGAGTTGCAAAGAAAAAAGCCCTCGGAAGTCCCCACTTATAAAGCCTTTCCCAAATTTTTGGTATTTGCAATAGCAGCATCCCACTTTCCAAAATCCGATTTAGTCTACTAGGCTACCAAAATCCAGACATGATAGAATGGGTCAGCTTTTAATAATGGGAATTACAAGCATATAGTTTTGAGGCTTAGAAAAAATTGTCCAAATCAAGGCATCATCAGGCAATGCTTTCTTCCCTAAAGACTGGCTGCCAACAATCCTGGACTCCTCTGTCATATGGCAAAGCACAGGGCAGTGTCTGCTGGTCTCTCTCTTCTCTTCTGGGTCTCCTTGCCTTCAGCTTCTTGCTTTAGTGGCTTTCTCCCTCTTCTGGGTTTCACTGATTCCAGCTTCTTCCATGGCTTTCTCATTTTTTCTCTCTGTGTTCATCCAGTTTATAAAGGACTCCAGCAAGAGGATTAAGACCGCACCTAGGCAAAGTAACCTAATCAAAAGATCTTACAAAAGGCGTATACACACAGGAACAAATTAGTTTTAATAACATGATTTTCTTGGGTCCATACAGCTTTAAACCTTCACAACAGTAAAAGAAGTTAGATATGTACACAAAGGAAGGCATAGTTTATTTGCCTCTCTAAAAAGTCTCACCTAAACTCTTGGTCTACAAAGATCCATCCTTTGAATTTCATAATTCAATTTCTTTAACATTAACTACTTATACTGCATCTGAACTAAGCTGTAACTTAGTTTGAGCCATTTGAGCCATTGCATATATAGACAGTATATTACTTGGAGATTCTCTCTCATACTTGTAACAAGGCCCAGCTATTATCCAGGCTTCTGGAGGCAACCAATAATTTGTTTTTGGTAAAGATAGTCAAAATTTTGAAAAGTCATAATTGTGACTCAAATGCCACAAGGTAGCAATAAATACATATACAAAAGCAAAGTTTTTCTTTAAGCTGTAACTTATAGTAGCATTTTAGGTTGTAGAAAATGGAGGTCACCACATATGTCAAAAACACAAACTTACAGAAGTATCATATCTGAAATTCTAAGTTATTTTCAGCCTTTTAAAAATCTATGTCTTAGTCTATATAAGGAAAAAGTTCATATAAAGTTCAATTTCAACCCTTTAAAAAATCTCTCCCATTCAACAGTTCTCATGTAAACAAACACTTAAATTTTTAGAAAAGAAGAGCACCAATTTTCAACTCACACCCCTACCACAAAGTATATGACTGTTTCCATGTAAGTATGTAGATAGATACTCTCAAAGATGAATACATGGGGTCAATTCATATATATGTATTCTGAACAAAACTAAAGGAAGATTATGGAATAGCTAAACTGTCACAGATATTTCACAGAATAAACCTGAAGTATAGCAATTTGTCTTCGAATCACATATGGTCTTAAAAGAACTTCAACTGTTATGCATTAAACAGTTTCTTGACACTACTTCAACAACAGAGAAACAAAGGTCAACAACCTCAAA
This sequence comes from Dasypus novemcinctus, assembly GCF_030445035.2. Taxonomy (NCBI): domain Eukaryota; kingdom Metazoa; phylum Chordata; class Mammalia; order Cingulata; family Dasypodidae; genus Dasypus; species Dasypus novemcinctus. Next base: position 110,075,958 of record NC_080677.1, on the reverse strand, counting down.
CCATTAAATACAGTCACCAAATGACCCAGTAATTGCACTCCTAGGAATACACTCATGAAAAATAAAAACATAAGTCTACCAAAAAAACTTGGTCATAAAAACAAAAAAGTACTGATAAATGCTACAACATGGATGGCTTTTGAAAACATTGTGCTAAGAGAAGCCAATCATAAAAGACTATGTATTATATGATTTCATTCATATAAAATGTCTAGAATAGGTAAATCTAGAGAGAGAAAGTGGTTGCTTAGTGCTGGGGAACATGGGAGGATAGGCGGTGATAGCTACAAAGTAAGGAGTTTCTTCTGAGGTGATGAAAATGTTTAAAATTGACTGTAGTGATGGTTATGCATATCAATGAACTTGCTAAAATCAATCAATTGTACACTTTGAGTGAATTATATGCATCTGAATTACATCTCAATAACTTGCTTTTTCTTAATCAACTAATAAATATTTATGTTTAAGGAATTGGGAGAAATGATCCCTAGCCTAAAATTAATCAAACTATTGGTAATATACTCTAAATTATTAAAAGTGTTAGGAATTAAAAAATTGAAAAATAAAATAAATTAAAAGTGAACGTTATTAGGGTGAAGCAGATGTGGCTCAAGCAATAGAGCTTCCGCCTACCATATTGGAGGACCTGGGTTAAATCCCTGGGGCCTCCTGGTGAAAAAGAAGAGAAAGCATGCCTGCATGGCAAACCAGTGCCCACACAAGTGCCCGTGTGGTGAGCCAGTACCCCCACACAAGTGAGTCATGCAGCAAGATGATAATGCATCAAAAGAGAGACAAGGGAAGAGTCAAGATGAAAAGCACAGCAGAAACCAGGAATTGAGGTGGTGCAATTGACAGGGAACCTCTCTCCACATTAGAGGTCTCCAGGATCGAACCCCTGTGAATCTTAGAGGAGAGAAAAGAAGAGAACAAACAAAGCAAAAATAGCAGGGTGGGAGAAAGGGAAACGGGGAAAATAAATAAGTTAAAATCTTTAAAAAAAAAAAAAAGCTATTAGGGAAATCAGATTCATAATAAATAGAGTTTTTTGTTTTGGTGGGTTTTTTTTAAAAGATTTATTTTATTTATTTCTCTCCCCTTCTCCCCATTGTCTGCTCTCTGTGTCCATTCACTGTACGTTCTTCAGCATCTGCTCGCATTATCTGGCGGCACTGGGAAACTGCGTCTCTTTTTTGTGTGTCATCTGGCTGCATCAGTCCTCCATGTGTGTGGCACCACTCCTGGGAGGGCTGCACTTTTTTCACTCAGAGCAGCTCTCCTTGTGGGACACACTCCTTGCACATGGGGCAGTCCTACACGGGGGCGCCCATGCATGACAAGGCACTCTTTGTGTGCGGCAGCACTGCACGTGGGCCAGCTCACCACATGGGTCAGGAGGCCCTGGGGATAGAACCCTGGACCCTCCATATGGTAGGCGGACACTCTATCAGTTGAGCCACGTCCACTTCCCAAATTGGGTAGTTAAGGTTCTCAAGATCTCATCTGAAACAATGCTATAAGAAGTATAAAATAACCTGATAATAAAAACTTTTTAATACTCTAAGATAGGTAAGAAGTTTTTTGGTCTTACAAGACATTTGAAATATAAGACCACCTAGAGATAAACAATTTCAGTTAAAATAGTCTCAGAAATTGATGAAAACCATGACAATTTGCAGTATGGATTTAAAATTTACTCATTATTTGATATTTTAGAGATGGCCAGGATATGACTTCTTCTAGCCCTAGACAAAAACTGCATTTAAAAGAGAAAAATAGTCAAAATGGCTAATTAGTTCACTCATTCGTTCATTTAATAAGAATTAACTGGAGCTACAATAATGAGGAGGGAAAACAAAACCTCCTCATCTCTGAACCCTTGGAGCATGTGGTCTAGTTGGAAAGACAGCAATTAAAATCCTACAAATAGGGAAGCAGCCTTGTCCCAACAGATGGGGCGTCCGCCTACCACATGGGAGGTCCGCGGTTCAAACCCAGGACATCCTTGACCCATGTGGAACTGGCCCACGTGCAGGGAGTGCCGTGCCTCGCAGGGGTGTCCCCCATGTAGGGGAGCCCCACGTGCAAGGAGTGTGCCTCATAAGGAGAGCCGCCCAGTGAAAGAGAATCCAGCCTGCCCAGGAGTGGCGCCGCACACACGGAGAGCTGCTGCAGCAGGATGGCACGACAAGGAGAAACACAGATTCCTGGTGCCACTGACAAGAATAGAAGTGGACACAGAAGAACACGCAACGAGGGACACAGAGAACAGACAACTTGGGTGGGGAGGGAGGGAAGAGAAAGAAATATAAAATTAAATTTAAAAAATAAAAATAAATAAATAAAATCCTGCAAATAAGTGCATAAATTACAAGTTGCAGTAAATGATGTATCAGAAAGGTGCAGGCTGCTAAGAAAGTATTGAACTGCAAGACAAAGGAAGGGTGTCAGGATCATTTGATGGATGAAAGGGGAGGGCGGTTGTTGGGGAATAAAACACATCCCCAATAAAAGGCATTTGTAAATAGGAGCTATGAAGATGTTATTAGTTAAGGTGTGCCCAAATTCAATAAAGGTGTTCCTTAATGCATGTTGCTGAAGTCCTTATAAGCAAAGAATGTTGGACACAGAAAGAGAAACCATAGGGAGAAGCTAAAGCCGGAAATCAAAAGAATCTGGAAGAGAAAGGAAAAGACACTGTTATGTTATGAAATAGCCAAGATTGCAAGCACCAGCCCCAGAACACCACGGCCTTTAGAAAGAAAGCACTGCCTTGCTGACACCTCCATTTTGGATGTTTCCTAGCCTCAAAACCATGAGCCAATAAATTCCAACTGTTGAAGTAAACCCATTTTGTGGGTATTTGTGATTGCAGCTGGGAAAATAAAATGAGTATTTTAGCTGTCAACTGAACAACAGGAGGAACATTCTTCACTGTTATGGCTCCTCTGTTGAAACTACTTAAATCACAGAGAAAGTGGAGAAAAGTAAACAATGAGAGGAAGGATGAAAAGGAATTATCCAAGATTGTCTAAAATAATTTAGTATTTTCATTTATACAAGACAATCTGCCTTGACAATAAATACATAGGTGATATTGACTATAAATACCATCCATATTAAAGGAATATAAGGATATAAACTAGAATTAAACAAAAACAATATTTACAAACAAAAATGTTAACACTAGGCCCAAGTATCTTCCTTCTAAACATATGTCTTCACATAAATAAAATGGTCTTGTGATAATTCTTATAAAAAGACAAATATAAAAATCACATTACAGGAAAGGAGAAGACGGATGGCAAAGACGAAACTCAGTTTTTAGACTTCATAAATAAGTCTCAAAAGAGATATGCAAAGCATAAGCAAAACCAAAAGTAAAATCTCATTTTAAATCCTGGTAAGTATTTAAAACAATTTCTAAAAAATAATGTTTTTTATGGTCTACAATTTTCCCAATCAGACATCAGGAACAAGCAGTGAAGGCAGCAAAAGGCAAAATGAAGGAAAACACTGAGGAAAAGCCAAATGGCTCAAGTCTTGGGTAATAAAAATAGTTAAATAAACCATAAGGAACCTAGAGCCCTACAAAATAACAGTCTATTACATAAGATCTAAACACAGAAATGTTTATACATCCAGATATGACAGATTAGGCTGTACCAGACCAACACTCCCTCTTAGAACAATTAGAAATGCTATATAAAATACACACACAGAGAGAATTTTAAGGTATCAGCTTCTGAGGTTGCTAGGACTTGAAGTGCCATGATCCCAGATAATGCAGTGAATCCTCACTGGAGAAATATAACATTACAGATATGTAACTTACAACTGTAATTTGCAATTGCATCTAAAGCTTTGTACACGTCTGGCACTTAATCAAAAGTTACAAAAAATAGTAATAATAATTACTAGGCATAACAAAATACAGAACCAAAGGGAAAAAACAATGGAAAGACCCATGGGTGATCCAAATATTGGAGTTTTCAAATACAAACTTTAAAATAATTTGATTAACATGTTCAAGAAAACATGACAATATGAAGATTTTCAACACAGAATTAGAATCGATTAAAAAAGAGAATCAAATGAAAATTCTAGAACTAAAAATTGCTCTAACTGAAATTAAGACAACAACAGATGGAGTTAAAAGCAAATTGGACATAGCTGAATAGAGAATTAGTGAACTGAAACTCAAGCAAATAGAACCTATCCAGAGTGAAGGAGAAAAAAATGATATAAAGGAAGAAAAAAAACTAAGAGATACAAGGGCATGAAAAAGGGTATAATATACTTAATTGGAATTAAAGAGGGAAAGAGAAAAAGAATGGAGCAGAAACAATATTTAAGGCAACATCAAATTTTTTCCAGAACCAATGAAAAACTCAGGCCACAAATTCAAGAGGTGCCAGGAACTCCAAAGAGAATAAATGCAAAGAAAATTATTCTTAGGTGCACCACTATAAAACATGAAAATCAAAGACAAAGACAAAGTCTTAAATGTAGCTGAACAAGAGGAAACATTATTTCAAAGAAGAAACAATAAACCTGACAGCTGATTTTTCAACAAAAGCAGTGGAAGCTAGAAGAAAATGGACTGAGACCTTCAAAGTGTGTTAGGAAAATAACGACTATTAACCTAGAATTCTACAGTCAGTTAAAAGATCCTTCAAAGGTGAAAAGGAAAGACATGTCAGACAAACAAAAACTGAGAGAATTCAACACCTGCAACCCATGCTTAGAAACAATAAAGGAAATTCTTCAAAGGAAAAAAATCTCAGATGGAAACATGGAAATGCAAAAAGAAATTAAAAACAACAGAAAGGGTAAATATCAATATTTACTAAAAAAAATAATAAAGTCTGTGGGGTTTTAAATAAATGTAGAATTAAAAAGCATAACAATGATAACACAAAAGACAAAAGTGATTAAGTGATTATATTAGTCAGCCAAAGGAGTGCCAATGCAAAGTACCAGAAATCTGTTGGCTTTTATAAAGGGTATTTATTTGGGGTAAAAGCTTACAAGGCCCAAGACATCCAACTCAAGGTACTGTAAGAGGTACTTCCTAGGGAAACAGATGTGGCTAAAGCAACTGGGCTCCTGTCTACCATATAGGAGGTCCAGGGTTCAATACCCAGGGCCTCCTGGTGAAGGCAAGCTGGCCCACATGGAGTGCTGCCCCACACAGGAGTGCTACCCCACCCAGGAGTGCCGCCCCGCGCCGGAGTGCCTGCCAACACTGAGTGCTGACACGGCAAGGTGACACAGCAAAAAGCGACACAGAGGAAAGACGATAAGAGACTTAGCATACCAGGGAGCTGAAGTAGCACAAGAGAATGATCGCCTCTCTCCCACTCTGGAAGGTCCCAATATCGGTTCCCGGAGCTGCCTAATGAGAATACAAGCAGACACAGAACACACAGCAAATGGACACAGAAAGCAGACAATGGAGGGAGGGGGTAGAAATAAACAAATAAACAAACAAATCTTAAAAAAAAAAAAAAAAAAGAGGTACTTCCTTAAACTCTGTAGCCACATGTTGAAGCAAGATGGCAGGCAGTATCTGAGAGGTTTCAGCCTTTCTTTTTCCTCTTAAGGCACTGTGGTCCCAGCTTCTTCTGATCTCAGCTGTAGGCTGGCATAGGGCTCTCTCACTTCTTTCTGAACTTAGCTGCTCTGTTCTCTTCACAAGGCAAACTATCAGGTGAATGGCTCATCTCTCTTCCCAGGACCTGTGCCATACCTAAGGAGCTGCCTCTCTTCCTGGGTCTATCTTCTCTGTTTTCTACTTCTGCATGTCTCCTTGACTGAGTATCCATTCATATAGTCCACAAAGGGGGCAGGGACATAAAATGAGTTGCTCTAAGATGTGGTGGAATAAAAGTCCTAATCTTAACATAGTTCAATCAAAGGCATCTCAGCTGAATCTAATACAATCAAAGGATATCACAACCAGAGGAACAGCCCAGTTTACAAACATAATCAAATCTTTTTTTCGAATTTATAAATAATATCAAACTGCTATAGTGGTATTAATGTGTTGTAGGGTTCTAGCATTGTCTGAGATATGATAAAACAGAACAAAACAAAACACTAGTTGAATATTAGACTTTAATATACAAGGGTGCCTGTGGTAATCTAAGATAACCACAAAAACAACAGTAAAAGAATATATAACAAGTGAAAAGAAGGGACAAAATGGAATAATACTGTTACAAATACCTGATTAATCCAAACGAAGGCAAGAATGGAGAGAAAATATAGAACAGGTAGGACAAACAGAAAATAGTAAAATGGTAGCTTTAACCCAAGTTTATCAGTATCTATATTAAATAGTAATGAGTTAAATATTCCAAATAAAAAGCAGATTGTCAGGCTGGATTAAAAACATACAAAAATTTTCATGTTATTTAAGCATAGACCTTAAAGATACAGGAACATTAAAAGTCAAAGGAGGGAAGCAGATGTGGCTCAAGCAGTTTAGCACCTGCCTACCACATGAGTGGTTCCAGGTTCAGTTCCCAGTGCCTCCTAGAGAAGACAAGCAAGATAGTAAGCTGGCGCAACAAGATGATGCAACAAAGAGACACAATGAGGAAACACAATGAGACACAACAAGCAGAGGTGGCTCAAGCCACTGGGCACCTCCCTCCCACATGGAAGGTCCCAGATTTGGTTTCCGGTGCCTCCTAAAAAGAAGATGAGCACACAACAGACAGACACAGAGAGCAGACAGCGAGCACAAACAACAAAGGGGGGGAATAAATAAACAAAGTTTTAAAAGTCAAAGGAGTGGAAAGTTATACCAGATGAACACTATGGTGTTGCTATACTAAGTTGACTTACAGATGCGAGAAGCATTACTAGCGATTTACAAAAAATAAAAAGTCATAATAAAAAGGCCTGTTGGAGAAGTCACAGACACAGGTTCAGCAGCCATCTTCTAGCCCTCACCTACCTGCAGCCTCCTTTTCTATTGGATGTAGATGCTTCAGTCTGTTTTCATTTCACAGCCCACAAAAGATGTTAGGTCTAAAGAAAAGGCCCCAACACCCCCTTCAACCTAGGAACTGGGAACAAGCAAACCCAGGTACATATAATCAAGGCAGGAACTCTCAGGAGCAGGACCCTCTCCCCCTGTGGTTGTATAAGTATTGAATACTCAAACAGCACAGGGTCCCTTCTCTCCATCTCAAAGCGGGGCTTACAGAGTTGCTATCCACTGACCCTGACTCAAGTGGTTGGCATCCCTGGGAGACAAGCCACAAAGGGATCTCTTCCCCTGCTCTTTTGGACCCTCTGTGCTGTGTAAATAATAAAGTGGTCATTGGCTGAAAGTTTCTGTTGTGCCTGAGCCTGTGTTACCACAAAGCACAATATACCAACACACTCCAAGGCCCACTTGCTAAGAAATGTAGCAACTGTACATTTGTACACATCTAATAACATGACTAAATATACAAAGCAAAGGTCAACAAAACTAAAAGGAGAAATATATAAACCCACAATCACAGTTGAGAGACTTTTAATGCTCACTTTTAACACAGCTATCTCTGTAATGGAGAGAAAAGAGCAGACAGAAAATTCAGTAAGAATGCAGATGATCTAAACAGCACAACTTCCAAACTTGACTCCACTAACATATATAGAAGACAGTACTCAACAGCAGAATACATGGTCTTTTCAAGTACGCGAAAGAACATTTATCAAAATGATGAGCCATTAAGCAAGTTTTAACAAAAGTTTGAAATCATTTAAATTTTGCTAACTGTAGTAGAATTACAAAATCAGTAACAAAAAGCTAACTATCAATAGAAACACCCAAATGTTCAGAAGTTAAGCAATACACTTCTAATCCATGGGTCAAAGAAGTCACAATGAAATTTGGAAAATATTTTCAAATGAATGATAATAAACACATAACATACCAAAACTTGTGTGGTACAGTTAAAACCGTGCTTACAAGGAAACATATGACCTTAAATGCATACATGATAACAAAACACAACCTAAATTTCCAATTCTTATTATTACCTGTCAATTCAATATATGTGCTCTTATGTTATTTCTCCATACTTAGTTGCCATTCAGCAACTTTTTACAGGACAGTTTTGTATTAGACTACTGGAATTACTACTATATAGACTATAGATGATTATATTTCCTTTCTCATTCTACACATTTTTAAAATGTGTATGAATCTTAATAGATAACATTCATTTCATCCTGAGCAAAAATGGATTAAATTGTATCCTTGTTTATTTATAGTATAAATACTATTCAGGCTTTGTTACTTTGACTTCATGGACTTTTACAAATATTCATAACAAGAAATTAAATTCACATTTTAAAAAACTTTACAGAAGAACAACATCTCTAAGTACAAATTGTTAAAAGCTATTATTATATAAAAAATAATAATTTTTTAAAATTCCCCCAAAACTAACAGATTTTTATACTGCTAAACTTTGAAGGCTTAACCACAGACCCCCTTAGAGAGCAACAATCTCAGGAACTACCTTTCAGAGAATATAACTTGAGAAATCCTAGTGTAGAAAACATCTGTCTTTATGATCCTAAAATTTAACCTGTATGACCTAGTAATTTTATAAATGTATGCTCTAATGTCCCTTATCACAGATTTTGACAACTGATACTATAAATAAGCAGTAATGAAAGATCTCTTAATTTTCAACTAATTTTTTGAAACATTTTTTAAAAAACTGTCTACACAATTTATCTCTTGCCAAAATTTAAATCTTGGAAATATTTCATATTTCCAAGGATGACTTCTGAATGACAAAATACAGCAAAGCAAAGTAAGATTGCCACGAAGAACTGAAATATGCCTTATCTACATATAAATCATCCTCAATGTCCCTATATCAAGCCCAAAAATAATTTATTAAAAATCTGATATATTAATGCAAATAGAGTCGCGTGCCCGTTTGCAAAAAATACATATATAATAATAATAAAATCCCCCAGTCTTTGATCAAGGTAAAAGATCAAGGTACAAGGTACAAGAGGAAATTTATAATGCTCAGGGAATAATTTTAGCCCACCAAAAGTCACAAAACTAGTGAGTAACAGATCCCATACCAGAAGCCTGTTCTGCAGACTCAAACACTAGTCCTTAGACTATTTCATAATACTTTTCTCCATACTGGATATTTTTATTTTTTGAACTTCTAAGATTCCTCAAATGAAAACACCAGAACTTTCAATGGACAGTAAGTTTTCCAATCTATGTCAATTTTTAATCTCAGATTTAGGGAAAAGTAAGGAAAAAAGGGTATAAGCGCCTCCAGTCTCCAGGGAGGTGAATGCCTCCAAACTAGAGATTCACAATCTGTGGGCTGAAGGACTTACGGAATTACTATAATGAGTCCTCAAACCCATATGTACAACAATCATTGTCTGCAGACCAAGTAAACAAAAATCTCCCAAAAATATAGATCTCTATGATAAATAAATTCATTTAAAAACTAAAATAAAGGGAGAAGGCAAAGAAATTATTGGGAGCAATGTCACTTTGGAATTATAAGCATTCTCTACACATCTCGAAGGACCTGTCCCTAACCAAGACCCTTTCTTAACCCCAAATCACTAAGGAAAATTCCAAAATAAGCCCAAGAGACATGGAAACAGTAGGAAAATAAGCTAATACCTTGAGTTAAACAATTTGGCATGTAGGAACTCATTATAAGTTTAAAATTTTTTCTGCAAGACAAACTCTCATTACTCAAAATGGCCACAAAAGAAGAAGCAAAACCAGAAAGCCTCAACATCCAATAATAGGAGACCAATTAAATTCCATAAAACCCTTAAATGGAATAAGTGTACCCATAAGAAACAGCAATACAGAAAAATATTTAATAACAAGGGGAAATATTTACTTCATATTAAGGAGGAAAAATAATACAGAACAGCAAACAAAAGACAATACCAATTTGGAAAACACATATAGACACAGAATAAGATCTAGAATGATATGTATCAAAACAATGATTTGTTATATTTAAGAGGTGGGAATAAGGGTAATTTTTATTTTATTTCTGTGGGTCTGTATTTTGGAAATATTTTATAATAAATTTGAGATATATATATTTTTTGTAATCAAAGAAAATACATATTCTTTTTTCAATGTAAAACTTTTAAAATTTATTTGTTTAAATAGTTGAAATAGATTTGCCTACAATCCTCATTGTCCAATCACATCACTCTTACTCTGAACTATGAATCACATGTTGACCATAGATCCGTCTTTGATTTTAAGTATTAAAGAAGACCAATGCACAGAAAAAAAGTACACACACTTAAAAATGCATCAAATTTTACTTCTAAATTAAGCTGTTCAATAATATGTAATCAGGATAATAATCGCTCCATATCAGTGAAACTACCTAATGTGTAAAAATATAATTCAAAGGTGCTCGCAGTTTTCACATTAATACATTAAACCCTAAATGCCAGGATAAAATACATGTTTTCCTCTCTACTGTTGTAATCTTCTATAGAAGTTCTTATCTGTACTCCCAATTAGGCACATTTTATAGCACGTAAAATATTGAAGCAGTTTTTGTAACAGAAGTCAGAAGGCCCAAAATCAGGATCCTAACTCTTATATTTTCAACTCCTGGACACAGGGCAAGTTTTTTACCTCTCTGAACCTCAGTTTCACCATTTGTAAAATAGAATGCTGTGAAATATTTATCTCATGGAGATTCTGTGAAGACTACATTAAAGAACACATGCTCTATGCTTGGCATAGTACCCAAGAATTTGAATGTACTTAATAGGTAGTAATTGTTATTAGGGCCACATTGCAACACCTTTAAAGTCAGAGACCCCATCAAACCTCTTGAAAACTATCTGACCTTGGGCAAGTTACTTAACCTCAGTTTCCTCAGCAGTAAAACAGATATAATACCAAACCCGCATTTTTGGGCTAAAAATTAAAACTATATATAAAAATCACCTTGCATACAGTAGATGTTCAATAAATTGTAGCTATCATATTTACTGGCTACAACAATAAACATTAGAGTATAGGGATTTGCCATTTGCGATTTTTTTTTAACATATAAGAATGTATGTAATTCCACGAATTATCATTTAAATACATGTATTTCTCTTAATTCCCAAACTAAGTGTAAATTTCAGAAAAAAAGAAAATATAGGCAGACTTTTTAAGTACACTAAAAAGGCCTCTTCATTAATTTTGAAGTAAAAATGTGTATCTATAGTTAGATCTGCTTTAACATTTTAAAGACAAAAATAAATCTAAAAGTGTTTTTCTTTTTCTGCCTTTAGGAGAAGGAACAAAAATTCTAAGTCCTTAGGAAAGCAAAAATCTGAATTTTTTTTATAACTTCATATACTGTTACACAAATGAAATATAAGTGCCTTGAACACAAGAACTCTTTTTAAATCTCTGACTTCCTGTACTATACTTAGTGCAGAAGCAGTAAAACCATGAACTGTGGAGATAGACTGCCTGGGTTCAAATGTTGGCTCCATATAGCCATGTGATCAGAGACAAATTAGCTTAATCTCTCTGTGCCTATTTCTACATCTGGAAAATGGGGATTCATCATAGGATTGCTGTGAGGATTAAATGAATTAAATTCCTTAGGATAGAGCCTAGCATACAGTCAGTACATTATAAGTGCTAACTATTTTTGTTACTGTTTTAACATATCCCCTCATAATGCCTAGATTTATGCCCGGAAATCAAGGAATACTTGCTACTTTTTTGTTGTTGTTTTGTTTTTGTTTGTTTTCGTCTTTTGAAATTTTCAAAAAACAGCTTTACTTAAAACTATAATTGTTTTGGAAGTAGGCTAACATGACTGCCACTTCTGGCAAAAGAACTTGCTGGAAAAGAGGATTTTAGGACAAAGGTAAGAAAAGTCAGTCCCTTTCTTTTATTTTCTGTCATAGAAAGTTTTTACATTCCTAACTGGTAACAGAAGTTCAGACCAAGAGTTCTGCAAATTAGGCACAGAACACACAGACCCAGCGCACATAAAACTCACAAACTCAAGTTCTACATTACACAAATATACTCAAAGAAACAAGTTCAAATTACTCTTCTATTATAATAGTTTAGTGCTTTAAAATAAAAACAAAACTACATATGTCACCAGAATATCAAGAGAATTAAATAAGATACTGGAAGTGAAAGTATTTGAAAGGTTAAATATGTGTTAAATACTATTTTATGAAAGTAACCAAGACACTTATAGCAGAGCTCTTAGAGGTTGTGATTTCCCCAATTTCAAAGAGTTGACTTCTTATACCAAAACTAGAGTTCCGTCCACTTCAAATCAAGAGCCAGGTAATGAGACACAAGTCAGAGTAAAATTGCCATCCACCTAAATCATGTCCTGCTTAACAGGTACTCTTCCTTTTGTACTCAACTCAGATGAGACTTGAGATATCCAAGTCTCAACAGGAGTACAATCTTAGAAATGGCTTAACTCGGAGGCCAAGAAAATGCTTTTACTGTTATTAAATCAAACAATGCCACTGCAATTTCCAACTGTGGTCCTAACCTGGGTATAGAAAAATGCTGAATATCTTCAGATTCAAGAACATATTAGCCCAGAAAATCAGAGGTCAAGTACCTAAGACCATATTCCAGTTAAACCAGCTGAGGTTTAGAAAATTATCTGGCGTACCCTCAAATTAAAAGTTGGTTCCAGCATCAATAAGGGACACAGCCATACAAGCAGCCATCAACAAGCCACACAGGCCACAGGTCACTTGGCACCCTTCACTGAACTAGATCCTACTGAAGAAGGCCTGACTGCCAACACTTGACCTGGTGATTAGGGCAATGAACTTGGAGTCAAGGGAGGCAAATTCTTCTAGTCACAGCTGCATTTTCAGATTTTTTACTGATCTGACTAGAGAAATCAAATTTGGGGAAATGTGACCGCAAATACAGGTGGAAAACTTCTTTAAGTATGCTTCACAGTTTGTCGCTTTTAGTTACATGAAGGTATGATATATAACTGGTTTGGTACATAAAAACATATTTCTGCTTGTGGGATGATGGTCTAGGAGAAGGAAAACTTTCTTCAGGGTCTTCATGGATGCTAAGCTTTTACCAGGCCAGTTTCCCCATCTGTACGGAAAATTGGAATTACACCTGCTCCTTCCCTCAAACATAAGCTAAAGATAAGTAAAATAAAACTAGAGAACGTACTTCCAGCATTTCAAACAGAAACTGGTACAGAAAACATGGTAGTAATATAATGGAACTCTTTTAAACACCTAAGTCAGGGATCCAAACCAAGTCGGTGTTGGAAGTCAAATTCAATAAAGTCAGACTTTTTTGTCTATATCTGAGCTGGAGGTAAGAAATTAGTCTGTGTCTAAAAAAAATCCATGTTCTAATAAGCCGTAATATAATGGAACTCTTCTGTAATGTCCTCCCTTTCCACTCATTTTTTTTCGGAATTTCTCTCACCACTTGGAAGGCTTCCTATGAGTTCCACAACTTTTCAGCCTTCCTTGACTTTTACCGCTCCTCTAGAGTTAATCACTTTTAATGACCCCGGAGAACGTCACTCCTTTTCTCTGCTTTACACTTTGTCCTAGAAGCACTCGACAGAACCGTCTCCTGTCGCCGGTCACCTTCGACGACCTTAGACTCTTCACTAGTTTGCCAGCCATTCGGACCCCGAAAGCTCCGAACCGTGCCCCACCTCCCTGAGCCGCCCACCCCCAAGCTCTCCTCAACCCTGAAATCCCTGGCGCAACAACACCAGGCTCCCTCTGCTCCGGCTCGCGCTCCGCACCGGCCACACACTCGCCAGGTCCTTCCGACCACGCTCTCGGGACCCTAACCCATCCAGGAGGCGGCAGCGGGCAACGCTCTCTGTGGCTGGACTGAGACTAGGAGGCCGCGCGTCCCCCTCACCAGGCCCCGCCTGGGCCTCTCAGCTCAGTTGCCCTCCATTACACCCCTGCTCCAGCCATGCTTAGACCAAAGAGTAAGACAGCACGAGCCCCGGGCGCGGTACATACTCAGGAAGGTAGGTGGAGGAGAAGGAGCTCCACTTGTGAAGCGCGTAGGGCAGAAGCCGGCACTCCGGCGCCGCAGCGACAGCCCCGCCAGCCGCCATCTTGTCAGCACCTTAGCGGCCGCCACCGACCGCCGGCCGCGCCGGGAGGCGGGGTGGGGGCGTGGCCTGCTGTTAAAGGGGCTGCGGCCCAAGGCAGCAGTCCCTCCTTTCTCGCAACTTGAGCCCCGAGTGTCGGTGGCAACCCAGCGCCCGAGGGCGCGCCAGTCTTCAATTCTACCCTAGGTTTTCCTACGCTGAATCCACTGATCGCTATGACTAGCCGAACCTGGGACTGAGGGGCTTTTCAGTGGGGCTTCGAGCGGAGCGGCGCAAAGAACTATTCTTACAAGCAGAGGTAAGGAAACACCCAAAAATAGGAAAAGATAAAAATTGTGGTTATGGGGTGGGAAGGGAAAATGAGAAGACGAATTCCGACTTTGGGAAACTACTGCCTTATTTAGTTCATAAATATTTTACGAAAACAGCACTAAAGGGAACTGGAGTGGAAGAGCTAACGTCTTTTTCTTCAGAAGTTGTCCTTGTTGTAAGAACTGTACGCTATTCCAGAGTCCCTATTTTCCAACCATGTTGACAGGAAAAGTAAACGCTCATGTCCTCTTAAGCTGTTCTGTTTTCAGCCTTTGACGCCCTTCATTGTAAACATTTGTTGTGAACTTCTCATACAAAGCTTGTGGAATTGGTTTGCTTAGTATTACGTTCACTCCCATACCAGAAAAGTCTTTTACAGAATTGGGAAGCTGGATGTCATCATTTTTCCAGTGGGTAAATCTGCCCACCTTGAACTCTGAACTCTGACAGAAATTTAGACCGAAAGTTCCCAGAGGAGTCAAGGGTGGTTAAGAAAAAGACCATTCCTTTTTTTTTTTTTTTCACTTCATCCTTGGTAATACTCTTTGCTCTAAAATCTGCTTTGTCTGATCTTTTTTTTTTTAAGATTTATTTTTCTCCCTTGCCCCCCGCCCCAGTTGTCTGCTCTGTGTCCATTCGCTGTGTGTTCTTCTGTGTCCGCTTGTATTCTTGTCAGCGGCACTGGCAATCTGTCTCTTTTTGTTGCGTCATCTGGCTGTGTCAGCTCTCCATTTGTGCAGCCCCACTTCTGGGCAGGCTGCACTTTTTTCACTCTGGGCAGCTCTCGTTACAGGGCACACTCCTTGCACATAGGGCTTCCCTATACAGGGGACACCCCTACATGGCACAGCACTCCTTGCGCACATCAGTACTGCGAGTGGGCCTGCTCATCACACAGGTCAGGAGGCCCGGGGTTTGAACCTTGAACCTCCCATGTGGTAGGCAGATGCTCTATCTGTTGAGCCAAATCCGCTTCCCTACCATTCCTTTTTCATAGAGGGAATTATAATCCTCGTGGCTGAATGTAATATGGACATCATACCAATGTCTTATCTAAAAGAAGACACTTGGACTAAATATCTGGCAGCTTTAGATTATGCTCCCATCCAGTACCTATTTCTCGGATTTGCATATTTATTTCTTGGTTTAAGCACTGCAATTACTGAAGTAAGGGTTACTCATTGTCTTATGAGATTGGACTCCTGCAAGCCTGGACAGTATCATCATCACCATGTAACAGATGGAAAAACTCAAGCAGTGAGTTTCTTAGTAAATGACCAAGTGAGTTAAAACACCTCAATAATGTATTATTTTCCCATTATAATCATTAACCTATCCTTGCTCTAATCTTTTTCCAACTTCCTATTTATATAGGGGGAAAACTTAGTAGTGACCTCTTCTAGGATATCAGATCAAGAATGCCAAACAAAAAGGTCACATGTATGTTAACCTTAAAATTACATGTGCTTTGAATATTGCAGCATGTTGTCTGATCTAAGGGAATTTCCACGTTGGGAAAGTATTTATTCCTTGAGGGAGTGCTATAACTCCAATAACTTGAGTTGGGGAATTGACAAAGACAAAGCTTAAGGTGGGGTAAAGAGTGGCAGTGGGAGATAGCCAGAGGGGTTTAGTCTCAGAGATGATAGTGGTTATATTTAGGGGGAAATGAAATATTTTAAAGAAGATTAAGATAATGATGCAGTTCAATTAGTTTTGGGTCCAAGATTTACTAATTATACCTCTTATCTTAAAATAAGTAAAGTCCTTTTTCTTTCCAGACATGGAGTTATAGCTGTTGAGTGGTATTTTTAAAAACACACATATAGGGAGCAGATGTGGCTCAAGCAGTTAAGCACCTGCCTCCCAAATGAGAGGTCCCAGGTTTCACTTCCAAGTTCCTTCTGAAAACAAAACAAAACAAAACAAAAAAAGCAAGCAAAACAAATGATAAAGCCAACTCAGGAAAGCCTATGTGGCTCAGTGGTTGAACACTGGCTTCCCACATACAAGGTGCCAGGTTCAATCCTTAGCCCTTGGAACCTCAAAAACGCAAACAAAATACATATAAATCAGTTTTCATTCTTTAACAGAAGCCCTTCATAATGTGGCCTTGATTATATCTCCAGCCTTCTCTCCTTCTTTATCTTCTGCACTTTTTACTCCAGCCACAACTAATTAACACACTGAATTAGCTTCTAGTAGGTTCTGTGGTCTTTCTGGCCTGTAGAGCTTTGTCTAAGCCAAACCCCCATACTTCACCTGGCTAATTCCTGTTCATCCTTCTGATTATTTCAACTGGAAAAGCATTCCTCATCACCTCTTTGGGGGTTAGGTACCATTTTCTACATTCTCTTAGCACCCCGAGTTCCCCTCCTTATCTTAGTAAACATTACAGTACATTTTAATTGCATCTTTATTTTTCTTTCTCTCCCTAAACTATAAGTCCCATGAAGACAGGAATTATGCATATCATGTTCACAGTTGAATCCTCAGTTCATTTATAGTGTCTGGCACATGGTAGATGCTCAATAGATATTTACTGAGGAATAAATGAATTGTGCTAAAACTTTTAGGATACAAAAGAAAAAGAATACCAGGACTTCTTAGACTGCAAGTATGTAACCCTCAGGAGAATATAAGGATCCAGGATAGCATGGCTTTCATACAGCACAAGTTTCACAAATGGTAGAACCATTTAAAGCATTCATACGTTAACAAAAATACAGAGATATATCATGGTACTTGTTTTAGTTTGCTAAAAGCTGCCAAAATCAATATACTAGAAATGGCTTTTACAATGGTGGTTTACTAGGTTGCTAGCTTACAGTTCCAAAGCTGAAAAAAGTGTCCACATCAAGGCATCATAAGGTAACAATCTCTCCCCAACCAGCTGCAGGTGACCCTGGACTCCTCTGTCACAAGAGAAGACACATCAGCATCTGCTGATCTCTGCCTTCTCCTCTGGGCTCTGTTGCTTTCAGCTTTGGGCTGTTACATCTGTGGCTTTCTCTCTCTGTTTCTGTGTATTCTTCTCTGAGCATCTGTGTCTTTCTCCATATTCATCCCCTTTGTAAGGGACTCAAGAGGATTAAGATCCACCCTGGGTCACTCATTCCTGAAGTAATCTAATCAAAGATCCCACCTACAGTAGGTTCACACCCACAGGAATGGATTAGCTCTAAGTACATAATCTTTTCTGGGGTCCATAAAAGCCTCAAACTACCCTAACACTGAACTCCAAATTTGTGTAAATATTAACATAAATTAGGAGACTAAAGAAATTTCAAATGTGCATGACACTGCTAAATGACTAGACCCTTAGAACTCTTAGGGTACATCTTTACTCTCCTCTGCCTTTGGGGCATTGCATTAAGTCACTGTGGGTTATTGTAAAGATAAACATGGAAAGCCTGGTAACTGTCTGCAGCCAGGTAGTCCCTCTGATTCTCCCACCCTTCCAAGGTTGGAATATATTTACAGCCTCATTGAGAACTAGACAATGGCTCTTCATTTTTCAGGATTAACGGCAGCTATGGTGATACAACAGCTTCAATGACCCAGTCATCTTGTCATTACCCCAGAGGCAATCAGTCTTTACTCCCTGATGCCTTCTCAGTATGCTTTTCATATTAATTACTTCCCAGAGACAATAACTGGTTGTGTTTGGGGTTTGTCTCCATCCACTATCCTTTCATTCAAGAAAAATCCACTGTGAGCTTCTGATATGGCAGGCCCTGCTCGAGATACTATAGAGACGGGGTAAACAGAAAAGTCAGATCCAGACCCTGCTTTCTTGGAGCTTACGTTCTTGTGGGGAAATATATAATAAACCTGATAAACCAATAATTCATCTAGATAATTCTAGACTCTGAAAAGTTCTAAGAAGATACTAAACCAAGGTAATATTTAGATTGGATGGAAAAGGAAAACCTCTTTAAAAAGGTAATATTAGAGCAAATACCTGTGTAATGGGAAAGGGCAAGCATGCAAAGTCTGAGAAAACAATCCAGACAGAGTGAATAAGCAAGAAAGAAGATGGTGTGTCCCAAGAATAGAAAATTGCTGGAGCATAGTGACGGAAGTAGAGAGTGGAGTCAGAACAGGCACGGCCTTCGAGTTATGGTAAAGAGTCATTCTCAGCATAGAAATGTGAAGAGGAGACCTTTGCAGCATTCAAGTGCTGTAGTAATAGATCCAATTTACATTTTTAATAGATCACTCTGACTACAATACAGAAAAAGGGCTGGAAAGAAACAAGAGTTAAAGCCAGGTGACCTGATAGGAGGTTATTATAGTAGTCTAGGCAAGAAATAATGGTGGCTTTGACTAGAGTGGTAGCAGAGGAGATAGAAAGAAGTGGTTGAATTAGTACATATTTTGGAAGTTAAGCCAATTAGACTTGCTGATGAGGGAAGGTAAAGAATAGAAAAGGGAGGGTAGGAATAAGGAAAAGTCAAGGAGGATAGAGTTTGAGGTTTATACCCCTGAGTGGATGGTGATGTTCTTATTGAGGGGAATATTCAAAATTAGAACAGGTTTGAGTTGTAATGAATCAAGAGAGTCAGTTTGAATGTATTCTTTTATAAGAGATGAATAATAGATAATGAGGTGGAAATGCTTAGTATCCAATATGGGGGACCTACACTGATCATAATCTTTTATCAAACCACCTCACAGGCATTTGACCTCCTTCATATTTACCCAATCAGTGGTTGCTTTTTTTGGCTGGGTCAGTCAATTTTTCTCTGAGTAGCAGAGTCACTATTGTTCAAGATATAGCAGCTCTAGAGAGAAAAAGGCATCTGCGACAGTCTTTCTCAGAAGGAGACATACAGAAACAGGAATAGTCTAGGGAAAGAATCCTAGAATATATTTTGAAGATCTTAGTTTCAGTCCCAGGTCTGCTATTTTTCTAGCTATGTGACCTTTGGGAAGTCACTTTAACGTCTTTGTACCTTGTTTTCCACTTTTATAAATTAAATTTAATATTTCTATCTATTTACAAGGGGGTGGGGGATTGAAGAGCAAGTGAAGGAAGAAAATAGTTATGGAGTGCCCAGCCTATCTTCTATGAAATAACATAAGTTCTCACTTCTCAAAGCAACTAAGAAAGATAAGAGAGAAATATTCCCTTTTTCACAAATGAGAAAAATAAGACTCAGAAAGATTCAATAAGTATTTGTTATCTTCTGTTTGCCCAGATATGTGGGAGGGATGAGATTGGGGTAGCCGTTCCTCTGATTCCCTGCCTTTAAGGTCATTATGAGCTTACTAGCTCTTTTAACCAAAGGTCACAAATATTCTCAAATATGCTCTCTTCACAGTTCTCTCTGATTTTGTGGTCCAGGAGCCATTCCTTCCCCTTGTTCCCTTCGGTTTCCCTATAGTCTTCTCATTCCTCTGCAAGTAGTCCCTTTATTAAACTCACCAAATTGCCCAGTTTGAACATGTCATTTGTTTCTAACTGGAACCCATGACTGACAAAATAGCTCATCTAACAAGACATAGCTAGTGAGTGATAGAGTCAGAATCTCTGGTTGTTTGATCATGTTACACTTCTTAAATGAATTAATAAATGGGAAAAGGTTTAATAAACTGTAAAGTACTTTTCAAATGTAAGATATTGTCAAGGAGAAAAGATCATCAGAACCCAAAAGCCAAGCAAACAATGCTGACTTTATTTACTTGCAGGCAAAGGAACACACCAATTGGTTGAGGGGAAACTTGCGTGTTATTAAGTGATAGGAAGGGGAATTCATGGTTGCTACACTAATTAAGTATTAAAATTAAAACACTAGATAATCCAGAATATGCCCATAGCTCTGTACATGATTGGTCAAAACAAGCCCTATAATTCATTGGTTGTGAGAAAAATCTTCAGACAGGTCCAGGAAGGGTCTTGTTTTACCAGAGGCACTTAAAGTTCATGGTTTCTTTAACAGCTTGAGCTGGTTAGGACAGTATTCAGTATTCATTATGCTGTCTCATAGTCAAGCTCTGCTATAAATGGAAAAATCTTCCCTTTTCAATATTATTATTTAACAGATGAAGAAACTAATGCCCAAATATGTCAGTTGTCATTCCTAAGCTCACTTGCCCAACTGTGCCATTCACGCTCTGAATCTAGAACCTAAGTCCCTAGTTCTCAGTCATTTTTCCCTAATGTACTTAATGGGAACTTTTTTAGGTCTCCACCTACATTATTTCTCTTTAAAACCTCTGTAACTAGCATATAAAAGGTACTCAAGAAATATTTCCTGAGTTGAATCTCTTAGTCCCTCCTGAATTTCTTCCACACATTTATGATTAATTTAAAAAATAAAAAGTGTTTGTTTAGGGATCATCAATAGATCAGAAGACTGGAAAGATTAAAAATATAGGGGCTGTCAGTCCATTTTCAGTCAATAATGAAGACAATTACCATGGGGATTAAAAGACTGAGTGTGCATCATCTCAATTAATCCTGACAACAGCCCTACAAGTAAGCTGAGCTTCTTGGGGGTTAATATTTGCCAAATTCTTATCCTACTCTGCCTCCTTAACATGGCTCAATTGTAAGCATTCCAAGTATCGTCCAGAGTCAGGATTCAGAAAGCCAAGAGAAGGGATCTCTAATGTATTCCTAAGGCTATTCCTCAGGCTACCTCAATTTTATTTCTGTTCTCTAATGGTTCTGCTATTAACTCATTTCAGCTGTAATTGTTTGAAGTCATTTCTTTGTGCACAGAACTGCCAAAAGGATCAGATGAAAAGCATAGAATACCAAGGGTTTTGTTTGATAAATAAGAGGGTATCTCTTTTATTTTTCTCGGATGAAGGACTTGAGCCCTGCCCCAGTGGGGCCTTTTTCCAAATCACAGGTTAACAGTGAAACTGTTCAGGTATGAAGCTAAGGTCTGTCTTCTTCCAGGAGGTGGCAGCAGCAGCAGCTATAGGCTGCTGGAGAAATCAGAATTCATCCATTTTCCTGTTGGCATCCAAACCTAGACATTCATGGTCCCAGAGACTTTGTCCCTCCCTTGGTTTGCTGATCTCGGTTGGAGCTGGGGCACAGGAAGTACTGGATCTGGCAATGATTCCTTATGATTCCTTCTAAGTGTCTAGTTTTCTTTGTTTGTAAGCACTTTGGTCTGAGCTGTGACCTTGAAGCGTATGTGAAGAAGGAACAGGAAATCTCAGGCAAGGGAAAAGAGCTTCCAAAAGAAATAGTGATTTAAACATACCACATCCACACAAGCGTAAATCCAAAGGACCCCAATTTATCGTGTAGTGCCTTACAAAGAATATGGATTTTAAACCTGGCCTCCCTACTATCAGCCAGCTGATCTTGTCATTGAATCTCTCAGTGCTGCAATTTGGTCACCCACCCAGTGTGGCTCTTCATTTTTAAATTATGAGTTACTTCACTTTTATTTTCTAGATTAAGTATGGATGGGCCTTCACCCTTCCAGAATTTTAAAAATCTCAGACAAAACAAAACAGTACTGGTTCCAAGTTAATCCCAGGTGAGCCTATATCCTGGTTTGGCAAACATTGCCAATTGCACAGGAAGTGGGCAGGAATCCCAGGAAAGGTCTGAACACCACACAATTATAAATGAACTGTCAACTGCTGGGAGTTGCTTTGCAAATTACCACATCTAAATGAAGCTGACAAAATGATATTTCAAAAAGAAATTAGGGAAACGGACTTGGCCCAGTGGTTAGGGCGTCCGTCTACCATATGGGAGGTCCGCGGTTCAAACCCCGGGCCTCCTTGACCCGTGTGGAGCTGGCCATGCGCAGCGCTGATGCGCTCAGGGAGTGCCGTGCCACACAAGGGTGTCCCCCGCGTGGGGGAGCCCCACGTGCAAGGAGTGCGCCCGTGAGGAAAGCTACCCAGCGTGAAAAGAAAGTGCAGCCTGCCCAGGAATGGCGCCGCTCACACTTCCCGTGCCGCTGAGGACAACAGAAGCGGACAAAGAAACAAGATGCAGCAAATAGACACCAAGAACAGACCAGACAACCAGGGGAGGGGGGGAAATTAAATAAATAAATGAATCTTTAAAAAAAAAAAACAACATTTATTAAAAAAAAGAAAAAGAAATTAACACTGATTCCTAGTGTATTTGGAACGAAAAGGTCTTTTGAGAAGAGTGAAATTGGCCCAGAAAAAAAGTATCCCAGCTGTCCAGGTAGAAACATTTGAGGTTTAGGGGATTTTAAGTCAGGATCTTTCAATGCTTTTCTTCATCGCCATAGTCAAGGGTGTTTCAGAGGGAGGAGATAGAACTAGTTCCTCTTATTTTCTCCTGCTTCATCTCACATTCTTGAGTTGCTGAAATTTACACCTATTCATTCAATTAAATACTTATTGGGCATCTACTATATGCCAAGTGCTGGGAATGCATCTGGTGATTAAGAAGCTAACAATGGGGAAACGGACTTTGGCCCAGTGGTTAGGGCGCCCGTCTACCACACGGGAGGTCCACGGTTCAAGCCCCGGGCCTCCTTGACCCGTGTGGAGCTGGCCCATGCGCAGTGCTGATGCGCGCAAGGAATGCCCTGCCCCCACGCGCAAGGAGTGCGGCCATAAGGAGAGCCGCCCAGCGGGAAGGAGGGAGCAGCCTGCCGAGGAATGGCGCCGCCCACACTTCCCGAGCCGCTGACGACAACAGAAGCGGACAAAGAAACAAAACGCAGCAAAAAGACACAGAAAACAGACAACCGGGGGAGGGGAGGGGAATTAAATAAAATAAAAATTTTAAAAAAAAATCTAAAAAAAAAAAAAAAAAGAAGCTAACAATGAAGTAGCCAGATGTTAAATGAGTTAATACATATAAAGCATTCAGATTGTAGTCGGTGCTGGGTTTAAGATATATGTAGGGGATTTGAATCTCTGGACTGATAATATGACACCCAGGCCCAGAGCCTCAACAGACTTCAGCTCCTACACTTTGATTTATTGGACTTACTCCACTCAGCTAACATGGAGTTGAAGAAGGTCAACCACCACAACATGGAGCCTAGAGAGTCTACAACTGGAAGCGGGAGGAGTGCATCCAGTACCCATGTGGAATCTAAGCCCTCACTTGACATAGATGTGCAATGGACACAACCAATCCAATGTCCACAGAGAAAATGTGGAATGGGTGTGGGAACAGTAGCCATGGTGGCTGCTGGGTGTGGGGAACGGGAGGAAGAGATGAGATGTGGAGACGTTTTCGGGACGTGGAGTTGCCCTGGATAGTGCTTCACGGACAATTACGGGACATTATAGATCCCCCCAGGGCCCACTGGATGGAACGTGAGAGAGTCTGGGCTATGATGTGGACCATTGACTATGGGGTGCAGTGATGCTCAGAGATGAACTTACCGGGTGCAATGGATGTGTCATGATGATGGGGAGAGTGTTGCTGTGGGGGGAGTGGGGGGCGGGGGCGGTGGGGTTGAATGGGACCTCATATTTTTCATAATGTAATTTAAAAAAATAAATAAATAATTAAAAAAAATAAATAAAGCATTCAGAAAGGGTTCTCATATAAAATAATAGTAGTGATGGTAGTGGTGGTAGCAGTAGTGGACTCTCCGTAAGGCGACAGACCAAGGATATTTCCTAATTAAATTATCGCTAGAATATAATAGAACCATCTAGAGATAACAAGATGTTCCTATACATATTGGCCCCTGTGACCCCTATTTTACATAAAAATCGTCACATTAGAATTCCTTCCTGGATTAGGGAGCTTTGGCTCCAGAAGGCCACTATAAGTGGATTTATTTATTTATTTATGTTATCTGGCCTGGAAAGACCGGATTGATTGGGACAGCTTCTTCCTCTAATTTTTCTCCTTTGGAATATCAGTACAGGTGATGGGCAATATAATTAATATTCCATCTTGGGAAAGAGGGAACTGGGGGATAATAGAGTTGGGAGAGCAAATTCCTGATGCCTTCACACTAGAAAAGACAACCAACTCCAACTTGGCCAGCAGGTCAGAGGGTACAGAAACACAGGAATGTCCAGTGGAACAAGGGACTGAGTTGAACAAAAGAATACAACAAAAAAGCAGAAAAAAAGCAAACCATTTCTCCTGCTTCCTCCACATCTCAGACCAGCCTGAAGTGGTCAGCTACAGACCTTTGAAGTTCTCTTTGCATTCAAAGAGATACCAGATGCTCATAAATTATTTCACAAATGCAAATGTTTATAGAGACCTTTCTTATATTGATATTTTTATTTCACTTTCTTCCTGTATATTTCCAAATAACCTCAAAATGATCTCCTTCTGCACTAGCTCCCCAAAATCAATTTACAGCAACACTAGTTACTAAATATGTAGCAAAAAGGTTGAGAAACTCTGACATTTGGCTTAATTTTATGCAACTTAATGTTCTGATTACTGCTCCCATAGCCTAAAAAATAACCAGCATTATGCTGGGATTCTCTGGTGAGCACAGAGAGAAGTATCTCACTCTTGACTGCACATTGGAATCACATGTGGAACTTCTAAAAATCCTCATGCCCACACTACGTCCCAAAACAATTACATATTGGAAGTGGAACCTAGGTATTGATTTTTTTTTTTCAAAGTTTCTCAAGAGATTCTAGGTGCAGCAAATGTTAAGAACTTTCCCTCCTTAAGTAATAGGATACTAGGAGGCAGCCAAATTATCCTCTTCCCTTTGGAATTCATCCTGAATAATCAGCATAAAAAAACCAGTTACAGCAATGGTAGCTAACTTGGACATCCACTTTATAAGTTTTCCATTTTGACCTTATCTATCAAATCTACAGCTAAAAAAATTTTAATACTTAAAGAGTTGTGAGCTGTAGTCAGTATTTCAAACAATTTCTACCAGATGATGATGGTATTATAAATGCCACATTCATCATGGAAAACTTGTTAAAAAATTCTCCAGACTACTCAGTCTTTTCCCTCTCTTTCTCCTTTACCCATTTTTCTCTTTTCCTTTCCTTTCTCTTCTAAGTAACTGTCTCTTTTACCTGCTCTCCCACCCTGTCACTGTCTGTATGTCTTAAACTCTTACCCCTTGTTTATCTTTCATTACCCTCTGCCCTTCCCTGTTCTCTTGATGTCTGTCTGGTTTTCTTTTACTTTCTATTCTCTCCCCCTTACCCATGAAGTACACCTCTCTCCTCCATTTCATCATCTTTCCTACTTGCAGCTCCTTAATTGGCTATAATATGAAACAAAAGCATTGTCAGGTATTTGGAATTAATAAATATTTTGTTAGTTTTTAAAGTAGATAAGTTCTGAAAATGTTGTATTTCTCCTTCCAAAGGGAGAAAAACTTACTCATTGTTAGCTCTCCTTAAATACTAACTATAATAATTATTACTCTTTGTACTTCCTGTATTGACCCTAGATTACCTTTTCCATATAGTTCAGTGACCCTGAATGAAAAAAAAAAATGGTTCTCTGTTCTTCAAAAATCCCAACAACAGCAGCTGACATCAATGTGAAAAGAGAAGCAAGCTAAAAACAGTAGTTGAATGTATGCTCTCTGAATTGCATATTCAGTTGCAAAATCATCATCATCATTATTATTGTAACTGCAGAGGGGAGGTATTTAAATAATTGTTCAAAGTGTCTTCTTCAGGAAATAACTAAATCAGAGCCAGCTGTCATAAACTAACCTACAATAATAATCCCATATGTGCATCTTCAGTATTCAGAGCAACTTTATAATAACAAATCTGTGCACTCATCTAATGTCCTTAAACAACCTAATAAATAAACAAACCTGTGATCAGATCTGTGTCTCACTTGGTAGTCGACCTGTGTTTTTAAACTTAGAATCATAAACCACCAAAAAAAACTTGTGCCATAAATTCAACAACAAAGTAAGGAGGACCCAACATCTGCCTGCTACAGTAATGCAAAAATCTAGGTCTATGAGTAGAATGGAAGCAGGTGTATATAACAGCAGACAACTAAAAAATTGGGGTGAAACATTAGTGAAAATAGTCATGTTTTATTGACTTAAAAGTTGTAAACAAAAGGGAATTGTGAGAAAAGAGAGAAGGTCTTGTTTTTAAGTTTACTTATGAAATCAGGCAAAAGTATTAGAGATTTTTCTCTTCCCAAGATACAGCTGTGAAATGACGAATAGGAATTATGTGAACCTGCACCAGGAACTGAGTGTGCTATTTCACTCTGAACAAAAATTGTTCTGAGAGGCTGTCCTCTCAGATTAGCACCTTGGGGGCTTTAAAAAGTACCAACCAGATGCGAATATGGTGCATGTGTAAAGAGCAAGAATCATCCAAGCACCTTTGCAAATATTTCCCATATCTCAGTACCTTTGAATCATGTTTATATATTAACTTCCATGTTCCTGAAGAAATTCCATAGAGAGAAAGAAATTTTCCTATCTCACTGTTTATCCCTTGCTGGGGAATCATGGTAAAGGCTTAACCTAAGCAACTTCAGAGGGGTAAGAACTGAGCCTGCTTAAGAAACTACTAACTTCTTTGATCCAGCCTTCCTAGGTACTGAAGATGATACCCCTAACTTCAGGGGTTCTACTTCATTTGCATATCTGCATCCCTGGCTAGAAACCGTTTACTTGCACAAAGCCTTATCCTGTTTCAATAATTAAAATACATTCTGCGAAAGTATCACAAGGGACACTGAATGACATTTTGAAAATTGTTCCAAGGCACATCTGTATTTTTTTTTTAATTGTAAAAGTAAGATACACACACACACAAAAACTGTCAGTGATAAAAAATAAAGAAAAAGTGAGCCACGACCATAATAAAAATAAATTCAAACTTCAAAAGGGTTTAAAATGAAAAGAAAAAAATCTCCTCCCCACGTTTATCCCAGGGTAAACACTATTTCTTTCTTATTCTTTCTATATAATTATATATAATATGTACATCATTTCTACATAAATCAGATCACATATTAGACAGTGTTCTATAGATCTTCCTATATGTTTTAATTCATCATTGGACAAATATAATTTATTTAACTATTTCCCCATTGATGACTACTTAAATCATTTCTACTTATATTGTTATTATAAACAATGTTTCAGTGACTATTCTCATACATATGTCATTGGAAACTTGTATGACTAGGATAAATTCTTTTATTGGAAATTGATGGATCAAAATATATGTACAGGGAAGCGGACTTGGCCCAATGGATAGAGCGTCAGCCTATAACATGGGAGGTCCACGGTTCAAGCCCCCTACCTCCTTGACCCGTGTGGAGTTGGCCCATGCACAGTGCTGATGCGGGCAAGGAGAGTCCCCCCTGTAGGGGAGTCCCACGTGCAAGGAGTTCACTCCATAGGAGAGCCGCCCAGCACCAAAGAAAGTGCAGCCTGCCCAAGAATGGCACCATACACACAGAGAGCTGACACAAGATGATGCAACAAAAAGAAACACAGGTTCCCGGTGCCACTGATAAGGATAGAAGTGGTCACCGAAGAACACACAGCGAATGGACACAGAGAGCAGAAGGAAGGGGAGAGAAATAAAATTAAAAGAATATATGTGTATTTAAATTCGTGTTAGATATACCCAAATTGTTACTCTAAAAAAGTTGTTCCAATTCACATTCCCATTAACAGTATAAGTTCCACTAGTACCCTTGCTAAAACTGTTTTATCAGACTTTAAACTTTTTGCCAACTTGATAGGCAAAAATGATTTCATGTGTTGTAATTTGCATTTTTTAAGCACTAACGAGTTAGAATTTTTTCAAGTAGTTTTTGCCATTCATATTTTAATGAAATATTTGTTCATATTCTTTGCCCATTTTTTCTTATAAATCTGTAAGAGCTCTTTATATAATAAAGAAATAAGCACTTTTTCTGTTGATTTGCAAGTTTTTCTACTGTGCCATTTGTCTTTTGGCTCTATCTACCATGTTTTCTGGTCTTTTTTGTTTTTACTGTATAAGTTTTAAATGTTTGATGTCAATGTATCATCACTTTCCTTTTCGGTTTCTGAGTTTTGTCTATGTTTTAAATGTTAGCAGTCTTGCAAGGAGGGTCTCTTCATAGTTGCCAACTTTAATACTCAGGTTGAATTCCTGTATGTCACTTGGTGTGGTTTGAGAAATAGATTTAACTGTGGAAAGAGAAAGCCAGGGTCATTAAGAGAAGGAAAGGCACAGAGACCTCATCCTCCTGTTGTCCCCTGGGTGACCTGCTTGCCTCACAAATGGTTCATATTCTATGGAAGGGCATCCCGCCCCTCTTTTTGGATCCTTTTTTATACAGAAGTGTGGAAGCAGCCTTATCAGTGAAAGGAAAGACGATCTTGGCACCAGGAAGCCTGGATATTGGTGCTAGCTGTTTGCCAAAGTTGCATGGGAAATACAAACTGACTGGCACCTAGCCATTTAGGCCCATGGGTTTTTACACAAACAAAAGGAATCCAGTTGTCCCATGAGAAGCTGAGCTTGTATACAGTCCTGAGGCTGGGAGTAGCCCCCCCTCCTCAACCCTAAACACACCTGGTTTGAGCTACTTCATTGTCCAGGCAATACAGAACCAGCACCCAGATTCATCAGTAGCCTGCTTCTTGCATCCTCTTAGATTAGTAAGGAGATAGGTAATGGAGATGTGATAAGCTCTTTTTTTCCCCAAACTTTTTATGAACCTTTAAAAACCCACAAAGGTTGAAAACATTGTACAATGAAAGCTGTACCTTTCATCTCGATTCACCAATGTTATCATTCTGTCACCTTTGCCTTATCTCTTTCTATAAATATATATTTTTTATCCACAAAAGTATTTGAAAGTAAATTGAATACCTCATGGAAGTTCACTCAAAATAATTAAACATGCATCTCCTAAGAATAAGGGCATTCTCCTCCATAAAAACAATATCATTTTTAGACTTAAAGAAATTAACAATAATTCAATAATATCTTTAATATGCTGCCCATATTTAAGTGTCTTCAATTGTCCTAAATCTTTTATAACCACCCTTTTTTCTTTAATCCAAGATCTTAACATTGTCCATATATTACATTTGATTCTGTCTCCCTAGTCCAATTTCCCAAGGGGAACATTTAGCAATGTCTGGAGATATTTTTGATTGTCACAACTGGGGATGCTACTGGCATCTAGTATGTAGAGACCAGGTATGCTCCTAAATATCCCACAATACACAGGATAGCTCCCCACAGCAAAGAATTATCTCTAAAATGTCAGTAGTACTACGTTTGAGAAACCATGCTCTAATCTATTTTTCTAGAACAGTCTCCCCACTTTTTGTTTGTTTGCTTCCCATGACACCAAATCTTTTGTAGCATCCAGGCTAGTTGTCTTGTAGAATGTCCCACACTGGAGATTTTTCTGATCGTTTCCTCATGATTAGTTTTCATTTAAACATATTTGGCAAGAATACCCCATAGATAGTTATAAGGGTTAGCTATTACTGAATAACAAATCACCCCAAAACTCAGTGGCATATATTAACAACCATTGGTGAGATAGTTCTATTCATCTGGGCTGAACTCAGCTGATTTTGACTGGACTCATCATGCATCTGCCATAATTTGGCAGGTTGGCTGGAGATTAGCTGGTCTAGGATGACCTCAGCTGAGATGATTGGGCTCCACTCCATTATCTGTAACCCCTCACAGGCTAGCCCTGGCTTGTTCTCATGGAAACAGCAGGGTTCTTAGGGAGAGTGGAAACATGCAAGGTCTATTGAAGCCTAGGATTAGAATTGGCACTCTTTACTGCATTATATGGACCAAAGCAAGTACCAAACCCAGACCACATTTAAGTGGTAGAAACATAAACTCTACCTCTTAAAGGGAGTTGCTGCCATGTCACCTTGCAAGGAATGTGGATGAGAGGGAAGGTATAGTAGTCAGCCAAAGAGGTGCTGATGCAAACTACCGGAAATCTGTTGGCTTTTGTAAAGGGTATTTATTGGGGGTAAAAGCTTACAGTTACAAGACCCTAAAGAGTCTAATTCAAGGTCACTTCCTTACCAAACTCTGTTGCCATGTATTGAAGCAAGATAGCAGACGATGTCTGTGAGGGTTCAGCCTTCCTTCTTCCTCTCAAGGCTCTGTGGTCCTAGCTTCTTCTGATCTCAACTATAGGCTGGCATAAGGCTCATCTTTTAGGGCTTCTCAGATACTCTGTTTCCTTCAGCTGCAAACTATCAGGTTCACCTCTCTTCCCAGGGCATCTGCCATGTCTATGGGACTGTTTCTCTTCCTCTGTGTTCTTTTCTGTGTGTTTACTTCCATATGAGAGTCTGTTTTATCAGCCCACCAAGGGGCTGGGACTCTAATGACATGGCTGAATCAAAGTCCTAATCTTAACATAATTTAAGAATCTGCTGAATCTAATACAGTCAAAGGGTTATCATGCTCAGATGAACAGACCAGTTTACAAGCATAATCTATATTTCTTTTTGGAATTTATAAATAATATCAAATTGCCATAAAAGGGAAGAAGTGGTCCCTAATGCAATATCAATATGATATTGTATGCCCCTTATTCCATCATATCAGGAGCACTGTAACACCAGGTTATCACACTATTAGTGATGCTAACTTTGATTATTTGGTTAAGTGGTAACTGACATATCTCTCTTTTGAAATGCTTTATCATTCTTGTATGTGGGATGATACTTTGGCACACTGTGTCTATCCTGTTCCCCATCAACCTTTCACCCAGTGGTTTTAGCATTCACTGATGATCTTTGCTTGAATTAATTCTTATGCTGGGAATTGCAAAGCAGTGTTTTTCTTAAATTCCATCATTTCTTCACCATTTATTAGCTGGCATTCTTCTGTAAAGAAGAGGATTTTGTTTTCCTCTTTCTCCCCATCATTCCTCCTCTTCTCCCTCCCTCTACTTTTTTTTTAGGAGGTACCAGGGATTGAAACAGGACCTCATACATGGGAAACGGGTGCTGAACCACTGAGCTACATGCACTCTCCAATGAGAGGTGTTTTTTTTGTTTATTTGTTTGCTTGCTTTTAGGAGGTACAGGCGTCAAACCTTGGAAGCAGGCTTCAGCTACATCTGCTCCGCATTTGAGCTACATCTGCTCCCCAGACCCCTCACACACACACTTTTTAAATCACTTTTGATGCATGGCTTTTTCTTTTTATACAAACCACTATTTTTGTTTGATGATCAAATTGTCTCAGACATGGCTAGTAAGAGCCCATAAGGTCAACTATTAATTAAGAAAAGCACAAATAAAAATTTTAACTACTTTTTTAAATTTAAAATTCTTTAAAAAATTTTTACTACTCCATCTAACCCATTTCTATAGAACCTTTTTCTGCTGTCTAGTTAAGTCAGGGCTCAAGTTTTTCTCCCTGGGGCCCCTATGTGATTATTCCCCATGAGAAAAGTCTCATTGTCATTCTGAAAGTATAACCGTAAGAAAACTGTCATTTATTGAGTATTCTGCTTTATATATATTATTTTTGATTGTCAAAACTCTGTTCATCATAAGTGAATATCCTTGTTCTTAAGAAATATACATGGCATTGTTAAGTGTTCAAGCTGCATGATGTATGTAACCTACATTCAAATATTCAGAAAATGGATGGATGAATGATAGATAGATAAAGAGTATGGCAAAGGTGGCAAAATGTTAATATGGTAGGTATTACATATAGTAGATTGATAGATGATATTTGGGGGAACAGAGGTATGTTGGAGTTTGGGGTTTGCATTATTTTTATAACTGTTGTCTAAGTTTGAAAATATTCCAAATAAAAAATTTTTAAAGGTATGCATAAGTAATGTTATCTACTAATTACAAATGAGAAATTTGAGACTTAAAGTGACTGAAAAGAGCGTGATTTTTAGAAACCAATGATTTGAATCCTGGCTATTAGGTATGTGATTTGGGGCAAGTTAGTTAACTTCTGTAAGCCTTGATTTATTTATCTCTATTAGATGATGATGGTATTTGCCTCACAGGTTTGAGCCCAGTATTTTACCTGACTAGAATAGATGTTTATGTTTTCCTTCTTTCCATATTCTGATGATAGGCTTTGATTTCTAGGTCATATTGGATAAATCACAGTGCCACAAAGTCCACCAGCAATTAATTAGGGGTTGCTGATCTCATTAACTCAGAGCATGGTCATTTAAAATTAAAGAAAGTTTGACCTAAGGTTCAGCTAAAACCATCTTTGGGGGAAAAAGAACTGTTTATGAATCAATTTCTTAAGCAGTATTGTAGGAGGGGGATCATATCTATTCAATTTAAAAGAACAACTTTTGGGAAGATATTTAGCATTTTATATGCACATTGGGAAACATTTAAAATCAGTTTTCAAAATAGACAACTTTATTCATATGAAAACAGTGCATTCATTCATTCCACAAAGTTTTAAGCACCTACTATGTCCCATGCACTGTTGTAAGTACTTGGGATACATCAGAGAATAAAAGAAATAGACCAGTCCTAATGGTGTTTACTTCTGATCAAGGGAGATGGATGAAAATCCAAAATAAATCTGCAAATTATATATATTAGAAGTAGATAAGTGCTAATAAAGAAAAAAACATGTAGGGGTATAGGAAAGATTGAAATTTTAAATAGGATTGTCATCATTTAAAAGGTGATTCTTGAGCAAAGGCAAAGGAGATGAGGAAATGGGATGGGTAATGTGGCCATCTGGGAGAATAAAAAGCCCTTGGGCAGGAGTG
This sequence comes from Dasypus novemcinctus, assembly GCF_030445035.2. NCBI lineage: Eukaryota > Metazoa > Chordata > Mammalia > Cingulata > Dasypodidae > Dasypus > Dasypus novemcinctus. Next base: position 110,042,829 of record NC_080677.1, on the reverse strand, counting down.
GGCTCAACCTGCTGGGGACACACCAAGGCCAGTGTGGATAGAATGCAGTGAATGAGGGAAAGTATTTTATTAACCTAGCAAACACTTAAATAGCTCTTAAAAGTAGCACTATTCTAAGTACTTAAACTATGTGAACTAGACACTGTTATTCTTTTTTTCCAGTAGGGAAACTAATACACATATAGGTCAAATAACTGCCTAGAGTCATGGGGCTGTCAAGTGAGAGAGCTGGGATTGTAAAACAGGTAGTCCATCTCTAGAACTATATGCTTTTAAACACCAGAGTGTGCTATGCATAGGAGCAGTAAGGAGATAATGCCCCATAACTAGGGACCAGATCCTTTCGGGCCTTAAAAGCTATTGGTAAGAATATGGGTTTTCACCTGAAAGATATGGGGAGCCATTCAAAGATGTTTGAATATATGTGTGTGTATTTTCTGTCAGAAATTTCCAAAGCATTTACATACTCTTGGCAGTTAATATGCTTATGATATGTAATCTAAAGCTTTTTTAAAAATAAAAAAATAATTCAAAAAATAAATTAAAAAAAAATATGCTTATGATGGAGGATTTCTATTTATGGGAATAAAGAAATTTTTATATATATAATTTAGAGATGATGTCCTATCAAATAATATTTGTGTATGAGTTTTTAAAGTCTTACAAGAACCTCTCTATTGTGTGCTCTAGCAACACTTGTGTACTTGGCTATGCTTTCCTGTGGCATCAAGGCAAGTTTTGACCATAAAACTTTGTTTTTCTACTTTGAAGGGAAAAAAGTTTATAGGAACAAATGGACCATTTACTATATGTCCTGAATACATACCAAAGGTGATGGATAAGTGGTGCTGCCTTCTTGGGGTCAGTACCTTAAGGGATCACAGCCTTCACTGGGACTCCATGACCTCAAGTGTGGCATAATCCTGAGACAACTGACCTTGAGAATAACTAGAGGACTCAGGCGCAAGCAACTCGCCCTGGAGCTGCACAGGCAGAGTCAGTCTGGAGAGGAGAAGGGGTTAGAAGATAACATAGTCATCTAATACTGATTTTAATCATCATCATAATAGGCAAAATTTATTGCGCTTCAAACTAAATGCTTTATAAGCATGAACTATATAGTATCATCATAAAGAGATTTAAGAAAATTGCCCAAGGTGATATATAGCTGTGACATAAGCCCAGCTCCTCCTGTCACTAAAACCCATGTTCCTACTCATTATTCTGTGTTGTCCAGGCATTTAACCCTAGATAGTTATATGAATGGCTGTTCTTTCTGTAACCCTCAAACCACTGTCTTTCTGGAAGTGGCTTCAATTGTGAATTCCCAGCTGCCTGTTGGACATAACTGCAAGTTTCAAGTGAGATTTATCATTTTACCCTTAACCCTTCTACTCTTCAGTGTTATCAGACACATCTTAGGTGCCTCATCAGATTCTCTCATTGTTATCATCTCTCAGTTCCTGGATTTATTATTCTGTTTCAGCTACTAAGCAGCAAGTCAGCAGCTGACTTGCTTTGTTTTGACCCATGAGGGTCTATGACTTAGGACTGGGACTGCTTTCTCATTTCCCAGCTTGGCCCTTCCCCCTGACTGACAATGAACAGCTAGGCTCACCAGAATTTCTGGTTTCTCTCTACTCCCAACCAGGATTAAATGCCACACCATAGAACACTGGATGTGGCTAATAATGGGAAGAACTGACACACCCAGAAGTATGGGGAAATTAAGTTCTGGTGGGGTGAACTTTGACCAGTGGGAAATATAGGATATCGGAAGGAACCAAGCAGATGATTTCCCTTTCTTTTCTCCATATAAAGAACTTAACTGAAGATTGTTTTGACTATATAGCCTGTCTAGAGATATTCTGCATGGCTAAGCTGGCATACCTACCATCTCTTTGTGTATTGTTAAAGCATCATCTTGGATTGCTTCTCATCTTTCTGTTTCTCCTCCCTTATTCCTTCACTTTTTCTGCTGGAATCCCATCTCCTAATTAAAATATTAACATGAATTCTTGCTTCAAGTTCTGTTTTTCTAGAAAACATGGCCTAACACTCATTTTTTTTCAGGCTCAGTTTCTCTCAATGGAACTACTACTTCCCAAATTCTTCTGGCTCAAAGCTACACTTCCTGGCGTGTGTTTTAAAAGATAGTAGCAGTTGATAATATTGTCAAAATTGTCAGTATCTGGGCGGTGGACTTGGCCCAGTGGTTTGGGCGTCCGTCTACCACATGGAAGGTCCACAGTTCAAACCCCGGGCCTCCTTGACTGGTGTGGAGCTGGCCCATGCGCAGTGCTGATGCGCGCAAGGAGTGCCCTGCCACGCAGGAGTGACCCCGCCCGCGTAGGGGAGCCCCACGCGCAAGGAGTGTGCCCCATAATAAGGAGAGCTGCCCAGTGCGAAAGAAAGTACAGCCTGCCCAGGAATGGTGCCGCACACATGGAGAGCTGACACAAGATGACGCAACAAAAAGAAACACAGATTCTCGTGTCACTCACAAAAACAGAGGTGGACAAAGAAGACGCAGCAAATAGACACAGAGAACAGACAACGGGGGGGGGGAGGGGAGAGAAATAAATAAATAAATCTTTAAAAAAAAATTTGTCAGTATCTGATAGAATTCATATATTAACCCCCAAAGATGACACAGACTGTTATTTAATAAATGCAGTTTATTTGGAAGGAAAAAAAAGCAATTAAAAGTATTCTTGATGGTAAAAAGATTTCGAACAGTCACTTAAAGCTAGCCTAGATTTAGAAATCTCACTTTTATTTATTTATTTTTTATTTATCCACACCCCCACCCCCATTCTATTCACTGTGTGTTCTTCTATGTCTGCTTCTATTCTCATTAGGCAGCTCCAGGAACTGATTCTGGGACCTTCCAGAGTGGGAGAAAAGAAAGGCAATTACTCTCTTGCACCACCTCAGCTCCTAGTTCTGCTGCGTCTTCTTATTTTCTGTTCCCTGTGTCTCTTGTTGCATCATCTTACTCCGCCAGCTCTCTGTGTTGGCCGGCACTCCTACACAGGATGGCTTTCCTGTGTGGGGTAGCATTCCTATGCAGGGGTAGCACTCCTGCATGGGGCCACATTCCCATGTGGGCCGGTACTCCATATGGGCCACCTTGCCCTCACCAGGAAGCCCTGGGCATCGAACCCTGGACCTCCTATATGGTAGAAGGGAACCTAATTGGTTGAGCCACATCTGTTTCCCAGAAATCTCACTTTTAAATACACTCATGCCTTGAGTGTCTTATAACTAGCTTTCCATTCCTTTCCAGTCCTGCCTGGTTTGGGTCCCTGTGACCTTCACTTGAACTATTATAATAGCTTCCTAATTTGTTTCTTTGTTTCCATGTTCTCTGCTTTCATCCAATCTGAATACCATTGGCACCAGATAAATAGTTCTAAAAACTAATTTTATTTTACTCTCCCTTGCTCAAAAACTTTCAGTAACTTCTCACTGTCCATAGAATAATGTCCAAGCTTCCTTCTAAAACTAATCTTCAGTGGCTCTATGAAAAAAGTAGAAGCTGGAATTCAAGGCCTTCCACAAACTGTCCTCAACCTACATTTCTAGCTTCATATCAGTTGTAGTGTTTCCCAATTTGACTTATACACACCAGCTAATCTGGACTGCTTGCTTTTCCCTAAATATGAGTTGTGCTTTTCTGAAACCACCATGCCTTTCTATTGAACTGGAGAGCAGAAGTTCTTGTGTGTTTTGATCATCTCCTTGGGAAGTGTCAGATTGCCTACCACACCTATAACCCCCTTCTATGGGTTTGTGATTGTCAGGGCACCAAATTATCTATCAACCTATTCCGTCATTCCAATCAAAACCATTTAGTCCAGGTATGTCCCCCTAACTTAAGGCAGCAAATGCCTATTGATAAATGGCTCTGCCTGAAAGCCTGTACTTGATGGTACACAGCCAAACAATTGAGATTCTTTTAGGCAGATGAAAATGAAATACAGAGAGGGAGTTAGCAGTTAGCAGTGGGCAGAAGATAACAGGTACACAGAGGGAAGGAAGAAAGCTGAAGCCATGTTGACAGTAGAAACCATATGGCAGTAGAAGCTGTAAGATAGAGAAAATAATAGGAAGTACTTAGTAGCAAGGGCAGTAGAAGTAGAAAGAAAGGATAGTTGAGGCACTATAATAGCAGCTAATTAAAGTACAAAGCAACAAATATCTACTGCTAAAGAGCCCACAAGATAACCTAGTTGCTACATCCTAATTACGTGCTGAATTATCTCCCAGTTTTCATTGGTCATTACTTAAACTTAGACTGAAGTAACTTGAGTAAATCTCTGTTCTGGAAATTAAAATTTTGCCTCTTGAAATCTATATAAATCAAAACCACGTAAGGAAACTGAAGGCCCTTAGCTGGGATTCTGAGAATAATTTTATGAAGACACTATTTGCAGAAGCGTAGGCAGGGTTAAGGGAATGTATGAGGAATATTGAGGCACCCCAGGAACTAGCAACAGTGAAAGTACAAGGCTGAAAAAACAAAGGAAAGAAATAGTGTTATCAGAGTTAGAAAGAAATGGAGCTGTTGAGGACATAGTTACTGCCAGACCCATCTTGCTAAAGCAGGTAGGGAAGAAAGGAGAAGAACGATCTCAACCACTTTTTTCTCTTACCTGCTTATATCTGCTGATCCCTCCCATTGGCCAAACTCATCTGGAATGCAAAGGACAATGGAGCCCAGAAGATGCAAGCTCTCCTTATGGGGCACAGAGCAGGGCAGAGAAGGATAGGAGCCTGTAGTGGGGGCTCAAAGATATGTCCACATGGGAAACCCCAGAACCTGTGAATATCACCTTATATGGCAGAAAATGTGGTTAAATTACAACTCTTGAGAAGAGAAGATTATCCTAGAATATTGGGTGGGCTCTAATCCCTAAATACAATCACATTTATCCTTATAAGAGAGAGACAAGGAATTTCGGGAGTATAAAGAAAGAGGCAATGTCAGAAACTGGAGCAAAGTGGGCCACAAGCTAAGGAACACCTCAAGCCACTAGAAGCTGGAAGCGACAGGTAATGGATTCTTTCCTAGAGCTGTCAGAGGGAACATGACCATGCTGTCACCTTGATTTCAGACTTCTGGCCTCTACCACTGTGGAAAAATAAAATTCTGTTGTTCTAAGCCACCCAGTTTGTGGTAATTTGTTATGGTAGCCACAAAAAACTAATACAGGGACCAAATGGAGAGTAAACAGCACAAAATCCATTCACCTCAAATGCCACATTGACCATGATGGTTTCCTCGATCACTTTGGCTGGAAATTCTTTCGCCTTCTTTCTGTTTTTTTCTTTGATACTTCTTTTTCAACCACTCAAATGATTCAATCCCAAAATCCCAAGTTATAGTTACTTTTACATACAAATATCTTTTCATCCTAATGAGATTATGACGTTCATCTTTAAAACATGAACCTTGTCTTGTACATCTTTTGTATCCCACAAGAATCCTAGCCCAGTACTTAGAACAGAGTGAACATTCAGTAATTGGTAAATGAAAAAGAAAGCTTCCATTTGTCCATCTGTAAATGGAAAATAACAATTTCCACTGACTTGCCTTTCAGAGATAATCATGGCAGTGTTTCCCAGAAATAATTTCTGTACCTGTAACAGACTGATATTTCTGGAACACCTTTCCTGCTGGAGCAATTCCTCAGAAAAAAAAATTACATTTAGTTTCGGTGTATGCTCCATTCCATGGGAAACTGAAGCTGCTTGCAGTTCATGCCAAAGAGGAAAAGATGGAATAAGTAAGAAAATACAAAAGTTGAATATTGGTATTTCCTCAGGAACAATGCTTTGTTCACTAAATATTTATCAAAGGACTATTATATAGAAAGTACAGTTCCATAGACTATATCGATTAAATAGATTTCACAGATTAAAGATACATTCCCATAGCTGGGAAAACACATACATACACACACAGAATAAGGCATGATTCCAAGTAAGTAATTGTCATACAAGGTGATGAATGCATTCTATAAGAGCAAAATGCTATGGAACCAGAAAAGAAGGGAATGATTAGTTCCATTGATGAGAGTTTAATAAAAAAGTCACATTCAAGTTGGTCTTTTAGGAAATCATCAAGCAGAAACGAAGTGAAGAGTATTCTGAGACCAAGAGAAATAACTTTGCCTGAGCTGTTGCCAAGCAAACCACACCCTAAGTTCAGCCCTATTGTATCCACAGTTGTTCCCATGTGCACAAAAACCTATTTTTATTCACTATCCTCATAACGACTTTTTAAGAAATGAAGAGAATGCTGACTATTTCCCTATTTTGCATCCAGGTATTTTATGTCAACAAAAGGAGATTAGCTGAAAAGGAAATGACAAGTCCAAATAACCATTCAATAATGAGTTAAAATTGAAATTCTTGCCTTTCCTGAGAGTCTGCCTCATTTCTGAAAATTGAGTTAGGCTCTCCTGTGAAAGTAGGGGGTACCATGGCATTTAGCTCAGAAAAAAGCAGGCAAGGAGTGAGAGCACCCCTTTGCCTCACAGTCCCAAGCTAAGAGACCCTTATTAGTGGCCCTCTGAGTGAGGAGACCTTTCACAAGTGAGGAGGCTCTTTGAGAGGTCCCCAAAGGCTGTACAGTGAATGAAGCACCCCTTCTTTGCATGGAACAGTCTCAGTAAAGACTCTTGCATGGAATTATGGTTGAAGCCCTTTTTTCCTACCCTAGGCTGACCTTGAAATCACTCCTTGGGAAATAGCTCTGTCTGGGGCACCGCCCAACTTCTCTCCCAGGCCAGCCCTACTAGATTTCTGAGACCAGAACAGCACTGCTAATGAGTGGGAGGAGAAAACTCTTGGGAAAGCAGCCAGGAGAGAGAAAAAGACTGTCTAACCCACCAAGGGCCAGGGGGTTCCCCATCCTCACCCTGTAGCTTCCATTGGAAAATGAGGAAGCTGGGAAACCAGACTCCTAGCCCAAGTACACATCACTTGTCCCTTTGTTTTCTCAAGAAGTCTCAACCTTCCAGATCCTGCCAGGAAGCCAGCGGCATTTTCATGAAGCAGTAATAACAAGGACAGAGAGTTCTAGCCTGCTGGAGCCTGCTGGCTGGTCACTCTTTCCATTGCCTTTTGTTTTCATGCATCATTCCCTTCACTTGCTTCTCAGATTCCTCCGGGCTTTGAAAAAGCTACAAATGCTCCACACAGTGACACCACCCAGCAGGCTGGCAGACTTCACTGCCACGCACCTGCCCTAAGTGATGGCACATATGCAAGCCCTGATAAATGACACCCAACCATACACCTAATAAGAAACAACAGACAGCTTCTCAAAGCCCCCCACCCAGAGAGGGCAAAGGGACTTTAGAATAAGTCCACTTGGTCCCTGTTTTATTCAAAATGCATCTGCAAAACATGATAGACAGTGGAACTTCTCCACCCTTTCCTTCAAGTATCTAAATGCAGCCAACGTAGATGTTACCAACAAAAGGCTGGAGAGGTCTCACTGTGCCAAAGCTAAGCTACTCTTTCAGAATCTATGAGAATAAAGTCCAGATAAGTGTATTTTTAAAAAGCTCAACAGTGTTGATTATAACATGGAACAAGAGGAATTCTCATATATCATTGGTGAGAGTAAAAATTGGTTCAGCTACTGTGGAGAATAATATGGAGAGGAATCTACTAAATGAAAATGTGCATGTCATATTCCCTACAATCCCCATTCCAGATATTTTCCCTAGGAAAAATCTCATATATGTACCCAAGGAAACATGTAGAAGGACATTAATTACATCATTATCTGAAATAGCAAAAAACTGGAAATTACAAATATCGATCCACAGGAGAATGGATAGATTCTAGCATATTTGTACAATGTGATACTATATTGCAGTTAGAAAGACTGGAGTAGCTCTAAAATTATCACATGGATAACTCTCAAAAACATGATGTTAAAAAAGAAGCAATCTGTAGAAAAACAACTACATGATTTATATACATGTTTAAACACCCAAAACATATATATTGTGTAATAAAAATATGAAAATGTGTGGGAAGGATTCCTATCATCTTCAAGAGATTAGGAGAGATGGGATGGAAGAGCTTTCTCTTGTAACTAAAATGTTTTATTTATTTTTTTTAAATAGTCAACAAATATACCAAGCTGTTATTATTTATTAAATCTGAATAATAGATAAATGACCCACAGGTGACCCTGAGGGTCATTCAAAGCAGAAAGATCTTTTGAGGTTCTTAGAATTCTCAAATTTTTAAAATAAGAAGTTGTTCTATATAATGAGCTATCCCTATCAACACAGATGACATTACTGAGCCCTGTCAGTGATGTTTGCACTTTGAGATGTTTTTCGTTAATGGAGAAGTTGTTGCATAGATCCACCCCCACTCTTATGCATGCCTATGACCTCCTGCATTTGTGAGCTACCTAAATAGAGTCAAGGGTGCAATGGAATGGAGAAAGGGATTGGTCCAATTATGGTTACCATTATTGTGATCATAACCAGAGGTTCCCAAACCTGGCCAAAAATCAGAATCACCTGATAAAATGTTTAATGCATTTCTCCATGCTCCACCCTCTGAGTATATGATACAATAGTTCTGAGGTGGGATTCAGGAATCAATAATTTTTAAAAGCTCATCAAGAGAATCTTATGACAAGCCAGGCTTCAGAGGGATGATAACGAACCATGATTATGTTCTATTACTGTTTTCAAAGAAGTTGGGTAGGGAGAAAGATGGGAGAAAAAGAAGCAAGAAAATTAAAGGAGTGAGGAGAGAAAGAAGAAAGGGAGGGAGGGACAGAGGGAACCTTCAAATTCAGGTCAAATGCTTCTTGCTCTATTTTCCCCACATCTCTCAAGGGTTGAATTTTCCCTCCATGCTAGATCTTTAAATATAAGCATTGTTCATTTGGTAGTTATATACTTCCCTGTACATAGCTGTAATGGACTATTATTTATTCAGTGTGTTTATGTCTTGTTTCTTGACTTTGGCTATAAACTTCGTAAGGACAAGAACCATATCTTATTCATCTTTATATTTCCTAAGGAGTCTAACACAATGTCTTATACAGTGTAAGGAATAAAACATCATAGATTAGATAGATAAATAGACAGACAGATGGATGGACGGATGGACGGATGGACGGATAGGGAGAGGAAAAAGAAAGAGAGCTACTATTAAACTAAGAGATCTAAGAATGTCTAAACCCAGCCTTTGCCCAGATACTACCCTTAACCCATAGGATAGAGAGGTAATGATAATGTAACACTTTGTTACATAGGTTGTGCCTAAAACACGAATGCATGGCTGTCCTACCAGATCTCATAGCCAAGGATGAAATTTTATGGGGCCTTTTCCTTGTCCTAAACTCAAACCTAAATTTTGCCACTTTAGTGCCTCCCAATGGGTACAACGATAGGAGGGCAACCAAGAGCATTTGGGAAAATAGATAAGAACTAGATGGCTGGCTATATCCCATGTGGAAGAAATGTCCTCTGAACACTGAAGGCACCTAGAAAGAGGAAACAGAAGAGAGCAGGGAAGAATATGAGAGAGGAAAGGAGAGCAAGAAAAGAGAACACCTCTTCCTACATGGGGAAAAAGTCCTCGAGTGCTTAGTTTGACTATTTCACCATGAAGAAAGTAGAAAGGACAACACCAGAAAAAAAGTTGCAATCATTTATGTGACCTTTTAGTGCCCAGTGACTCTCTCACTGTAATGTGTCCCAATGCCTGCAATCAGATAGTATTGTCTTCTCTTGCAGATTAGGAATGAGGGGGTAAAGAGAAGAGTAGTTATTCCTCTCCTGAGACACTGAGACACCTTTGGACAGGGGGAAGATTCCTGACAGAGAAAGAGAGAAAGAGAGAGAGAGAGATGCATGTAGTGGAGAAGACAGAGTCAAACAGTGCAGAATGCCTCACTCAATGCTTTACAACTCCTTTCAAACCAAAGTCCCATTAGAGAAAACAACTCATTTCAAGATTTCCAAGTTAGATTTTAACTGAGAAAGAAATTTCAGAATTATTAAAGTGATTTGTGTTTATAGCAAGGTTACAATTGTTGGTATAAATGAAGTACTTTGCAGATGTTATCAGATATTTGGGGTGGGGGAAGCCATAATTTATCTTACCAGGATTTTATTACTTTTTCCTCTTCTTCCCTTCCCCTCTGAGCTTACTTCTAGCCATAGAACACTAAGTTTCTATTCATGGAGAAGAACAAGGGTGGAGATGGACTTCATAATGATCTAAAAGAGACACAACCTAGTGACTTGCTTTCTGGTGCTTTGATTCACAAAAGGAAAATATCCTACTGGGTGCCTTAGATGAAAACAGTGTCTATTCCCTCTGTTTAGGCTCCCAGAAATGCAAGAGTCTTACCTTTCAGTGGGATTAAGTAACTCAAACCCCAAGGGAGGATGTGGGGGTAGCTAGGAAGCCAGTTATAGCTTAAAGCTAGTCTCTGTGCAGACTTCCTGTACTTTGGTTTGGGGTTGAGCCTTTTTTCTCCACTCTTCTCAGCTTCCTTTTTGGCTGCTTTTTTATATGTAATGCCTCTGTTAGACTATGACCACCAACACTCATCCTGTGCTCCCCAACTTCTTATACCTAGAAAGTCTGGCCCTAGGGCGACTCATGTTTCCAATTCAGAAGGCCAACAGTGTGTACAGCAATTTGCTTTGTTTACAGAGAGGTGACTTGTCCAGGTTCCCCTTTCCTTTGCAAAAGCCTGTTACATACAGAAAATGACGGAAGGAGCATAAGTAATACCCAGTATCTGAACCATTGATGAAATTTGCCACATACTCTTTCATCTTTTCTTTTTTTTCTGAATTTAAAGTAAGTTACAGGCATCATGATATTTCACTGCTAAATACTTCAAAATTCTTCTCTAAAAAATAAGTACATTCTGTTACATAAACACAATTCCATTATCACATTTAAAGAAGTTCACATTATTTTTCAAGACAATATCCACAGACATTCAAATTTTCTGTTTGTCCCATAATGTCTTTTAATTCAAACAAGATGCACATATGTATTTTATTTCATTGTTATGTTTCTTAAGACTGTTAATTTAGAACTGTCTCCTTACTCCACAACCAAATACTTTTTTTTTCCCATGGCATTGACTTCTTGAAGATTCTAGGATAATTGCCTTGCAGAATGTCCCATTACCTGTATTGGTCTGATTGTATCCCTATGATGGTGTTAAACTTGTTCCTCTAACCTCTATATTTCTTGTAAACTGAAAGTTAGATCTAAAGGCTTGATAAGAGTCAAATTAAAATTTTTGATAAGAATTCTTCATAGGCAATACCATGTACTTCCTATTACATCAGATTATCCTATATGTAAAATCTGGTTATCCCACTGTTGATGAGGTTAAGATTTAACACTGGGTTAAGGTGACAGCCTGTTAAAAATGTTTTGTTTTGTTTTGTTTAAAAATAAAAAAAGAGAACTTGACTGCTTGTACTTTTTTTTTTTTTTTAAATCATTAGCCCTACTTTAAATGTTCAGATAAAAGTGCTCTGCGTAGTTTCCTGGCACCTAGGATACAGCCTTTATTTTGTATGAAGACTGAGGCTTTATCCTCCTTATAAAGTTCAGGAGTTCAAGTTTATCTCTGAGGGTGGGCAATCAGAGCAGAAATTTCTGGAATATGAAGTATACAAAAGACTAATTTTCCTCTGGGCCCAGGAACAAGTTACTCTGAAATTGGTCCTTAGACAAAATTTAACCATGGGTAAATAGATCGTTTTGCTAACACTTATTAAAGATAGTTAGAACACTTTAAGAATTCCAACACAGAAGACTCTTTAATGACATTTAAAAATACCCCTCCCCCCAGAACCCCTACTCTCCCTTGCCCACACACACACATACACAAACCAATGTAGCTCCAGAAAAAAAAAAAATTAAGGAATTTTTTGGATACAGAATAAACATCTTCAGAGGTTTCTTGAGTACTATTTAAATTTTAATGTAAGGAAAACACGCATCTGTTCTCTTTAATGTTTACCTCTTGTCTTTTAGCTACTGTAAACAATAACTGATCCCTTGAAAATATAAGCAACTAAGTTAAAGGATTTCATTATTAAAACTAAGAATTTGGGTTTCTAAGAAAAATGAGTTATTTTAAATCTCTAAACAAACACTTGTTTTATAGCAAACACCCATGTCAGTTAAACTTTGCCTAAGATTCCCTTGTATTTCTATATTCTCAGAGGGTTTTTGTTGTTGTTTGTTTATTTCTGTATTTTTTATTTCTACCTAGCAAAGAAATAGGGAAGCAGTTGTGAATTTTCTAGGTAGGGGGACAGAACATAAACATTAGGATACTGGCTAAAAAACTTTAATTTGAAACTGGAGTAAATAAATCCATTTTCTCCATTTATTCTACAATTTTTAAAAGTCTGGTTTAAAAGCCACCTGTTGGGTAGGAGAGGTGACAAAAGTCCCTTTCAGGAAATAGTTATTCAACAATAGCATTCTCAGGGGACTTAGCAACACATGCCTGTCATCTCCATTGGGAGTTACCATATTTGGTGACAAAGTCTCCACCAGTAGTTATTAGGCCAAATGGTAAAGGGTTTTCTGTCCTTTTCCCTTTCTCCTCTTTTCTTCCTCCTCTTTATATATAAATGCGTTCTTTTCCTATTCTCTCTTATTTGCTTTTTTTTTTAACCTCTCTTTTTGTCCCCCTCCTTCCCTACCCATTTTTTTTTTTCTTCTCTTTTTTTGTCACTCATTATCCTATGCTGGTATACTTCAATGGTTCCCCTATTTCCACTTCCAAATTTTGTTCCATAATATGCCCCTGCATGGAAGATAGAATTGTATATACCAGTTGGGACATTTTCTTCATTTTGGTCTGTATTGTGGTGGATGTGGATTCATTGAAAATAAGATCTCTTCAAGATATTACTTCAGTTGAGGTGTGGCTCAAATGAATCAAGTTGAGTTTAATCCATATTACTGGAGTCCGTTATAACAGAGTGAAAGTCAGACAGAGAGAGAAGCCATGGGGAGCAGCCAGAAGCTGGAAGTCAACAGAACCCAGAGAGGGAAGGAGAAGATATTGCCATGTGCATTGTCAAGTGATGGAAAAGCCAAGGAACCTCCAAGATTGCCTGCCGTCCAGAAGATATGGACCCAGAGAGGAAGCAAGCTTTCTAGCCTCTGAAACCTTGAGCACATGAATTCTGCTAAGCCAACCCATTGCATAGTATCTATTTTTGCAGCTAGGAAACTAAAACACTCTGCTTTATCAGTCCATGGTACATCAATAAACACTCAAAATGATGAACAGAGTGGAAGAATACCAGAGGAGGAGGGACTGTATCTGTGTCTCCAAGACCCTATTTAACTGGACTGTGTTCTGAACTCCCCTCTGCCCAACTTCCATTTGTTTTGAACTACCAGTTCCAGTTTCCAGTATGGGTTCTCTAGGTCTTAGAGTTCTGTAAGGATAGTAGTAGAGTTATTTGAACTATTTTTAGTACTTCAAAAAAAAGTTTGGAAGATATTGTATATTTAACCATAACAAAGCCTGAAGAGATTGACTAATATAATGAAAAGTTTCTTTTATTTTGGGGGAGACTGGGGTGGATGGGTAGGTAGGATGTGATAGTGAGGGAGATTATGCCACACTAATTCATTGTGAAAACTCTTTATATAAGAAGTTCTAATTAGCATGTGTGTTGTCTGTAGGGCAGAGTGCACTGGAAAGAATATGGGTGTAGAAGTGAGACCCACAAGAATTTAGTTTCTAGAGATAAGACTTGGGCAATTTACTTAACATCTCTGAACCTCAATTTACTTATCAGTAAAATAGGGATAATAATTTCTATTTTGAAGGCTACTGTGAGGATTTTAGATAATGTGTATAAAGCAATCAATACAATACCTGGTACATAATAAATGCTTATATGTTTTCTTTATAAACGTAATTTACTTGGTAGACAAAAATCTTTCAAAACATAGAGTCCTTGGGGAAAATTATGAATCTGATCATTCAAAGAGGTTGGGAAACCCTCAGATAACATAGCTCTACATAACAACAACCAGTGCCCCTTGAGATCGCTTGTCAAGTCCTTAGGACTTTAACTAAAGGATGTACAGGGAAGTCCTATATCTTTGCTTTGGTGAATGGATCATATCTTAAGGGAGATGCTCCGTTCCCGGACCATACCTTGGCAACATTTTCTTAAGCCCACCTTTCCTCCGCTTGGTTCTTTTGTGATTTTTTTCCTTTTTTAAATGTTTCACTTTGAAATAATTTCAAACTTACAGGAAAGTTGCAAAAATGATACTAAACAATACAGAGAATTCCATTATACCTCCTACCTAGACTTCAGATTTGCCAGATTTTAATATTTTGCCACAGTTGTTATATCATTCTGTCTTCTATTTATCTATCCATCTATCAACTATCCACTTTCTGAACTTCAGAGAATCGGTTGTGTACATCATGCTCCTTGAACACATAATACTTCCTTGTACGTTTTTTAAAAAAGGATATTCACTTATGTAACCACTCTAGGTACTGTTATCAAGATTAAGAAATGTATGCTTACAGTTTACATTCCAATTTTTTTCATATGTCCTAATAATGTCTGTGATAGTTAATTTTATGAGTCAATGTGGCTAGGGTATTGTGTCCAGTTGTTTGATTAAGAAAGCACTGACCTGATTGTTACTGTGAGGGTATTTCATAGATGGATTTACATCATTAGTTAGTTGATTGCCTCTATGTCTGATTACATCTACAAACAACAAAGGAGATTGCCTCCAACAATGAGGAAAGTCTCCGCAACCATTCAGTTGGAGATCTTAAAGTGAGAACTGAGGAATTCAAAATCAGAAAGAAGAATCTCTGCGGTTTCTTCAGCCATGCAGCTTCATGGGAAATATAACTTCACCTTCATTGGAGTTTGTAGCTTACAGAGTTCAGACATGTCAAATTTCAGAATCACCTTTTTCTAAGTTTACAGCTCGAGGCCAGTCAAATGTAATTTGGACTTGCCATTTCCCATACTTGTTTGAATCAATGCCTATAAAAAATTCTCTCTCTCTTTCTCGATATCCATCCAGTTTGTTTTTCCTGGAGAACTTTACTTAATACAATGTCCCTTTGAGCGCTTTACCCTCTAGTAGTAGACCCCATCTAGGAGCATGTATTGCATTTAATTGTTATGGCCTCTTTAGTTGCTCTATTTTAAATCATTGGAACATATAAACAACATAAAGTTTCCCATCTCAGTTATTCTCAATGTACTATTCAATGGGATATATCGCATTCACAATATTGCACTACCCTCACCACCATCCATTACCAGAACTTTCCCAATACCCCAAATAGAAATGCTACCCCCATTATGCCTTAACTCCCCATTCTTCATGCCCCCATCCCTGGTAACCTGTACTCTTCTTTCTATCTCTATGAGTTTCTGTATTCTAGCCATTTCATATAAGTGGCATCATACAACATCAATCTGTTTTAGTCAGCTAAAGGGTGCTGATACAACGTACCAGAAATCTATTGGCTTTTATAAAAGGTATTTATTTGGGATAGATGCTTACAGTTATAAGCCTAAGAGTCCAACGCAAGGCTGCTTTCTCACCAAAATCTGTTGCCACATGTCGAAGCAAGATGGCAGGCAATCTCTGCCTGGTCTCTCAGGTCTTCTTAGCTATTCAGCTACTCTGTTCTCTTCAGCTGCAAACTATCAGACAAATGACTCATCTCTCTTCCCAGGGCTTTAGCTATTTGAACCTTCTCCTTTCTGTCGCATAGCAGGACTGAAATGCCAAAATTCTCTTTCCTTCCATTTGTCTTCTTGAGTGAGTGTCAATTTATATCAGCCCACCAAGGGGTTGGGGACTCAATCTGAGTCATGCCCTACTGACATGGTCAAATCAAAGCCCTAATTTTAACAGGTAATTTAATCAAGATATGTCAGCTGAATCTAATGCATTCAAAGAATAGCACACCCAGAGGAATAGATTGGTTTACAAATATAATCTCTCTTTTTAGCGTTCATAAATAATCTCAAACTGCCACCCTCCACCCTATGAATCCCAAAAAAGACATTACAATATTCAACAAACCTTAAATCCTTTCAGTTAGCAATGCTAAGTACAAAATAACATCACAGTTATAGAAATATAGTTTGTATTGGGGCAACGTCCCCTCTAGCTGCAGAACTGTGAAACATATAAAACAATTTATCTGCTTCCAATATACAAAAGGACAGACAAAGGATACACATTTGCATTACCACAAGAAGAATTTGGGAGGGAAACATATGTCAAAGGTCCCCAACAGTTCAGAAAACCTGCAGGCGTACTCCATTAGATTTCAAAGTCTGAGAGTCATTCCCAAGATAATGGTTTCTTCTCAGGGCCTCATTGGGGCCCACCCTTTCCACAGGCTTGCCTAACAACCATTTTCTTGGCTCCACACTCATCAAGCATCTGGGTGGTAATGAGCTCCAGACCTCACCCTCCAAGAACATCAAGGTGATGGCCACGGTTTACCCAATCTCTAGCATTGAGCCTCAACCCCCTTAGTACAGTGAGGTGGCAGCAACTTTCTCCCTGATCTCTGGCATACAGGCCCAATCTCCTCAGAACAGTAAGGTGGTGACCTCGCCTTCTCTAATCTATGGGTTGCAGTCCCACCCCTCTCAGAACACTGGAGTGGTGACCTCACTCTCCCCAACCTTTGGAGAATGTGTTCCACACTCTCTGAGGCCTGGGGTGGCAAAACTGTACCTCCACAGCAGGCTGGAACATCCACCCTCTTCAAATGCCAGGACAAACTTACCCTCTCTGTACACATGGGTGGGGTTCCTCTCTCTGGCCCAAGGAGATGTCTTAATTCCAGACCTCAGCTTCTGGAAGTAAGAGGTTTCCTCTTAAAGCTGCTTTCCCTCCATCTCTCCCCTCCATGTCCCTGCTAGTCCAGGCTGACCATGGTTTTGTTCATACAGATCTCATAAAAAGCTTGTTGGTCTAGTATGCAGGAAACAGGGGTCCAAGCAATCAGACAGTAAAACTTTCTACAGGTCTTTCCTGGACAATTGCATTTTCAATCCTGACTTACAAGTTCTAAGTTTAGTTAATTCCTCAGATGGCACACTATTGTCTGGGGGCTTGGAATTTCTGGAGGTTTGGAATTTCTGGAGTCAGTTTCTGGTTTCTTTGCACCCAACAATTCAATTCTCAGCTTATCTCTTTCATCTAGCATTTTACTCTAAACTACAAGGAGAAACCAAGTCACATTCTACAAGTTTACTTTGGAAAGTTCTTCAGCTAAAATGTCCAACCTTGTCATTTTCAAATTCTGCCTCCCATATAATATCAAGAGTTAATCTTGCTAAGTTCTCTGCAACTTTAAAACACAGATCACCTTTCCACCAGTTTTCAAAAATAGTTTCATTATTTCTTTCTTAAGGCCTTATCAGAAATAACTTCCGGCTCCATATTTCTACCAACAGTGTCTTCAAAGCAATCTAAGCCTTTTTTATCAAGCATCTCACAATTCCTCCAAAAAAAAAAACCCCTTATCTGTTTATAAAACTGTTTCAGCATTTTTGGAAATTGCAACAGACTGTACCCCACTTTCCTAGTAACAAATTCTGTATTAGTCAGCGAAAGGGGTGCAGATGCAAAGTAACAGAAATCTGTTGGATTTTCTAAAGGGTTTTCATTTGGGGTAAAAGCTTAGGTACAAGGCCCTAAGGGTCTAACTCAAGGCTGCTTTCTCACCAAACTGCTGCCATGTGTTGAAGTAAGACGGTGGGTGATCAATCTCTGCCTGGTCTCTAAGGCCTTCTCTGCTGCTCTGTTCTCTTTAACTGCAAACCATCAGACAAATGGCTCATCTCTCTTCCCTGGACTTTAGCTGTTTGAGCCTTCTCCTTTCAGTCACATGGCAGGACCCAAATGACCAAGTTCTCTCCTCTTTCATGTGTCTTCTCGAGTGACTGTCCATTTATATCAACCCAGGGTCAGGGACTCAATCTGAGTCATGCCTTGCTGATGTGGTTGAATCAAAACCCTAATATTAACAGGTTTTTAAATCAAGACATGTCAGCTAAATCTAATGCATTCAAAGGGTATCATACCCAGAGGAATAGATTAGTTTGCAAATATAATCTCTCTTTTGGGGGTTCATAAATGATCTCAAACTGCCACATCATCTTTTGTGTCCAACTTATTTCACTCAACATGTTGTCTTCAAGGTTCATCCAAGTAGTGGCATGTTTCAGAACTGCATTCCTTCTTTCCTTTTACTGTCCCAACTCAGCTATTCCCATCTGTTATATGTATGTGCCACAATTTGTTTATCCATTCATCTGTTGATGAACACTTGGATTGCTTCCACCTTGTGTCCATTGTGAATAATGCTACTATAAATATTGGTATACGAATATCTGTATTTGAGTCCTTGCTTTTAGGTTCGTACCCAGAAGGGTGATAGCCAGGTCTTATGATAGTTTTATGTTTAAGTTTTTGAGGAACCACCAAACTATTTCCCACAAGTTTATTTTGGAAAAATGACTACAACATTTTACATTCCCACCAACAGTGTACAAGGGTTCCTATTTTTCCACATCCTCACAAGCAGTTGTATTTTTCCACTCTAGTGGATGTGAGGTGACATCTCATTGTGATTTTTATTTGCATTTCCCTAATGGCTAATGATGTTGAACATCTTTTCATGTGCATGTTGGCCATTCATATATTTTCTGTGGATAAATTCTTGAGTCCTTTGTCCATATTTTTAATTGGGTTGTCTCTTTGTTGATGAGTTTTAGGAGTTCTTATATATTTTGGATATTAAATCATTATAAGATATATGGTTTCCAAATATTTTCTTCCATTCTGTTGGTTATCTTCTCACTTTCTTGACAATGTCCTTAGATGCACAAAAGTTTTAAATTTTGATGAAGTACAATTTACCTATTTTTTTCTTATGTTGCACATGTTTTCAGTGTTTAAAGCTCCATTTTATGCAATTGGAATTTAAAGCTCCAATTATGCAATAAAGTCTAAAACTACATTGCATAAGTCAAGGTCCTGAAGATACTTCCCTTTGTTTTTTTATAAGAGTTTCATAGTTTTGGTTCTTACATTTAGGTCTTTGATCATTTTGAGTTAATTTTGTATATGGTTTGAGGTAGGAGCCCACTTTCATTCTTTTGCACATGGATACCCAGTTTTCCCAGCACAATTTGTTGAAGAGACTCTCCTCTCGCTCTATTGAGTGGGCTTGGCTCCTTTGTCATAGATGTTTCGGTCCTATGATTCATCTCTAGTGATAAGATACAAGATATACCTGGTCTGCTTCTACCTACCTACCTGTTTATGGAGATTTGGGATTTGAGGTGGGAAGATAAAGGAATGGAGTGTCTTAGTAAAAGAGAGAGAAGATGAAATTTTTAGAAGAGAAAAGGAAGGGAAGGAATGAGGAAAGTTAGAGAACCATCATACCTTAGTATGTACCCCTTAAAAAATGGGGAAGTAGAATTTATTTCTGAAAATTACTGTCCCAACTCAGCTACTTCCATTTCATCTCCACAGTGACTTTTCTAAGAAATGAGACTTTCTCCTAAATTTCTTATCTCCTCCCTACACCTGGGCCATGACTTTGTCCAAGTTCATCCTGTCTTTAGGTATGCCTAAGATAGGGTCTTCCATTGCTCCCCTTCCATTAATGGGCCCAGGTTTACTACTAATAGTCAGATGCTATCCAGCATTTTCTAGAGCCCTTGCTACAGTTCCCTGATAAATCTTATCTGGTGGAGCGCCTTTAGAGAGATAACCTGTAGAATTCGGCTTTTAAGCTTGGTGTTTTTGCTGGAGAGGACAAAAGAATTTGAAACATTCTGTTTTAAGCTGCATTTATCCCTTGTTATTTTAAAAGTTGCAACAAGTTGGTTTATAAATGTTTTCAATCAGTACATCTTTACTTATTGTCCTTAACACCCAGAGGCTACTTGAAGAAGGGTTTAATTTTTAAAATCTAGTAAGTAAACAAATGTTTCCCAATAATACCTTCAGGCAAGCACCCAAAGACCTAATTTTTTTTAAAATGTTACATTCAAAAAATATGAGGTCCCCATATACCCCCCACCCTGGTGTGGTGGTTGACTTTCTTCACCTCCATGTTAGCTGGCTGGGGTAAGTCCAATAAACCAGAGGGTAGGAGTTGCAAGTCTGTTGAGGGTCAGGACCTGGCTATCACATGGACAGTCCAGAGATTCAGGTCCCCTGAGTATATGCTAAACCCCAGTGCCAACCACAGGTCCGGTAAAAGTAACAGGAGAGGATTGTGAACAAAGATCACATCAGAGTCCAACTCCATCACACTCAGGACCACAAACTCCAAAGTAGGGCCAACTGACATGGCACTGAAGTCCATCTGCCATGACCATAGAACCTGTGGGTCTCTGTAGCCCTCAGAAGAACCAATACCTGGGGTTGTATCTACTTTAGCTGTCTCTGGGACTCTGCTTCAAAGACCTAATTTTGTTGCTGCAGTGGTTGGACCCCCATAATTGATTATTATTATGGTGTTCAATCACAAAATTTTATAATCACTTAAAAATATGCCTCCAAACACAAAGATGTTTACCAATTTAGTTTTCCTCCTTATTATTAATCACCATGTTTAGCAAAAAAACAAAGGCAATACAAAAGATTTAAATATGGTATTATTTGACTAGGCACTAAATATATTGGATCTAATAGGCTATGTTGGGGGCTCATATGAGAACTAGTTTGGAAATGGTTGTTTACTACTCTCCCAAGAGTATAAAAATATCCAAAGGGGCATGTTAGACAGGGGTTAACGTGCATGGCTTCAGACCTATGGTAATATAAGGTTTTAAAATTAACTCCAGAAGTTGCAACACCTACTCTCCAGTTCATTGGACTCACCCAGGACAGCCAACAAGGGTGTGAGGATGGACAACCAGCACACCAAGAAGTCAAGAAAGTCTATAACTACAAGCAGGAGAGTCCGATCCATCAGCCATATGGGATTGAAGCCCCCTCTCAATTAAGAGGTAGAGTGAGCATCACCATCCCAGAATTCTCAGGACTGGGGAATAAAATATGGACTAGAGTACACTTACTGGTATTCTACTACAGAATTATTATGATTCTAGTAATGGAAGAAATTATATCATTGATGTGGAGACAGTGGCCATGGGAGTGCTGAAGGCAGGGAAAGGGAAAAAGGTGTAATATGGACACATTTTTGGGACTTGGAGTTGTCCTGAATGATATTTCAGGGACAGATGCAGGACATTATATATCCTGCCATAGCCTACCAATGGACTGGGAGAGAGTGTAAACTATAATGTAAACTATAATGCATGCTGTGTAGCAGTGCTGCAAAATGTAGTCATCAATTGCAATGAAGGAAGTTGCTGATGTGGAAAAGTGGGGGTGTGGGGAGTGGGGAATATGGGAATCCCTTATATTTTTAGTGTAACATTTTTTGTGATCTGTGCATCTTTAAAAAATAAATTTAAAATGTATTTTTTTAAAATTAGCTTCAGAATTTTATTAAATGTAATATTCCCTGATGAAGTTTGGTTTCATGCCTTCTATCTTGCTCCCCTGAAACAGTGAACTAAGACTCCAGAAATTTACCCTAGTCCCTCTTCCTCCTTGCAACCAGGAGGGAAGGTGAGGAGTAGGGGTGTATCATTCAGAATAAGATATTTGCCATGACAAATGACCCCAAAATCTTAGTGTTTTGACCCAATAAAAAATGCATTGTTTTTGTCAGAATGGAGGTGTATAAGGTATGGCAGTCTATGCAGTAATTCAGGAACACAGCTCTGTCCAACTTTTGGCTCTTTCTCCAGGTTCTCAGAGTCCTCCC
This sequence comes from Dasypus novemcinctus, assembly GCF_030445035.2. Taxonomy (NCBI): domain Eukaryota; kingdom Metazoa; phylum Chordata; class Mammalia; order Cingulata; family Dasypodidae; genus Dasypus; species Dasypus novemcinctus. Next base: position 110,020,892 of record NC_080677.1, on the reverse strand, counting down.
CATTCAGCCAGTAGATAGTGAAAGAGAACCTACAGAGAACTGCATGGGAGACTTTTTATGGACCAGATCTGGAAATGGCACCCATCATTTCCAACCTCATTCCATTGGCCATAACTCAAGCACATGGCCCTGCCCAACTAAAAGAAAGGCTCAGGAAATATAATCTAGTAGTGTGCCCAGCTCATAGCAGTTTCTGCCACAAGGGGAGATAGCTCATTAGGGAAGGTAGATACTTCTTTTTTTTCTTTTTTTTTAATCACCAGAGGTGTGTAAAATAACTGTGCTACCATATTTTCAGATTTCTCAATTCCTAGACCTACCCTTAATGTCTTGGTCAGTTTCTGGAAAGAGTTACTTTGTGAGCATTAGCATTAATCTTAGTACCACAGCAAATTAATCCATGCTGAGCACTGATTTATTTACATTTAGGACTTTAGAGAATTTCAAGATCCCTGGAACAAACCCATGCAGAGGTTCTCATTGGATGTCACCCATGCACTGCATGTTGCCCTTCTCCTCAAATGGTTCCCATGAGAATATCTGGCAAGAAATTCACTGAAAGCCATGTGTGCTATCTAAACCAAACTTTGTCACATGGAACCTATGAGGAGAATAAATGTGTTATAAATATTTAAAGAACTGTACTCATATCTCCTAAAAATATACAAGAAAACGTTTTTGTCTTTCCTCAATCATTGTATTATTACTATCATTTTTAGGCAGTAATAGGGATTGAATCCAGGACCTCATACATGGGAAGCAGGCACTGAACCACTGGGCTACAACTGCAACCTAATGAGAGTTGGTTTTTCTGTTTGTTTATTTCTTTTGGGGAAGTATGGAGATCGAAACCGGGATCTTGTACATGGGAAGCAGACACTCAACCACTTGAGCTTCATCTAGTCCCCAATCAGTGTATTTTCACAGTGTTATGATTCTCTAATTTCTATAGTCTTTCATCCTGCTACTCACATTAACCAATTTGCAAGGGCTATTTTACTGTGTGACCATTTTAAAGACATCCATTTTTCTTCATTTACTCACAGGCTAGCATTTCCATTGAAATTTTAACTTCCTCAAATAATGTTTGTTTATCTTCTCATGTAAAGAGGATGATAACATGGGGGAAGCGGACTTGGCCCAATGGATAGGGCGTTCACCTACCACGTGGGAGGTCCACGGCTCAAACTCTGGTCCTCCCTAAGTGGTGTGGAGCTGGCCCATGCACAGTGCTGATGCGTGCAAGAAGTGCCCTGCCATGCAGGGGTGTCCCCCGCATAGGGGAACCCCACACACAAGGAGTGCACCCCATAAGGAGAGCCACCCAGTGCGAAAGAAAGTGCAGCCTGCCCAAGAATGGCGCCACTCACACAGAGAGCTGACACAGCAACAAGATGACGCAGCAAAAACAGACACAGATTCCTGGTCCCACTGATAAGGATAGAAGCAGTCACAGAAGAACACACAGTGAATGGACACAGAGAGCAGACAACTGGGGGGGGGGGCGGGGCGGGAAGGGGAGAGAATAAATAAACCTTTTAAAAAAAAAATAGACTGTACAAGGTAATGATGGTAAAGTCCTGACGTGCAATTTGTGCTATTTCTCTGATTTGCTATTGAGTTTTTACTGATTCATCTACAGATTCCTCTTATAATCCAAGTCATGCCTTTGTTATATAGCACATGGGGTTATTCATGTGTTAATTCATTTCTTTATCCATTCATTCCAAAATATTTATTGAGTGTACCTACTATTTGCCAGACAGTGTAATAGGTCTTGGAGTTAGAGCAAAGGACAATACATAAAAGGTCCTTTGAGAGAGCTTATGGTCTAGTAGGAGAGACAGATTTTAAATAAGTAATAATATATAATAGTAATTATAATTTCAGTATTTATATGGGAAGCTTATATTTTAAACATCCTAGAAGATCTTGAGTCATTAATATTAATACATATTTTATTTATTTATTTATTTTTAAAGATTTATTTATTCATTCCCCCACCCCTACCCACCCCAGCTGTCTGTTGTGTCTGTTTGCTGTGTCTTCTTCTTTGCCCACTTCTGTTGTTGTTAGCGGCACAGGAATCTGTGTTTCTTTTTGTTGCGTCATTTTTTTTTTTTTTTAAAGATTTATTTTATTTATTTCTCCTCACCCCCTTGTTGTTTGCACTTGCTGTGTCTGTTCGTCTTCCTTTCAGGAGGAACCAGAAACCGAACCCGGGACCTCCAATGTGGGAGGGAGTTGCCTAATCACCTGAGCCACCTCTGCTCCCTGCTTTGTTGTGTCTCTCATTATGTTTTCCTCCCCACGTCTCTTGTTGCGTCATCTTGTGTCAGCTTACTATCTTTTTTTTTTTTAAAGATTTATTTATTTAATTTCCCCCCTCCCCCGGTTGTCTGTTCTCTGTGTCTATTTGCTGCGTCTTGTTTCTTTGTCCGCTTCTGTTGTCGTCAGCGGCACGGGAAGTGTGGGTGGCGCCATTCCTGGGCAGGCTGCACTTTCTTTTGCTCTGGGCGGCTCTCCTTACAGGGCGCACTCCTTGCGCGTGGGGCTCCCCTACGCGGGGGACACCCTGCGTGGCATGGCACTCCTTGCGCGCATCAGCACTGCGCATGGGCCAGCTCCACACGGGTCAAGGAGCCCGGGGTTTGAACCGTGGACCTCCCATGTGGTAGATGGACGCCCTAACCACTGGGCCAAGTCCGTTTCCCTTGTTGCATCATCTTGTTGCATCAGCTCTCCGTGTGTGCGACGCCATTCCTGGGCAGGCTGCACTTTCTTTCGCACTGGGCAGCTCTCCTTACGGGGCACACTCCTTGCCTGTGGGGCTCCCCTACACGGGGACACCCCTGCATGGCACTCCTTCCATGCATCAGCACTGCGCATGGGCCAGCTCCACATGGGTCAAGGAGGCCCGGGATTTGAACCGCGGACCTCCCATGTGGTAGACGGACGCCCTAACCACTGGGCTAAGTCTGCTTCCCTTAATACATATTTTAATTGTGGTCTTTGTTCCTCTATAAAAACCCAACTTCTTTTCTTTAGGGTAATCATTCACCCATTTCTTCATGTGCTCATTATATTAATTCATCATCAAATAGTACTGTATACTATGTACCAGGCACCATGCCAATCTTTGGGAATACAGAAAAGGAAAAGACAAGATCAATGCCCTCAATGATTCACAATCCAACTGAGTAGACTGACATGCAAACCACACAGTACAATGTGATAATTGTCATGACAGGGAAACATGCAAAGTGCAGTGGAGCATAGAAAAGGAAAGGCTAAATCTGCCTATGTAAGTCAAAGACCACTTTAAAAAAGAGGTAGCATTTGGACGGAGATTTGAAGGATGAATAAGCGTTTGTCATGTGTTCAAGTTGGGGGAAAGGCATGTGGTAGAGATGACTGGTTGACCATCAAAGACTTGAGCTTTTCTTCTAGGTAGGGCCAGAATGTGAGCAGAAGTCATGCGCATCCAGTCTAAGGATCCTTTCTGAGCCAAATTAAGAAGAGGGTGTTTCTTTTCTACCTTCTCTTTCCCCAGTTGCCAGTTCTAGAAATAAAGTAGTCTGAGACTTCGAGGATGGCAGAGCTACAAAATAGAAGGAGCCTGGCTTGAAGGCTGCTTGCCAACTGAATGACTACCTGGTTAAGAAATAACCTCCTGTTGTTTTAAACTACTGACATTCTGAAGCTTGTTTGTTACAGTGGTGAGTTCTACCCTAACTAAATAACACAAGACAGTCCAAGCAAATGAACAGTATTTGCAAAGGCATAGAGGAATGGCCGTCTAACACAGAGTTTGTGCTCAATAAATATTGTAGTAAGGGCGTTATGGAGAAGTACAAATAGTCCATTATCACCAGAGTATAAAATACATGATTGTTGGGAATAAAGATAGGGTGGCTGGATAGATAGAAATGAGCCAATCATAAAGAACCTTGGATGCCATGTTGAAGAATTTAGGTTTTACCCTTAGAATAAGGGAAGCCATCAAGAATACTGAAAAGAAGAAAGGAATGATCATTAAAGTAACAGTGTCTGAGAGAAACAATGCCCAAGAAACTACTTTAATATTCTTAAAATGTAAGTTGCTAATCCAAAAATGAAAGATACAGGATTTTAGAACCAGAATACATCATAGTCTAGTGAAGTCTTATTTAGCAATGAGGAAAGTGAGTCCTAGAGAAATTAAATACATTTGCTAAGATCACCCAGTTACAAATAGGAAAATCTGGGGACTGGAAGGCTAGTCTCTTGTCTCCAGCCCTGGAGGATTGCTCTTTCCACTGTACCTTAGTGCTTCAGAGCAGTTGGGACCAGCTGGTGTGTCTGTGTTTTCAGTTCTCTAATGAAGACATTGGAGATTTGGAGGCAGGGTATTTTCTGTGGAAGGCTCTATTCTCTGTAATTCCTCATCTGGCTTGAGCCACTATTTCGGAAAAGGTCCACTTTTCAGGAGGAGATTTCTCTGGAGGATACTCAGGAATGTTCCTAGTGGCCAACAGGGTGCCCTGGCATTTTCTGTGCTTTTGGGGGGAGGCTAAAAAGAAAGTAGCAGTGGTCTGATCTCCTGGAAACACTGCTTAGTTCTCTGACATTAGGGGACTTAGATGACTCTCTCACTGACTGTCCTTCAGGGTCAGCTCAAAACATCTTTTTCAGCTCATCTGTTTTAAAAAGACAGCCACTTATGGCTGGCATTTTAATACCATTTTCTGATCATCAGTTCCCTACTTTTGGTTTTCATATAGTGTTAAACTGATCCAATATTCATTATAATTATTTTTACTCCATGGGATACCAAGGCAATATGACTTATGCTTTTTGTTGTTTCTTTTAACAGCAAGGGACAGTGAAGACAAGTATTCTGAGGCCAACCTCAGAGAAGCATAATATGTGGTCTGACTTAAGTAGAAATAGGAATTACTGACTTATTTTACAACTGGGGAAGTCAGAGCACAAACTGGGGGACAGGGGAGATCATTTATCCAAAAGTCTGGGAAAGAAATCTGGGGAAAACATAGATTTCTGGATGTTTTCTGGTCTAGAGTTTTATAATTACTTTGCCCCTTGTCCTTTGGTGGGTTGTATCACCTTTGCCTCCCTTGACTGGTGCTTTACTGATAGCTCAGTTGGTTAGGGCAAAATACTAACAAAGATGAGTTTGCTGCTTCAGTCTTTGAGGAACATCTTGGCAACACCCAAAGACAAACTCTTATGCAGTGAAAAGTGTCATTCACTAGGTGTGAGAACTTGGACAAGTTCTTAACATCTTTAGCCTCTGTTTCCTTATAGATTAAATGGGAAAATAATATGAACTATTGGGGACCTAGCACATAGTTAGGTCTTAACAAGGGGCTTTTCTGTTTGGGGTCTCTGAGATGGTCCCATAAGTAGCATTCTTTTCTTTTTTTTTTTTTTAAAGATTTATTTATTTATTTAATTTCCCCCCCTCCCCTGGTTGTCTGTTCTTGGTGTCTATTTGCTGCATCTTGTTTCTTTGTCCGCTTCTGTTGTCATCAGCGGCACGGGAAGTGTGGGCGGTGCCATTCCTGGGCAGGCTGCACTTTCTTTTCACGCTGGGCGGCTCTCCTCACGGGCGCACTCCTTGCGCGTGGGGCTCCCCCACGCGGGGGACACCCTTGCGTGGCACGACACTCCTTGCGCGCATCAGCACTGCGCATGGCCAGCTCCACGCGGGTCAAGGAGGTCCGGGGTTTGAACCACGGACCTCCCATGTGGTAGACGGACGCCCTAACCACTGGGCCAAAGTCCGTTTCCCAGCATTCTTTTCCCCAATCTCCATCCCAACATCTGGTCAAGATGAGAAGTGAAACAAAAGAGTGAGAAGATGGTGACCAAAATACCATCTTTTTTTTTTTTTAAAAGATTTATTTATTTATTTAATTTCCCCCCCTCCCCTGGTTGTCTGTTTTTGGTGTCTATTTGCTGCGTCTTGTTTTTCTTTGTCCACTTCTGTTGTCGTCAGCGGCACGGGAAGTGTGGGCGGCGCCATTCCTGGGCAGGCTGCACTTTCTTTTCACACTGGGCGGCTTTCCTCATGGGCGCACTCCTTGCGCGTGGGACACCCTTGCGTGGCACGGCACTCCTTGCGCGCATCAGCACTGCGCATGGCCAGCTCCACACGGGTCAAGGAGGCCCGGGGTTTGAACCGCGGACCTCCCATATGGTAGACGGACGCCCTAACCACTGGGCCAAAGTCCGTTTCCCCAAAATACCATCTTGATGATTAATAAAGTCTGCTAATTGTGAGAACTAATGGGTCTGATAAAGGAGTCTCAGAATTAGGCAGACTTATTCACCCAGTCACAAATTTACATTCAGCCAAGACAGGACTTCCCACATTAAGGATTACATAGGTGTGGGAAGGAGACCCCTACCCCTGGAGGAGCCCAGTAATGTAGTATACTCAGTGGAGGCAGGCAGAAAAAATAAAGGAGGAGCTAGACTGAGCATGTCCTGTGTTTTCTTCACTAATTCACCAATCAGATTAAGCCATCCTCTTAAGAAGGAGGAACAAGAAAAGGAGTAGAGAGAAGCCAGTAGTGTCAAACCTCCGTAGGAACAAAACCTCAGAAACATTTCCCCCCAAATTTCCCTTTTCTTGTCCCACTCCCCTTCATTTTGTGCCTGATACTTTTTGGCTACCCTGCTTATGGAGGTTACACATATCAGTGTGAAGCCATGGGCAGCTTCAGAGTACAAAAAGTGTGTGGGGGGCTGGGGGAAGAAGCAGACTTGGCCCAGTGGTTAGGGCGTCCACCTACCACATGGCCGTCTACCACATGGGAGGTCCGTGGCTCAAAAACCGGGCCTACTTGACCGATGTGCAGCTGACCCATGTGCAGTGCTGATGCGTGGAAGGAGTGCCCTGCCACACAGGGGTGTCCCTGCATAGGGGAGCCCCACACGCAAGGAGTGCGCCCCGTAAGGAGAGCCGCCCAGAGCAAAGGAAAGTGCAGCCTGCCCAAGAATGGCGCTGCACACATGGAGAGCTGACACAGCAAGATGACACAACAAAAAGAAACACAGATTCCCCGTGCCCCTGATAAGGATAGAAGCAGTCGCAGAAGAACACACAGCGAATGGACACAGAGAGCAGAACTTGGGGGGGAGGGAAGGGGAGAGAAATAAATAAAAAATAAATCTTAAAAAAAAAAGTGTATGGGAGCATGGGAGGGGAAGAAATTGAGTTGAGTTATTGGTAGAGAAAGAGGGGCTAGCATACTGAATCCAGAAAGAAAAGCCAAAGTTCTGAGTCAGGGGTTAGCGGTCTAACAGAAGGATTAGTATTCAGAAAACTGTTTTAACAGGAGGGATTTGCAAGAGCATAATCAGAATATCCAGACATGGGCCAGCATCCTAGAGCCAAATCAAAAGCCCATAGGAGGGCAACAGTGTTCCAACAGCACTCTAATCTGACTAAGGAGCCCAGAACTGTATCTCCTGAGATGAGTTTGGATCATTAGAGTTAGATTATATGCCTTCTTCCCTAGTTTTTTAATCTTAAAAATAATAAGTAAAACTGTGATTATAAAAATAACACACTATGAAAAATTCCGAAATACAGAGATGTATAAAGGAGACAAAAATAACCCATAATCTCACCACAAAGAAAAACTACTGTTAAATTTTAGTATTTTTCTATCCAAGCCTTTTTTTTCTATGCATATTTTTACACATTTGAGATGATTCTATGTATACATTTTAATTCTGCATGCTGAATTTTTTTACTTACTATTATAATATAATCATTTCTCTATGTTATTAAAAGTTCTCAGTAATTAGGCATCATTTTAAATGACATTTTCCCTGGATTGAAGCACATCTGGATCAATTTCTACCAATTTATGAAAATCCCAAGAGTCTAGAGAGATCTTCCTCTGAGTATTTACCTTTATTTCAGGTTGGTGAATAAGGGTTGATGGGCATTCCCAAAGACCAGGGCCCAATAAAAGCCTGTGCATGATACCTACAGTGCAGTACTTAATATTTTAGAGAGTTACAACATTTGTAATAATCAACCACGACCACTACAAAAGCAACAGTTCAAAGCATTTGCTTTTCTTATATACCACATCGTTGTTGCACACACAAAAGAACCAGGCTTGTTAAAGAAGCTATGAGTGGTTGGGGAAAAGAGTAGTCATAAGACATACTAAGAGACAAATATTTAATCTTCTAGAAATAGAGTGACATCACTACTATAAGTCATAGGTACCCAATATCTGCATGGTATTCAGCAAGTCATCAACTGTGTAATTCATCAATTTCCTAAAAAACAGGATGCTTTAGTCCCCAGAGAATTATTAAAATTGCCCCAATACTAAAGTGCCACAAAGGCCTGAAAGAATTTGCCAAGGTCCGAGAGACTAATCACCTAAATTGCATTCTCTTGAAAACAGAGTTTCTTAATCCTTTACCTGTATTTTTCTTGAGTCTAGACTCTAGAATGTATTGTGTGTTTTCTTGTACATGGTAATTCATTATTTTGTTCCTGATATCCCATTTCACATGTGCTTATTTTTTCTCCCTCCCTAAAAAGAATATGAGAGATTATTGAAATTTAGGATTTTCAAATCCTCACATTTGTGAATACAACTTGTAGTGGATTGTGTTACTCTTCTCCAGACATTCCAGTTTTCCTCCATGTAATCCTTCTCCTTGTTGGATAATTATACCTCATTGCTTTGCTGCCATAGCCAATGAAGTGTAGAAATGATGTATGTCGCTTTTGGGCAATACACTTGTCACTGTTGTTCTTTTCCTACTTCACAACATCTAGTATAGCAGTTTGATATGGTTATGAATTCCAAAAATAGATACTGGGTTATGTTTGTAATTTGGTCTGTACCTGGGCATGATTAAGTTACGATTAGTGCTTTGATTGGGCCACGTCATCAGAGCATTAGGGGGACTCACAGATAAAAGGCATGGCAAAGGACAGAGTTGAGGGGTTTTGATGTTGGCGTTTTGATGTTGGAGTTTGATGCTGAAGTCTTAAGCTGAAGCCCCAGGAAGTAAGCACACAGAGGAAAGAGAAGCAAGCCCTGGGAAGAGAGGACCTGAGCCAGGAGAACACAGAGGAGTAGAGACAGCTCCTTAGACATGACAGAAACCCTAGGGAAACAGAGCTGTTCACCTGATAGTCTACAGCTGACCTTGTGGAGAAAACAGAGGAGCTGAGCCCAGAGGAACCCAGGAAGCCTGAACCCTTGCAGATATCGGCAGCCATCTTGTTCCAACAGGTGAAAATAGACTTTGGTGAGGGAAGTAACTTATGCTTTATGGCCTGGTATCTGTAAGCACCTACACCAAATAAATACCCTTTATAAAAACCAACCAATTTCTGGTATTTTGCATCAGCATCCCTTTGGCTCACTAATACATCCAGTAATGGTTCATCTAACAGCTGCTCCATCAGTCTGGTTTCAGAGTGAATATAAACTGGAATTGACCCACATATGATTTACAATGGACAAGTAGTGTGAATGAAATTAAACCTTTGCTGTTGTAAGCCATTGAGATGTTAGGGTTATTTGTTCTTGCAGCATAATTGAAACTTTCCTAATTGATATGCCACTATAACATGTAATTTCCTTTACAAAATATAATAAAGGATAACTTTCAGTGACTCCTTCTGATTTTAAAAGGGTTACTATACAAGTGACAAGCCTAAATGTAAATGCTGGTCAGTTGGTAAAAGTTACTCACTAGCTACATGACCTGCTTCCACACCCCAGCCTCTTTATAAAGAGTTCAAATTATGCTTCAGTTACATGACATTGATCTTTTAAGCCACCAAAAAATAGTCAAATACCAAGTACTTACTCTTTTTATATTCAGTGAATGCTCAACATTTTTTGAAATATCTAGGTAGATAAGAAATTAATAGATTGTGATCAATAAATACGAGATCTGCCCATTTTCTCTTCTTGCATTTTTCTTTAGTCTTTCTTTCTCCCTTTTTCCTTCTTTATTTTCTTTTTTACCTGCATTGCAATCTATGTGATTCCAACAGTAATAACTGTATCTATTATTTATTGAGTTAGTTTAAGGAGAGGCTAAATTCTAAGGGCCTTGAGTATAAAACTTGTCCATTGTCAAAGGTGGGACCCAGATTCTCTTTTTTGCATTGACAGTATATTAATCCAGGTGATCATTATCCTTATCTGGACCAGTTTAATTATAAAGTAGTAGTTGTAGTAACATTTACCATTAACACTTATTGAATGTCTGCTATAAGCTGTGTTTTTGCATGAGCTATGTTATTCAGTCCTCATAACAATCCTATGGGGTATGTGCAATTATTGTTATTAGTAGTAGTAGTAGCAGTAGTAGTAGTAGTAGTATGTCATTTATAGCTATGAAATGAAGATTTAGAGAGATTAAATGAAAGGTGGAAGTTAACCACCTTACAATCATATACCAGTCAACAAATATTGAATGCTTGCTCTGTGACTGACAATGTTTTAGACATAGGGATACAGTAGTAACTATTCTTATGGTGGTTATACTCTACCAGGAAAAACTAAGATACTATTAAACTAAGAAATATGATGATTTCAGGTAATGATTAATGCTGTGACAAAAATGAAAAAAGGTAATTGACAGTGATTTAGAGGGGTGGAGGGAGTTTGTGCAACATTGGATGAGGGTGTCAGGAGAACTGAACAATGAGAAAAAGTCAATCATGCTAAGACTTGGGGTAATAGCAAATGCAAAGATCCTGAGTGGGGAATGAATTTGGTATGTTCAGAAACAGTAAGTAATTAAACTAAAATTCAAAACTGGGTTGTATTCTTTTTTGTGTGTACGATTTTATTGAGATATATTTCACAAACCATAAAATACACCCATCTAAGTTTATAGTTCAGTGTTTTTCAGTATATTCATAGAGTTGTGCAACCATCACCACTAACTAATTTAAGAACATTTCAACACTACCAAAAGAAGTCTCATATCCATCTGATGTCATTCCTTGTTCCCACTCCCTACATCAATGCCCAACCCATCTTCAGGCAGCCACTAATCTACTTTCTGTGTTTATGGATTTGCCTATTCTGGGCATTTCATATAGCTTCATACAATATGTTACCTTTTGTGACTGACTTCTCTCACAATGTAATGTTTTTAAGGTTCATCAATGTTGTAGCAGTATCAGTGCTTCATTTTTCATTGCCAAATAATGTTCCATTATAGAGCTATACCACATTTGTTTATTCATTCTTCAGCTGATGGATACTTGGGTTGTTTACACTTTATAACTACAATGAATAATGTTGCTATGAACAGCCATAAACAAGTTTTTGTGTAGACTTATGTTTTCATTTCTCATGGGTAAATTCCCAGGGGTGCATATATGGCACAAATCATATGGTAACTCAATATTTAACATTTTTAGGAACTGTTTATTAAGCTGTTTTATGAAATGGCTGTATTATTTTACTAACCATCAGCAATGTAGGAAGATTCCAATTTCTCCACATCCTCACCAACACTGTGAGGCATGACATTGTCTTTTTTTGTCTTTATACTCATCCTTGTGTGTGTGAAGTACGTCATCATGGTTTTGATTTGCATTTCCCTAATGATTAATTATGTTGAGGATCTTTTCATATGCTTATTGTTCACTTGTATATCTTTGGGGAAATGTGGTGTTTTTTTTTTCAAATTACTTGCCTATTTTTAAAAAGTATTAGACAAGTTGTGGATTTACAGAACAATTTTTTAAAATTTTTTTAATTTTATTTTTTAATTAAAGAAGTTATAGGTTTACAGAAAAATTGTGCCCAAACTACAGTTCCCATATGCCCCTACTCATGCACAGTTTTCCCTATTATTAACACCTTGAATTAGTGTGATACATTTGTTATATATGCTGAAACAATATTATTATAATTATGCTATTAACTACACTCCAAAGTTTACATAAGGGTTCACTGTTTGATTTGTACAGTCCTATGGGGTTTTTTTTTAAGTATTCTATAACATATATATACACCCTAAAATTTCCTTTAAATCACATTCAAATATACAATTCAGTGGTGCCAATTTCATTCACGACAATGTGCTACCACCACTACCATCCATAAAAAACTTTTCCATCACCCCAAATAGCAATTCTGTACCAGTTAACCATTAATGGACCATTCTTTACCTCCCTCCTGTGCCTGGTAACCTGTATTGTAGTTTCTGACTATGAAAGTGCATAATCTAATTATTTCATAACAGTGAGATCACGCAGCATGTGTCCTTTTTTGTCTGGCTTATTTCACTCAACATGATATTTTTCAGGTTCATCCATGTTGTTGTCAAATGTATCAGAACTTCATTCCTTTTTGCAGTTGAATAATATTCCATTATATATATATATATATATATATAATTTTGTTTATCCATTCTTCTATTAATGGACACTTGGGCTGCTTCCATCTTTTGGCCATCATGAATAATGCCACTATAAACATTAGTATGCAAATATTTGCTTGAGTCCCTCTTTCAGTTGTTTTGGTTATATACCTAGAAGTGGGATTTCCAGCTCATTTGGCAATTCTGTACTTAGCTTTCTGAGGGAGTGCCAAATTGTGTTTCACAGTGGCTTCCCCATTTTCCATTCCTACCAACAGTGAAGGAGTACAAGTGTTCTGATTTCCCTACATCCTCTCCAATACATGTTCTTTCCCATTTTTATTTTTAAAATATGGTTGGTGTGAAATGTTATCTCCTTGTGGTTTTTTTTTTTTGATTTACAAAACAATTATACATAAAATACAGGATTCCCATACACCATCCCACCACTGACAATTTTCATGGTGTGGAATATTTGTTACAATTGATGATACTTTTACATTGTACTGTTTTTAAACAGTAGTTACCTTTGATTAAATTGGTGAAAACTTATTGAAATAGTACTGTTAGTTATCATCCATAGATTATATTAGGTATATTTTTCCATATACTACCCTATTACTAACACCTTGTATTAGTGTTATACATTTGTTATAATTCGTGAAAGAACATTCTTATACTTGTACTATAAACTATAGTCCATCATTTAAAATAGGGTTCACTGTATTATACAGCCCTATGCTTTATCTATTAAATTTTATTCTATTAATGTATATGACCTAAAGTTTCCTCTTTTAACCACATTCACCTATATAATTCAGTGCTGTTAATTATACTCACAATAATGTGCTATCACGACTACCACCCATTCCAAACCTTTGTTATCAACCTAGATAGAAATTCTGTACAAATTAAGCATCAACTCCCCATTCTCTAATCCCAGTCTTTCCCCTAGTAACCTACATTCTAGATTCTAACTGTCTGAGTTTGCTTATTAAAATTAGTCCATATCAGAGATCAAAGAATATTTGTATTCTTGTATATGGCTTATTTCACTCAGCATAGTATCCTCAAGGTTCATTCCTGTTGTTGTATACATCACGCATTCATTACTTTTTATGGCTGAATAATACTCCATTATATGTATATACCACATTTGGTTAATCCATCAGTTCGTGGACACTTGAGTTGCTTCCATCTTTTTCCAAATATCTGTTCGAGTCTCTGCTCTCCTCTCCGTTCTTCTGGGTATATACCTAGTAGACGGATTGCCAGGTCATATAGTATTGCGTGCCTTTTGTTGTCACATTTATTCATTTGGAAAGTTGGGTTGTTTTACCACCATTTAAACAAACAAATGATGCTTTGTATAATATATGGTAATTCTATATTTAAGTTCCTGAGGAAACTGCTAAACTGTCTTCCACAGCAGCTATACCATTTGAAATTCTCACCAGCAATGAATGAGTGTTCCTATTTCTCTACATCCTCTCCAACACTTGTAGTTTTCTGTTTTGTTTTTTTAGGTTTTTTTTTTTTTTAGTAATAGCCTTTCTAGTGGGTGTGAAATGATATCTCATTCTGGTTTTCATTTATATTTCCCTAATACCTAGTGATGTTGAGCATTCTTTTCATATGCTTTTTAACCATTTGTTTATCCTCTTTGGAGAAATGTCTATTAAAGTGTTTTACCCATTTTAACATAGGTTGTCTTTTTATTGTTGAATTGTAGTATTTCTTTTTTTCTTTTTTTTTTTCTTTCTTTTTAAAATAGTTGTAGGATTTCTTTATATATTCTGGAAGATAAACCCTTTTAGGATATGTAGTTTTCAAATGTTTTCTCTCATTAAGTAGGTTTTTTTAAAATTAATACTTATTTATATTTTTTATATATTTTTAAAAGATACATAGATAAAACAAAATGTTACATTAAAAACAGGATATTTACATTAAAAATGTAGGAGATAATATTTTCTTGACAAAGTCCTTTAATATTATAAAGGTTTTAATTTTGAGAAGGTTTCCCATTTATCTTTGTTCTTTTGTTGCTTGTGCTTTGGATGTAAAGTCTAAGGAACCATTGACTGACACAAGATCCTAAATATGCTTCCCTACATTTTCTTCAAGTAATTTTAACGTCCTGGTTCTTATATTTAGGTCTTTGATCTAATTTGAATTGATTTTTGTATATGGTGTGAAATAGGGATCCTCCTTCATTCTTTTGCATATGGATATCCATTTCTTCTAACACCATTTGTTGAAGAGACTGTTCTTTCCCAATTAAGTGGACTTGGCAGCCTTGTCAAAAATGAGTTAGCGGGGTATGGATGTGGCTCAAGCAGTTGAGTGCCTCCTTCCCACATGGGAAGTCCTGAGTTCAGTTCCCTGTGCCTCCTAAAGAACAAGTACTACTACAGCAAGCAAAATAAACCAAAAAAAAACAACTCAGGGGAGTCGATATGGCTCAATAGTTTAGCACCGGCTTCCCATATATGAGTTCCCAGGTTCAATCCCCACCCCCGACCCCAGTACCTAAAAAAAAAAATCCATTAACCATAGTGGTGAGAGTCTAATACTGAACTCTTAGTTTTATTCCATTGGTCAATATATCTGTCCTTGTGCCAGTATCACATTGTTTTCAATCTTTGTATTATGCTTGAAAGTTAAAAAGTGTGAGCCCTCCAACTTCTTTGTCAAGATGTTCTTGGCTATTTGGGGCCCGTTATCCTTCCAGATAAATTTGATAATTTCCTTTTGCATTTCTTCAAAATAGGCTGATGGAATTTTGATAGGGGCTGTGTTGAATCTATAAATCATTTTGGGTAGAATTGACATCTTAATGATATTTAGTCTTTCAATCCATCACTATGAATCTTCTTCATTTATTTAGGTCTTCTTTGATTTCTTTGGTTAAATTTCTCCCTAGATAATTGATTCTTTTAGTTGCCATTATAAATAGCAACTACATCTTATCGATTTCCTCCTCAGATTGCTCATTACTAGTATATAGAAACACTACTGAACTTTGCATGTTGATGTTGTACCTCACCACTTTACTAAATTTGTTTACTAGCTTTAGAAGCTGTGGAGTTTTTGTTGCTATCTCTATATAGGATCATGTCATCTGCAAATAGGGAAAGTTTTGTTTCTTTCTTTTGAGTTTGGATACCTTTTCTTTCCTTTTTTTTTCCTAATCGCTCTGGCTAGAACTTCTAGCACAATGTCGAAAAACAATGGTGATAGGGAAGTGGATTTGGCTCAACTGATAGAGCATCTGCCTAGCACATAGGAGGTCTAGGGTTCAAACCCAGGGCCTCCTCACCCATGTGGTGAGCTGGCCCATGCACAGTGCTGATCCATTCAAGGAGTGCCATGCCACACATAGGGGGGCCCCACGTGCAAGGAGTGTGCCCTGCAAGGAGAGCCACCCTGCGTGAAAAAGGTGCAGACTGCCCAGGAGTGGCACCACACACATGGAGATCTGATGCAGCAAGATAATGCAACAAAAAGAGACACAGATTCCTGGTGCCGCTGACAAGAATACAAGCGGACACAGAAGAACACACAGCAAATGGACACAAAGAGCAGACAACTGCGGTGGGGGGGGGGAAGGGGAGAGAAATAAAGAAATAATAATTTAATACAAAACAAAACAAAACAATGGTGACAGTGGGCATCCTTGTCTTATTCCAGATCTTTGAGGGAAAGTTTTCAGTCTTTCAATCAATGGTGATTGAGTATGATGTTAGCTGTGGGTTTTTCATTTATGCCCTTTATCATGTTGAGGAAGTTTCCTTCTATTCCTATCTTTCTCAGTGTTTTTTATCAGGAAAGGATGCTGGACTTTACTGAGATGCTCATGTGGACTTTTTTTCTCCTTCATTCTTGTTAATGTGGTGTATTACATTAATTGGTGATCTTATTTTGAACTGTCCGTGCATACCTGAGCTCACAGTGTATAATTATTTTATAGGGCTATAAGTTCTATTTGCAAGTATTTTGTTGATTTTTGCATCTATATTCATAAGAGAAATTGGTCTATGATTTTCATTTCTTTTAGTATCTTTATCTGGCTTTAATATTAGGGTGATGTTGACCTCATAGAGTGAGTTGTGTTCCCTCCCCTTAAATTTTTTGGAAAAGTTTGAGTAGGATTGGTATTAATTCTTGAAGTGATTGGTAGAATTCTCCAGTGAAGCCATCTGGTTCTGGGCTTTTCTTTATTGGGAGGCTTTTGATGACTGATTCAATCTCTTTACTTGTAATTGGTCTCCTTAGGTCTTCTATTTCTTCTAGAGTCTATATAGTTTGTTTGTATGTTTCTAGGAATTTGACCATTTTATCTAAATTGTCTAATTTGTTGGCATACAGTAGATCATAATATCCTCTTATGATCCTATGAACATTGGTGTTCATGTATCTGAGTCCCTGTTTTCCATTCCTTTTTAAAAAAATTTATTTATTTCTCTCCCGCACCCCCCACCCCGGTTGTCTGTTCTCTGTGTCTGTTTGCTGCATCTTGTTTTCTTTTGTCCGCTTCTGTTGTTGTCAGTGGCACAAGAATCTGTGTTTCTTTTTGTTGTATCATCTTGTGTCAGCTCTCCATGTGGGCAGTGCCATTCTTAGGCAGGCTGCACTTTCTTTTGCACTGGGTGGCTCTCCTTACGGGGCGCACTCCTTGCGTGTAGGGCTCCCCTACTCAGGGGACACCCCTGCATGGCAGGGCACTCCTTACACGCATCAGCACTGCACATGGGCCAGCTCCACAGGTCAAGGAGGCCCAGGGTTTGAACTGTGGACCTCCCATGTGGTAGACAGACACCCTAACCACTGGGCCAAGTCCACTTCCCACACATTGTCTTCTTAATATCCTTTATCTCTTTATGCATATTTTCCTTTATCTGCTTGAATTGATTTAGGAGATTTGTTTGAATATCTTTGATTAGTTGTTCCAGATTCTAAGTTTCCTCTAAAGTTTTAATTTGTTCCCTTGACTGAGCCATATCTTCCTGTTTCTTAGTATGGCTTGTAATTTTTTGCTGAAGTCTAGACATTTGATTATCTGGATGAGTTAACTCTGCATGTCTGTTTCTCCCTTTTATCTAGGGTTTTATTGTTGATTAGCTTTGTGTTAAGGCTCTTTGATACCTGGTTCAACTTATTCTAGACGTTTACAACAGCACATGTGTGGCACTTTGGCACTGTTTATGAATTACAAGAATAGATATTGGATTATGTAAACTGGTCCATTCCCTTGGTGAGTGGAGACTCACAAAGAAACCACACCACAGAGAAGGGAGATTGGAGCCATCTTGCTGCAACACATGGCAACAACCTTTGATGAAGTAAATAACTTATGCTTGTGGCCTAGTAACTGTAAGCATCTACCCCAAATAAATACCCTTTATAGAAGCCAACAGACTTCTGGTATTTTGTACCAGCACCCCTTTGGCTGACTAATATACCATGTTTGATCAGATTTTCTCACCTCTTCTTCATCTGATTATTGCCCTGGATACATGGTACAATTTTTAAGACTGCATTTTTTGTCTTCCTCCCTGGGGGACCCTCTGCATATTCCTCAGTGACTTGTGTTCTGTTCTGGGTCTCTGCAGACTTGGGTCATTGGTCTTGGATATGCATCTCACTTTCTGCTATGAGAGGTTCTTTGTTCCCAATGGGAGAGACCCAGGCCACTGCCTCTGAGTAACTTCCAAGCTGTGCAAAACAAAGTGAAGGGGAGGGAAATGGACTGGTATGTCCAGAACAGAAATTTCCTACCTGATATTTTTTCTTTTTCTTTGATTCAACATTTGTGGAGTCTTTCCTCAGTCTCTACCATCCTCCAGAGTTCTAAACAAGTGGGATTTGTCCTTTTATTCACTAACTCTCCAGGGAGGTTTTTTCAGGGGCTATCTTATGTTGTGATGTCATCCCTTCTTGCCTATTTTTAAATTGGGTTGTCATTTTATTATTGAGTTGTAATAGGTCTTTATATATTTTGGATATAAGTCCCTTGTCAATATTTGATTTATAAATATTTTCTCCCATTCTGTAGGTTGTATTTTCATTTTCTTGATGGTATCCACTGAAGCACAAAAGTTTTCATTTTGATGAAGTCCAATTTATCTATTTTTTTCTTTGTCACTTCTGCTTTGGGTGACATAGCTAAGAAACCATTGCCTAAGCCAAGGTTACAAAGATTTTTCTCCTATATTTTCTCCTGTTTTATTGTTTTAGTTTCTTGTATTTAGATCTTTATCCATTTTGGGTTAATTTTTTTATAACTCCATATATATATCCAATTTTTGAATGAACTAAAGAGTCCAACTTCATCCTTTTGCATGTGGATATCCAGTTTTCCTAGCACCATTTATTGAAAAGACCATTCTTTCTCCCATTGAGTAGTCTTGCCCCATTGTCAAAAATCAGTTGACCATGAATATTTATTTCTGGACTCTCCATTCTAGTCTACTTATCTGTACAACTAATCTTTTGCCAGTACAACACTGTCTTGATCACTGTTGCTTGGTAGTTGGGTTTTTTTTCTTTTTAAAGATTTATTTATTTATTTCTGCACTACCCTCCTGCCCCTACTATTGTTTTGCACTCACTGTCTTGCTTTCTGTGTCCATTCGCTGTGTGTTCTGTGTCTGCTTGTCTTCTCTTTAGGCGGCACCAGGATCCATCCTAGGACCTTCCAGAGTGGGAGAGAGGCATTCAGTCTCTTGCTTCACTTCAATTCCCTGGTCTGCTGCATCTCTTATTGTCTGTCCTCTGTGTCTCTTTTATTTTGCATCATCTTGCTGTGCCAGCTCTCCACATGGGCCAGCAGTCCTGCACAGGCCAGCATGCCATATGGATCAGGACTCTGCATGGGCCAGCACTCCACATGGGCCAGCTTCCTGTGTGGGCCAGCTTGCCTTCACAAGGAGGCTCTGGGAATTGAACTGTGGATCTCCTATATGGTAGATGGATGCCCAATCACTTGAGCCACATCTGCTTCCCTAGTAGTTAAGTTTTAAAATCAGAAAGTCTGAGTCCTTCAACTTTATTCTTCTTTTTCAAGATTAATTTGGTTATTTCTGAGTTGCATATACATATGAATTTTAGAATTGGCTTGTCATTTTCTGCATACAAACACACACAAAGTCAGCTGGGTTTTTTTGTATTGTTTATTAATTTAGGAAATATTGCCATTTTAACAATATTATATCTTCTGACCCATGAATGTAGGATGTCCTTTGATTTAATTAGGTCTTAACTTCTTTCAAGAATGTTTTTGAGGTTTCAAAGTGTAAGTTTTGTACTCCTTTTCTTAAAATTATTCCAAAGTACTTTATTGTTTTTTTTAACGCTGCTGAAAATGAAATTATTTTTCTTAATTTTATTTTTGGATTATTCATTGCTAGTGTAGATATATTAAATTTTTATATTGATCTTGTACCTTGCAACCTTGCTGGATATTTTTATTAGTCTCAATAGTTTTTTTTAGTGCATTACTTAGGATTTTTAGATACAAGATCATGTCATATACATATAGAGATAGTTTTACTTTTTTCTTTCCAGTTTTGATTCCTTTTATTTCCATTTCTTGCTTAATTGTCCTGGATAGAATATCTAGTACAATGTTGAATAGAAATAGCAAGAGCAGACATCCCTGTCTTATTACTAATCTTAGAGGGAAGCATTCAGTATTTCGTCATTAAGTATGATGTTAGATGTGTGTCTTTTTTTCCTTTTTCTTAAGGTTTTTCTTGTTGCCATTGTTTTTTGAGTTACTGGGAGCTGGGGCTTGAACCCAGGACCTCATATGTGGGAAGCCAGTGCTCAACCACTGAGCCACATCAGCTCCCTGAGTTGGTTTTTATTGTTTGTTTTGCTTGTTTTTTGTTGTTATTTGGTTTTGTTTTTAGCAAAGACTGGGAACTGAACCTGAGACCTCCCATGTGAGAATCAGTCATTCAACCACTTGAGCCACATCTGCTTCCTATATATCTTTTATAAATGCCCTTTATCAGCTCAAGCAAGTTCCCTTCTATTTTTAGTTTTTGAATTTTTTTTTTATCATAAATGGGTGTTGGATTTTGTCAAATGCTTTTTCTGTGTCTATTGGAATGATTATATAGTTTTTGTCCTTTATTCTATTGATACAGTATATTACAATGCTTTTTTATATAAACTAACATTGAGTTCTGGGATAAATGTTGCTTGGCATGGTGTATAATCATTTTCATGTGTTGTTATATTCAGTTTGCTACTATATTGTTGAGGTTTTTTTGTATCTATGTTCATAAGAGATCTTGGTCTTCAGTTTTCTCTCTTGTGATATGTTTGTCTGGTTTTGGTATCAGAGTAATGCTAGCCTCAAAGAATATGTTGGAAAGTGTTCCCTCTTTTATTTTTTAGAAGTTTGTGACACATCAATATTCTTATTTAAATGTTGGTAAAATTCAATGATGAATCATCTGGGTGTGGGCTTTTCTTTGTGGGAAGTTTTAAAATTACTAATTCAGTCCCTTTGTTATAGTTTTACTCAGATATTCTGTTATTCTTAAGTCAGTTCTGGTAGTTTGTGTCTTTCAAATAATTGTTCCAATTCATCAGTATTATCTAATTTGTTGACATACAGTTGTTCATAGTATTCCCTCATAATATTTTTTATTTCTGCAGGATGGGTAGTAATGTCCCCCTTTTTATACTTGATTTTAGTCATTTGAGTATTCCCTCCTTTTTCTTGGTCAGCCTTGCTAAAAGTTTGTCAATTTTGTTGATCTTATAAAATAACCAACTTCTGGTTTTGTTCTTTTTCTATTAATTTCATTAACTTCATTAATTTTTACTCTAATCTTTATTATTTCCCTCCTTCTGTTTGCTTTGGGTTTAGTTTGCTCTTTTTCTAGTTTCTTTAGATGGAAGGATAAATTACTGAGTTGACATTTTTCTCTTTGTTCAATCAGGCATTTATAGCTATAAATTTCCTTCTAAGCATTTTTGCTGCATCCCATAAGTTTTGGTATGTTTTGTTCTTGTTTTCATTCATCTTAAAATATTTTCTAATTTCCTTTGTAATTTCTTCCTTGATCCATTGGTTATTTAAAAGTATATTGTTTGAATTTCTCTGGTTTCCTTATCTTTTTTATTTCTAGTTTCATTCCATTGTGGTAAGAGAGCATACTCTGTATGATTTCAATATTTTTAAAAATCTATTTGTTTTATAGAGAATAGAGAATATTCCCTATGCACTTGAGAAGAATGTGTATTCTGCTGTTGTTGGTTGGAATGTTTTATAGATGGCTGTCAGGTCTAATAGGTATATAGTGTTATTCAAGTCTTCTGTTTCCTTGAAGATCATCTGCTTAGTTGTTTTATCCAGTATTGAAATCTCCAACTATTGTAGACTCCAACTAGTATTGTTGGGTTGTCTATTTCTCCTTTAAGTTATTGTTTTTGCTTCATGTATGTTGGGGGTCTGTTATTGGTGTGTATATGTTTATAATCATTATATCACCATGATGATTTGACTTTTTATTAATTTAATATGTTCCTCTTAACTCTAGTGATATTGTTTTAAAGTCCTTTTTTAAAAATATGTATTTAGTATAGGCATTCCAACTTTCTTATGGTTGCAGTTTACATGATATATCTTTTCCACCCTTTACTTTCAAACTATTTTTATCTCTGAATCTAGTGTGTTTCCCATAGCATGTAGTTAGATCTTGCTTTTTATACATCCTGACAATATCTGCCTTTTGACTACATTATGAAGTCCATTCAAACTTAATGTTATTACTTGATATAGTTGGATTTCTGCTATTTTATTTTTCTTTTCCTCATATTCCATGTATTTTTTTTGTTCATCTATTCCTCCTTTAATGTTTTTGTTTGCATGAAGTGAATATTTTATAGTATAACATTTATGTCTTCAGATTTATACTAATTTAATTCAAATGAGACATAGAAATGCTATTCCTATACTGTTCTATTCCTTGTTCCCCCTTCTTGTGTAATTATTGTTATACACATTACATCTAGACATATTACAAGCTCAAAAATACATTGTTATAACTATTTATATGATTTATGTGTTTTAAAAGAGTTGAGGAAAAAAAAGAAAGCAAGTATATATATAAACCAATATATATATTGGTTTTTATAATGGGTATTTATTTGGGGTAGGAGCTTACAGATACCAGGCCATAAAGCATGAGTTATTTCCCCCACCAAGGTCTATTTAAACATGTTGGAGCAAGATGGCTGCCAACTTCTGCAAGGGTTCAGGCTTCCTGGGCTCCTTCCTTCCAGAGTCTTGCTTCTCTCTGGGTTCAGGGTTCCTCTCTTCCCAGGGCTTGCTTCTTTCTGGACTCTGGGTTCCTCTCTTCCCGGGGCTTGCTTCTCTTTCCTCTGTTAGCTTACTTCCTGGTGCTCCAGCTTAAGGCTTCAGCATCAAACTCCAGCATCAAAACTCCAACATCTAAAACCCTCTATATTTTAAAATAAGGTGTTGTATCAAGCTTCTTATTTATCAGTTCTGATTCTATTCATGTGTTCCTGTGGATGTGAGTTACTGTCTGGTTACATTTCTTACTCTAATACAGCTTTGCTCTCACACACCTCCTTTGTGCTGTTATTGGCAAATATATTACATTTCTATATGTTATAGACTCAAAGTACAATGTATGCACATCCTTTTATACAATTGCTTTTTAAATATTTTAAGAGAAGGAAGATTAAGAAATTTGCATTTAGACTGCCTTTTCTAATTACACAATTATATTTACTGATGCTCTTTGTTTTCTAGTGGGTGTAAAGTGATACCTTGTGGTTTTGATTTGCATTTCCCTGATGGCTAATGATGTTAAGCATCTTTTAATGTTCCTTTTGGCCATTTGTACATCTTCTTTGAAGAATCATCTATTCAAGTCTTTTGACCATTTTTGATTGGGTTGTTTATGTTTTTGTTATTGAGCTAGGAGTTCTTTACAGATCCTGGAAGTTAAACCCTTACAGATATGTTGTTTCCAAATATTTTCTCCCATTCTCGTTTTTCTTTTTACTTTGATGAAGTTCTTTGATGTATAAAAGTTTTAAATTTTTATGAGGACCCATTTATCTAATTTTTCTTTTGCTGCTTGTGCTTTTGGTATCAAGTCTAGGAAACCATTGCCTAACACAAGGTCATGAAGATACTTCCCTCCATTTTATTCTAGAAGTTTTATAGTCCTGGTTCTTATATTTAGATCTTTGATCCATTTTGAGTTAATTTTTGTATATGGTGTGAGACAGCTTTTTAATCCAGTCTGTTAATCTGTGTATTTTGATTGGGGAGTTTTAATCAATTAACATTCAGTCTTATTACTTTAAAGGTAGGACTTACCTCAGCCATTTGTCCTTTGTTTTTCATACATCATAACTTTTTTGTCTCTTCTTTTATTACATCTTCCTTTTTACAAAATGGTTGACATTTTGTGATGAATCTGATTGATCCCTTTTTCATTTTCATCTATACACAGTCTTAATATACATTACTTGTGGTTACCCTTGGGTTTGTATTTCACAACCTAAGTCTATAGCCTACTAGTTAGAAAAATACCAATTTTGCTTCAATAGCATATACATTTACCACTCCCATATCTCTCCATTTCTCCTCTATGGTGTTTTTGTCTCACATTACCTCTTTATATTTTGTGTGTCTGTTATCAGGAAATATGATTATTTCTAATTCAACTGTATTCTAACTCTTATAGGAATTATACAGAACAGTTATAGATTGAGGATATAGTACTATCGGGTTTTGCATTTATCCATTTCATCACCTTTACTGAAGATCTTTACTTCTTCATACTGCTCCAAGACATTCTTGCCTCTTTTTTCCTTTCAACCTGAAGAATTCCCCTTAGCAATTCTTTTAGGCAGATCTTTTGGTGAAGAAATCTCTCAGTTTTTATTTATCTGTGAATGTCTTAAACTCTCCCTCATATTTAAAGGAGGGTTTTGCTGGAAAAAGAATTTTGGGCTGGCAAATTTTCTCTTTCATTACCTTAATTATAGTACACGACACCTTCTCAATGCCTTGGTGTTTTTTTAAAATCTCCATTATTGTGTTTTTATCCCCATAACCTGTGTATGTTTATTTTTAAACTTTCTCTGTTTTTTCTCACACATTATCATCTTTATTTTCATATAATAATCTTTATTTTTAAAGAAGTTTTAGATTACAGAATAGTTACATTGAAAATATAGTGGATTCTCATATACCCCACCCCACATTTTCCCCTATTAATAGCATTTTATATGAGTGTGGTACATTGTTAAAATTGCTGAACAAATATTGAAGCATTGCTACTTACCACAGTCTATAGTTTACACTTTGAATTGTACAATTTTATAGGCTTTGACAAAATGTATAATGGTGTATCCATCATTGCAATATCATACAGAACAATTCCAATGCCTTAAAAATGCCCCATGTTCCACCTATTTTTCCCTCCCTTTCCCCTTAGAACCTCTGGTAAGCACTATCTTTATATCAATGTTACAACTTCTTCCGTTCCTACAATAATGATAAGTCTACTTTGGTCCACTGTTGTGTTCCCCCCTTATATTTGTTCATTTCTCAGCCTTGAGAATCAGGGGATGATGATACCTGCTCTGCCTCAGATTGAGATGGGCCTTAGAGCTTATGGGTCAGATGGAAGTAACTGTTTTGCTTACAGTTGTAGATACTCTTTTATTTTTAGGGGGTACAGGAGTTGTCCATTGTCATTTTATTAGTTGTCCTGGGTGAGTTGGATGAATTGGAGATTAGGAACTGGCTGCAACTCTGCTGAGATTCTGGGCTAAAGTGACTTATGAACAGACAAAAGATTTAAGTCTCTGGGACATACATTTAATGGATATAGTGCTAATTATAGGTTTATTTTATTTTATTTTTTAAAGATTTATTTATTTTTCATTTATTTCTCTCTCCTTCCCCCTCCCACCCCAGTTGTCTGTCCTCTGTGTCCATTTGCTGCGCGTTCTTTGTCCGCTTCTGTTGTCAGTGGCACCGGGAATCTGTGTTTCTTTTGTTGTTGTTGCGTCATCTTGCTGTGTCAGCCCTCCATGTGTGTGGCACCATTCCTGGGCAGGCTGCACTTTCTTTCGCGCTGGGCGGCTCTCCTTATGGGGCGAACTCCTTGCACGTGGGGCTCCCTTACGCGGGGGACACCCCTGCTTGGCAGGGCACTCCTTGCGCGCATCAGCACTGCGCATGGGCCAGGTCCACACGGGTCAAGGAGGCCCGGGGTTTGAACTGTGGACCTCCCATGTGGTAGACGGACACCCTATCCACTGGGCCAAGTCTGCTTCCTAATTATAGGTTTAAATAACAGGGATAGAAGAATCATGTAGAGGGAAATTATAAATGAGTCTAACTCTTTTAACATTGGGGAAATAGGTTATCATATTCTAAGGTAAGGCCCACCAACTGATTTCATGGAATTGTGTGCCTTACCTATAGTGTTTGGATATCTCTAGAGTCCTCAGGAGCATCCCTATTTGAGGCTTTGTTTAATGTGGCAGTTAGTGAGATCTGCCTGAGATGTGCATAAGCATAACCTCTGGAATGAACTCCCACTCATTTTGAAATCTCTTAGCCATAAAAACTCATTTGTATTTAATGTTTCCCCCTTTTGGTCAAGATCTTTTTCCAAATGCATTGCTGGGTAGTGCTTGGTTTTAATCACTCAGTACCAGGCAGGCCCATCCTCGGAAGTCGTGTCCCATGCTGAGGGGAAGGTAGTGAGTTTATTTGCTGAGTTTGGCTTAGAGAGGCCATATTTGAGGAACAAGAAGGTTTTCAGGAAGGAACTTAGGCAGTAGTTATTGTTAAGCTAAGTTTCAGTTTTACAAGAGTAAGGTTTACAAGTACAAGCATTAAAATTGAGGGATTGGCATATTGGTCTCTTTTTCCTTATTAGGCACTGCCTACGTACTGTAGAGATTCTTACCATTCTATTTGAGAATGTAGCAGGACTCCCCAGGATAGTTATTTTGTTGGTTACTGTGGATTTTTTTAGCACTTTATTTTTTGTTTTTAAAGAAGCTTTAGATTATATAAGTTACATCCAAAATATAGGGGATTCCCATATATTTCCCACACTTTCCCACATTTACAACATCTTTCATTAGTGTGGTATATTTTTTTATAATTGATGTACACATATTGAAGCATTGCTACTAACCATGGACTATAGTTTACATTATTGTTTACACTTTGCCCCACACAATTTTATAGGTTTTGACAAAATGTATATTGGCCTGTTATTGTGTTCCTAATATTCTTTATCTCATGTTTTACTTTCCTTGGCTACACAAGCAAATATCATGAAACAAATTGGGTTAAACAATGAGAATTTATTAACTTATGGTTTTGAGGCTGGGAAAATGTCCAAATCAAGGCATCATCAAGGTGATGCTTCCTCCCCAAAGACTGTGGCATTCTGGCTGGCTGCTGGCAATCCTTGGTCCTTAGGTTCTGTCATGTGGCCTCTCCATTTTCTTCTGAATTCTGTTGAATTTCAGCTTCTGGCTGCTCCCTGTGGCTTTTCTCCCTATGTCTGACTTTGATTCCTTTTTAAAGGACTGCAGTCTTTTAATAGGATTAATACGCTTCCTGACTGAGGTGGGCTATACTTTAACCGAAGTAACCTCATCAAAATGTTCTACTTACAATGGGTTCAGACCTACAAGAATGGATTAGGTTGGAGAATATGATTTTCTGGGGTACATACAGCTTCAAACCACTACAGCTCCATATCCATATTTAATTTATTTCTATCCATAATTTCCTTAATCCCCTTGGATTGATTGAAGAGATTGGTTTGAACTTCTTTGATTAGTTGTTCCAAAGTCTGTGTCTCCTCTGAAGCTTTAATTTGTTGCCTTGATTGAGCCATGTCTTCCTGTTTCTTAGTATGTCTTGAAATTTTTTGCTGATATCTGAGTACCTGATTATTTTGTTGTGCTAACTCTGAGATCACTTTTTCCTTCTTGCCTTATTATAGATTGGCTATGAGTTAAGTGTCTTCTTTGGCTCTTGGTCCAATTCATACGGAACCATTAAGTAGCCTGTGTTTAACTGTTTATATTTTCCCAAGTCTTCTGTAGCTATTTCTTAGCCTGGCTATATGGTACAATTTATAAAGTTGTTCTTTTATGTGCAGTAGTTTCACTTCCAGAAGAAGGCTTCCTTTCCTCTATTTCTTTTCCAGGTGTCCTGATGTGCTCTGCTAGTTTTTGTGCAGCTTTTTCTCCCCAGTTTCTATGACTTGCTCAACTGCTCTCCCTCACGCAATGCCCTCTTTTCCTTACACTTTTCAGTCCTGAGGCCATTTTCCTGTCCAATTTTCCCTTTCCTCTTTGAGATTTTCCTGCCTCTGGTGACTTCTACATTAGGATATTAAACTCCAGGGACCAGATGGGTTCATCTGAAAGCATCTAATTTTCCAGTTAGGTGCTATAACAATTAGAGTCTGGATTGGGTGTGTGCAAGTCTCTTGCCAACAGTTCTGCAGTGTGTCTTTTTTTGTGTGAGGGCCCTTTTATATATTTATGCTTGCCAGCTGCTTCAGCTCTGTCCTGCATCTATGTGGCTTTGGGTACCTGTGCCTGGATCACTGTTGTAAATGGCTCATGACTACAACAAGAGGTTCCCAGGCCAGACTGCTGTCATTGTGTGACTCTTAAACTGTGCTGGACTGAGTGACAGAGATGGGCCTAAACTGGCAGGTCCAAGTTGCAGATCTCCTACCTTCTTTTTTGGTGATTTCTTTTTTCTTCAATTCAGCATTTGAGGAGTCCATCTCTAGTCTCTATTATCCTCCAGAGTTCCAAGCAAGTGGGATTTGTACTTATTTTAGTTGTTTCTGAGGGGAGACTTTTCTACGGGATGTCTTATGTCACCATCTTGATAACATCACTGTCATCTTCACTTTCAAGAAACAGTTTTGCTGTATATAAAATTCTTGGTTGACAGATTTTTTTTCTTTCAGCACATTGAATATGTCATCCCACTGCTTTCTAACCTCTACTGTTTCTGATAAGAAGTCAGCTGTTAATTTTATCAGGACTCCTTTGTACATGATGAATTGTTTTTCTCGTTGCTTTCAAGATTTTCTTTGTCTTTTGTCATTTTTACTATGATATGCCTGCCTGTGGATTTCTTTGTGTTTATCCTACTTGGAGCTAGTTGAGCTGATTGGATGTGTAGATTAATGTTTTCCATCAAATTTCAGATGTTTCAGCCATTATTTATACAAATATATTTTCCTTTCCTCTCTCTCTTCCTTCTCTCCTTCTTGTCCTCCCATTATGCATATGTTGGAGTGCTCTGGAGCTCTGTACATATTTCTTCATTTGTCTTTCTCTCTGTTCTTGAAATTGCATAATCTCTAGCTTCATATTCACTGATTCTTTCTCCTGCCAATTCAAATCTATTGAGCCTGCTTAGTGAATTTTTCATATTAGTTACTTCATGTTTAAACTCCAGTATTTCTATTTGGTTCTTTTTCTTAAAAAAAAAAATTCTTATCTCTTTATTTTTATTAATAATCTCTATTTGATGAGATATTGTCATCATACTTTACTTTTTGAGGCATGGTTTTCCTTTTGTTCTTTGAACATATTTATAATTACTACTTTGAAGACTTTTCTAAATCTAATATCTGGGCCCTCTCACAGTCTGTTTCTGTTGCTTGGTTTTTTCCACTTTCCTGTTTTCTTCAAAACCTCGGGTTTATTTGTACAGAAATGGACATTGTAGGTAATTATAGCAAGTCTGAATACTGATTTCCCCCCAATTAATTGCTTATCGTTGAGGTTAGCTTGTTTATTTCTTTAGTGACTTGACTAGAATATTTTAATGAAATCTCTTTTATCCACAGTATAAAACCTCTGATGTCACTCTTCAGAAGGTGCAACCTTGATCACATGCACAGTCACCCGAGAATGATAGTTGTTTTAGCAAAGCTCTCTTTGACTGTCTTGATCCCTGATATCTCTGTTATCTGCCTCTGTTGGTATCCTCCATGGCTGTTATGCTCCACTAATTACCAGCCAATTTCTTTTATTGTTTTCAGCAATGCCCTGGGAAATAAGTTGTTTCATCATCTGAGTTGATTAAATTTTGACTCCTTTGAAGTTAGTTTTTAAGACCAGTCTTTGAGGTTTGTTCTGACTCCAGGAAGACTCTTCTAATCTGCCTCCTCCCCTGGTTCTCTCTGGTAAACTAGCTCCACATTCTGCTCCAAATAAAATCAGTTCCCATGGGGAGATCTTCAGAGTTGTCTCTTCTTTTGGACTTCCTCTTATCCTGGGTATAATCTCTGAGTCACTGCTCTGGAACTGGGAGTGGGGACAATGACCCTCTTCTCTTGGAGTGACACTCCTATTTTAGAAGCTGGGCATGGAGTAGGGGCAGAAATCTCTTGGTCTTCTCAGTTTGTATCTCTCTTTGAGCAGTGAGCAAGCTGTGGTAAGAATGATCACAGCCTCAGTTTTCTTGGTCTACCATACCTGGAATAGAGCCTCTGCCTTTTGCGTGGGGGCTAGGAGTGGAAGGAAGTCCCCATTCTCTTGCCCATATTTGCCTGGAATTTAGCCTTTCCAACATGGTGCTGGGAGGGATGAGTCATACTTATGGCCTGCCATTCCTGGGGAGATCCTGTAGTCTTTGACAGCAGCTAAGGGGAGAAGGAACCCTGTCTCTTGGCCATACCCACCTACAATAGAGTTCCATCACACTGGTCTTGTTTAGGGAGGCATGTGGAAGGAGGGAGCAGGTCAAGTTTTAAATACAACAGGTGGAAGTGGATTTGGCTCAACTGATAGAGCATCCACCTACCATATGGGAGGTCCAGGGTTCAAACCTAAGGCCTCCTGACCCATGTGGTGAGCTGGCTCATACATAGTGCTGATGCGCGCAAAGAGTGCAGTGCCATGCAGGGGTGTCCCCTGTGTAGGGGTGCCCCACGTGCAAGGAGTGTGCCCCATAAGGAGAGCTGCCCTGCACGAAAAAAGTGCACCCTGCCCAGGAGTGGTGCTGCACACATGCGGAGCTGACACAGCAAGATGATGCAGCAAAAAGAGACACAGATTCCTGGTGCCACTGACAAGAATGAAAACGGACACAAAGCACACACAGTGAATGGACACAGAAAGCAGACAATGGGGGCTGGGTGGAAGGGGAGAGAAATAAATAAATAAATAAATGCCACAGGTTTTCACTATTCTTACCAAGATGTAATAGATTTTCTTGAATAAATGTTCTTTCATATGCTACATCCTTAGGACAATTTCCGGAGACTTTAAATGATTGTTTTAAAAATAATTTTCAAAAGTTATGATTATTTTGTTAAGGAGTGGGTATGTAGAGTTCTTTGCACTGCCATTCCTGAAATTGCCCCCTAATAATATCTTAATGGCACTAAAAGTTATCTTTTTTTTTTTAAAGGATTTTCTTTTTTTTTTTTTAAATTTATTTTATTTATTTAATTCCCCCCCCTCCCCTGGTTTCTGTTCTTGGTGTCTATTTGCTGCGTCTTGTTTCTTTGTCCGCTTCTGTTGTCGTCAGCGGCATGGGAAGTGTGGGCGGCGCCATTCCTGGGCAGGCTGCTCTTTCTTTTCACGCTGGGTGGCTTTCCTCATGGGCGCACTCCTTGCGCGTGGGGCTCCCCCACGCGGGGGACACCCTTGCGTGGCACGGCACTCCTTGCGCACACCAGCGCTGCGCATGGTCAGCTCCACACGGGTCAAGGAGGCCGGGGGTTTGAACCGCGGACCTCCCATATGGTAGACGGACGCCCTAACCACTGGGCCAAAGTCCGTTTCCCCACTAAAAGTTATCTTGACTGCTAATGTTTTTCTGAGCTTCCAATCAGGGTTTAGGTTCTGATAGAAAGTCAGTACAATACAAATACTAAATTATAGGTAAATTGAAAAATAAAGGTGCTTATAGATCATAACTGACCAAATGAAAACTTTATAATGAGGCTCTGGTAACCAACTCCTTTGTGCATTCCAAGTACAGAATACCAGCAGATACTGATCAAAACAAATCAGTATACCAGGTATAAGGAGACAAAGGTACTAACTCTTAGCTCTCTTCTGGTTTGCTGGGTGACCCTGAACAAGCCAGTCCATCTCTTCTGAGCTCCACTTCCCAGGAATGGTATATTGTGTTAAAGTATTTGTTTCACAATTGGTCCTTAAAACAAGGCATGTGGTTTAGTTTGTATTTATGGTGGAATGATTTTCACTAAATCATCCCCATTTCTTTTCCTTCCTGGTTCTTTTGTGGCAGCACATACCTATGAGATACCTGTCTGGACTTTGTGGGTTTTAGCTGCTTTGGAATTGTAAGGTCCATATTAAACCTTGGCCTACACCTTGTTCTAAAAACCTTAAACTAATTGCTGAAGAAATGACATCATAAAGGCTTATCAATATCCTTACTAAATATTTTAATTTGTTATAAAATAGATAGTAAGATATTTGGAATTTCAGGCTCTCAATATTCTGGTCTTATTCTACCTGTCTAATCCAGAATTAGGACATCCTCCCCAAACACTATCATTTTGGGTTACTTAAAAATGAAGTTGATCCCTAGACAATTTATCCCCCAATTATACCCAACTATCTTTGGAACAAAGTTTGCCTCCAGCAGAATCTACTTGGGCCTTTGCCCTGACTTAATTATTACTGATTTCTTAACAGGCACTGCCACTGACCATTTATATTCCTCAGAAATCAAGGTTAATAACTCCTATCAGCCATTAAGATGGTTAAGATTAGTCCCCCTCCAAAGATTAGATGTTAAAAGCTCACCCACAGGATGAGGTCCCTACAGTCAAACAAATCCCAAGTCTGAATTGAGAGCAACTGACCAAAACAAGGGTCAATTCAGTTTTCTCACTTGTAGCAGCCAAGCCATCACCCTGCCTGGTAGAGTTTTTACAGCACAATATGGTCATTTAAAACACTTGGGGCCCCATTGCTCTCAGGTCTTTCAATTCAAATTGCTTAATAATAGCATCTAATCTGGGTTTTGCCAGCGCCTGAGTTTTCTGAAGAGCTCCAAAGGTTTCCTGTGTATTACTGCCATAACATGGCAAATGAGGGGGAAAAAAACAACACTTCCCATATCTTTGCCTGTTTTTCCAGGAATTTATAAGTAATATGTAACTACTTAGAGTCAAGGGATGTAGAAATGTATAAGATAGATGCATGTACATTTGGAATTAGCTTGAGTTAGCATCCACTTTTCTGTGTCCTCATTAACTGATACCTGAAATAACTAGCAGGGTCATTAAGTGGCTTGCTATGATCCTTCTAAATTGTCAGACTTAATGCAGAATTATTATGATACACCCCCAACTCACAGTCATTAGTTTTGAATATTCTCGTTTAATGGACTCTATCTTTTTTCTGTTTATCTGTTAACCTGCCACAGCCTTGTGACCCAAGACTCTGGAATGGATTAGCTTCCTACTCACTCACTCCTATGTAAGCCATGTCTCCATGGAAACAACTTGTCAGGCCCTCTTGGCTAAAGGTACTGAAGACCTCTTATCTGCAGCCTCACGTCTACACAGATTCAGGCTTACCAAGCCAAGCAGTGTGTTAGGAGCACCATCCTCTCTAGCTGGTTATTCTTCCTGTCTTAAGCCTTCTTCAGGGTGCACTGGGGAATTCCCTAACTCCACTGAGCTCCCATGAGCTTCTACCACTTGTATTAAGGCAAGTAATGGAAGGGTTTCTGCCCTGGGTACCTGCTTCAACCTAAACTCACTATCTCCTTCCAGCAAGCCTTCTCCTCCCATCATCTTGCAGCTACCCACCACTGTCTACCATTCTGAGGTCTTTAAGCCCCACCTATTATTGATTACCAAGGTCAGTTATTGTAACCTCCTTCATTCTTTTTGTCCCAAGTGGCATCTGTTGTAGTTCATAATTTCCCTCCTAAATTACTATAAAATCTTCCAAATTGACGCTCTCACTTCCATGCTCACTTTCCTTGCATCCAATCTCCATATTACAACCACTGAGAAAACTTCCTTAAAAAGCAGACCTGCCCATAATTAGAGATCCTTTTTCTAGGAAGATCAAAAGAATGATCCTCAATTTTATAACAAAAGTTTCATTTTTAAACAGCGTGGGTTTCAGATACCATAATCTCAAATACCAGCACCTCATAATACAGCGGTGCCTAAGCTTAGCCCTTCTGATGAGGAACTGCACTGAGAGCCTAGAGAGTCCTTTGGCTCCCCAGCTGGGCCCCACTCAGTGCAAACATGGCCCATTGGGATACCTCCCCTCAAGCAAGTTGCTATTATAAAGACTAAATAAATCTACAAAAAAGACATTATTAAAAAATAATAATTTAAGGGAAGTGGGCTTGGCCCACTGGATAGGGCGCTACCACATGGGAGGTCCGTGGTTCAAACCCCCGGCTTCCTTAACCTGTGCGGAGCTGGCCCGTGCATAGTGCTGATGCATGCAAGGAGTGCCGTGCCACACAGGGGTGTCCCCCACATAGGGGAGCCTCACACGCAAGGAGTGTGCCCCATAAGGAGAACTGCCCAGCGCGAAAGAAAGTACAACCTGCCCATGAATGACGCTGCATACATGGAGAGCTGACACAACAAAATGACACAACAAAAGAAAACACAGATTCCAGGTGCCACTGATAAGGATGGAAGCGATCACAGAAGAACACAGTGAATGGACACAGAGAGCAGACAACTGGGCGGGGAGGTGAGGGGAGAGAAATAAATTTTAAAAAAATAAATCTTAAAAAAAAAGACTAAATGGGGAGGCAGATGTGGCTCAAGTGATAGAGCTTCTGCCTACCATATGGGAGGACTGGGTTCGATCCCTGGGGCCTCCTGGTGAAAAAGAAGAGAATGCCCATGTGGCAATCCAGGGCCCATGTGAGTGCCCATGTGGTGAGCCAGTGCCTGCATGAATGCCCATGTGAATCCCCACATTGTAAGCCAGTGCCCCACACAAGTGAGTCATGCAGCAAGATGATGATGTATCAAAAGAGAAACAAGGGGAGAGTCAGGATGAAGCACCGCAGAAACCAGGAATGAGGTGGTGCAATTGACAGGGAACCTCTCTCTCAATCAGAGGTCTCCAAGATGGAATCCTGGTGAATCCTAAAGGAGAGAAAATGAGAAGAGAAGACAACACAGACAGCAAAAACAGCAGGGCGGGAGGAGGGAAAGGGGGGAAAATAAATAAAATAAATCTTAAAAAAAAAATAGCAGACCTGCCCATGTTCCTCCCCTACAGAAAGTCTGTTAGTGGTTCCCATTGCCCTCAAGATAGATTGCAGCACCCTTCTATGACTCACAAGAATCCATCTTTATAATCTGACTCCTGCTCACCTTTCCAGCATCATCTCTTATCCATTCCCCTGTGCGGCGGCTTGCTCGGTCGGTAGAGGTGGGGTCTGGCTGCGGACGAGGGGTCGGTCCAGCTTAGGACGAGGGGTCGGGCCCACTTGGGACGAGCGGTCGGTCCGGCAGCAGACGAGGGGTCGGTCTCACAGGGGTTGCGCGGTTCAGCTGACGGGGTCGCCCGGTGAAGCCGGTGACGAAGGGGTCGCCCGGAGAAGCAGGCGACGAAGTGGGGACAAGGGAGGCCAGGCCCTTGTCAGGGGCTCTCAGGACTGGAGGGCGCACGGCAGAAGAACTACCGCGGAGACAAGGTAAACACGCAAGTCCACTTTATTGAGGGAGAGGCAACAGTTTTATAGGGGCTGGGGAAGGCTGATTGGTCGAAGCCATGCCCTGTTCTGATTGGTTGCCGGCGAAAGGTCAGTGGGCGGTACTGGACGGGGGAGGGGTGGTGGTTAGGGATTGGCTGTCGCTGTTGCTGGGGGAAGGGGCAGGGTTTAGGGATTGGTGGCTGCTGTTGCTGGGGTGGAGGGCAGACTTGAGTTTCCCGCCCACGCCTGGCTGTTGCTGTTGTCGGGGGAAGGGAAAAGGGCAGACTGGATTTTTCCGCCCACACCTGGCTGTTGCTGCTGTCGGGGGAGGGGAAAAGGGCAGACTGGAATTTTCCGCCCTGCGCCTGCGCAGGGAGAGAGAAGAAGAAGGGTGCCGCCCCACAGGCATCGTATGGCGCCATCTGGGAGGAGGGGCGGCCGCGGAAGCATGGCTGCCGAGAAGGGGAGACCCAAGGGCACTCTGCGCCCATGCCGAGCTTCCTTCAGGGGTGGCGGTGGGCCCGACCAACCACCTTTTTATGGGGGCAGCGGAATTAGGCCTACCGCGGCCGCTCCCCTCGCCAGGCCAGCAAACCATACTTCAGCCCGAGGGGTGACCGCACCCCTGCACATTATGACCTCAGGCACACCAAGCCACTTCTGCAATGAGCTACCTGTTCACTCTTGCCTCTGTGACTTTGCACTGACTCCTCCTCCTCCTGGAGTATCCTTACTCCTCCCCTTCTGTATAATTCCCTCACATGTTTTCAGGGAAGCTTTCCTGGACTCTTGACTCTTGAGTTAAGTGCCTCTTGTATGTTCTCCCAGAACTCCCAGTGTTTACTTCCTTTCTGTCTTTCTGCTAAACTATCAACCTCCTTAAGGACAAGTCATGAAAACCTCTAATTCATCTAGTGAATATGTGCCTAGTATATTCACTCAAATGTTTGTTGTATTAAATAAACGATTGAAAATAAACTCTTAGAATAAAAATGTCACCACATGCTGATTATAAGTACAACCTTTTCCAGAATCTTTTGTTGTTGAGCACTATCTTTCTACCAGACTAGACCAGTTATGAGGTTGCTACACAGACAGGACTTTTTGATTTGGACTGCTGGCCACTATTCTTGTGGGTACCTCTACAAATGTGTCAGTTCCCTCTCCTTAGCTCCAGCTACTCCTGGTTGCCTCCTGTTTGTTAGTCACTGGAGAGGTCCCAATCATGTTAAGAACTTGTACACAGAAAACCACAAAACATTGCTAAAAGAAATCAAAGATGACATCACTAAATGGAAGGATAGTCTGTGTTCATTGGAATTGGATTGGAAAACTAAATATTGTGAAGATGTCAGTAATACCCAAAGCAATTTACAGATTCAAGACAATCCCAATCAAAATTCCAACAACCTTCTTTATGGAAATGAAAAAGTCAATCATCAAATTATATAGAAGGTAAGAGTCCCCAAATAGCCAAAACCATCTTGAAAAAGAATGATGGTGGGGAAGCGGACTTGGCCCAGTGGTTAGGGCGTCCGTCTACCACATGGGATGTCCGCGGTTCAAACCCCGGGCCTCCTTGACCTGTGTGGAGCTGGCCCATGCATAGTAATGATACACGAAAGGAGTGCCGTGCCACGCAGGGATGTCTCCCACATAGGGGAGCCCCATGCGCAAGGAGTGCACCCCGTAAGGAGAGCCGCCCAGTGCGAAAGAAAGTGCAGCCTGCCTAAGAATGACGCCACCCACATGGAGAGCTGACACAAGATGATGCAACAAAAAGAAACACAGATTCCTGTGCTTCTGACAACAACAGAAGTGGACAAAGAAGACGCAGCAAATAGACACAGAGAACAGACAACCGGGGGTGGGGGGGGGCGTGGGAGAGAAATAAACAAATAAATAAATCTTAAAAAAAAAAAAAAAGAATGATGTTGGATGACTTACACTTTCAACTTAAAAACTTACTACAAAACTACAGTGGTCAAAGCAGCATGGTACTAACTGATGATGCAACTGGAAAATGACCTTGAATTGAAGGTGCAATGCGGATCTAGCAGAATATCCCTGTCTACATATAATAACATGACTTTAAAATGCTGTTTGACCTAATGTAAGGGGGAAATGGAAAGGAGAAATGAGTTTATATGGCTACGAGTCTCTAAAAAAGAGTCCGGAGGCTGTCAGAAGGATTGCCCTTATGCACAACTGAGCAGAATCTAAGAGACAGATGAAGTAGATACAATCCCCAGGTATTGGTTCCTTTGAGGGCTAAAGGGACCCACGGGTTCTATGGTCATGGCAGATAGGGTTCATTGCCATGACAGATGGCCCTTCTTTGGAGCTGGTGTTTCTGCGTGATGAAACTGGACCCAGAGGGGATCTCTTTTCATAAGACTATCATGCTACTTTACTGGAATTGTAGTTGGTACTGGGGTTTCAGATATATTTAGGGGATTGAATCTTTTTACTGACAATATGATAACCAGGCCCTGAGCCTCAACAGACTCCAGCTCCTACAATCTGATTTATTGGACTCACCTCACTCAGCTAAGATGGAGTTGAAGAAGGACAACCACCACACCATGGAGCCTAGAGTGCCTACAACTGAAAGCAGGAGGATTGCATCCAGTAACCATGTGGAATCTGAGCCTCCTCTTGACATAGAGGTGCAATGGACACAACCAATCCAAGGACCTCAGAGAAAAGGTGGCATTGGAGTGGGAAAAGTGGACATGGTGGCTGATGGGTATGGGGAATGGCAGGAAGAGATGAGATGTGGAGGCGCCTTTGGGACTTGGAGTTGCCCTGGATGGTGCTTCGGGGGCAATCACTGGACATTGTTAATCCTCCCAGGGCTCACTGGATGGAATGGGGGAGAGTGTGGGCCATGATGTGGACCAATGACCATGAGGTGCAGAGATACCCAGAGATGTACTTACCAAATGCAATGGATGTGTCATGATGATGGGAGTGAGTGTTGCTGGGGGGGGAGGGGTGCGGTGGGGGTGGTGGGGTCGAATGGGACCTCATATTTTTTTTAATGTAATATTTTTACAAAATCAATTAAAAAATTAAAAAAAAAAAAAAAAAAGCAGCATGGTACTGGCACAAGGACACACATATAGACCAAGGAACCAACAGATAGTTGAGAAATAGACCCTCACATATGAACAGTTGATTTTTGCCGGGGATGCCAGGTCCACTCACTGGAGCAACAAATGGTGCTGGGTAAACTGTATATCCATATGCAAAAGAGTGAATGCTGACCCCTACCATGTACAAAAATCAATTCAAACTTGATCAAAGACCTAAATATGAGATCCAGAACTATAAAATTCTTAGAAGACTATGTAGAGAAGTATCTTCAGGACCTTGGGTTAGGCAATGGTTTTTAGATCTATACCAAAAGCAGGAGCAACAAAAGAAAATATAAATATATGAGATTTCATTAAAAATAAGAACTTGTGTATCAAAGGACTTCTTTTTTTTTTAAAGATTTATTTATTTATTTCTCCCCCTGCACCCCCCCCCCCCCCGTTGTCTGTTCTCTGTGTCTACGTGCTGTGTCCTCTTTGTCTGTTTCTGTTGCTGTCAGCGGCACAGGAATCTGTGTTTCTTTTTGTTGTGTCATCTTGTTGTGTCAGCTCTCCGTGTGTGCGGCACCATTCCTGGGCAGGCTGCACATTCTGTCATGCTGGGTGGATCTCCTTACGGGACGCATTCCTTTGTGCATGGGGCTCCCCTATGTGGGGCACACCCCTGCGTGGCAGGGCACTCCTTGCGCACATCAGCACTGCGCGTGGACCAGCTCCACATGGGTCAAGGAGGCCCGGGGTTTGAACTGTGGACCTCCCATGTGGTAGACGGATGCCCTAACCACTGGGCCAAGTCCGCCGCCTCAAAGGACTTCTTCATGAAAGTTAAGAGAGCATATGGAATGGGAGAAAATATTTGTAAACCACATATCTGATAAAGGTTTAATAATCAGAGTATATAAAGAAATCCTACAACTCAACAATAAAAAGAAAAATGACCCAATTTTAAAATGGGCAAGAGACTTGAATAAACATTTCTCCAAAGAAGATATGCAATGGCCAATAAGCATATAAAAAGATGCTAAACATCATTAGCCATTAGGGAAATGCAAATCAATATCACAATGACTTATCATTTCACCCCTACTCGAATGGCTATTATTAAAAAAAAAAAAAACAAGTGTTGGAGAAGATGTGGAGAAATAGGAACATTCATTATTGGTAGGAATGTAAAGTGGTACATTCAGTGTGAAAAAGTAGTTTATGGTTCCTCAGAAAATTAAGTATAGAATTATCATATGATCTGATAACCCCACCTCTAGGTATATACCCCAAAGAACTGAAAGCATGGACTAGAACAGATATTTGCCCATTAATGTTCATAACAGCATTATTCACAACAACCAAAAGATGGAAGCTACACAATTGTCCATCAACAAATGAATGGATAATCAAAATGTGGTATGTACATACAATGGAATACCATTCAACTGTAAAAAGAATGAAGTTCTGATACATGAGCAACTTGGAATAACCTTGAAGACATCATGTTGAGTGAAATTAGCCAGACACAAAGGGACAAATATTGTATGATATTAAATAATTAGAACAAGCATATTCATAGAGTCAATAACTGGAATACAGGTTACCAGCTACTGGGATGAGAGTAGGGAATGGGGAGTTAATGCTTAATTGGTACAGAATTTCTGTTTGGGGTGATAGAAAAGTTTTGGTAATAGATGATGGCAATGTTAGCACAACATTGTAAATGTAATTACCACCACTGAATTAGATATTTGAGTGTGGTTAAAAGGAAATTTTAGATTGTATAAATGTTACTAGAATAAAATTTTAAAAATAAACCATAGGACTGTACAACACAATGAGAGATGTAAACTATAGACTACTGATAATAGTATAATTATAAAAATACTGTTTCATCAGTTGTAATAAAGGTATCACACTAATGCAAAGTGTTAATTACAGAGAAATTTGTTGAGTGGAAGGGTATATATGGGAACTCTGTATTTTCTGAATGATTTTTCTGTAAACTTACAACTTTTCTAATAGAAATAAATTTTTAAAAATATTGTCATTAGTGGTTTTATCTTTTGACTCTATTAAAAAATAAATACCAATTAGAGACAAACAGATTGTCTTTAGAAATTTCTATTTTACTATTAACGATTGGTTTTATTCTTTTTTTATAGGCAGGAATGAAGAGAGCTTGAAGGCATTAAACATCATAAATGGAAAAAAAGGACAAAACAAAGTACAAATTTTCTATTTCTCAAAACTAAAACAAAACGTATCAGCCTATATGGGAATACTACTACTCTTAACACTTCTACTCTAAAAATAAATAATTTAACAAATATACAGTCTGGTAGAGATGGAGATATCAAATGTAGAAACCAAGAAACAACCAGGTAATTTGCCTCAGCTCTGAGGCAGTTTCTTAATTACACATGTTGTGGAGTGTTGGATGATCTTGTCTGTTGACATCTTACAAGGTGGTAGTTGAGGAAGTGAAGGAAAAGCAGAAATCATAAGCCCTTTTAGACACATAAAGCTTCTAAAAGGCAGCTTGCAGATCTACTTTTTGTATCTTAATACTATCAGAACCTAGAACAGCACCCTAAGTACTTGTAAGTGCTCAATAAATGTTTGTTTAATCAAAACTAAAACCCAAACCAAACACAAAAAAAAACAAAACTGGTACATGTCACTATCAGTCAGCTATGTCACACTCCAGTAGTTCAATAAAATTATCAGATTGATAAAACCTCTGAAAGCAAACTAGCCATGTTCTATATTTGTACAGCATTGTTTCACATGTACTTTCTTTTCACTTTCAATAGTTCTTTACATTTACATGTAAAGAAACCATGTCACAAAAGGAAAAGAGACTTGCTCAGATTAGCAAGGAAGTTGTTAGCTTAGAGTCTAAGCTTCCTAACTCCAAACTTAATAAAAGAATCTCCTTAATATTGTAGTAAATAGCTATTACAAATCAATAGTTAGAAGGCAAACAACCTGAGAGAAAAATTGGCAAAGGACATGAACTACGAGATCATGAAAGAAAATCTCCATAGCAATCAAAGAAATACTTTACTGTGATTAACAGCTGTGCCTGAAATGTGTAAGATGGCCTAGACTACACCTCATGGCTGAGGCTGAAACTATATGGGTCTTTTTTTCTTACTCTAATCCCAAACTTTAATGTTGCAATTTTACCATGCTTCACTGGTACTCAACACAAGAGAAAACCAAAAGCATTTGGGAGAATAGGTCAGCACTGGATGTCCAGCCCTCATGGATGAAGGATTATCAGCAACTGAGGAGAAGGAATGTGGAGGGCAGCATTTGGAACTGGTGGGTCCCCTGATGTTCCTCAGGGACTATCAAGCCTTTTTTTTTGGCTCATGCATAGTGCTCTACGGCTTGCTACTCAAAGTGTAGTCCATGGGGCCAGCAGCATGGGCATCCCTGTAGAATTTACAGAAATGCATACCCTCAATCTCCACCCCAGGCCTCCTGAACCAGAATCTGTATTTCAGCAAGTTACTGAAGACATGCATGTACTGTGATGCTTGGGAAGCACAGCTGTAGAAGACCTGGCTCAGGTTTTGCTCATTGTAGGTGCTAGGTGAATGCCCACTGATTCAATGAACTGGTAAACAGAATGGGGTCCCTTTCAAAACTAAATCATATGGGGAGTGGATGTGGCTCAAGTGGTTGAGTGCCTGCTCCCAAAACCAATTCAGGGTTGTTGATGTGGCTCAGTGGTTGAGCGCTGGCTTTCCGTTTATGAAGTTCCAGTTTCAATCCCTGGCCCCTATACTTCAAAAAACAAACAAAACAAACAAAAAACCACTAAATCATCTGACTTAATGAAACAAGTCACTATACAGCTGAGCAAATTACAACCACTTTCAAAGGGTTTTAAATAAGATTAATGAATTAATAACTGTTTTTTTACTGATGTTTTCTATAGGGAATTTAGGGTTTCTTATTAATTTCACTGGACTTCTTTATATACTCAAGAGGCATCAAAGAGGCTTAAAACTTCCTCTCTTCTGTTCTTTCATCTCATTTCTCACAAAAGGGTAAGCATTGAGGATGTAAAATCAAATGACTGGAAATGATGACAACAAATCTGCAAAGACTGTAGCAGAATGTTCACCAGTGTAAGAGCATTGATCTTCTACCTCCTCTGTCTTTCCACAGAGAGTGGCATACATAAGCTTTCACCTTGTACCACATGGAGGGGGAATGGTGAGGAGAGAAAGGAGACCAGGAAGAGAAAGAAGAAACACCAGGAATCAAGGACCCCTATGCAACAATTCTATGAGCTGACACAGGCAAAAATCCCAATCTGGCCATTAAAGTGCTTCTGAGACAGCTGTGTAGCATTATTATTATTGTTATTGTTATTATATTATTATTTTAATTCTACTTGCTATCTGCCAACCTGTTTAAGATCAGACCACTCTAGTGGCAGTCCAGCCTCTAGCTTTAAGTTTGCCCACAGACCTAAAGCTGTCAGGAAACCAGATACAAAAAGGGAGATAAGAGATCCAGAGGCTGGGAAGGCATTCCAAGTTCCACTAATGAGTGAGGTGACTCAGGGGCTGACTCAGACGAACAAAGTTGAGCCCAGGAGAGGGGAGGCGGTAGAGGGGCAGACCTCAAAGGAGCCCTACTGAAACGTTAAAATGGGAGCTAGAATGGCAGGGACATGGTGTTATTTAGAAAACTGCCTGCAGCTCTGGTGTTGGAGGAAGGAGTAGATCCTGAAAACGGAGAAAATTGCATCTGAGGTCAGAAACTGAGCTGTAAATCTGTATAGCTTTCTGTACCTAGAGAAATGTGTACTATTCTTTCATGACATTGACCTGCTCCTCACCAAATCTTAAAATAAGAATTAATTGTCACCAGGTCCCAGGGAGTGGAGGTAAATCAGGTACCACCCTCTATTTTTCTAATGATCCTAGCAATTAGAAAAATGAGCCTGTTTTGACTTTCTTTAGTACTATTCATTCGGAGAACATTGTGATCCAACCTGTGCTTATACTTTTCTTTTTTAAAAAATCTAAACGTATGACTAAGACTGAGGTTTTGAGTTTAAAGATTCCAAAGTCACACATTGTTACACAGGTTGGTAAGTGCTTTGCCCCATGTGGACTATACTGAAATGACATGACTGCACCGCTGCACATGGTATCTAGACCTCCTGAAGAGCATGTCCTTGTGATATGGCTGATGTGGTTGGAGAGTACCTGGGGCGACACAGATTTTCTCTGTGTGCTAAATAACCCACACAGAGATCAAACCTATGACCTCAGCCTCATTA
Organism: Dasypus novemcinctus; assembly: GCF_030445035.2. Lineage (NCBI taxonomy): Eukaryota > Metazoa > Chordata > Mammalia > Cingulata > Dasypodidae > Dasypus > Dasypus novemcinctus. Next base: position 109,977,361 of record NC_080677.1, on the reverse strand, counting down.
ATACAATGGAAATCAACAGAGCTGTCTAAAAATAATTTTAGTTGATTACATATTTATATATAATTTGTTAATTATTGTCTCAAATGTACTTCACATACCACTACAGTGGTACCAAGGCTGTGGTAAAAGCAGTAGTTCTTTGGCAGCTTGGCTTCCTATGAACTTTCATTGATATGAACAATATTGGTCTTCTGTTAACAACAGGTTTGCTGTATTTAATTTTGGGTATTTTACAACATTATTAACCCCAGCATGTCTGATAATTGAGAAAATGAGAATGCTGAATGTGGTATTTAGAAGAGAATTACGATTATGATGAAAATAATGAAGATGACAAATTGAACATCGTGAGAAAAATCACCAATATTGCATGTGGGTAAGAAATGGGTCATTAGTCAATAGGAGTGATCCTGAAAGATAAAGACTCAAAACATGTGAAAAATGCTAGCTGAGTCTTTGTGATCTTTGTGATGAACAGCAATCAGCAAGAAATTAGAAAAGGTAATCAACAGATGGGGAAAAAATGAAATGTATGATTAGAGAATTGGCAACAACTCTGAATGCTTATAATCCAAATATCAATTTTGGGGAGGGCTAAAATTGTGTTCAAGCATTTAAAAGCCAGGTGTGGTGAAAAAATCTCATTGTAAAACCTTACTGAATTCTAGTGATGGTTCCATAGATTTAAGACCTATTAGGTCTACACAACATTAAATTCCCTAATGGTAGTTCCTGAGGCATTCTTATAATTTTGATTGCTCAAGGAGTGGTGAGTACCTATATTTCAATATATATGAACAGATATATTTTGGATAAAGAGGCCCAATAGAATTGATATCAGCAAGAGAGAATTCTGCATAGTTTTAAAGTTTTGAAGGACTATTCTACCCCTTTTTGGTGGAAATGCATCTTTTTCTAAGATTAAATCACTCTTAGCCAGCTTTGTCTTACTAACAGTCTTTCAGAATTCATCTGTTTGTAACAAACTTCTGTGTATAGTTTTGTGTCATGCTCTCCCCCACCCCAAGATGTTCCCTCGTTTGTTTGCTCGTTGGTTTTGCTTGTTGTTTGTGCTCTTTGTCTGCTCATTGTTTTGTGCTCATTGTCTGCTCATTGTTTTTTGTTCATTGTCTGTTTTTTCTTTGGGAGGCACTGGAAACCGAACCTGGGTCCTCCCATGTGGGAAGTGGGTGCTCAACTGCTTGAGCCACATCTGCTCCCCCCATATCATGCTTTTTTAGTTACAGTAGGTAGTGGAGTTTTCCTTAGCTTTCAACTAATTCTTTATCATGCTTCTGTAATGGCAACTTGGTACTCCAGTTCTTAACTATGTCCTTTGACCCCCTTTTCTCTGGATGCTTATGCATGCTGAGATTAATATTGTTATAAATCTTTTTATGTTTCTCTGAATATTTTGATAGGATAAATCATTAGAATGAATTTTCTAGGTTATAATTTTATCTACATGTTTAAGGTTTTAATATGTTATCAAACTTATTTCTTGAAAGGTTTTGCCAACTATATCCCTACCAAAAAAAAGAAAAATCAGTGTTTCTATTTCCACATACCTTTGTCAATACTATATACTATTATTCTTTTCACTTTCATTTTGAGGAGAAAAGATGTATTTTTAAATGTTTATTTCTCTGTTATCAAAATCTTTTATGATTTTCACTTTGTGTCTTTTGCCAGTTTTTCTATTGAGATAGTGGCCTTTTAATTATTGATTTGTAATAGCTCCTCATTCCCCAATTTTTCATTAGCCTTTAAGCTTATTTGTAGAGGACAGCATTGCTTTTTTCCTCTCTAAAGTTGAGATAATCCCAATCCCAATTAATTCACATGGCTGTTGGGAATAGTTAATGAGAAAACACTTATGAAAATGAGAATTAGCATAAGCGATTTGTGTTACATAGTTCCAATGCTGATGGTACCCAGAAATCAAGAGGCTTGGCGTGCAAATCTGACATGAATTTAAAGACAATTGAACTCCAATTCTTGGCTCTAACAGTATCTTACAAAACAAGAAATTAATTTAAACCTTTCTTATCATAGTTAATGAGGATGTTATAAAATACAAAGAAAGTAAATACAAAAGTACTCTGACACTTTTGGGTGCTTCCACACAACAGCAAGCAGTTGCATTATTACTCTTTCACATTCTTTTTAAAAATCTAACGAATCCAGTACAGGCTCATTATAATAGGAAAGACACCATATCTATCACTATTTTTTTGTTTTAGGCTTATAAATCCTGCCCTGCTTACCTTCCCTAACAATCGTTTTCTCATCTTCAATTGAAACAAAAGGGGATCAGTGAAAAACTCTTCTCCAATAGGAAAAAAATCTTTTACAGTTAATTCTTAGTAGGTGTCACAACATGAAACAAAATATAAATTAAAAATATATATATATATGTATAAATGCATGCATAAAGAAGTCTTGCTCCCACTGAAATCTCCATCCATCTTCTTTCCCCTCCCTATGATTTCTTGTGTATCCTTTCAATGTTTCTTTATACATGCATAGCAAGCAAGTACAAATTAAACATCATTATTCTTCCTCTTTTCATATACAAAAGTGGCATACTATATACTTTGTTCTCTACCTTGCTTATTTTTACTTAATTTGTTTTTTATTATTTTTTTATTGTTAAGCTTTAGATTACATAAATATTACATCAAAAATATAAGGAATCCCCATATATCCTACTCCCTGCCCCTCCCACATTTTCCCATAGTAACATCTTTCATTAATGTGGTATATTTGTTACAATAGATGAACACATATTGAAACACTGTACTAGCCAAGGACTATAGTTTATAGTTTACACTTTGCCCCACACAATTTTATAGGTTTTGGCAAAATGTACAATGACCTGTATCCATCACTGCAATGTCATGCAGGACAATTCAAATGTCTCAATAATGCCCCCACGTACATGCACTCCCCAATGTTTTTAATAGGACACTTTCAATATGAAGACCTTTAATGTAAACATGGGACATAATTACATTGACATTAGGCTTTGCAATTAGATAAGAAAATAGAAAGATTCTTGTCTCTGTTCTGCCTCCACCATCAAAGAATCTCAGAGTTGGATCATATAGCAAAGTTTTGATAGTCATCAAACCTGTTTCCCCTTATTCTTGGGCACACAGACTGCATTATTTTTAGTCTTTCTTGAGTGTAGCCATGCAACTGAATTCTAGTCAATGGAATGTGAGCAGAACTTATGTGTACTACTTGTAGGTCTAGCCCACATAATCCTAGTCACATAATCCTACATGTTCTTTCCCTGACTGCCAGCAGGATGTTCATGCATTGTAGGACACAGTAAACCTCATGTTGAAGAAGGTAGAATCACAAGATGGAAGACCCTGGTTTCTTGAATTACCAATTGGAAGATAAAGCCACCTACCCATCAGGAACACCCATTTTGGATGTCCTATGAGTGAGAAACAAATTTCCTGTTATGTTTGAGCCATGAGACATTTTTAGATTTTATTTTAACAGCAGCTAGTATTTCTTTTTTTTTTTTTAAAGATTTATTTATTTATTTTTCTCCCCTTTTCCCCCTCCACCCCAGTTGTCTGTGTCTATCCAGTTGTCTGTGTCTATTTGCTGCACCTTCTTTGTCTGCTTCTGTTGTTGTCAGCGGCACAGGAATCTGTGTTTCTTTTTGTTGCATCATCTTGTTGTGTCAGCTCTCTGTGTGTTCAGCACAATTCTTGGGCAGGCTGGACTTCCTTTCATGCTGGGTGGCTCTCCTTATGGGGCGCTACTCCTTGCGCGTGGGGCTTCTCTACGTGGGGGACACCCCTGCGTGGCACCGCACTCCTTGCACGCATCTGCACTGCGCATGGGCCAGCTCCACACGGGTCAAGGAGGCCCGGGGTTTGAACCGCGGACCTCCCATGTGGTAGACGGACGCCCTAACCACTGGGCCAAGTCTGCTGCCCCAGCAGCTAGTATTTCTAACACAGTATATATATCTTCCATGACATTCTAGATTGCTGGTCTTTCTGTCTTTGCATATAAGTGATCCTACTCCCTCCACTGAACTATGATTTTTCTTGCAGAAAGTGACTGTGTCTTATTCATCTTTGTACCTTTAGTGTTTAGCACATTGATTGGCATGTGGCAGGCACTCAATGTCTTTTGATGAATAAATGAGTACTTGGACACTTTCAGAGATGAAAAATGAAGGCACTGCTTTACCAGTCAGTTTGATATATTGCAATCAGCTAGAATTATTAGAAAATTACTTAGATGAAGCTAAAGTCCATCACCCATTAACTTGTACCAATTTGTGACTATCCTTTGCAGTCACACAAAATAAGTCTGACCCCTCTTGAAGAAAACCCTTCAATTATTTGACAATATCCCCTCCCCTGACAAATCCTCTGGTCTCCTGGCTAAATAGTTTAATGTTTTTCAATTGTTCTTCATTAGGTTATAGTTACTAGAACTCTTAGCAGCATCTTTATTCTCCTCTGGGCACAGTCTTGTCACCATTCCTCTTTAAATGGCTGTTTAGGATAGGACACCATACTAGGCACACACTATCCATTCCATGATGGAGGGGACCAATTGTACCTCTTAGTTAGGACGCCATACTTCAATTAATGTAGCTTAATATTTTAACAGCATTTAAGGTGATCATATCACCTGATGACTTCTCTTGAGCACATCACTAAGCTTCCCGCCTCTTGCCTGATCCCTGTTTACCACATATATGCTCATTGGCTTTGTGACCTTGGAGAAATCACTTCACCTGCTAACACTTATTTTTCATGTGGAAAATGAGATGGTTGGGCCAGATGATTTCTGAGTTTCTTCCCATTTTAACATTCTTTGAGTCTAAAATAGAGTTCTGAGAGGGCTTACATTGTACTTTTATGTAGAATCTCTTACCCAAAGCAGTATGGGTATGTGAATCTGCCTAGAAACATTAAGCTCATTGAACAACATGAAACTATATAGATAGTTTTTCTCAACTGTACTAAGATTATAGCCAGAGATAACTGGATACTGTGTGGGAAATTGTATATATACACTAAAGTCAATGGATTACACTGTATTGTAATGCTCAAGGAGGAAGAAAATAAGGCACAGGCAAGAAAAAAAAAATCAAAGAAACAGAAAGTGAGGGGAACCAGGGTATGGTTTTCTCAGCAGGAAATCTCCATTTTTTTTTTTAACAAATCAATTTTATTGATATATATTAATAAAGCATAAATCCATCTAAAGTGTACAATCGGTGGTATGTGGTATAATCACATAGGTGTATATTCATCACTTCAATCATTTTTGGAGCATTTTCATTATTCCAGTAATAATAATAATGATAAACAACAATAACTCATCACCTCTCAATCTCCCTGTGCTCCCGTGCTATTTTGTTTCCTTCTCTCTAGTTTAGTTGTAATTATATTTTGTAAAAACAGTCTTATATAGGCAATATCTCCCATATTCATATTTTACATGAGATTTCACTATGTTATATAGTCCCATGTTACATATTTTAGCTTTCCTTCTAGTAATATGTATGTCTTTAGACTTACCCTTTCACTACTGTCATACCCATATAATAACTCTGCTAGTTGTAACACCACTATGTGCTCTCACCATTTCCAAAGATTTACCTTTTAACCAATTCTCCACAGATTAACTCTCAGCTTTCCATTCTCTACTTTTACCTCTCCTTTACTTTTTTTTCTTTTTTTCCTTCTCTCCATTACTTTTTAACCCAAAAGACAGTTATCATGTTAAAGGGGTTATACATTTCATCAGCTTAGAAAGCCTGGTTTGATGTACTGTCAGTCTCCTCATCTCATTTCACACACTGTCCAAAAATACCAAAAAATTACCCTCAGCCCATGGGCAAATAAATACTATTTATGTCTGGGGGAATCAAACCATCTCTCCCATCCCTGGCCTTTGATCAGTTTCTGATAAAGGAAACAACTTACATGCTTTTAGCTGATTAATTTCTCCTGATATTTCTGCCTGATACCCCTGGATCTATGCCTGGATCTAAGGCTGGGGCTACCTACCACCCTAGGCCAAGATTCTATGCATTATTATTTGACCTCTGAAAAACTCATTGCTGGCTTTATAACCCAATCTGGGCACACTCCCCATTGGGGCCTGCATTTCCTGTGAATGTGATGCATTGGTTTCCTAGGTGACAGCGAGAAGGAATAGACCTGCTACCGTTGTGGCTTCTGACTCACTCACTGCAATGGACGTCATAGAATTGTGGCTGAACCTAGTGGATGGTGATAATAAGCGTGTGCTTAAATGTAACAGCAGGACACTAATGGTTAAAACAATCCCATTGTACCACCACCAGCTCTCCCTCCCACAAAGCAGCCCAATAGACTGCCATAAATGGCAGATCTGAAAACACCAACAACAGACCTGAAATCTCTCTGAAGTCTCAGTCATATATAATTTCACAGTGGAATGCTATTTACAATCCCAATGTTTTGTTCCGTTTCCTGTTTAGTGTTTCCTTTTCCTCTCTGGAAAGTAGAAGTATTTGGACTCTAACAAAATGTCTGGTGGAGGCAGAGAAAAGGGAAGTGGTAACAAGCCAAAATCTGAGGTGACAGCTCCTTTTGAACATCCACATTTATTCCCTGAGAGGGAAAAGTAAACTCACAGTGGAGTAACTAATCATCAGAACCCAGAATGAAAAATACATTCTGTTGAGCATTTAATTTTCAGAACTGGATTTCATGAAGCCTGGAGACAACAAGAATGTCAGAAAGAGGGAAAGATTTTCTAGCTACCATTTTTGGTCTATCAGCTGATTCCAGCAAGTCAGAGAAGACTGCCTGGAATGAAAAACACCAAGTACCTTTGTCCTTCACCTCCGAACCAGTGAAGACGGAATGGATTCTTCAGATTCTTGAACTCCTCAAATGACCAACAAACCTAAAGGTTCCCTGCTGGAGATAATGCATCTTGTTTTCCACTGGGCCTTGAGGGATGCTTTAAATAGCACCAGCAAGCATCCGAATGAATTAGATAGTAAATGTAGGTTAGCTTTATTTAGACAAATAAAGACAAGCAGAGAAAGCTGTCTGGTTCAAGGGCAGTGCAGCCTGACACAACAGCATTTCTCCGAGGAGGGAAAATCTCTTTGAAAGAGGTATATTTTGTGCAAAGAGCAAAGTTCCTTGGATCTCCAGGGGAATTAATACTAAGTTCTTTAGTACAGAAGAGTAGGAATTAAGAATGACCTGGTACCCATTGAAGGCAGGATCAATAGATTTATAATGTAAAACAATTTAGCTTCCCTCAGTTAACCCATCACCTTCTTTCTTTCTTGTTCCTTGAGACCACTATCATGTAGGATAAACTTCCCAGAACAGAAGCTGGTGTAGGAAGTTTATGTGGCTCATCTGGAGTGGGGCTCGAGATCCTCAAGTAGTTCTAACCCAAGAAATATGTCCAGTGGAAGAAGCCCAGTAAAGGGGAAAATGGCAAACCTGGTGCATTCACTCAAACACAATTAAGATGCTTGAAAAAAAAGTTGCAGTCAATTAGTTTGGTTTTTTGGTTTTGTTTGGTTTGGTTTTTCTCCCCTCTCCTCTCCCCTGCCCCTTAGATTTTCTGAGAATAAATGCTTCTTTCCACATCTTTTCTGAAAATGAATGCTTTATCAAGAGCTGTGGGAATATAAGAATATATAACTTTTTGGTTTTGTTTGTTTTTACTGTGATGTTTATAGTTTCTTCTCTTCCTAAATTGTTGCTGGTTTCCTGTGAATTGGAAAAAGACAAATGGTATTTAATCTCTTAAAGTTCAGCAGCTTGTAGCTGCATTGGTAATTAGTTTTAAAAAGAAAAATCAATTTCAATTAGTAAATTTGTATTATTTGAATAAATTATAATTTCAAATATTTAATAATTTAGCAAGTGAAACGTTTTAAATCTAATGCATTTTTATGTTCCTAAAGTTAAAACAATTTAGATTTATAAAAGAAGTAATAAAAAATTAGTTTCACATATATTTCCATTTCCTCTAAAAATTTTTTAGATGTTTTCTTTTTTAAAGGCCTCACAATTTCTGAAAATTTTTTTATCTTTCTATATCACCAAGACAGGTGTCATAGAAGAAGTATGTTATAACCCTGTTGTGAAGCAAAATGTAAACATCATATTGAATTAGGCATTTAGGACACTTTGTACTTGAATGTACTTTGTACATTCATTCATTTCATTCATTCCTTCCTTCAACAATTATTTGCTGAGACCTCTATATGCATAAGAAGGTGAGTATCATACTTACTTGTTCCCCTTCTCCATCAGCTGCTCTGCTTTCCCTAGTCAGTTCCTCTCTACCCAAAGGCCACTTGCTGGTTACCCTTCCCAATGAACTGGCATATATACCAATAATTTATTTAATTGGGAAGTACTGTTTTGCATTTAAACCAAAGCACACAGAACTTCCTTATTTCACTCCCAAAAAGTCAATATATTTCTCACTATTTGTCAGATTGGCAAATCAATTAATCATTTGAAGTCATTATAATTCTAGCAAGGTGATGGAAAGCCAATCCCTATGACTGTATTTATAAAGGTAATAGATTTAAAAGACTCCTATGAATCTTGGATGTCAAGCTTATTCCAGTGTTATATTAACTTTTATTTTTAAAAAACTCTTACCTAAATTCAATCCTATAAATTTTATATTTGTGTAGTTACAAGGAATGTAATCAAAAGGGAAATTACTGGGGCATCAGTTGTAGCTCAGTGGTTGAGCACCTGCTTCCCATGTACTAGTTCCTGGGTTCAATCCCTGGGTCTTCCTAAAAAAAGAAAAGGGAAACTAACTTTTTATTTCTTTTTGGTAAAAGGTACTAATATTTCTACATGAACTGGTAATGAAAAAAATTAATAACATCCCTGGGATCTATATTTTTTTGCTGTGACATTGCCAATCATTTCATTACTAGAGTTATCTTTAGTAAAATTTCTGAATTTGTATTAAAAATATGACCTTTTAAGTGTTCTTCAGTAAGTCCATTTCAGAACTTGTTTTTAATAGTTTTTAAGTGCTGAAGAAAAATCTTTTATGTGGCCAAAGACGGCAAAGTTGAATTGATCACTGATTCAAATAAATTATGCAAGATAGCAAATATCTAACTTTTAAAATGTTAGCAATTTGTTTGTGTTTTTTTATGTTTCCCATGTTTGCCACACTAAATATTATTTCAGAATTTTAATAATGTTGTGAAGAAGGAAATATTGTAATATCATTTGCTAGGTAAAATAAGAGTCACATTTTATTTTTATTCTGTGGCATTTGTGGCTCTTCAGCAGGACATTGGCATTTTTCCTCTTCTGATATAACCTCCTCCTCTCTTTCATTCTGTTTTCGTGGAGGTTGTTGCATCCTCCCCTTTTTCCAAGCAGTCTTTCAGTTTGTGAGATCCTGAGCTGCCACTTTGATTCCTGAATACCCACTTCTGTTTTTTATGTTGACAAGGGCATATTGAACATCTAGAGACCCATCCAAATGGACACCCACCCATCCACTCTTAACCTCATATTCACTCATACACACTCTCAGGTGTGCACGCGGGGCAACCTCAGTTCTTCCATGCTCCCCCAGGGAGTTCAAACCACTCCAGCTGTTTTCTGGCCCTGGCAATAGAAGCAGCAGCAGATCTTCTCATGGCAGCTCTCTAATCCAAACCGGCACTAACATTGTTGCTGCTTCCAAGGAAGCACTAACGTCACCCGGACCAAGGAGAAGACTATATAGGTTAGAGATGATAGTGGAGGATGCTTCAGGCTGCCTCTAGTGATAAGAGGGAAAGAAACAAGAGTTGGGATTCCTCTGTCTGAAGTGCTTTGTTTCCTGTTGTCTGCTGACAATTAAAAAAAAAACAAACGATTTTAAGACTCAGCTCAAGTATCACCTCTCTCTCTCTGAAGCCTTTTCTGATACTCTGACTGCCCCATCCTTTCTACCCCTACAATCCTAGTTAAGTTAGATGCTTACATCTCTCAAGCCCATTAGACTGAAAACTTTTAAAGGCATGGACCTTGGCTGATTCATCTTTTATTCCCAGTATCTGATGTACTATTGGAATTCAACAAATGTTGAATGTTTGAAAGGATTCCATTGCTCTCCTCCCATCAGTGGAAAAGTTAACTGTTGTGGAGAGGGAAAGAGGAGGGTTCCTAATGGGTATCTCTTATCCTTTTAAAGTTAACATTGGACACGAAGAGTCTAGAGTGGTAGTGTAAGGGCTACTGTCCACATATGAATGTAACATCAGCAACAGAGCAGCTGCATTGTCATCATGCTCACCACTGGGATTTTTTTCTAGTGACCAACAGATAAGTCCAATCCTGCTTATAAGATAAGCCTTTGAAAAACTTGCAAAGTACAAATGAGAAGAAACTGTTTTATCAAGAAGGTTCAATTAGTAATGGGAAAATATGGAGCATACCTATTAAAATAATAATATTCATGCCCCAGAGTAAAATGTTTCATCAGTGTAGGGTAAGGATGAGACAGAACTATTAGGTGCTTACCTTGTATGATCTCATTTTAATTCTCACAAAAAAACACAAAAGATTACTTATCTTCATTTTATAGATGAAGAAACCAAAGCTCAGAACAGTTAAGAATGATGCAACAATCCTAGTACTAATACTCAGAAGAGCTTAGATTTGAAACCATGTCTGTCTGACTCTAAAATCCTTCTTCCCTCCACCCGATTCCTCCCAAGAGCTATTTAAAAAATTATTGACATCAAATTTTCAGAGGTCGAAAAATAAAGATTGAATATTTTTTCTCCCCCCTCCCCCTTTTTTCCCCCTCCCTGCTCTTTGTGCTGTCTGTGTCTAATTGCTGCATGATCTTCTGTATCTATTTCTCTTTTTATTTTTTCTTCTCATCTTTCTCCTCTAGGATTCACCAGGATTCAATCTTGGGGACCTCTGATATAGAGAGAGCTTTCCTGTCAATTGTACCACTTCAGTTCCTGTCTCTGCTGTGCTTCACCTTGACTCTTCCCTTTGTCTCTCTTTTGTTGCATCATCATCTTGCTGCATGACTCACTTGCGGGGGCACTGGCTCATCGTGTGGGCCCTCTGCTTGCTGCATAGGCACTCGGCTCACCACATGGGCACTGGCTCACCATTTGGGCACTCAGATGGGCACTCAGTTTGCTATGCAGGCACTGGTTTGCTCCACTGGTATGCTTTCTCTTCTTTTTCACCAGGAGGCCCCAGGGATTGAATCTGGGTCCTCCCATATGGTAGACGAAGGCTTTATCACTTGAGCCACATCTTCTTCCCAAGATTGAATATTTATTGAGTACTTATGATGAGGCCTGCACAAGGCTGGACAATGTGAGGGGATATAATAAACCATCAACCATCCACCAATCAAGGATATATTTAGTGTAGGAAGCTGACACATAATTAAAGACATATTAGACACGGAAATAAGTGCTACAATGAAGGGGATTGTCATGCGCTGCTTGAAAACTACAGGAAGGAGTGGTTGATTCTGATCGTGCAGGAGGCTAAGAAAGTTTTCACAGAATACTGAGGAGATATTCTGAGAAGATGCTGAAGAGAAAAGAGAAGTCAGCAGGTGTTTGGACACCGCAGAGTAAGGGAAAGTATTACAGGAGCTAGATGGAAAAGTTTGAGTAAGTTCAAGGCGTGGTTGGAACAATGGAAGGTGAAGGTGAGCTGAGGCCAAATCATGGAAGGCTTTGAATAGGAGTATGAACTGTATCCTACATGAGATGGAGAGTTACTGAAAGTTTTTGAGTAGGAGAAGGCAGGAAACAATCAAATCCTTCACTAAAACATCCCAAATTATTGCTAAATCCATTCTGACATCAGATCACAAGGTACACAAAACAGAAAATTATAGGAAATCAATATTCTAAATCAAGATTCTGAAAAAAAGTCTGCTTACTTTTGAGGAAACAAAGCAAAAGGGGATATATGCCTGGGTGCATGGGCTCAAACCTGCTTGCCCTCTTCCTTCTGTCTGGCCAGGAACGGTCTCATTCTCATGACACCCAAAATAGCCTCACCAACCGAAAAAGCTGGGGCAGCAGGTACAATCCCATCCTCCCCCAAGAAAAAATTCCAGCAGGGAAATGACAGATCCTTTCACTTCCTTCCTATTTAGAAAGCCAGTCTATGAAGATTACTAAAATATTCTCTCACCCCAATATACCAGACAAACACGCTATAATGGGAACTGGATCCTGATAGCTTAATTGAGTTAAAAGGAAAAGTACAGATCACCTAAAAGCTTCTCAATGGATTCAAAGTGGCTCTCACAGCTATGAAAGCGCCAGTGGCGTTTCTCAGTTCCTTGGTTAGGGAGGAGCTGAATGAATTTCCTAGCACAGAATTCAAAAGCACTGGAAGTCAGCAGTTCTGAAAGACTGCAGAAAGGGCTTGTTTACATTTTTCTTTTGGGCTGAAACCCATCTATTTAAATTTTAACCAGAGGCAATTATAAAACCGTGGTAAGCCAGAGATGGCAGTCTGTACAAGACAGGGAGACAGATGCCAACAGTCTGGCATTGAAGGAGGAAAGAAAGAGGGATATTTTGAGAAGGGGATCAAGGAAGAATAACAAAGAAGGTTCTGGAAGCAAAAGGTTTTACTAGGCAGCTGGCCTTCATGAGAATTAGCATAAGAAGGGGATTGGGGAGGATGAGGAGGAAAGAAAGCTGGTGGAGTGGGGGGGCCGAGGAAGAGGAAGAACAAGTGTTGGAAGGGGAGGGCAAGGAAGATAGCTTCTGATGGAGTAGGTAAGTTTAGGCTGTCACCATCCCACCAGTTCAAAAGTCCTACCCAGTAACAGAGACTGCTGCAGTTCTGTTGTTTATATCTTTTTTTTTTCCATTGGGTCAAAAGTGCATTAACCCAGAGAATCAGCTGCTGTGAGAGGCCTGCCTGGAGCAGACACACCCGGCCTGCCAGGACACAGGCCCTTTTCCCCGCAGGCCAAGCCTCCTCTTCAAGTCAGGATTTCCTGGCAAAGACCCACCTTGGAGCTTCACTGAGCTGCCCAGTGATGTCAGAGGAAATAGCCCATTTGAAAAAAGACCCTACTCCACTGGCCAATAAACTGAACTCATTAGCATGCCCAGATCTGGGTCTTAGGATTTGGTGAATCCTAAGGATAAACTCAGAGAGAGCTAGCTTTTGCTCCAAGGTGAATGTTCTTATTCTGGACATGAGGATGTCTGCAGACCTAGTGCTGACTGGAGGGTCGGCTATAGACACATGTACCAATTTGGGGAGATCTAAAAGATACCAGTCCCACCCCCACCCAATCTCTCTCTTGTCAGAGCCTACATTCTACCTCTTAGATATTCACTACTTTGAAGTTTTAGGATCCCCATTAAGATGCAAATACAGTACATAGAATAGAGGCCTTACGCCAGTCATTACCAGCTAACATCCTAGCAGAAATTCACTTTCTAGCAATTCTGGCCAGCTTAGAATCTGGACCCTGTGGGAGGAAGATCCAGGGCAAGCATTTTGGAGATAAAGGGCAGAGGCCTTGGGCATTGTGAGCTGGAAGTATGGAAGAAGGCAGAGACACAACATGAGGCCCCTGCACAACATGAGGCCTGATCCCTCAACTCAAGTCTGAGAATGTGGGCAGCAGAAACCCAAGCTCATTCTTCCTTTCTGTAAACCTTTCTTCTCTGCAAACCCAGCTCTTACCAGAGGAAGCCACTTGGGCCTCAGCCAGAGGAAGACAGGGAATGTCGGAGGATTCGAGCAACACGCACAGTGCCTCGTGATGTTCAGGGCCACGGCCTGGTCTTCCAAGGTAAGGAGGCCAAGGTCGTGGGCGTCTCTCCAGTCCAGTTTGTCACCGGAAGATCTGTCCTAGAGCTCTGAATTGCACTCCAAACTCCAGCCAACCATCTAAAAAATTCATGACCCTGTTTACAAGGGCCTGGGTGGGAATGTGGGGCTGGCTCCCTGCAAACTCACCCTGCTTGGTGACAGAGCCCAGAATAAAGTCCTTGCATATGTAGGGGTAGAGCACTTCAGATAAGGAAGATAACATCGTCTACATGTTGAGATTTTATTTCTTAAAATTTGTACATATGTAAAATGTTTCCCTGTGCCCCAATACCCAGAGGGAAAGAAGGTAGGATTCTACCATCTTCCGCAGGATGGAGCCTGTGCACACATGACTGCCAGTAGATAACCCAAGAGCTGTGCAGAAATTTCAGAGGGATATATTTCTCAGAACCCAAAAGAGGGTGTTACACCTTAGGGAACATATTTTGTAAAATCAGGCATGATTTTCCAAAGGAAATCCTGGGAGGTTATACATCCGAGAAGCAGCACAGGGTAGTGGTTAAATCATGAATCAGGAGCCAGGCTATATGGGTTCAGATCCTGGCTCTACCACTCTTTAGCTGTGTGACCTTGGGTATCTTAACCTATCTGGTCCTCAGTTTCCTCATCCTTAAAATTCAGGTAATAGTAGTTCACACCTCACAGGGTTGTAGTGAGGGTTAAATGATTACATATATATTTTTGGCAGTAACATATATTTTAAAATTCTCCATTTAACCATTTTCAGGTGTACAATTCAGTCATTAATTACATTTGCAATGTTATGCTACAATTACCACCATCCATTACCAAAACTTTTTTATCACCAAAACCAGAAATTCTGTACTATTAAGCAGTAACTTCCCATTCTCCCTGCCCCAGACCCTGATAACCTCTAACTTAATTCCTATCTCCATGAATTTGCTTTTTCTTACTATTTTACATAAGTGGAATCATACAATACCTGTCCTTTTGTGTCTCGCTTATTTCACTTAGCATAATATTTTCAAGATTCATCCATGTTGCAGCATGTATGAAAACTTCATTCCTTTATATGGTTTAATAATATCCATTGATTACATATATGACATTTTGTTGTGTATCCATTCATCTATTGATGAACACCTGGGTTGTGTTTACCTTTTGGCTATTGTGAACATCTACATATAATATAAGTATCTGTTTGAGATCCTGTTTTGAATTATTTGGGGTATATACCTAGAAGTGAATTACCAGGTCTTATGGTCGTTCTATGTGTAACTTTCTGAGAAACCACCAAACTGTTTTCCACAGTGGCTACACAATTTTACACGCACGCTGGCAATGTACAAGGGTTCCAGCGTCTCTGTATTCTCACCAGCACTTGATATTTTCTGTTGTGTTTTTTTTTAAATAATAGCCATCCTAAGTGGGTGTGAAGAGGTGTGTCATTATGGTTTTGATTTGTATTCTCTAATGACTAATGATGTTGAGCATCTTTTCATGCTTATTAGTCATTTGTATATCTTCTTTGGAGAAATGTCAGTTCAAATCCTTTGCCCATCTTTCAATTGGGTTTTTGTCCTTTTCTTGTTGAGTTGTAGGAGTTCTTTACATATTCTGAATATTCAACCCTTATCAGATAGAGGATTTCCAAATATTTTCTCCCATTCTGTAGATGGTCTTTTCTCTTTCTTGATAATGTCTTTGGATGCACAAAAGTAAATGAGTTAATATTTAAAAGCACTCAGAACAATGTCTGTCACACAAACATCACTTAAGTGTTAAATGCTAAAAGTAATGCAATCAAATCTCCAGGCCTGTCCTAGAGAAGACCTGGAAACCTCAGATGGTTCTATAATTGCTCAGTTTTCAGGATCAGATAACTGCTGGTCTGCAGTTATCCTTCCTGAAGCACACAGGCATGAGAAGACAGAAGAAAGTGTCGTAGTTATATCAGGTATGTACCTTTCCCTTCCAGCATGAGGCAAGTCATGTCTGTTCCACTCTGAATTTTATCAATAAGTATCCCCAGGGCCAAGCCCAAGCCAGAACCAACGATGTGAAGCTCTGCCCTGTGCTTGCCTTGGAAATGGAAATTCCTCAGGCCCTTGACCAGGTTTCCACTTGTGCCCATCTGTCCATCATGGATTCCAAACCTACCAAAGTAGGTTTACAGAACACAAGAAAAGCCATCATTGAGAAAGGTAGGAAAAGCAGAGAAATAAGCAGGTGGCAGGAAAAAGGAAGGATCATGACAAGAGGAAACCAGGCACAGACGGGAAAAGTAGAAAAGCTGAAATAAGTACAAGGGAACTTTTTTTGTCTTTCTATTTTTGACCAAGTGAAAAAGAAAAACAGCACAAGAGAATAAACAAAGTGACTAGAATCCGACTGAGCCAGTGAAGGGAGGGAACAAAGATGAGCAGCAGAGCTGTAAATACTTGCTAATTATTTCACCCTTCCTCCTGTGCTGGCTAGGCTGCAAGCAAGGCTCAAGGGCCATTTGTACCATGGCCTAATCGTGATTTCATTTCACAGACTTCCTTCCACTTGTTTTTCTCCTACAAAGCCCACTGCAATTCTGTTTGGGGAAGTAGAAACAGTATCTATCTTTTGGAAATTTTAAATGGCAAAAGAGCTCAGATAAGCATAATTGACAAATAAAGAATATTTGGTGTGACCAGGACAAATACAAATCACAAATATTTGAAATTCTTGCCCTTCTGTGCCTAAGGAGAAAAGTGCCTTTGTCGGTTGAACTGCCACATCGAGCTGCTAGGTCTTTGTCATATTGTGTGGGAGGAGAATTGGAGAAGCCAAAGGAAGATTAAATATTTGTCAAGTGACTAATATGCTATCAGGCCTTCTGCTAGATGCTAGGAATTCGAGTGAATTCCTAGAGGAACAGAGAGGTTCCTGCCCTCATGGAGCTAACATTCTTTTGAAGAACTTACCTAATCATGTTTGGATTATTTGGTTGGCGATTCATTGGCCTAACTAGATTTTTATTTGCACAAATATCTATATTACCTGTCCTTGAATCTATACTTCCTTTATGGTGCTGGCATACAGTAGGAACTCAATAAATATTTGCTGAACAAAATTATTTATTTATTTATTTTAAAAGATTTATTCATTTATTTCTCTCCCCTTCCCCCCCCCCCCCCCCGTTGTTTGCTCTCTGTGTCCATTCACTGTGTTCTCCTGTGACCGCTTCTATCCTTATCAGTGGCACCAGGAATCTGTGTTTCTTTTTGTTGTGTCAGCTTGTTGTGTCAGCTCTCCGGGTGTGCGGCACCATTCTTGGGCAGGTTGCACTTTCTTTCGCGCTGGGCAGCTCTCCTTATGGGGCGCACTCCTTGCGTGTGGGGCTCCCCTACGCAGGGGACACTCCTGCGTGGCAGGGCACTCCTTGCACGCATCAGCACTGCGCATGGCCAGCTCCACACGGGTCAAGGAAGCCCGGGGTTTGAATGGCGGACCTCCCATGTGGTAGGCGGACGCCCTATCCATTGGGCCAAGTCTGCTTCCCAAAATAATTTATTTTTATATTTCTTAGTCACTACTGCTGCAGCTGGCTGTTTTACATATTTTAATAAATAAGTTTTGCAATTTTAATGAATGTTTTTTGATTATATTTACATACTAAGTTGGTTTATATAAGGGGAGTAGTATTTTTTTTTTAAATTCTAAACTTCAATCAAAATTCACTTTCTAGATGAAACACCAATGGCAATCCTTCCCCATACATTTTGTTTAAAATTAATTTTTGCTGTTTGTCTTAGTTTGCCACAGGGCTGCCCATGCAAAGTACTAGAAATTCGTTGGCTTGTACAATGGGAATTTTATTGAGGGTAAAAGCTTACAGTTCTGAGACCGTGAAATATCCAAATCAGGGCATCAGCACAGATGTCTAAATCAGCTATTTGTAATCCTGGCATGCCGCCACGTGGTGAAACAAAATGGCAGGAGATTTCTGCCGAGGTTTCTAGCTTCCCTCCAGATTCTACCATCTCCCAGAGCTCAGCTGTGGGCAACCAGGCATAGAGCTTGTCTCTTTCCAGGCCTCCTCTCACAGTCTCTCAAGGCTTCTCTGCCCTTCTGCAGCTGTAGGAGAATCTGGAGTCTTTTCTCACATAGCAGGATCCAATATGGCAGCTTCCTTTTTCTGTGTGTGTGTGTGTCCCTCTCTGTGTCTCCATTTATATCAGTGCCATTAAGAGGGCAGAGACTCAACCTGAGTCACACTTCACTGACCCTGTCAAAAGGGTCTCACATCCACAGGAATGGATTAGTTCAAAAAACAATCTTTTTCTTTTTGGGATTCATAAAAGAACTTCAAACTGTCACTCTGTTCTTATTCCTGTCTTACATTTTCTTTCTTTTCCTCAAGTCATGGCACTGAACAGAACCTGAAGACTCATTAGGTATCTCCTCAACTCATGGAATATCCTGTTAAAAACACCAGACAAGGGCCTAGAGTTTCATTTTGCTCAGTTCAAAAACTCTCACTGAGGGTTATTTTATGCCAGGCACAGGATGAACAAGACTGGTTATTCTGGGCTGAAGCTAAGCAGGAAGTCTTGTTTCCTTGGGTATAGAAAAAAGTATTTACCTCATTACCTATATGAAAGACCCAGACATAACTACAGCATTTATAAAGCAAAAGAAGTTGAAAGACATTGTGAAAATTCTGAGTTGCTTTGTATTTGATGACAATTCCTACATGTAGTATCAGCAGTGGTAAAAAGGTAGGTCTATAATCCTTTACAAAATAGACATTTGGAATTATGACTTCTGGTTAAGGCAGTGTGTTGCACATTAACCACTGAGGTACTTGCTCAGCTCCAAACACAAAGCAATGGTGATGAAAATATAAAAGAGAAAATTTAAAAGACCCAGACAGTTCAAAATATAAAATTTTCCAAGGACCAGAAATACAAAGCCAAGAGCGGAATTGAAGACATAGGCCTACTAGACTCCGGGTCTGAAAGAAGACAAAGAGTGCCAGGACTTTGGTTTCTGCACCAAATGACAGACTAAACATGATCTGTATGGGGTGAGGTGGGAACTGGTGCCAGGTTAACTGCTCAAAACTATGAGCTGTATGTCCCCACTCATAGAGACACACGCTGGCTTATGAAAGAGGCTAAAAACGCTGGACTCTGCCTGGTACAAGCCTCACCAGAGAGGACAGCAATGCAGGAAGACAGAGGCACAAAACTGGAAATTGGATCCAGTGATCACCTGCCTCCACAATGGAATCGATAGCATCTCCTTTAGACAGTAAGGGAGAAAAAAATAGATAAACTCTCTTTATTTGGATAATGTATTTTCTATGAACAAACTCAAACAGAATAAACTAAAAAGACAATTCAGGAATGTTGTTGGGTATAAGATCAACATAAAAAAATCAATTGCAACACTGAACCTCAGTATTTATCACATAAACTAATGGTAAACAAAATATATCATGCTTTTTAGCAATAAACAATAAAGTTCCTAGGAATAAATCTAACATAAAATGTGGAAGGTTTTATGGAGAAAATTACTTTAAAGAAGATTAGAATAAATGGAGACATATGCCTTATTCATGAGTTAGAATATTCATTATCATGAAGATATCAGTTCTTCCAAAGTTAATGTTTAATTTCAATGCAAACTCAATTTTTAAAATCCCATCATGATTATGGAACATGGAACAATTATCATAAAATTCATGTAATAAAGTAAAGGGTCATAAATTATTATAGGAGTTGAGAATGCTTTTGGCTTCAAGTAACAGAATATACTATTTAAAGTTGCCTAAACAGTAAGAGGTTTATTATTTCATATCATATGACAGCATGGTTAACTCAGGAGCACAATGATATCATGAGGAGCTTTTCATTTTTCAGTTTTTCCATTCTCAGGGTGCTCTTCTCCAACTTGTCCTCTCAGAGTGGCATGATGGTTAACTTAGCTCTAAGCATCACATTTCCTCACAACTTTGTACGAAGATTGGAATGGTAAGTCTCATTCTTATGTACCTTTTTAAGTGAGAGGAAAACTTATTCATGCCATCCCACCCCTGCCCCAGTACAACTCCACTTAGGTATCATTGGACAGAGTTGGACTACATGTCCATGCCCAAACCAATCTCCATGGAATCGAATTACTTTGATTGGCATAGACTAAGTTCCATGGGATAGCATTCATGGATACCTGACCATAAATGAGTTTCAGTTAGAAAGGAGAAAGAGACAATAGGCAAGGCAATTTTGAAAAAAGAATACATTTTTAAAAAGAACAAATCATGGGGTTTGTTCTACCAAATATCAAGGTCTAAAACCAGAGGTGGCATAACAAATCAGGAATGAAAAGAGACTATTCAATAAATAAGTGTTGGAATAATAATAATATATATATATTTTTTCCCCCCATTTCACACCACAGTAAGTTTAAGTTGCTTTAAATATCTAAATGGGAACAGTAAAATTTTATATTTCTAAATAATATGAGAGTATCTTTATACCCTGGATAAGGCAGAATTATTAAAGAAAGCACAAAATTTATAAAACACAAAGGAAAAGACTGATAAATTTTACTACTTTGAAATAAAGATAGCAACAAAGTGAAAAGATAAGCTTAGACCGAAGATGATATTTTCCCAGATAAAAATATCATCAAAGTATTAGTACTCAAAATGTATAAAGAACTCTTAGAAAACAATATGGAAAACAAACAAGTAAATAGGAACATTGGCAAAGGATCTGGACAATTCCCAGAAGAGAAACCCTAATGGCCAACAGACATACAAGAAGATGTTCTTATCACTAGAAACTGAAGAAAAACAATAAAACATTACCATTTCATTTCTATAGATTTGCAAATATTTTAAAGTCTGAAAAAACTACAGGCTAGCAAGATGTGGAGAAACAAACTCTTAGGAAAGCAAAATGACAATGACACAGTCATATAAATTCTAACACCCAGAAGTTCCTCTTTTTGGTGTATTCTTTGGTTTAAGGGTTCTCAATTAGGCACAATTTTGCCTCTTAGGGGACATTTGGCATTGTTTGGGGAAAATTTTTTTTATCCCACCCTCCTTGTGGCTCTTTGCGTGCTATCTGCTCTCTATGTCCATTCACTGTGTGTTCTTCTGTGTCTGTATTTATTTATTTTATTTCCCCTCCCCCCTTGTGACTTGCTGTCTGCTCTCTGTGTCCATTTGCTGCTCGCTCTTCTGTGGTTTTTTTTGCATGTCTCCCTTTTTTCTGTTATTGCACCACCTTGCTGAGTCGGCTCTCTGCGGCGCTTGTGGGCCGGGCGGCACTCTGCAGCGTCTGTGGGCCGGGCGGGCCGGGTGGCTCTCCGCAGCGTGCCCATGAGCCTGCCTTCACAAGGAGGCCCTGGGACGCGAACCCAGGACCTCCCACATGGTAGACAGAAACCCAACTGACTGAGCCACAGCCGCTTCCCTGTTTGGAGAAATTTTTGATTTTCACTCCTGGGAGTGCTACTGGCATCTAGTAGGAAGAGACCAGGGATGCTGCTAAACATCATACTCCACAGCAAAGACTTATCCAGTTCAAAAAAATGTCAAGTTTAGAAACTCTGTCCTAAAACATCTCTCATTGGGTATGCAACAACAGATTGACATTAAAATGCTAATTGCAGCATTGTTTGTTATAGCAAACAACATCAACAAACTAAAAAATAATCTATATGTCTATAAAACCAGACCTTGGATAAATAATTTGTGTATATTTAAACAAAGGAATACTATGCAACAGTTAGAATTAATGAACTAGTTCTTTGGGCTGCAATATGGATAAATCTCAAAAATAATGAATTTTTAAA
Organism: Dasypus novemcinctus; assembly: GCF_030445035.2. Classification (NCBI taxonomy): domain Eukaryota; kingdom Metazoa; phylum Chordata; class Mammalia; order Cingulata; family Dasypodidae; genus Dasypus; species Dasypus novemcinctus. Next base: position 109,955,666 of record NC_080677.1, on the reverse strand, counting down.
AATTTATAAACTTCCAAGTACAATATGATACTATTCTTTCACATTTCACAAACACAAAGCAATATTTTGTATTATTTATGAATATATACTTGTAAAATAAAAGTATAAAAACATTAATGGGAACAATTTACAGCAACTTCAAGATAGTGCTTACTTTGAGAAAAGAGAGAAAAAGAAAATTAGAGAAACAAATGGGATTGGGGGTGGGTAAAGGGCTTCAAGTGTATTTGTAAGATTTTTTAACAAAAATAAAACAAATCCCTAAAGAAAATAAATCAAATATTAAGAGTTGTCGGAAAGCAGACTTGGCCCAGTGGTTAGGGCGTCCGTCTACCACATGGGAGGTCCACAGGTCAAACCTCCGGCCTCCTTGACCAGTGTGGAGCTGGCCCATGCACAGAGCTGATGTGTGCAAGGAGTGTCCTGCTATGCAGGGGTGTCCCCCATGTAGGGGAGCACCATGTGCAAGGAGTGCGCCCCGTAAGGAGAGCCGCCCAGTGTGAAAGAAAGTTCAGCCTGCCCAGGAATGACGCCGCACACATGGAGAGGTGACATACAAGATGACGCAACGAAAAGAAACAGATTCCCGTGCCACTGACAACAACAGAAGCGGACAAAGAAGATGCAGCAAATAGACACAGAGAACAGGCAACCAGGGTGAGGGAAGAGGAGAGAAATAAAATAAATAAATAAATAAATAAATAAATAAATAAATAAATAAATAAATCTTTTTAAAAAAGAGTTGTTTAATTGGATGTTTATACATAGATTTTTGTTAAACTATTTCCATACTTTTCTGTATATCTGAAATATTTCATAATAAAAATATTTTAAAATATTTTAAGTGCAGCTTTTGCAAGAATGCATATTCTTTATGTGTCTCAGGAGCATAGAGTTAGTGGAAGAAGCTAGTGTTTCCAGAAAAAGCTGTTGAATTCCAAAGGAAAGTTAGAGAAGGGGAAATTGTCTATTCACATCAAGACCCTCTCCCAGGAATACTTGGCAGTGATGAGGACTGGCTTTCCTGCTGAACCAGCTGCTTGGTAGGCTGTACCTCTGTCCATGGTCCTATTCCTCTGCCTTAGAACTGCCCTTAGAAGAATCAGAGGAAGGTTCAAATTTGCTTTGTAGGAAGGCATTGAGTTTTTTATGAGAGCTGAAACACTAGAGGGAGGAGGAAGTATTGTGGGAGCAGCAGGTCTCAAATGGTTGGAAAGAAGTTCCAACTGTTTTCATTAGAGGCTGGCCGGTAAGCTCAGGAGCCAATATATGCAGGCCATGCATACAGTCTGGGCAGCTGTCACCTCCAGTATCAGGAGAGAGCATCAGATAGAAATTGTTTCAGGAAGTTGATCTCTGTAGGGCTTCCAAAGTCCTGGACAGGTGGGGCTACAGCTGAAAGAAAGAGTCCAGATGCTTCTAGTCTTCCAATCTTGCTGGACAGACATTCTTTGCATCAGGGAAGCAGCTTGATAAGAGGAGGCCTGCTCGATAAGAATGATACTGTCATCCCCCTAACACTTCATATTTTCAACAAAAGATTTTCTCATTCTTAATGCTTTTCTTCATTTCTTTCCAACATTTCTGTAACATCAGTTAATATTCATCACTGCTTTTATAGGGATGAGGAGAGACTAGCAAACTACTCCAAAGACTTAGATGCCTTCTAGTTACTAACATTTTTGCCTAAGCCACTGGGAATAAAAAAATGGTGGGAGTAATTCAAGTGAGAGAAATATTTTATGGGCATCCCAGAGTAATCACCCATCTTTTAAAAAGAAACATCATTTCCTGAGATCCTGGGAGGTTTCTGGCACTACCCAAAGTGATATGAGCATGAGAGTGCAGAACTTATTGTTTGGGAACATAATGTTCCTCCAGGGACTTTAAAATTAATGCAGATTCAAAACTGTTAAAAACTACAAGGGTTGGCTGTAATAAATTATGGAAAGACAAAGTGAAAGGTATAGGGTCAAAAACCCCTAACAGAGTGATAAACTAGGGAATGTGAAAGCAGAATATCATGAGCTAATTAACCTCAAAAGAACACAGACTTTTTGCAGACTCAGTTACTTGTCTACACACACAAATCAATAGCTGTTTCTTATGGAGCACTGGTAAAATATTTACTGTTGTTTTCTGCAGATGGAGTCCAAACCATCAAGCATATAATAAAATGTTTAAGGAAAAAATACGTGAGTTGGCAAACTTTTAATCTAAAAGAACTGGAGATTGAGTTCTGGGTGATAGCACTAATGGAAATAGGTACAATTGGGTTTGTGGATGCTGATTTTTATCAGCAACCAGAAATTGTGCTGAAAGCTCAATTTGGCCTATTTTAGGTTCCCTGGGTTAGTTAATGGGGAATTTCATTAGACTAGTTGTTATATGTCAAAAGAGGAAATAGAGCAACATATGAACACTGTGATATATTGGAAGGCATGTGTAGTAACAGAAATATGTAGTGCAGTCTAGGACAATGATTCCCAACAAAGATGGAAAGTACTTGGAAATTCAAGGACTTAACTGGTCCTAAGACTTAACTTTCTCCATAGCTGTAGCTTTTATATACATCCTGCTTTAACATCAGTCTTGCTAACCTATCAATACTAGGGGAATCAGGCTTCTATACTGATGGGCCAAATTGTTATTGGGGCTTCCTAATGGCCAATGCAACTTCACTTGCTTTTATACTTATCATTTCATTTGTTTCTAATATTAGTCATATGTGAAGACAAAAAAATATCTAGAAATTTTTATTCCATTGGGGAAGGGAAGAAATTAGTCATTTCCACATGCATGTCTAATTGGCACCTCAAATGTAACATGGCCAAATAAGAACTCTTGATTCTTTCCTTGATCTTCTTGTATAGAGGTTGGAGCAAACAGAGTTTTACTTTTCTCATAAATTTGATGTCTGGCAATAGATTACTGGTGGTGTTGGTTTTGTTACTCCACTATATTGTTAAGGAATCAAGCAATTTCTATTTTTTTCCTATTTAACCCATCTTAACATATTGGCCTTCTTTTTTAAAAAAGGTTTATTTTATTTATTTATTTCTCCCCACCCCCTTGTTGTTCACATTTGCTACTTGTTGTGTGCTCGTCTTCCTTTTAGGAGGCACTGGGAACCAAACCCAGGACCTTCCACATAGGAGAAAGGTACCTAATCACTTGAGCCACCTCTGCTCCCTGCTTTGTTTTGTCTCTCATTATGTTTTCCTTCTTATGTCTCTTGTTGTGTCAGCTTGCTGGAACAGCCCATCATGTCAGCTTGCTGTCTTGCTTGTCTTCTTTAGGAGGCACAGGGAACTGAACCCAGGACCTCCCATGTGGTAGGCAGGAGCTCAGTTGCATGAGCCACATCTGCTTCCAACACATTGTCCTTTAATCCTCATGCCTTTTGTCTTTTAGTCACAAAATGGCTCTCCTGTCTCCAGGCATTAAGATGGGGTTTAAGATAGCCGTATCAATCCCCATAAGACTTTCACTTGGACTTCATTAATTAGAAATGAGTCACTCTTTGCTGTAAAGGACATGGGAAAATTGAGTATCTAGCAAAAGAGAATGGGACTATTATGATGGAATTATACCAATCATGATTTAGTACTTGAGCCTGGACATACTGTCATTCTAAACAATATCAGAGCTCTGTTAGCTAGGAGGAAGAGAGAAAAAATTGTTGAAGGGAGAACAGTATCTGTCACACTTCTTATCTCCAGCCTACTCATCTCATTAAATGGCATCATCATCCCACACCCAGTGCCTAAGCCAATAACAGAGGAAATATCTTTGATTCCTTTTTTCCCCTTATGGCCCATAAATAAACCATCAGAAACTCCTGCTGACTCTCCCTCCCTATTATATATATATATATGTTCAATCTACTCTATTCTCTCTGTCTTCACTGTTACTGTCCTAGTCTAAGCCACTATTATTCACCTGAATTACTGCAATGGCCTCTTAAAGACCTCTATGCTTCTACCCTTGTCCTCTGCAATTCATTTGCCCAAACAGAAAAGCATTTCCTTTCTTAACATCTTCCAATGACTTCCAAATTTCTTACCATGTCTTTCCTAGCTTAAGTGATTTAGGTCCTGTCCATCTCCCTAACTTCATCTTTTTACCATTTTTCCCTTTGTCACTGGGTTCTAGCTATGCAGGCTCTCCTTCCCTTCCTAAAATCAATTTTAACATGTTGGGATTTTTAAACTATCTGTTCTTTCGTTTAGAATTCTCTTCATTCTGGTCTTTTCATGACTAGTCTTCCTTATAATTCTGATCACTGTTCAAATATCATCTCTTTGGAGAGAACTTCCCTGGCTACCCAATCAAAAATAGCCGTCTGGTAACCCATCACTTCACCCCATTTTATTTCCCTGCATTGTACCTATCACTACCTAACATTTATTTGTTTTACCTTTTTATGTGTTATGAGTATTTTCAACTCCTCTTCACCAGAATTTAAGTTTCACAAGAGCAGGAATCTTGTGTGTTGTGTTCAACATTATATTCCTACCTCCTAGAATGAGATCTGGCCCATGGTAAGTTCTCATTAAATATTTGCTGTAAGATGAATGAGGGGAACATTTTTTAAATGGAAACTTTAGGAATAAAAATAACATCTGTAACATATCAGCAGTAGCTTTAGATTTATCCTTTATAGAGCAAAATCACCTGTTAAAGAATCTAAAATACATTGTTTTAAAGATTACCACAATTAATAAGCCACATTAATTCCTCCACCCTACCTCTTTATTCCTGTGTTCTTTTTTCCACAGCTGAACATACCACATGTACTCTTAATCTTATTGCTCTATCAGTGAAGTTATTGAATGAATTTGCTAACTTCTTTCACTTTGTCTAGTAATATGACAGCATTTTCTCACCCCTCTCCAAAGGTCTGTAACATTTTAAAAGCAGCATTTGGGGAATATCTTCTGCCCCTCTGTTTTTGGCCAGGATTTCAAGAAGGGGAAAACCTAAATGTTCTTGGAAGAAAAGAAAAACATTCAGCCTCTGAAATATGCTGCCTTTCTCTTAGGCATTGGCATTTCAGTATATTTTCTTTCTAAGGCAAAAACCTCCTTCACCCAATTTGCCAGAATATTAGAATTTTCCATCAGACGAAAATGATAAAATGATAAAAATCAGATAAATTTAAACACACTCTCCCTTAAGCTCCCTTTCTGTGATCCTCTCAGCTCTGTCTCTGCCTTTCCAACTTTTAGGGGACTCTCTTGTAGGTCCAGGCTCAGACCAGCAGCCAGCTAGGCCCAGGGCTTAGCCTGCATTCCAGCCTTCCAGTGTAGATAGCATGTCATGGTGCACTGAAATGCTGCAACAAAAAGTTGGGGGGAAAGCAGATGTGGTTCAAGCATTTGGGCTCCTGTCTACCATTTGGGAGGCTCTAGGTTCAATTCCCAGGGCCTGCCGGGGAAGGCAAGCTGGCCTGCGCCATGGAGAGCTGACGGCCCGCGCCACAGGGACCTGGCGCAGCAAGATGACACAACAGAGTGAGACAAGAAACATGGAAGAACATGCAGTGAATGGACACAGAGAGCAGATAAAAAGTGCAAGTGGCAAGCGGGGTGGAGGGGAATAAATAAATAGATAAATGAATAAATAAATAAATAAATAATTGAGGGAGTTCCCATCTCCATTAAGGGAACAGCATCCTGGCAAAATAGCCATATGTTTAGAAACATAGTCCTCAAATCCTGCTCATAAATTATGCATAAAGAATCACTTGATTTTTTAAAAAAAATTCTAGATTTGTTGATAGAAAACAACAAAAGGATTTCCATTTTCAAAGATCTTCAATGAATATATAAAATGGAAATAAAATAAGAAATTGAATATTTTCATTCAATATGCTGGGAGTCTATTTCCAGATTGTTAACTGGGTTACTCTTCTATCCTGTTATCATAGGCACGGTTCTAAAGGTGGCTCTCCAAGATTTCTGTCCCCTCATTAGTCAGTGAAACAAATCAAAGTCCCAAATCAGTTATCTTAAAGAGATTATCTGGGTGGGCCTGACCCAATCAGGCGAGCCCTTTAAAAGCAGACCATTTTTTCCAGCTGGTAGCACAAGACTAAGTCAAAGAGATTCCAAACATGAGAACAAATCAATGTGCTACTGCTAGTTTTGAAGATGGAGAAGGTCATGTGAGAAGGAATATGAGTGGCCTTTAGGGGTTGTCTGCCTGACTGACAGACAACCAGGAAACAGGGACCTCAGTGCTACAGTCATGGGAGCTGTATTCTGCCACAACCAGAATGAGGCTGGCAGTAGATTTTTCCCCAGAACCTCCAGGTACGAGCCCAGCCTGACTAATACCTTGATTCCAACCTTGTGAGACCCTCAGCAGAGAATCCAGCCAAACCCATCCAGACTTCCGGCCCAAAGAGCAAATGAACAGGTGTTGTTCTAAGCCCTGAGATTTGTGGTGATTTGTTACACAGCAATAGAAAACAAATACATCTCTTTAGTTTTCAATTTTCTAAATAAAGGTGATAATGTCTGACTATGACGCATAAGCACTAGGAAATCATGCATTAGTAAGCTTTAATGTTTCGAGCACAAAAGAAAAGAAATACATTAAACTATTTCCAAGATGCTAAGAAATCTAAATTAATTATAATATGCATTGAGATTCAATACAGAAAAATTAGACTCTTTAATTCTAGTTAGGTTTGTTTTCGCACATTGATTTCAGTTGCAGGACAGGGTTGAGTATGAAATTGTTGCTTCAGAGGGACATGATTTACCTGCAGATTTTTCAATTCACAGAATAATATGCTGCACTTTATCAGTACTCTACTTGGTATTATATCTGCGTGTCAAATAGAGGTTTTCTTTTACAAGCTATAGTTTCCTTTCTTAAAAACTTGACCATCGTCTTGACAAATGCATTGGAATTTACAAAGCAATATTCTCATCTTGAGAAAACAATGAGTGAAGAGGCAAAAGATGATCATACTTGTTTTAATAAAATTGATCACTGAGATAAAAGAAAACCAAAAGGCAGGTAAGAAATTTCTGACCACATAAACAATCCCTACGGAAACAGAAACATGAATAGTGCTGAGCCTGCTAACCCAGATTTCTCCTCTTGAGAAGTATGAGTATCTAGCACTATGACGTGTGCAATCCCAAGACCCAATCTAGCATAAACAAAGTGATCTGGGAAAGAAGAAGGGAAAGAAGGTACAGTTAAGTAAGCAAGAGGTTGTATTCAGAGCAAGAATATTCCAATGTAGGGTATTGAGATTATACAGATGAAGAGACAAAAGAAGTACTGTTTGGTAGTATATGACCCTGGTCAAGATACTTAAATTCTGGGAAACGGACTTTGGCCCAGTGGTTAGGGCGTCGGTCTACCATATGGGAGGTCCGCGGTTCAAACCCCGGGCCTCCTTGACCCGTGTGGAGCTGGCCATGCGCAGCGCTGATGCATGCAAGGAGTGCCGTGCCACGCAAGGGTGTCCCCCGCGTAGGGGAGCCCCACGCGCAAGGAGTGTGCCCGTGAGGAGAGCCGCCCAGCGTGAAAAGAAAGAGCAGCCTGCCCAGGAATGGCGCCGCCCACACTTCCCGTGCCGCTGACGACAACAGAAGCGGACAAAGAAACAAGACGCAGCAAATAGACACTGAGAACAGACAACCAGGGGAGGGGGGGAAATTAAATAAATAAATAAATCTTTAAAAAAAAAAAAAAAAAGATACTTAAATTCCCTGAGCCTCAATTTCCTTGTGCCTAAATCTAGAATAGTTTTCCAAAGTTCTTAGCACAGGGCATGGCGCCTGGAGCCCTCAATAAATGATGGTTGCATTAGGATCAGACACTCTCATCCTCTAGCCTTGTCCCATGATCCTGGATAATCATCTCTATTCTAATGGATGCTAAAAGCTCTGCTGGCTAGACCTAAGCATCAAGTTCAAAGAAGACTGCAGGCTGGTGTCCAGGCCAGAAGTCTAAAAGAAACACTCCCTCAGGGAAGGAGAGACAGAGAGAGTGGGTCTGGCTATGGGAAGTTGAATCCCCAGGCAGGGATTGGGCGCGGTGGGGGTTCTTATTAGATCCACAGGAGGGACCTGTAGGCAAATAGTCACAAATAATCTCTTTCTAAAACAATCAAATCTTCTGGTCCAATCAGTTGACAATGATTTGGCCATTAAAGATCATATTTTTCCAACATGGTCCATTTTCTTGGCTTTCCTAAGTCATTAATTATGACCATGTTTTCCCAAATGTGGAAATTCCCCTTGCACAGATGCGGCCGATGCTGGCCAACCTTCTTTCCTGAGAAGTCTCCACAGCACAAAAATATTTTTGTTTTCCTCAATTGCCCACAGGGAAAATTTCCTCACTCTTTTTTTCTCTCCTCCCTTAAAGCCCTCTGGCAATTTCCAGGAATCTAAGTAAATCAGAATTACTTAGATCACTGGAGAGCCTTTTATATGTTCTACTTCTAACTTGACAAAAAAGAATACTGAACTTTAAATTTAACATTATTAAAACAATCCTAAGGGTTTTTGTTTGTTTGTTTGTTTGTTGTTTTTTTTTTAATAATTGAAACCAATGCCACTGAAATCAAAATGCCTCCTCTCCTGCCTAAGTGTATGGCTCTGGGGTTTGGAGGATGAAAGTGTAAACAGAGGTGGCCAAAGAGATTATCATATTATCTGGATCGAATAACATTATGTGAAATGTGCTTCATTTATGGTAAAGTCTTAAACAATGTAGGCCTTTGGCACCAGAGTAGATATGCAATACAGATAAATAAGAAGTAATCATTCCAATCCTAAAAATTTCTTAGACATTTTACCTTGGTTATTGATTCATCTGAGTTTAGCAAAGAGCCTTGCACAAAGATGACCATATTTTAGGTATAATGGAGATATTGTTTTTCTTTCCCAAATGTGCTTCAGTTGTAGCATTTCTATTTGGGTTGATCATAAAGTTATGGTAATGGATGGTGATGATGGTAGTACAAAGTTGTAAACACCAAGGAATTTTATATCGGAATGTGGTTAGAGGGGAAATTTTAAGTTATATAAGTTACTAAATTAAGTTTTAAAAAACATGACTGTAAAACACAGTGAACACTATTCTAAATAATGGACTCTAATTAATAGTACAATTATAAAAATGTTTTTTTCTTGACTCGTAACAAATGTACCAAACTAATGCAAGGTGTTAATAATAAACGGGTGTAATATGGAAATGCTGTATTTTCTGCATAATTTTTCTGTAAACCTACAACTTCTCTAGCAAAAAATAAAAGTTAAAAAAAGAAGCACTTATGTGCCAGGAACTAAATTTAGTTGGTGGGGAGGGGGCAGTAGTAGTGTGATGAATCAGACAGAATCTCTGCCCTCAAAGACTTTACAATCCAGTAAAGAAGGCACTTCAAGGACTTCGTAATCTAGTAGAGAAGGCACAATATACAATAGCTGAATGGTTTTCAAAAACAGGTAATTTTGACCACCATGGGACATTTGACGTCTCAGTCTGGAGACATTTTTAATGATGACATCCAGGAGTGTTGCTACTGGTGTCTAATGGGTAGAGTTGAGGGATGATGCTAAACATTTTAAGTGCACAAGACAGTCTCACACAACAAAGAATTCATCCAAAATGTCAGTAGTGTCAAGGCTGAGAAACCCTCAACTAGCTATTTTGCCAAGAACAAAGGACTTGTTAATTGACTGATTAATTGTTGATTGATGTTGGTGCACAAGGGAAATGACCTTCACCTTAAAACCTCAGTCATTTTGTGCCTGTGCCTAATCCATTGTAAGTGTTAAATAAATATATTTGGAATAAATGAGTCAATTTAGACAGGCGCTGAGAAAAAGCATGAGATAAAAATGTCACTAGGCAAAATGAATGATAATTTGGTGTGAATTGGTAACTCAAGAAGATAAAATTTTTCTAGTTTGATGCCAAACATATAGTGAACATGAACTGAATATATTCAGATAACTTAGCAACACTCATTTGCCTGTGGCTTAAATACAAAATGCTGAAGAATCTTTTCATTAAAGCAGTACTAACAGTATAGCCCTTCTTGGAAATACTTTGCTATAGACTGTCTGAGATGCATATTGTACAAGAAAGGGATAGATTTATGTATTTTTATAATATGATAGCATTCACAACTTTCACAAATCAAATTGACCTTTTTTCTCTAATGTGCCAATTTAGTGAATGAATGAAGTTTGAAATTTCAAACATCAAAAAAGAGTTGAGGTAGCCACTTAATGAATTTAGGGAAGGAGAAAGTGTGTTGAGGTGGGGCCTTAACTCATGACTTCTACTCTTTACACCCAATAACAGTAAAGCAAGGGAACAGAGACATGGACTTTATATCTATTGCTCAATATGCGTAAGTATCAATAGTAAGAGAATGGTTAATGCCCTTCTCAATTAAGCATCAATTAAAAATGAAATTGTAGAGACACCTAGCAAGATGGCAGCAGAGTAAGGAGCTCCTAGAACAGCTCCTGCTACAGGGCAGTTAGCAAACACCCAGAGCTCTCTGGCGCTAGCTGAAGTACTTGCTTGGGGGCTCCAGGAGATCAGAAGAGCATCCTACAACGACCTTGAAGGAGTGGAAGGAGGAGACTGCCCATCTGCAGAGAAGACTTGTAAGTAGAGTGCTCCACGCTGTGGAGGCTGGTGCCCATCCTCCACTGGAGGCACAAGCCGCCTTGGGAGCTGTTCCGAGGCTGGAATTGAAAGCTCCACTTACCCAAAACGGGGAGGAAGAAACAGTTGGGCACCAATTTCAGCTATGATGAGGAAATTCAGTGGACTACAGTATGATCCTGAGAAGAGCTAATGTTTGAACCTGTCCAGGTCAGAAAGAGGCCAGGAGCTACCATCTTAACTCCGCACCTGGCACAGGGAAAGTGGGTCGGACTGAGATTCCCAGTGCTGGTGGGGACCGACTTCTTTCCATCCAGATCATATTGCTGCTCCAGCCTAGGCCCCTGTGCCACCTCCAGCAGGGAGGAAGCTGCAGCGACCTGCGCCAGCCTCTCCGGGAAATTACAAGCCAAGCCGTGGAGGCCGGTGACTATCCTACTCTGTCAGCACAAGCCACCCCAGGGGCTATTCTGTGGCTGGAGTTGAAGGCTCCATTTCTCAGAAACCGGCGAGGAGGAGACGGTTCACTGCGGATTTCGGCTGCTGATTGGTAGGCTCAGCTGGCTAAGGTATAACCCTGGTAACAGCTGGGGAATGAACCAGCCCAAGTCAGAAAGAGGCCGGTAGCTGCAATTCTGACTCCACCCCCAGCCTGAGGGGAAGCTGGGCTGACTGAAACTCTCAGTGTTGGCAGGAACCAGTTTCTTTTACGCAGATCAGCCTGCAGCCCTAGCCTAGGCTTCAGCCCCGACTCTGGCAGGGAGGAGGCTGAGGAGCCCTGCACCAGCCTATACAGGTAACTGCAGGTAACTTTGGCTGGCATTGACTGAAAATCAGAAGTCTACCAGGGCAACTGTGGTCATCTTGGACCAGCACTGCATAGATTGCTGCTCACACCTGCAGCTCCATCCCTGCCCCAGGCAGGGGAGAAAGGGATATGAAGCTTCATCAGTCTCTCCAGGCAACTACAGTCTAGGCCCACATTTGGATTACTCCACACAGCTGTGACTGTCCCTACCCATGGCAAAGGAGAAAGTTGGAAGAAGCTTCATTGGTCCCTGGTGTAATTAGGGCAGCTTGAGCCTCCACAGCTTACAGCACCAAATACATGCTTGGCTCCTACTGCACAACCAGCCAGGGAGAAATGATAGGAAGCCCTAAACTAAAGAGAAAAACTGCACCCAGAATAAATACTCTAGTAAGCCAGATGCCAAGATACCAATCCAAAATTACAATCCACACCAAGAAATAGGAAGCTATGGCCCAGTTAAAGGAACAAGATAAGCCTCCAGATGACATAAAGAAGTTGAGAAAACTAATTATAGATGTTCAAACAGAGTTTCTTAATAAATTCAATGAGATGGCTAAAGAGATTAAGGATATTAAGAAGACATTGGGGGAAACGGAATTTGGCCCAGTGGTTAGGGCGTCCGTCTACCATATGGGAGGTCCGCGGTTCAAACCCCGGGCCTCCTTGACCTGTGTGGAGCTGGCCCACGTGCAGTGCTGATGCGCGCAAGGAGTGCCGTGCCACGCAAGGGTGTCCCCCGTGTGGGGGAGCCCCCATGCGCAAGGAGTGCGCCCCATAAGGAGAGCCGCCCAGCGTGAAAGAAAGTGCAGCCTGCCCAGGAATGGCGCCGCCCACACTTCCCGTGCCGCTGACGACAACAGAAGCGGACAAAGAAACAAGACGCAGCAAATAGACACCGAGAACAGACAACCAGGGGAGGGGGGGAAATTAAATAAATAAATAAATCTTTAAAAAAAAAAAAAAAAGAAGAAGACATTGGATGAGCACAAAGAAGAATTTGAAAGCATACATAGTAAAATGGCAGATCTTATGGGAATGAAAGGTGCAATCAATGAAATTTAAAAAACACTGGAATCATATAATAGCAGATTTGAGAAGGCAGAAGAAAGGATTGATGAACTTGAAGAAATGGCCTCTGAAAGTGAACATACAAAAGAACAGATGAAGAAAAGAATGGAAAAATTGAACAAGGTCTCAGAGAACTAAATGACAGCAAAAGGTGTGCAAACATACATGTCATGGGTGTCCCAGAAGGAGAAGAGAAAGGAAAAGGGACAGAAGGAATATTTGAAGAAATAATGGTAGAAAATTTTCCAACCCTATTAAAAGATATAGATATCCCTGTCCAAGAAGCACAATGTACTCCTATCCAGTAAAATCCAAATAGACCAACTCCAAGACACATACTCATCAGAATGTCAAAGGCCAAAGACAAAGAGAGAATTCTGAGAGCAGCAAGAGAAAAGCAATGTGTAACATATAAGGGATACCCAATAAGATTAAGTGCTGATTTCTTACCAGAAACCATGAAGGCAAGAAGACAGTGGTCTGATAAATTTAAGATACTATAAGAGAAAAACTTCTAGCCAAGAATCTTATATCCAGCAAGTCTTTCAAAAATGAGGGTGAAATTAGAATATTCACAGATAAACAGAAACTGAGAGAATTTCTAAGCAAGAGACCAGATTTTTAGGAAATACTAAAGGGTGCGCTAGAGCCTAAAAAGAAAAGATAGGAGAGAGGGGCCTGGAAGAGAGTCTAGAAATGAAGATTATAGCAATGAAAGTAACTAAAAGTGTCAAAAGAATGGTGAAAATAAAATATGACTCAAATAGGAATAAACTTAATGAATGATGTAAGGCACTTGTATTCAGAAAACTGTAACTCAGTATTAAAACAAATCAAAAAAGCCCTAAATAACTGGAAGAACATTCCATGCTCATGAATTGGAAGACTAAATATCTTTAAGATGTCAATTCTACTCAAATTGATATAAAGATTTAATGCAATCCCGATAAAAATTCCACCAGCATTAAATAAAAAAAATTGAAAACATGATCATTAAATTTATTTGGAAGGGTAAGGAGTCCCGAATAGCCAGAAACATCATAAAAAGGAAAAGTGAACACTCACCTCCAGACTTTAAATCATAATACCTACCTATAGTGGTAAAAACAGCGTGGTACTAGCCTACAGACAGACACAATAGACCAATGGAACCAAATTTATGGTTCAGAAACAGATATGGCCTCCCAAGTATGGCCACGTGACTTTTGACTAGCCTGTCAAACTCACACAGCTCGGGGTTAACAATCCATTCAACAAAAGGTGCTGAAAGAATTGGGTGTCCATAGCTGAAAGGAGGAAATAGGACCTCTATCCCACACCTTATCCAAAAATTAAACTCAAAATGGAACAAAAAACTAAAACTAAAAGCAAGAACCATAAAACTTCTAGAAGAAATTGTGGGAAAATATCTTCAAGACCTGGTGGTAGATGGTGGATTCTTAAAGGAAATAAGAGAAGGACTGAGTGGACTACTGATGTTTAATGTATGTAGAGGTTTTAATTAGCTTTACTGTAGAGGTATGGCAATATATAGAGTGGATGGTAACACAGTAACAGCTAGGAAAATGGTAATCTAGTTATGTAAATGCCAATTGACAGAATGCTAGAGAATAATCTACTAAGTGGATAGCACAGTTAACCAAGAGGTGGGTGAGAATTGTAGTTGATGGTACAGATGCAAGAGTGTCCTTTTTTAGGTAGAACAAATGTATATCACTACTGCAGGGTGCTGGGAATGTGGAGAAGCATGGGAAAAATACAGCTGGAGTGACCTATGGACTGCGGTTAATAGTAATAATATAATATTCTTGCATCTATGCGAAAGATGTACTGCGCTGGTACTGAGGCAGTATGGAAAATGTGAGCCAAATGTACACTATGGACATGGTAACAATCAGATGATATTATTTTATCTGTAGCAAATGACACACCTGATGGAGGGGTGTAGTTGGGAATTCTGTACATGTGCATGATTGTTTTATAAGTTTACAACTTCTGTCATAGAAAAATATATTTAAAAAATAATAATTGGGTGGGTTGGGGGAGAAACACACCAAATGTAGGATCAAGACTATGATTAGTAGAGAGATTTTGACAATATTCTTTCATAATTTGTAACAAAGGTCCCATGACAATGCAAGGTATTGGTGGAGGGTTGATATATGAGACCCCTGCATAATGTTATGCATGTTTGCTTTGTAAGTTCACAATTTTTACTATATACTTAATTGTTTATGTATGTTCATATATAAATGATATAAAGATAATAATAGGATTGGTTAGGGAAAATAATTTAGTAGTAATATTTTGACAATGCTCTTTAATTATTAGGTAAAAAAGTTTAAAAACAATACAATTTATTGGTGGTAGCGTGAGATGTTATATAAGTTTGTCTGATATTATATATGTTTGTTCTGTAAGTTCACAACTATTTTACACTTATTGTTTATGTATGTTAATGTATGAGTGATATATTTCAATAAATTTTAAAAAATGAAATTATATCTTTAATTTAGAACTGTCAGTGAAAAAATATAGTTTAGTTTACTAAAATTATTTGTACAATTTTTTTTCAGGAGAAACGGTGAGATAGTCTAATGTTCTTCTACTGTTTATGAGATAAATAGAGCTATTATTGAATGGAAAATCTTTATGTTTGATTAAGCAATTACCATTAGTTGAATATACAGGTTACCACGGAAATATTGGTGTTCTTCTTCCATCTATTAGGCCTGTAATTTTCTTAATGAAAGTTGGTGAGTAAGTCTAGAAATGCCAAATAATTTTGTATTAGTATTAGCCAAATCTAAGTAGGAGGAAGAGTTAGGATTAAAGTTTTAAATAGAAATAGCTAGAATAATTTTCCATTTGGATAATCAGTATCGATGTTCCCTGAATTTGACACAGATAATGGAGAACATAACATTCCTGATTACTGCAACATAAAGGAGCAAAACTTCCTTGAGTTTGAAATTTTGCAGTTGAATGCCATGTGTAATGAGGTATGTTTAGGAGCAGGGCAGGGAGAATTTTAATCTTCTTTTTATAAAGAAGTAATTAAATAAAGAAAATTAATTCACCCTACCAGAGAATGAATTTTATGAGGTAAGTTCACTAATAAAGGAATGGGATAAAAGTTACAAACTCAAAACTCCAAAGATTAGAAAATCAAAAGAATAAAATTTGACTCAGGGAAATACTAAATATGCTCAGGAAAAGAGGCAGAACCAGTAAAAATGGGCCTAGCTATGACATATAAAGACTCTCTATTATTGCACTCATCATGAAAAGTGATCCCCTTCACTCTTCTAACAGGGGAAGTAGGTTTGGATAAGCAAGAATAATATTTGAGATATAAATTGAAATGTTGATTTGGATTGATCCCCTTTAGTGATGGGCCTGGACTTATCCAGAATGGTAGGCAGAATCTCCTGTGCAGGAATAATATGATTTACATAATCTTGGAACCCTGCTGTATTGAGCAATTGCCACATAAATAAATTCCCAGTGTTTAACCTGACTCATTTCATGGCATTTACTGGAGCAGCCTAGGAAACCAGAAGATTTTTGTTGCTATTTTTAATTTTTGTGTTGTCACATTTAGTTGCTTCAGGATACTGCTGAAATTCTCAAATTCCTCTATAGGAATACCATAATCTGTAAAATTTAGGTAAATAGTGGTCATATGGATCAACTTAGATGGCATTTGTAAATCTTTGTGTGTGTGGTTTTTTTTTAAGATTTATTTATTTATTTTATTTCTCTCCCCTTCCCTCTCCCCCACCAGTTGTCTATTCTCTGTGTCTATTTGCTGCGTGTTCTTCTTTGTCCGCTTCTGTTGTTGTCAGTGACATGGGAATCTGTTTCCTTTTGTTGCGTCATCTCCGTGTGTGCGGCACCCTTCTTGGGCAGGCTGAACTTTCTTTCACGCTGGGCGGCTCTCCTTATGGGGTGCACTCCTTGCACGTGGGGCTCCCCTACGTGGAGGACACCCCTGCGTGGCACGGCATTCCTCGCGCATCAGTACTGCATGTGGGCCAGCTCCACACGGGTCAAGGAGGCCCAGGGTTTGAACTGCGGACCTCCCATGTGGTAGACGGACACCCTAATCACTGGGCCAAGTCTGCTTCCCTGTAAATCTTTGAATATCATATAAAACAAGCCCCAGAATAAAATAATCTTAGAATTTTTGTTGTTGTTGTTATAATAGTGTCAGAGTGACAAAGGGGATGAATTAGGAGACTTGGAAAACACTTTGGTATTGAGACTATGAATTCTTTATACAATTTTCCTTTCCTGTGTCCAATTCATGATGTGATGAACACCATGGACCAATAAAATTTCCTGAGTGTCTTTAAGCCAAATGGTTCTACCTTTTTACATCACTCATGGATGCTAAGGAGTTATATATACTTGAGACTGGTTCCTAGAGCAGTAACAAAAAAATTAAAAGTTTTGAAAGGCTAGCAAGATTGGGAATAATTTATTTTTTTAAAAAGTTGGCATTGTTGTAATAATGCAATTTGTGTTCTACCTTTCAAAGAAAAAATGGCACAAAACTTCTCAAATTTAATGAAATATATGACTATGCCCATGCAGTAATCCCAATGAAATCTAAACAGGACAAAATCAATGACAACCATGACCAGATACATAGAAGATCAAACTGATGAATGTGAAGGACAAGGAGAGAGTTCTGAAAGCTGCATGAGAAAATGTTATGTAAAAGAGAGTCCCAATAAGATTAAGTACTGCTTTTTCATCGGAAACCATTGAGGCTAGAAGGTAGTAATACAAAATATTTAAAGTGCTGAAAGAAAGCAATTGCCAACCAAGAATTTGTATACAGTGATAATGTCTTTGAAAAATGAGAGAGAGGAGATGTAGCTCAAGTGGGTGAGTGCCTACTTCCCATGTATGAGGTCTTGGGTTCAGTCCCTGGTACCTCCTTAAAAATATAAAATAAAAAATAGGGAGAGATTAAGACATTTGCAGATAAACAAGAGCTAAAGGAATTCATTAACATTAGACCTGCCCTACAAGCAATGCTGAGAGTTCTCCAGACTGAAAGGAAAAGGCAATAGACAGGTATTGAAGTGACATAAAGAAATAAATTACTTTTTCCGGATCTGTAGTTGGCACTGGGGTTTAGTGTATAACCAGGGGACCTGAATCTCTGGACTCTCCATGTGATAGCCAAGTTCTGAGCCTCAACAGACTTGCAACTCCTACACTCTGGTTTATTGGACTTACCCCACTCAGCTAACATGGAGGTGAAGAAGGTCAACCACCACACTAGGGAGCCAAGAGTACCTACAAACTGAAAGCAAGAGAATTGCATCCAGCATCCATGTAGAATCTAAGCCCCCTCTTGATATAGATGTGGAGTGGACACAACCATTCCAGGGTCCACAGGATGGAGGAATAGAGTATGGATTAGAGTGGACTTACTGATATTCTATTCATGAACTATTGTGATTAGTAATCAAAGAAAATGTGGCATTGGTGTGGAGAAAGTGGCCATGGTGGCTGCTGGGGGTAGGGAGTGGGAGGAAGGGATGTGATGTGGGGGCATTTTCAGGACTTGGAGTTGTCCTGGGTGGTGCTGCGGGGATAGTTACCAGACATTGTATGTCCCCCCATGGCCCACTGGGTGGACTGTGGGAGAGTGTGGGCTATGGTGTGGACCATTGACCATGAGGTGCAGTGGTGCTCAGAGATATGTATTCTCCAAGTGCAATGAATGTCTCATGATGATGGAGGGGGTTGTTATGAGGGGAGGAGTGGGATGAGGGGGTGGGGGGTATATGGGGACCTCATATTTTTTTAATGTAACATTAAAAAAATAAATAGACACACAAAAAAAGAAATAAAGACCTTGGGTGGAGGTAACCCTGTGTTTAATTATAGTACCTATACTATAGAACTGTATTTTTTGTTACATAACTCTGCTCTTTTCTTCTTACAGACTTGAAATGCAAATGCATTAGGACTAATGAAAAGTCTATGGTTTTGGACATACAATAGATAAAGGTATAATTTGTAATAAGTACAACAAAAAAGTGGGGGAAGAGAAGTATAAGAACAGTGTATGTGTATCAACACGTACACTGCTGTGTTGATATCAATAGGTTGATATCAATCAAATGTGATTGTCATCGATTTAGGTGGTAAAGTTAAATATCATGGTAACTAGAAAGAAAATATATGAAAAACATATACAGAAAGAAATGAGATGAGTCTCAAAATGATACACTACCAAAAAAATAAAATATGAAAGTAGGTGTTAATGGATGAACTACAAAAAAGGTATAAGACTTAGAGAGACCAAATAGCCAAATGTCAGAAGAAAGTCCTGCATTATCAGTAGTAACTTTAAATGTAAATAGATTAAGCTCCCCAATCAAAAGGCAGAGATGGATTTAAAAAAAGAAAAGCATGATCCAATGATGTACTGTTTATAATAGACTCACCTTAAATTCAAAGACACAAGTAGGTTGAAAGTAAGGCTGGAAAAAATAGACCATGCAAATAGTAGCCAAAGAGAGCTGCAGTAGCTATATTAATATCAGATAAAAACAGACTTTCAGTCAGAAATTGTTATGAGGGACAAAGAAGGTCACTATATACTGACAAAGGAGTAATTCAACAAGAAGGCATAACAATTATAAATATGCATGCATGCATCTAACAGCAGAACCCCAAAGTATATGAAGCAAATATTGACATTAACATATTTGAAGGGAGAAATAGACAGTTCTGCATTAATAGTGGGAGACTTCATTACACCACTTTTGATAATTGCTAGAATATCTAGGCAGAAGATTATTAAGGAAACAGAAGAGTTGAATGATACTATAAACCAACCAGACCTAATAGACATATCAGACATAGATAGAACACCTCATTCAACTGCATCAGAATTCTCTAGTGCACATAGATCATTCTCCTGGATAGTCCATATATCTCAATAAATTAAAAAATATTGAAATCATACAGTGTAGCTTCTCTAATCACAACGGAGTGAAACTAGACATCAATAACTGAAGGAGAATGGGAAAAATCGCCAAGGTGGGAATTGACCAATGTACTTTTATTTATTTATTTTTTTAAGATTTATTTTTTATTTATTTCTCTTCCCCCCACCCTCCAGTTGTCTGTTCTCTGTGTCCATTCACTGTGTGTTCTTCTGTGTTCACTTGTATTCTTGTCAGCAGCACCAGTAATCTGTGTCTCTTTTTGCTGTGTCAGCTCTGTGTCTGTGCGGCCCCACTTCTGGGCAGGCTGCACTTTTTTCACACTGGGCAGCTCTCCTTACAGGGAACGCTCCTTACGCATGGGACTTCCCTATGCAGGGGACACCTCTGTATGGCATGGCATTCCTTGAGCGCATCAGCACTGTGTGTAGGCCAACTTCACCACACAGGACAGGAGGCCCTGGGTTTGAACCCTGAACCTCCCATGTGGTAGGCAGACGCTCTATCCATTGAGCCAAATCCACTTCCTCAACAATGTACTTTTAAATAATCAATGGGTCAGAGAAGAAACACAAAGGAAATTAGAAATATCTTGAGGCAAATGAAAATGAAAATAAAATATACCAAAACTTCTGGAATGTAGAAAAGGCAGTGTTGAGGGGGATATTTATAGCTCTAAGTGCTTACCTTAAAAAAAGAAGAACTCTCAGATCATATATCTTATCTTACAGGAAGATCTAGAATAAGAAGAGCAAACTAAACCCAAAGCCCGCAGAAGGAAGGAATACACAGTAGTGCAGATAAATGAAACAGAGAATTAAAAAAAAATAGGAAGTATCAATGAAACCAAAAGTTGGTTGTTTAAAAGATCAATAAAATCAACAAACCTTTAGCTAAACTGACAAAGAAAAAAAGAGAGAAGATTAAAATAACAAGTATCAGATGAAAGGGAGGGCATTACTACTGATCCCAAAGAAATAGACAAGATTGTAAGGGGATACTGTGTATAACTGTATGCCAATATATTAGGCAATCTAGATGAAATGGACAAATTCTTAGAAACTCACAAACTATCTACACTGACTCAGGAAAAAAAATAGAAGATCTCACTGGCCAATAACAGTTAAAGAGAGTGAATCATTAGTCTAAAATCCCCCAATAAAGAAAAGCCCAGGACCAGACGGTGAATTTTATAAAACATTCCAAGAATTGAAACCAATCTTGCTCAAACTCATCCAAAAAATTAAAGAGGAGGGAACACTCCATAATTCATTCTATGAGGTCAACCTCACCCTAATACCAAAACCATAGAAAGACACTACAAGAAAAGAAAATTACAGACCAACATCCTTTATAAATACAGATACCAAAATCCTCAAAAAAATAACAGCAAACCAAATCCAACAGCAAATTGAAGGAAGAATGTACCTTGATCAAGTGGCATTTATCCCAGGTAAGCAAAGGTCATTCAACATCAAATTAATGTAATAAACCACGCTAACAGAATGAAGGAAAGAAACCACATGGTTATCTCCATTGATGCACTAAAGGCATTGGACAAAATCTGGCACTCTTTATTGATAAAACACTTACAATACTAGTAATAAAAGGAATAAAGGGAAGCTTTCTCAACATTGTAAAGGGCATATATGAAAAACCTACAGCTAACATCATAATTAATGGTAAAATACTGAATGCTTTCCCTCTAAGATCAGGAACAAGACTAGGATTCCACCACTGTTATTCAACATTGTATTAGACGTTCTAGTTAGAGCAATTAGGCAAGAAAAAAAATAAAAGATATCCTTATTCAAAAGAAAGAAGTAAAACTTTCCCTATTTGCAGATTACATGATCCCATACATGGATAATCCTGAAAAATCCACAACAAATCTACTAGAGCTAATAAATGAATTCAACAAACGACTGGGTACAAAATCAACTTGCAAAAATCAGTAGTGTTTCTATGCACTGTTACTGAACAATCTGAAGAGAAAATCAAGAAAAAAATTCCATTTACAATAGAAACTCAATGGATCATATATCTAGGAATAAATTTAACCAAGAATATAAAGGACTTGTACACAGAGAACCACAAAATATTGCTAAAAGAAACAAAGAAGACCTAAATAAATGGAAGGACTTTCCATATTCATGGATTGGACTACTAAATATCATTAAGACGTTACTTCTACCCAAAGTTATATATGGATTCAATGCAGTCCCAATCAAAATTCCAACAACTTTCTTCACTACAATTGAAAAACCCATCATCAAATTTATATGGAAAGTAAGGGTCCCTAAATAGCCAAAAACATTACGAAGAAGAAGAATGATGTGGGAGGACTCACACCCCCTGATGTTCAAACTTACTACAGTGAAGCGGACGTGGCTCAACTAACAGAGCATCAGCCTACCATATGGGAGGGTCCAGGGTTTGATACCTAGGGCCTCCTGACTTGTGTGGTGAGCTGGCCCACACACAGAGCTGCTGTGCGCAAGGAGTGCCGTGCCCCACATGCAAGAAGTGTGCCCCACAAGAAGACCTACCCTGCATGAAAAAAATGCAGCCTGCCCAGGAGTGGTGCCGCACACATGGAGAGCTGACGCAGCAAGATGACGCAACAAAAAAAAGAGATGCAGTTTCCCAGTCCTGCCGAGGGTGCAAGTGGACACAGAAGAACACACAGCCGGTGGACACAGAGATCAGACAATGGGGGGTGGGGGTTTAAAAATAAATAAATAAATAAAACTTACTACCAAGCTACAGTGGTCAAAACAGCATGGTACGGGCACTAGGACAGACATATAGATCAATGCAATCAAATTGAGAACTCAAAAATAGATGGTCAAACTTACAGTCAATTGGTTTTTGACAAGGGTGCCTAGTCCACCCACTGGGGAAAGAATAGTGTCTTCAACAATTAGTTTTGGGAAAACTGAATAGCCATATGGAAAAGAATGAAGGTGGCCTTATCTCACACCATATATAAAAACTAATTCAAAATGCATCAAAAACCTAAATATAAGATCCAGGACTATATAAAACCCTAGAAGAAAACATAGGGAAGCATCTCCAGGACCTTTTGTTAGGCAGTGTCTTCTTAGTTTGTATACCAAAAGCACAAGAAATTAAAGGAAAAAAAATAGATAAATGGGACTTCATCAAAATAAAACACTTCAGTGCACCAAAGAACTTCATCATGAAAATTAAAAGAAAGCCTAGTAGAAAATATTTGGAAACCACATACATGATATGGTTTAATATCCAAAATATATAAAGACACCACACAACTCAACAACCAAAAGACAAATGACCCAACTAAAAAATGGGCAAAAGGCTTGAATACACATTTCTCAAAAAAAGATATACAATGTCCAGTAAACACATGAAAAGATGCTAATCATTAGCCATTAGGGAAATAAATATCAAAGTCACAATATGATTTCATTTTGCACCCATTAGAATGGCTACTATTTAAAAAATGGAACAGAAGAGTTGAATGATATTATAAACCAACCAGACCTAACAGACATACCAAACATAGATAGAACACTTTATTCAACCATGTCAGAATTCTCTAGTGCATATAGATCATTCTCCTGGATAGCCCATATGTCTCAATAAATTTAAAAATATTGAAATCATACAATATAGCTTCTCTGATCACAATGGAATGAAACTAGAAATCAGTAACTGAGGGAGAACTGGAAAAATTGACAAAGGTTTTGAAAGGCTGTGGAGAAATTTGAACACTTGTTTTATATTTGTGGGAAGGTAAAATGGTGAACTGCTTTGGAAAACAGTTTGGAGGGTTCTCAGAAAGTTAAGTATGGAATTACCATATGACCTGTCAATGCCACTTCTTGGTATATACCTAATAGAATTGAAGGCAAGGACTTGAACAGATAGTTGCACACCAATGTTCATAGTAGCATTTTTCACAATTGCCAAAAGATGGAAGCAACCCAAGTGTCCGCTAACAGGTGAATGGATAAATAAAATGTGTTATATACTGTATTAGTCAGCCAAAGGGGTGCTGATGCAAAATACCAGAAATGGGTTGGTTCTTATGAAGGATATTTATCTGAGGTAGGAGCTTACAGATACCAGGCCATAAAGCATAGGTAACTTCCCTCACCAAAGTCTATTTCCACATGTTGGAGCAAGATGACTGCTGACATCTGCCAGGGTTCAGGCTTTCTGTGTTCCTCTCTTCTCAGGTCTTGTTCTCTCTGGGCTCAGGGTTCCTCTCTTCCCAGGGCTCGCTTCTTTCCGGGCTCAGGGTTCCTTTCTTCCTGGAGCTTTCTTCTCTTTCCTCTGTGTGCTTACTTCCCAGGGCTCCCACTTAAGACGTCAGCATCAAACTCCAACATCAAAACTCCAACATTAAACCCCCCAATTCTATCCTTTGTCATGTCTTTTATCTGTGAGTCCTTACCCACCAAGGGGCAGGGACTCAATGCCCTACTGGCACAAACCTCTGAATCCACTATAATTTAATATGCCCAGAGGAAAAGACCAGTATACAAACATAATCCAATATTTCTTTTTGGAATTCATCAATAATATCAAACTGCTACATATACACACAATGTAATATTATTTGACCATAAAGAGATACAAGACAACATGAATGAAACTTGAAGATACCTTGTTGAGTGAAATAATCTAGACACAAAAGAAGAAATACTGTATGATATCACTGATACAAAACAATTAGAATCAGTAAATTAATAGGGTCAGAAACTGGAAATCAGGTTACCAAGGGCCAGGGTGGGGTTTAGGAATGGGGAGTTAATTTTTAATTGGTACAGAGTTTCTGTTTGGGGTGATGGAAAAGTTTTCGTAATGATGGTGGTGACGGTAGTACAACATTGTGGAAATAATTAACACCACTGAAATATATATTTGGATGTAGTTAAAAGGGGGAATTTTAGGACAAAATAAAACAAACTGTGGACCCTAATGTAAACTATGGATTATAGTTAATAGTATCATTATAATAGTAATGCTTCAATTGTACCAAAGATATCACATAATGCAAAGTGTTACTAACAGGGAAACCTGTGTATTTGAGGGGGAGAATGGGAATTCTGTAATTTCTGCATGATTGTTCTGTAAATCTACAACTTCTCCTATTTGAAAAAAATGTAGCTGCACACACTGTAAAGAAATTTACTAGGGTCCTTTGGAACAGATTTTTTAAAAAGATATATTTATTTATTTCTCTCCCCTCCCCCTGTTTTCTGCTCTCTGTGTCTATTTGCTGTGTCTTCTTTGTCTGCTTCTGTTGTTTTCAACGGCACGGGAATCTTTGTTTCTTTTGGTTGCGTCATCTTGTTGTGTCAGCTCTCCGTGTGTGCGGCATTATTCCTGGGCAGGCTGCGCTTTCTTTCGCGCTGGGCGGCTCTCCTTACGGGGCCCGCACTTCTTACGCTTGGGGCTCCCCTACCCGGGGGACACCCCTTCGTGGCAGGGCACTCCTTGCGCGCATCAGCACTGTGCATGGGCCAGTTCCACACGGGTCAAGGAGGCCCGGGATTTGAACCACGGACCTCCCATGTGGTAGACGGACGCCCTAACCACTGGGCCAAGTCTCCGCCAGGAACAGATATTTTTGTAGGCCACTACAAAATAGTGGGGAGGGGTGTTTACGTATACATGTATGTAGAAGCCTATGCATGACAAACTCCATTCCAAGGGGATTTTTCCCACTTTTTATGTTGATTCAATCAACATAAAACAAAGTCAATAATCTTTTAAATTATATAGGAATAAAAAGTAAAGCATGTTTTTCTTTTTGGAGTAATGAAATTGTTCTAAAATTTTTTGTGGTGATGAGTGCACAATGTGATTATACTAAAAGCCATTGATCATACACTTTGGATTGATAGTATGATGTGTGAATATATATTAATAAAACTTCTAAATAAATAAATAAAAGTGCAGGAATAGCCAGAAATAGCAGCAGAGGACACATAGAGAGATTGAGAGGTAAAGAATTTTCTTGTTTGACTGTTTTTGTTTATTATTATTGAAATAATTAAAATGCTCTAATAATGACTCAAGTAGGGAAGTGGATTTGGCTCAATGGATAGAGTATCCACCCACCACATGGGAGGTCCAAGGTTCAAACCCCGGGCCTCCTTGACCCATGTGGAGCTGGCCCATGCGCAGTGCCGATGCGCACAAGGAGTGCCGTGCCATGCAGGGGTGTCCCCCGCATAGGGGAGCCCCACGCGCAAGGAGTGTGCCCCATAAGGAGAGCTGCCCAGCACGAAAGAAAGTCCAGCCTGCCCAGGAGTGGCGCCGCACACACAAGAGAACTGATGCAGTGAGATGATGCAACAAAAAGTGACACCGATTCCCAGGCCAGGGACAAGAATAAAAGTGAACACAGAAAATGGACACAGAGAGCAGACAATGGGGTGGGGGGGGGAGGGGAGAGATAAATAAAAAAATAAATCTTAAAAAAAAAATTGAAGTAATAAATGCACAACTATGTGATTATACCAAATACTGTTGATTGTGCACTTTGTATGAATTATATGCTTTATTAATATGTATCAATAAAATTGATTTGTTTAAAACAAAAGGAAAACATAATTATGTGAAGGGGAGGAAAGAAGAAGAGTTAAAGAGGAAGGAAGGCTTAAATAGCATTGTTATGCTGTTTAGTCTTTCAGCTTGTTAATTTTATGCTATTCAGTCAAGCACACCCCCACACACACACTTATAATTCACATGCACTCAAATTGTAGTAAACATGCCCTCTGAAGTGGATGGGTTCAAGTCTATAGTTACTTCATTATTTATATTTTGCCTCCCCACCACAATATTCACTGTAGCCCACTGTTTTGAAAAAAAAAAAAGAAAAGAATGTGTCAAAAATTACCTTACAAAAACTTTCCTAGAGTCTGTAACTAAAAAATTTTAAAGTAAAGTAAATTGGGCCTGGAATAGGTTGCTTGGTCTTTTTCCCTTTGTAAGCAATGCATTCACTTTGATTGAGGTTCTGACCACTTGCTTGAGGTGCTGAAGAAAGATATAAAAATCTTTAAGCATGGGGAAGCAGACATGGCTCAACTGATACAGCGTCCATCTACCATAAGGAGGGTCCAGGGTTCGATCCCCAGGGCCTCCGGACCTGTGTGGTGAGCTGGCCCACACACAGGGCTGCTGCGCGCAAGGAGCACCCCACAAAGAGAACTGCCCCACGTGAAAAAAAGCACAGCCCGCCCAGGAGTGGCGCCACAAACACAGAGAGCTGACGCAACAAGATGACACAGCAAAAAAGAGACACAGTTTCCCAGTGCCGCCAAATAATGCAAGCGGACGCAGAACACACAGTGAATGGACACAGAGAGCAGACAATGGGGGGGAAGGGGAGAGAAATAAATAAAAATAAATCCTAAAAAAAAAAATCTTTAACCATGTTTATGATTTTTAATAAGTGGCTGAATACCAAGAACTACTTTTTCTTTTAGTTCTTCTAAAAGGAGGAGCCAGTATTTCCACATGCATCATAGATTTTAGAAGATGAAGAGATTTTGGGGAAACATCTTGTCCAGCTCCCATCTGCTGGGCAATTAAGATAGAATCTGAATTTTACAGATAAAACACCTGAATGTGGAGTGGCTAAGTGCTCCATGATAATTTTTAATAACTTTTTAAAGTTACAATGTAGTATTCTTTGTAGAAAAATTGGGGAATACAAAAAATACATAAAAAAGAACATTAAAATCATCCTGGTATAACTATTGGTAGCATTCTTGTGTGTGGCCTCCCAAATACATATATGTGGTCACATACATATTTAATGCTCAATACTTCTTTTAGATGGGAACAAAGAAATTCAAGTGAAAAGAGTTGTTCCATCTTACCCAAACTTGGAATCATTGTCCCCATATTTTAACTATCTTCTTTAACATGTCTCCTCCACCCTTGGGCTCAGTCTGACAAATTAAAAATTAGGTGCTACAGTTCCTATTTGAAAAACAGTTCTCAGGTTGTAGGCACTTTTTTATACCTTTCTTTCTCTGAAGAGGGGTCTCCAAAATGGTAAAGGAAATAAGATATTGCAAAAATGGCATTATTTTGGTGAGGTAACATTGGAGGTCCCCATGTTGATGGCTGCAAAGTCCGTCACATGCTTAACAGAACAAAGAGCCCTACAAAAGAAGAAGGTAACTTCAGCTTTGAAAATCCTTTTATCCTCCATGATTTTGATGGCTTTAAATTTGTCACCTGAATGCGACATTAACATAATTGTCTGCATTTCAGCTAATGAATGCACCTGCTTCTAAGACTTTATTTTAGCAGTTTTAATGAGCTCTTCAAAAGAGTTTGCCTGGACTTACTGCACTGCTAGAGAAATAGCAGCTGTAAGCAACTAACAACACATTCAGTATTTGAATCAAGCTCTGTGAAGTTGTTAAACTTGAGAAGATGCATCTGTCCATCTCTGTGATAAGGGAAATGAAGCTGAGATGTGGCAATGGCTTTTGGAAAAAGCACCAGAGGGAGTGGGGCTAGTCAAAGAAGGTTATTCCCTGCTTGGCCATAATGTATGGATCTCAGGCAATTCATTTTATTTCACTAAGTTCCAGTTTCTCATCTATATTATAATGGTATTCATCTTAGAGGTTTCTAAGGATTAAAAATCTCACCTATTGTAAGCACTCAATAATATTTGCTGTTGTTATAATTATGCTTATTATTAGTAAGACACACCTTCTGGTGGGTCAAGCAAATTCTGTTTGGCTGTAGGTTACAAGATGATTCTTAGGTGAACAATTATTCATTGAGACATACTGAGAAACAAACAAACAGATGTATTTTATTTAAGAAATCAGATAGTCTATTTCAGTGCTGAATCATACCTTAACTCCACAGTGAAAATTTTGAAAGGAAAGACTTCAACCAGTCTCTAGAGGTCCACATCTCTATACAACCCTGTAGCCATTTAGAATCCTTAAATATCAGGTAGATATTAGGATACTAGGGTGCTTATTTATGTTTAATAGGTATCTATGTTAATAGTTTTTATTATAGTCACATTCACTGCATGCTTTCAAATCTGATTCCAACATTGTATTTTCATGACTATGATCTCCCTCCTCTTCTCTTTTCATATGCTATGCTCCTCTGGTTTGAAAAGTAAGTAGTAATAATGCATCCAAAGTTCAACTGAACAGAAAACAAATGGCACACATGTTGCTCTAAAGATGTGCACACCGGATACCTAAAGGTCAACTGGAGGCAAGACCCTGGAATAAAGGCCCACCTTTATTCCAGGTTTGATATCTTTTCTTTGTTCTCAAAGCAGATAACACAAAGGTGAGATAGCTTTTAAGAAAAAGGAAAATTCTATTTTATATTTTAATTTTCAGTAAAATTGAGATGAATATTCTGGCTGGGATGGAAGTAATTTTTCTCCTGATTCCTTCCCCCTACAAGGCATTCTGGCCAATAGTCTTTCCTCAATATTTAGAGCTGATCCATTGGTGTTTCACCATGCATGCCACAGTGGTGAAGAACCGCTCAGGAGTTAGGACGAGCTCAGAAATCTTCACCTACTTGATAGCAGGGTTTCTCTATAAAGACACTGATTTCTAGAAGGCACTGACTTGAATCTCCTGGAGCAAGGCAGACTTCTGGTGACTGCCTGCATTTCCACAGTTCAAAAGAGCCACTTTATCCAGACTTGCAGGAATCAGCTCTTCAGAAGACATTCAGTTCTACTCTTAGACATGTGCTTTGAAACCTGAGAAAACAACCCCAAGGGAGCTAGCTCATCCTCTCCGCCCTTTGACAGTGTTTTGCTATTCAAGGCAAGCTGAGATCGAGCTGATGAGGACTTGTCTATGGCTGGATTACTCAGTGCGGTCCTCAGAAGAGTAGCATTGGTATCACCTGGAAATAAGTTAGAAACACAGAACCTCACAACCCACCCCAGATCTACCAAATCTGAATCTGTAGCTTAAGGAGATTCCAGGGTATTTCATATATTTAAATTTGAGAAGCAATGGTGTAAGGGACCTGCCTGAGATTGCTTTTTCCAGCAAGAGAACTTACCATGTCCTGCTCCCAAGTTGTGTCCATCCACTTCCTACTTCCAGGCTCTACACAGATTTCTCTACAATGCTCCAAGGCAAACTATCTCTATTTGATGATCTCTCAACCAGTGGGTCTTGTAGTGATCTGCATTTCTATGGTTCAGATAGTCAAAGGTGTGTGTAGCACAGCCTTCCATTAGCCAAACATGCCCATTCCCCTCCAAGTCATCTTGCCCTTAGTCCCACAGCTGTTGTGTTACCATGTTCATAAATTACTGTTAAAGGAGGAAATTACCAAAAGAGAAAAAAAAATAGTCTTGATAAACCTGCATAGTTTAGAGCTAAAGAATATGTTAAAATTTTCCATCATGGAAATTTCCCAGCTACTGGGCTCTTTGGGTTTGTTTTTTTTTTTTTCAGAGCTGCAAGCAAAGAATGGAAATTTCCAATTGCAGCATCAAGAGCTGCTGTTCTGCTGACTGTCTTGCTCAGCTGGGGTCATCTGCTTCTCTAAGACATCAAGGAATGCCAAGGTAGGTCTGAGAGAACACACACTCTTCCTCTGCAGGAAGGAGGGAATGCCTTTGAGCTGCCTCCGAGCTGTGATGAGGGAGGGGCAGGAGAGGTGACATGCCCTGCACCAGCCACCTGAGTGTGAATTTTGTTGATTGTTACCACCTATCAGCAGCTTATCCTATTTGACATCCTTCCCATGGCAGCTGGCTGGCAGGTTATTTTGGGTTTTGTTTTTAAAGAAAGTCCTAAGGTGGGTGGGAAACTCAGAGAGAATAAGGGAACCAACATTTGTTGAGGGTTTACTCTTCCAGGTACTCCACCAGCTACTTCATATATGTTGGATGATTTAACCTACCCAATCTTAACTTCTGACCAAATTTTGGAAGCTTCATTTGTTCTTGCTGAGGCAGCCCTTCCTCCTGTCCCCCACCCCCTAAACTAGTCACCTGCAAACATCCTGAAGGTTTTGGCTACACCTCTTCAATAATGTCAGTGTATCTAAATCGAAACACATTTCCTTTTATAGCTGGTCCTGATGGCTGATTCAAGAGGCATCTAGTAAATTCCGAAATTCTGTTATGTTCTTCCCCACCCACTACTGCTGCTACTTCAGGAATCTGATAGTGGCAACTCTGTGGAAAGCAGAGTGTAAAAACGTCCGCCTCCTGGAAATAAGGCCAAGGACCCTGACACTTGCTCTAGTCCAAACAGAATGTTCTCAACACTAGGTTTTGTGGTTTCGTTTGGGTGTTTTAGTTTTTGTTTTCCAGAGTCTTTGTTTTTATGGGAATTCTAAATTACTCTAAGAAGTAATTACTCCTTTCTTACTAATAGTCCTTTGGTATCAGGAAAAGAACAGTGAAGGAGGGTTTCTGACATCACTGTTGCTCTTTGTACTAATCACTATACAGTAAGGCAAGTTTGGTAACAGTGACGGTATTTACCCCAGCAATGAGTTTTTTTGAAGATCGTAACATGTTTAGTGAGTTTTAAAAAATATATATTCTATATATTTATACCCTATCTTTTAAAATCACATCCATATCCATAGATATCAACATCATCTTTGAATACAGTGGTCAATTTTAACTCCAAATAGTAATGGAAATAGAGGGTAGTGAGAATGGTCAGCAAGGATATTGTAGGTGTGTTTAGGCTTTAGTCTCAGAGTCTAATGTTTCGGGTAGTCATTGGTTACTTCTGGATGATTATTTTCCTTATCCCCTTAACCTATTAAAACTGAGTCTGATTCCCTGGTGAAATTCCTCAAGATGGTATTTTAATATTGGTCTGGGTCTCATATGATATGTACCATGTATATATCTGACAGGCTTTTTCTACCCTTCCTCTGCATCTGCCATTAGCTTAAGGATATCAGTCCTCTTAGTTAAAGACACTGATGATTCATATCTGTGGGTGGGGCTGAATAGACTGATCTATGATGAATATTTCTTTCCACTTTAGACCACAGAGCTACATTTTTTTTCCCTTTAAATTTGTGGTTTGAATACATGCTCTTTTGGATGATGCCTGATTAATTTTAAATATGACAATGATTTTTCCCTCCTGTGTCCCTGCCCCTTGCAGTCCAACTCTGTAGCAAACCCATCAAGGGGTGGAATCTATTTCCCTAACTCTTGAATCTCGGGTGGCCTTTTGACTCGTTTGGCCACTACAATGCAATGGAAGTGACAGTGTGCCAGTTCCAAGCCTGTACTTCAAGAGGCCTGCACACTTCCATTCTCTGTAAGGCCGGGTTAGCCTGCTGGATGAAAGATCACGAGGAACAGAGATGAGCTGTCCCAGCCACGGCCATCCTAGACGAGCCTGCCCCAAGCTCATGTGCCGGCTGACCATATTTGTATGAGCAAGCCCAGCCCAAATCAGCAGAACCACTCAGAACAACTCAGACGCATAAGAAATAGTAAATGGTAGACATTTTAAGCCACTAAAGTTTTGGGGTAGTTCGTGATGAAGTCATAGATAACTAATACGGATGACTAATTCCCTTTTATCCTCCTTCTGACTGCTAGGAAGCTCAGAGTCAAATTTGAAAGTCAACTGCAAAATCTGTTCATTCATTCATTTATTCATTTATTCATGGCTAACATATTTGTAACCTTCTTTCTCCTTGATAGTGAAATTTTAAAATTTAATAAACTAATGGTTGTCATGTTGGTTATAAACCAACTCAATTCCTTGAGATGTTTGTTTGTTTTTTATCATCAGGTTAGGAGAGATGAATCGAAAGTCTGGCAAGGCAAACTTTTTCTGTAAAGGGCCATCTAGTAAATATTTTAAGCATTGTGGCCATACAGTCTCTGTCACAACTGCTCAGTTCTGCTGTTGTAGTGCTAAAGCAACCACAGTCTACATGTAAACAAAAGAGCAGGGCTGGGTCCTAATAAAACTGATTACAAAAAGAGCCAGTGGGCCGCATTTGACCCTCAAACCTTAGTTTGCTGACTCCTGTTCTAGAACAAATATGTTACTAAGCAAAATCATTTTCCCCTATACTATGATCCCATCTACTTTATTGTGATTCATCTCAGTTACTTGGGGAAAAAAACAGATAAATTAACTGAATTAAATTTTTTCCTCTATCAGAAGACAAGCAGAGGCTGCCTACAGTGCAGTGCTGAATAAAGACTAAATAGCATTAGTATCAGAGCAACTACTGCCCTGAGCAACGTAAGTCTGTGACTAGTTATTCAGCTAATGCTAAAGGCCAGGGTAACATAAGCAATGGCTCATTTGTTTTGCTTCATTTCACAGCTTCCAACTGCAAATAATCATTTAACAAATGTATGCTGTATGTCACAATAAGGATGGGCCCTTAGTGGGACTTGACTACTTGGAGCTCCCTGAATATATTGTGCTATTTCACGCCTCTCTGACCCTGCACACAATGTTCCTTCTGCCAGGAACACACTTAGCCCTCTTCTCTTACTGGCTAACGCCTACTTGCTGATCAAAACTGAGCTCAGTGATACTGCCTCTTGGAAGACTTTCCTGAGTGCACCTCCATCTCCTCACTCTCTTACCTCCAGTCTGCTCACCCAATCTCAGCATTCATCCTACCAAATTAGTCATTAAAATAGCTAACATTTTTATAGCACCTATTTTGTGCTGGACATTGTTATATAT
This sequence comes from Dasypus novemcinctus, assembly GCF_030445035.2. NCBI lineage: Eukaryota > Metazoa > Chordata > Mammalia > Cingulata > Dasypodidae > Dasypus > Dasypus novemcinctus. The sequence goes on along the minus strand of NC_080677.1, from coordinate 109,922,430 downwards.
CATCATTTAATTGAAATTATTGGGGTACTTGCCTGCTTCCCCAATTTATTTATTCAAAAACATTTACTAAGTACTCCCAACTGTTGTGCTTGACAAAAAAGATAAAAAGCCTATAATATAGACTATCACCCTCCTGAGGATATGTATTGTGTCTTATTTGTCTTTAACTTCTCAATACCTAATAGCATCCAAAACATGGATTTAAAAATATTATAATAGATGAATTTATGAAAATAGCAAGCACTTAAATAGTACATAATATGTGTACTTTAAGTACATATATTAGTGTTCTAAGCTCTTTACATGTCTAAATTCACTTAATCCTCATAAGTACTTTATGGGGTTGCTGGTATAATTATCCCCATTTCACATTTGCGGACTCTAAGGCACAGAGAATTTTTAAGTAATTTAAAAGGTCACACAGTTAGTACATGACAGAGCCAGAATTTGAACTCACGCAGTCTAGTTCCAGAGTCTTTGTTCTTAACCACTGCATGATACGCACATCTGGATGACTCAACATAAATCCATTGCCACTCCTGGAAGAGTAATTCAAAGGATGTGCCTTTGAGAACATGTGGTACTGTGATAGTTTTGTGCTTGGAATTAGGAGACAGAATTGTGTTCAAATTTCCACTCAAGTACTCAATGTAAGAGAGCACTGTTGTTGACAGCGACTTGAAAGTGCATTCTCATATTACTCACAGAATGTTACAGTTGCATTCTGAACTCCAATCTTATTTCTTCCACCACCTTCTCTTCCTCTTAGGTGGCATGTATCTACACTTGAGGACCAACCCCAGCACAGCTTCTGCCTAAATGGGTCTGCTGTTTGACTCCTCCTTGGTGGCAAGTGGAATTATACAGTAGATTCACCCAGGCTGTCCTATTCCAATGGACATTTCAGCAAATTAGAATTTTGAAGAAGATTGCACTAGCATTATGGATAAGTGAACTTGACCAGGCATGTGCACTTTTTCTTAAAAGTATTGCTGCCAGCCTCTCACTGAAGACCTTGGAAGTCCCCAAGGGACCTCCTACGCACTATGCCACTTGCCACTCAGTGGGAAAGACATAGACAGGGACAGACAGTGACTGGCCTGCAGCTGTCTCTGAGGACAGTCTTACTCTTCGGAAAAAAGAAAGAACAGATATTTCCAGTAGAATTTTGTTTATGAAACAAATATGAGTTTGGGAAGTTTTAGGTTTGAGCCTTACATATTGGAAAAGAATAGTGATCCCAGAGTTACTGCAGACCCTTGAAGTCCACAGTCCCTGTGATGATAGAACAAATGTGTCCATTCTCCTGCCTCCAGGCTAGTTTCATAAAAATACTGGATGGGAGCAGATATAGCTCAAGTGGTTGAGCACCCACTTCCCACGTTTAAGGTCCTGGGTTTGATCCCCAGTACCACCTAAAAACAAACAAACAAGCAAACAAACAAAAAAACACACCTCTCATTGGGGAGTGGATGTAGCTCAGTGGTGGAAAGCCTGCTTCCCATTTCCAAAGTCTTGGGTTCAATCCCTGGTACCCCCCAAAACAAATAAATACTGGACTCTTCCTCTTTACTACCTTTGCAAATTAGGTAAATAGGAGGAGACAAAGTGGCAATTTCCTTGGTGACCTCCATTGACTAGCTCAGAGGAACCAACAATGAAGTGCCAGAGCCAGGACTAGCTCCCACAAGCTTCCATTACTCAGCCTGTTGTTGTAACACATAACAGAGGCCAATAAGAATTTGAGAGTTCTGGAATTGGCTCTTATAAGTAGCCACATGTCACTGCAGAGCTATACAAGATTGCACTTGTAGGCTTTCCTCCTGGTCAAAAATTAATCACGGGACTACTCCAGGCAATCACTGATTGTCTGGCTGGAAAATTTCAGAAACATTTGGTTGACCAATATTCTCTGTCACCTGCGAAGATATTTTTCCAGGCATTGAGTAGAATTTATAGTACCTTATTTCAATCAAAATAATCCAAATGGGATTGCATTTATGGCCTCTTTAATGTAGTTTAATACCTAATAATTCTCTAATTGTTTCATTATGTAAAACACAAACATTAATCTTCCTTCTAGATCATAAACTCCCTGAAAGCAGGGATTATGTTTTCACTTCTTTGGACTCCTCCACAGATTCAAACCCAATTTGGAGGAATACAATGCTGAGTGGCATAAAGGGAAATATCACAGAACAGAGCATCTGGAGACCTCAGTAGATTCAGTGTCCCCATGCCCCAGTCAGCTGGATAGAGAGCCTTCATTAAGCACTTAAGTCTCTGTGATGCCATTTCCTCATCTTTAGATTGCACTGCTTACCTCACCAGTTTGTGGAGAGGATCAAATAAGATAATGATGTGAAAGTAGTTTGCAAACCAAGATTTGCTAGCTACTGAAATGCAAGATCTCATCAGAAGAGGCACTTAGTAAATATCTGATTGATTTTTAATGATAAGATATTGTCTTTCCTCTTTTTCTTTTACATCCAGTTCCTTTGGGGGTTTAGTTTCTCAGGATTTAATTTTATTTGAGTAGCAACGTCACTCCACATCTTCCTGATACTGTGTGACATGTCCCTTAGTGCATTTCATACCATAATTACCTTAAAATGTGACTGACATCCAAGCAAACCAACTCAAAAAGACACAAAGCATAAGACTGTCACGTCAATGACACAGGATCTTGTAGAGATCCGGACCTTGGAATCCCATTAGATTTTCAGAGCTTTTTCTTGTGGTACATCAGCCCACCATATCTGTATCCTAGGCAAGGCTTATGGATATTGCTACATTCCTGCACACAGCACATAGTGAATATGTGAGTGTGGCAGATCTTTGTACTAAGCCCAGGCCAGCTGAAAAGAAAATGAAAGTAGATGCAGCAGCTTACTGGGAAATTTGACAAAGAGGTGAAATTATTAAACAAACGTTTAGAATGAATCTTAGTTGTTTTTGTAGCTTTTAGTCTGTCTCTTCTTAGCAAAGAAGAGAATCTTTGTAGTAACAAAATTCTATTAGAAAAATCTTCCTTTCAAACATGTAATTCCTCAAAATGCTTCTAGAATATATAAACTTTAGTCTCATGGCTTCTCATGTAACTAGAGAAAAAAAAAACAAAAGGTAAAACAAATAGTAATGTTCTGGGGATTAGTTCATATAAACTTCTGATTCTCCATCTATTATTTTGACTCTAAATAGTATGAAAGTAAAAATAACTAGAGAACTGGTGATTTGGTTCTGGTAAGTATTGTCTTCTCTTACTGAAAATCTATTTTCAAATGCTATTCATGACTATTTTTTTCCCATGTTCAGTCATAGAGGGTCAACTGCAGGACTTGTATCCAGGTTTGAAACATTTTGTCAAGATTAAATTCCAGAGTAGCTTTGGACTCCATTAATACAACTATTCATAATGCTTTTTTTTCTTAGACTTTCTATTTTGAAATAATTTCAAACTTACAGCACAGTTGCTGTACAATACAAAACCCATATAGAGAATATCAACATATCCCTCCTCCCAGATAATCAGATCAACCAGTTTTAATTTTGCCACATTTGCTGTATCATTCTATCTATCCATCTCTATCTATCTATCTATCTATCTATCTATCTATCTATCTATCTATCTATCTACCCATCCATCTAATCTTCTAAACATTTGAGCATACATTGTATACATCATACTCCTTGAACACATAACAATTCTTTAAGAACAAGCATACCCACTTAACTACCATAAATAATCAAGTTCAATTAATTTAACATTGATAAAAAGCTTACAGTCTATATTTCAAATTTTTCATATGTCCCAATAATGTCCTTTTAAGACTTTTCTGCTCTATTGTTAGATTCCATGCAGGATCATGTATTACACTTAATTGCCATTGTCTTTTTAATTGCTTTTTTTTAAATTAGGGAAACATATATACGATTTAAACTTTCCATCTCAACTGCTCTCAACCATTTAGTGTAGTTAATCACATTCATAATATTGTGCTACTCTCACTACCATATGATGTTCTTTTTGTGGGGGACGTGTAATATCCAATAGATTCTCTTTTTCAGAATTAACCAATCAAGAACAGTTTTCTGAAATCTTTTTTTTAGTATTATTTTTTTTAAAGATATATAAATCACACAAAATGAAATCACATTTTTAAAAAACCTTTTATTATGAAAAATTTCAAACATACACAAAGATAGAAAGAATAGTAAAATGAACCCACTTTCCATCTTCATGTACCCATAACCTAGCTGCAGCAATTGGCACCTATTATCAATTTGTGAAGTCTCATTTTTTAACAGATATTCATAGCCAGTAAAACTAAAGAAACTATTTACCAAGGAATTTTAGTGTTCAAATTTGGTAATAAAATGCTTTTTCACACATTTTTTCTATAATAATTTTATTTTCCTCAGGTACTTTTCTTTTTCACTCTCAAACATTTCTCTTTCCTTCAGGCCAATGTGAGACTAGCCTTTTTTCATGCTTAATAATAGAGGAAAAATACCTAAGAAGAGAGGGAAGTGGTAAATTTAAAAATTATTAGTTTGTTAATTATTACCTCCATAGGACACTGTGCCATGACCCGTTTGCCTGAAACATTGCAAGAAAATACTGGAGTTGGGAAAGGAGGCTCTTCCACCAACAGAGCTAATTCTTTGTCCTTCTGTCCCTACCATCCATGGTAATGGTGGATACTGTGAGGGGGCCACTCAACTGTGATACAAATGGAAGAGAAAGCAGCGAGTCGCAGGCACAGGCTACCACCCAAATGTTTCAAGGGGGAGAGTTTCTTGTACATAATAGTTTACTTATTTAACTTATTATAAATATTAAGAAATTTAGTTACTACTTGAAGATTTATCAAAATGTATATTGCTTTGTCACCAAATCATACCAACAGGGGATCTAAAATGGTAATAATTATTTTAAGTAAAGGAGAATGACGAAGTTGGAATAGAAGTTATATGGTTTTAATAAAACTTTACTTTCTCTTTTTATATTATTCTTCATGGTAAAAATGGCAAAATTCCACTTAGATGTTAACACTTGGACCAGTCACTTAATTTTAAGATCCTTGATTGCTCTTAGGAACAAGTGTACTGCTATGGCATGAAGTGGAAGGTATAATTTGGAGCCAGACAAGAGAAAGAAAAAAAAAAAGCTCCTTTCAAAGCAATATATTCATGTAAGTGTAAAAATATCAAAAAAGAATTAATAGTTTCACCAAGTAATCTAAAGTTAAATTTTATATGCAAAGCCCTCACTGAACCACCATAAATTTAGTAGAATTCAAGCTTTTTAAAAGAAGTACAATGGGAAACCAAACCACAAAATGTCCATAATGTTATTGCAGTGTTACTCATTTGTTATTTGCTTTATCATCCAGGACAACTTCTTTTGCATTCATTAAAGACTTAGAGAAGTATAAGGATGAATATTTATTACAATTCATGGTGATGTGGACTTAAAGAATTCTAGGATAATAGTCTTCCATTTTCCTTAACAGATCCTTAGATGCTGAAAGGAATCTGCAAAGTGCTGCCCACAGGACTGGAAATCGGTCAAGACAGGGCTCATTCCCAGCTCTACCTAGGCGAGTTGGGGAGATACTTGTTGCTGTCTACGTGTGATGTTGAAAGAAATGAGGAAAATGAACTGCCTTAATTATTACCTGGTACCAATTGCTCTATTATTTCACTATTGAAGAAATAAATTGCATTTCTTCCTCATACTACTCACAATGGCTTTTGTTATTCAGTCAGAAAAAGGCACAACATTTATTTAAGAGAAGTAAGGGCTCTGTAGGGAAACTTTCTATTTAACAGAAGAGGAGGGAAATTAATTTTAAAAATTGATCAAGCCAGTAAACCTAAGGAAAGGAGAAAAGAAAGGGAAAAAGCAACAAGGAAGCATAACAGGAAAAGTAAAAATAAAATGGAAAGACTAAAAATAAGTGTATCAGTTAACAGTATAGATTTGAATGTGTTGAATTTCCCTTCAAAAGACAAAGATTTTCAGATTGGGCTCATCTCAAAGAACGTGACAAAGAAAGTTTGAAAACAAATGGTTGGGCATATGTGTTTAGGCAAATCCAAAAGGAGTGGCAACTTTCTTATTAAATTCAAAGCCAAGAGCATTAAACAGGAACAAGAGGACAGAATGATTAAAGGCAGTGTGACAGATTTCTAGAGGCCTACACAATGTCCATGCCCCTTTACCCTTACTAACAAACTTCTATTTAATTTGCGGCAGCAATGTGTCCATACAAAAAAAATTTACCCATCAACTCTTACAAACAGGGATAGGCAATGAGTTTTCTCTTTTTACAATTTTTTAAAAAATTTATTTTATTATTTCTCCCTACCCTTACCATTGTTTGCATTTGCTGTGTCTATTTGTCTTCCTTGTTTCTTTAAGAGGCACCAGCTGGTAACCAAACCCAGGACCTCCAATATGGAAGGGAGATGCCTAATCGTTTGAGCCACCTCCATTCCCTGCTTTGTGGTGTCTCTCATTATGTTTTTCTTCTTGTGTTTCTTGTTGTGTCATCTTGTTGTGTCAGCTTGCCATGCCTGCCATTGTGCCTTCTTTAATCACTGTCTTCTTTAGGAGGCACTGGGAACTGAACCAGGGACCTTCCATGTGATAGGTGGGAGCCCAATCGCTTGAGCTATATTTGCTCCCTGACAATAAGTTTTGTAAACACAGGTTAGGAGGAGGAGCCTGCTGAAGAAGTCTAATTCAGCTGGAAGTGACTCATTTTTGCCTTCCTCTTTTTCCTCCTTCCTGCCTGGAAGATGGATGTGAAGGCTAGACCTGCAGGAGCCATTTTGTGATCACACTAAAGGTGGAAGAGCAGAAGGAGAGAAGGAGGACATATTCCACTGACCATGGATACTCCATACAAGCCCTGGCCTTCTTACCTTTAAGCATATTTTATATATGAGAAAATGAATTTCTATTTATTTAAGCCATTATTTTTATTTCATTTTTTTATTTAAAAATTTTTGAGGTACCAGGGCCTGTAAGTAACCCAGGACCTTGCACGTGGGAAGCCAGCACTCAACCACTGAGCCACATCAGCTCCCCTATTTAAGCCACTATTGGGGCTTCTTAAGGGGTCTGTGAGCTTGAATTGGAATTCAGAAAAACATTCTGGGGACATGTTGGTGCAGGTGTGATATAGTCATTAACTAATACACAGTATAGTGTGGACTTAGTAAGGGGTCCGTGGTTTTCACCTGACTGGCAAAGGGGTTCGTGGAACCAGAAAGGTGAAGAACCCCTGCACTATTATATAAGCCTCTTTTTATATGCAGCCAGCCCAATCTCCTGGGGTACTGATATAAATATGAAGAAACTATAACAGCTATTATGCTCTAGTTGATGCTTAATTTGTACAGAATTTCTATTTAGGTTGATTGTAAAAGATTTGGAAATGGGTGCTGTCATGGTAGCACATTATTGTCAGTATAATTAGCAGCACTGAATTATATAGATGAATGTGGCTAAAAAGGGAAACTTTAGGTCGTATGTGTTACTAGAATAAAAATGAGAAGATAAAGCATAGGACTGTATAACACAGTGAACCCTATTGTAGACAATGGGCTATAGTTAACAGTATAAGTATAGGAATGTTCTTTCATGAATTTTAACAAATGTATATCACTAATACGAAGTGTTAATAATATGATGGTAATGGAGAAAATATACTTAATGTAAACTATGGAAGATAGTAAATAGTACTATTTTAATAATTTTGCATCAATTGCAACAAAAGTAACTACCAATTTAAAAAATCAGTACAATTACAAAAAAGTGCTATCATCAACTGTAACAAATGTTCCATACCAATGCAAGGTATTGCTGGTGGGGTGGTGTATGGGAATCCTGTATTATCTTATGTGTGATTGATCTGTAAGCCCACAACTTCTCTAATAGAAAAAATTTAAAAACATAGCAACAAAATAAAAAATATCAAAACCACTATAAAACAAGGATGGTGAAATAGCCTTGGTGGTAGATTTTAATATATTTCTTTCACATTTTGATAGAATATGAAATCAAAATCAAGTAAGACTATAATAATATATCAATAAGCCTATTATTCATACATGCATATGTGAGTATACATGTGCAACTAGTATACAGTATAAAAACACAAATTTGAACCTTACAAAAAGATAATACATAATTTTTTCACATGTGTATGGCGCATTTATAAAATCAGTCACATACTTGTCATAATAAATGAAAGAATATTGTGTAAGGTGTATTAGTCAGCCAAGGGGGTGCGATACAAAGTACTAGAAATCTGTTGGCTTTTATAAAGGGCATTCATTTGGGGTAAAAGTTTACTGTTGCAAGGCCCTAAAGAGCCCAACTCAAGGTTGCTTTCTCGCCAAAGTCAGTTGCCACGCGTTGAAGCAAGATGGTGGCTGATGTCTGCAAAGGTTCGGCCTTCCTTTCTCTCAGCTGCAGGCTGGCATAGGGTTTCTTTCTGGGCTTTCTCAGCACTGCAAACTATCAGGCGAATGGCTCATCTCTCTTTCCCGGCCATGGGATCAAAACTCTCTCCTCTGCCTTGTCTAAAGAGCTCTCTCTCTTCCTGTGTGTCTTCTGGAGTGGGTGTCTGTTTATATCAGCCCACCAAAGGGGCAGGGACTCCACCCTGGCCACACCCTACTGACGTGATCAAAGCAAAGCCCAAATCTTAATTTAATCAAGACATCTCAGCTGACTCTAATACAATTAAAGGGTAGCACACCCAGAGGAACCGGCCAGTTTACAAACATAATTTCTTTTTTTGGGATTCATAAATAATCTCAAACTGCACATAAGGTAAAGAGAAAAGGTGCTGGAACCAGACAGTCTGTTCTATGGCTTGCTAGCAAAGTGCCTCTGGGCAAGTTACTTCCCTTTCAGGACCTAATTTTCTTTATCTGTAGAATGGGAATCATAATAGTTAGAAATTTTATTTTTTAAAATTATTATCCCTCTAGACTAGGCATTTTCAGTTCGATGCCGATTTACCTATTTAAGGAACTCAATGTAGGGGCGCCAGACCCTCAAATGGCTTCCCTGCTTTACTTCAGGAGGGTCAGCAGCGCAAGAGAAGGTTAGTGTTGCTCAGAGTGGCCCCAACTGAACAGTGAACACAGGCTGTCTAGCACAGAATTCAAGAGCACCAAAAGAGTGTTAAATGGATGAATTGTTACTTGCAGGAAAAGAAACAGGCACCATGTTTCCAATTATTCTTCATTTTAGACAACAACTAGCTGTTTCCGTTGGCTGGCACAGTAGCTGAATGGGGAACACTAATGAGTAAACTGTGCTGAAAAAGGATGAATGTGGGCCAGTGATTTTTTTTTACACAGTCCCAGCTTTATTTTTGCTTATTGCTGACTGCTAATATGAGGGATCATAGAAAACAATTGACAAAAACTTTTTGGGAAAGACAAGAAGTCTCTATAGCCCCCCAAATATAAAATTTATACCAACAAGGATCACTTGTGACATAAGATGGAACTCTAAATCTAGCTGTTGGTTAGAAAACAGAAAAACACGCTTGACTCTTCAAAAAAGCAAAATAAAACATTTTTTAAATAGCAAAAAAAAAAAAAAAGTAGAATACTAAAGCATTTAAAATATTTTAAAGGAAAAGATATTTTCATAGTTAAGTAAATTAATATATGAAACTATGTGACTATATTAAACATACTGGTCAATGTATATTTTAATAAATTATTTCATACAAATAAATTATAAATATGCAGGATATGTTATATTCCAAATGTTAAATAAATATAATACATTTACTGTTTTTTTAAAAAGTTTTGCCCCTGAACTTAGAGGAAATACAGAAATGAACTGAAAATAATAAGTTTCCTAACTCATTTTAGGACATAAACCAGTGATAAATCATCTGACGTCAACTGAGAATGAATGGGTATTTGTTCCTTTGCTTTGGGGAATCTGTAATATTATCGGCAGAGTAATATTATGTTTTTCCATATTTGTATGTTTCATCTCAAACATGTTGATGTACAAATAGATAAACTGAGGGTTTTAAATTTTTGGCCAAAATATTTCCTAATTCTCTAGCTGTTCCTAATTTCTCCCAGCATTATCTTAGGGTATCAATTTCTTCACCAATCCCCTCTCCTTCCTTTCTTTTTAAAATTTTATGTGATTGCAAAATCAGCTCCCATCTTTCTGCTTAGAATGCCTTTCTCAAAAACTTTTCAGCGGTCATTAATATCCTCTCCCAGCCTTTGCTTAAATTAAGCTGTTGTTTTTCATGGAAGCTCCATCTTCTTTCCATGTGTTGGAAAACATCAGATTAAGGAAGAAATTATTTCCAACTATGGGATTTCAGAATTTCTCAGGTATAATTCAAATAATGCTTGCTCCCCAAACAAAGAGATATAGATAGATAGACATAGATACAGATGTAGATATGGGATGCCCTTTCATCAGGGAGAGAGAGAGAGGAGAGGAGAAAGGAGTACAGAAGAGGAAGGGGGAAGGGAGAAGGTGAAAAGAGGGGAGGAGAAGAGAAGAGGGAAGGGAAGAGGAGGCAACTGTAGAAGAGGGAGGGAGAGGGAAGAAGTGGGGAAGAGATGAGGGAGGGACAGAGAGAGAGGAAAACATAGGGGAAAGAGAGAGAACAAACTTCCTCTCTGAATTGTACTGGAAACATAGATTCTGTACTTGTTTTTTTGTAGTCCTATTGATCAGCATAATATTTTTCATTCAATCAGGGCTGTATAAAATATTATTTTTATTCAACTGGGTAGCGAGTGTTAAATATTCACTGAATTGAATTGGATTGATAAAATAGATATTGAGATCTACTTTAAAATGATTAGGTTTAAAGAAAAGTCTTGCTGTTTTTTCATTCCAAAAATTGTCTTTCCAAAATTTGTATGAGTCTATCTAATCACGTAAGACATAGGATCATCTTGCATTCCTGATTTCTCCCAACACCCCGACATCAGATGCTCCTGCTGCCCTCATCCCCGTGATGAGAAGAGATGCCACAGAGTGATTTTAAAGGAAAAAGAATGATTAATCAGAACAGAGAAGGGTTCTGAGGAAAATGCAAAATATGAAATCAGAAATCTCTTTCCATGTAATATGCAAAACCTTTTTGAATCTTTCTTGTTCCCTGTTATTTGTTTTCCCTTCAGGAGGCAAGGAAACATAATTGTGTCTATTAAGAATTCCATCTGTCTCTGAAAAAGTACAAACAATGCGACATAGGGATGGTGAGGGGAGGATAGGGATTAAAAGTTTTCAAAATTTGAAGAAGGACAATGAAAACCGGAAACAAAATTCAACCATCAGTTTCTTCCTCAAACATCATTTCCAGTTACCAGGCAGCAGTTGATGAAGTCCATATACCTCTAAATAACGTCATCATGCTGGGACTCCGATGTGTCCCTCTTTCACTTGTTGGTCAATAACGAAATTCATCTCACCTGAATCCAATCATTTAAAACGAGTCCCAATACATGACGCAAGGTTCAACGAATTACAGTATTTTCCCTCATTTTAGATGTACTGTTTCTTTCAAGATTGGTTTGTAGTCAGTTAGTTCCTACCCCTAGGTAGCTACAGATATATTTTGCTTTGTTAGAGAAGTTGTGGTTTACAGAGCAACCAAGCATAAAACACAGGATTCCCATATACCACCCTTTATTAACACCTTGCATTGGTGTGAAATATTTGTTACAACTGATGGACAATAGCTATAGATTTTTGTTGCATTTTCGTCTGTTGCATGAATCGTGTGTGTATTCAAAATGTATTGTGCAGATATAATATTTACATAGTGCTATAATTACAAATATATGCAAAGAAAATATTGATTTTTACCAATTCCCCCAAGAAAAGGACAAATTGGAAAACAGACTTGGCCCAGTGGTTAGGGCGTCCTTCTACCACATGGGAGGTCCGCGGTTCAAACCCCGGGCCTCCTTGACCCATGTGGAGCTGGCCCATGTGCAGTGCTGATGTGCGCAAGGAGTGCCCTGCCACGCAGGGGTGTTCCCCATGTAGGGGAACCCCACGCACAAGGAGTGCACCCCGTAAGGAGAGCCGCCCAGCGGGAAAGAAAGTGCAGCCTGCCTAGGAATGGCGCCGCCCACATTTCCCTTGCCGCTGATGACAACAGAAGCAGACAAAAGAAACCAGATGCAGCAAATAGACACAGAGAAAAGACAACCGGGGGGGTGGGGGGGTGGGGATTAAATAAATAAATAAATCTTTAAAAAAAAAGAAAGAAAAGGACAAATTAGCTAAAATAAACACTATATTATAGAATACCCCTGATTTTTGTTTTTAAAATAAAGTAATTTTTACTTAATTTTTTACAAACTTATTTTTCTTTTTGGGGGTGTTTAGAACTGCATTAGGCACAAAATGGGTATTCATAACTTCAGGCTCTCCATTTCCTGCTCTGCTCAAACGGAGGGAAACATTTTTTAAAAGCACTATGATGAAGAACTTTAGAGTGCTCGTGGTCTCTCCTGAGAGATCTCCCAACCTATTCTACATGGTGGGTTGGTAAATTTCTACAAATCAGAAAACTCAACAACTCTGTGAGAAGTCAGAGACTCCAGGCTAAGTTTTCTTCTAGTACCTCTCAGACCAAGGACAGCTCCATCAGGTAAAATAAGTGGAAGTTTCATGTAGAAGTATTCGTTTATTCAAGTGTTTATTTCACCCAGGTAATGCCTATATAATGAATAAATTTAGGCTGTCTTAATGATCAGTGTGTGTTCATCAGTGTAGAGGCTAAGGAATAGGATTTGAGGTCTGAAAGATGATGGTTTAAATTCCAAGTTAATAACCTCGCAGGTAGGTGAACTTGGGCAAATTGTTTAATCCTTCCAAGCCTCAGTTTCCTCATCTCTAAAATGTAAAGTAAAGAGCTTACCTGGCACTTAGTAAGTAGATATTGAATTATTTCATCAGACATCATCATCGTCATCATTATTATTTACAACTTCAGTTTCTAATTGATGATAATAAACATGTAAATACCTAGTATGTCAGATGTTGACAAACCCTATGAAGAATAGCAAAGTGGAAACCCTAAAAGTCTACCAATGGAAGAAGGGGAAGCCCAAAATAAGAAAAATGAAAGGAGTCATAGATAAGGTGGCTTAGCCTCAATTTGTTCATAAAAACTTTGTCGAAATGTATGGAGCAAATTTTGCTCTGTCACTTTGTCTTTATTGTTTCATGATTGTGACTATCATCATTGGGTGAACTCAGACTAAAATTATTCAGGGAAATGGGGAAAAGGAGGAAGTGAGGAATGAGGGCGGGGAGCTAAGATTTGAGAGTCCCTATAGGACTAATGAGCTATAGGGCCAGTGATTGGAGTTGGTGGCCCTCAGTCCTAAAGGCAGGTACCATCAGCGTGACAACTCACACTTAACTTTGATGCCAAACAGTGTAGTTTAGAGGGTAAGTTGAGCAGTAGCAGCTGTTTCTTTTGCTTATTAAAAATGATTATTTTAAAATAAAATAATGTTACAGATGGTTATAATGTAAAACAGAAAATCTGAAAGCTTTAGAAAAAATTAAACTCTTATAATCACACTAGCCTAATGCATTTAGTATCAGCATTTGGGTTACTTTTCTCCAAGTGCTTTTTCATATGAGTATTTCAAAATACCTGGGACCATACTGTAGGCAAATGTGGGGCCTGTTCTTTTAAATATAACATTGTCTCATAAGCATTTTTTTTTTTTTTTACTAGTGACAGATAATACTTTATTTTTGGTTTAGTTTCCTGCGCTGCTCAAGCAAATACCATGATACCATGCAATGGTTCAGGGTAAAGAATGGAAATTTATTTGCTCACAGTTTTTGACGTTGAAAGTACTTCCAAATCAAGTTATCATCTGAGATACTTGGTCCTTAGCTTGTCACATGGCAAGGCACATGGCAGCATCTCTGGGTCTCCCTTCTTCTCCAGGTTTCGCTGATGTTCATCTTCTGCTCTTCCCTCTGGCTTTCCCTCTCTGTCTGAATTTCATTCCAATTATAAGGACTTCAGTAATAGGATTAAGACTGATCGAGGTGGGCCATACCTTAACCGAAGCAGCCTCATCAAAGGGTCCTACTGTGGAGCAGGAGAAGCTCAGTAGTTGAGGGCCTGCTTCACATGAACAAGGTCCCAGTTCAATCCCCAGTACCTCCTAAATAATTTTTTAAAAAGCATGTCATACTTACAATGGGTTCACATCCACAGGAATAGATTAAATTTAAGAACATGTTTTTCTGGGGTACGTACACCTCCAAACCACCACAATTTTATTAGTGAGCACTTTGAGTTCTGTCATTGACCTGAAAGGATAAGTTTCATTGTCTTTGAAAGACACTGGCTATTGTTAAACTTCATTTAGATTTAACCACTTTTTAGAGTTTTTTGATCACTATACAATTGTCTTACATATTACTAGAGAAGAACAGGTCAGAGGCTGAGATGGAGTTCAACTGTACCTACCCTGGCTTATTTTAATACAAATAATAATAATAGTGATGATGATAAATAGCTAAAAATGAAAAATTCCAGGATATATCATAAATCTTAGCAGATTTCTCAGGCAATGCACTCCATAAGGGCTACCTCTATGCCTCTGTATGAGTCAGCCAAAGGAGTCCTGACACAAAGTACCAGAAATCTGTTGACTTTTATATAGGGTATTTATTTGGAGTAGAAGCTTACAGTTACCAGGCCCTAAAGTGTCCAACTCAGGGTACCGTAAGAGGTACTTTCTCACCAAAGACAGTTGCCAGTCTCTGCAGGGGTTCAGCCTCCTCTTTCCTCTTAAGGCTCCATGGTACCAGCTTCTTCCAGTCCCAAACTGTAGGCTGGGATAGGGCTTATAAGCATTTTCCTTGTTGCTAACCACCCTTTCATAACTATCCTTTTAACACGTAAACGGTATATCAGTAAGTAAATGAATTAATTTTCTTAATTCACCTCTTTCCTTATACTGTTAGACATTCAGGGTTTTTCCCATTTCTTGATATTATAAATACTGCACCAATATACACATATACTCACATATTCTCTTTTCCATATTTTAGGCCATCTTCTTAGGATCAATTTCCAGAAGTTCCAAAACATAAAATGTTCCAGGACATAAACATTTTATAACTCTTCATATTTATTGCCAAATTGCTTTTCAAAGGGATTAAGTCAATTTATAGTCCCAAGAATGGTGTAATGAGAGTAACAAGCCTCATCGTATCCTTGAAAATATTGGATTATTTAATTAATTTTTTTTTCACTGATTTGGTTTCCAGGTCGTGATAGCAAACAAATAAATATATATAGATGGTGATAGGCATTATGGAGAACAACAAAGTGGGGAAAAGGGAAAGTGGCAAGGGGAGTTGATAGTTGCTGTTTTAGGTAGGACGATCAGGAAAGGCTTCTCTTATATGGCAGCATTTGAATAGAACTGAAAGACTAGGGGAGTAAGTTATGAGAATTGTCTGGAAAAAAAAGGGGTCTGTCAGAGAAAACAAGAAAGACCCCGAAGCAGATTCAAGTTGGGCCCCATTTGAGGAACAACAAGGAGGCCAGTTGGCTACATCCATGTGGAGGAGAGGGTCATGGAAGGTGATGAGACCAGAGGGGAAGTGGGCAGCCAGGTCATGTAAGGCCTGATTAGTCACTGTGAGGATTTTTCTTTTGTTCTGAGTATGATGAGAAGTCATAGAAGAGTTTTGAGGAGAGGGGAGTCAAGAACTGACTTGTGTTTTTATAAGCTTACTTTAGCCAATGTATTGAGAACAAACTAATGCTCAAAACCAAACTCAGCATCTTTTTTCATATGTTCTCAATGTCTCCATCCTCTGACTCACCAGTGATCAAAGCCTCAGTCATCTTTTACATATTAAAACCAATTGTCTTCAAGCCCTGTCAATTCTCCCTGGGAGAGGTCTCCTTTATCTCCCTTCTCTATCCATCCCCCTTGCAAGAACCCTACCACACTAGTTTTCTAACTGACCTCTTTACCTTGTGTCTTTCCCTTCACCACTTATACTATCCAGTGCTGCCAAAACAATCACTCTAGCTAAGCTGATAATTCATGGGTCTGCTCCATGTCTTTGCTGAAGCCCAACCAAATTCTTCAAAATGGAATCCAAGCTCCACCACAATCTGATTCTAATCTAGGTGTTAAAACTTATCTCCCTTTATTATTCAGAATTAACTGTGCCTTCCTGTCTAACAAGTTTCCTGAACCACCTCTGTAATTCCTCACCACACACCTTTGTTTATATCATCTCCCCTGCACTGCATTTTCTGCTTAAATCACCCTCCCTGTGAGCCCCCAGGGATCTTACCCACACTTCTAGGACCACCCAAAACATTACTCTTTCAAGAAGCCATCCCAAATATTCCTGACTGGAATTTAAGCTCATTTCTGTCTTTGTTCCTATAAATTCTATTCCATTACAACATTCTCTGCCATACTATACCATGGTTTTGTGAACATCCTTTCTTTCCTACTAGGTGATAATTTCCTTAAGGAACCATGCCTTATTTATCTCTTTATTTCCCAGCACTTATTTAATGCCTTGAACACAGTAGGTGTTTAATAATTGTTTGTAGAACTTGAATATCCCCAAGGCCTTGTTGCTCATTAGTTGTTGAAACAGAACTAGAATTCAGGTCATCTGATTCTCAGCTCCATATATTCTTCCCAAAACCATTCTATCTGTCTAACTTCTTTGCATGGTCATTGTCATCTCATCTGAACCACAATTGAAACAGCTAACGAATTTCAAGGAAGAACAACTAAACAAAAAACAAATGTTGCAATTTATTTTCCATGTAGCTGTTTAAACTAAAATGAACCTAGTTTAGAGGCATGAAAAATTTGACTCTGAATTAAAAAATAAAACTAAAAACATGGCATGTAATACACGTCTAGAAAATTTTTAGCTTCTTAGAGTTTGATTTTGGGGCTGCACTTAGTGTTTTAGGATTCAAGTTGGCCTGTTTCTTGGCATGCTATAAATTTCTAGTCTAGAGGGAAAAAAACACGAAAATTAAAAAGTGTATGTGTACCACACTAATAAAAGAAGTTGTTGGTGTGGGAGGAGTGAGGGGTGTGGGGAGTGGGGTATATGGAAGCCTCTTATATTTTTTAATGTAACATTGTATGTGGTCTATATATCTTTTAAAAAAAAAGATAAAAAATTTTAAAAAGAGAAACAAGAAAACAAATGAAATTTTTAAAAAGTATGTGTGCTTTTGTTTAACAGCTCTTATCAACATTTTGGGTCCCTAAGAATATGAGAGGGTTTAAACATTTGGGGTTGAGTCCTGAGGCAAAGCATGGTACCCAATTGTCCCAACACCCCTACCTTCCCCAACTTGGAAAAACACCTTACGGAGCTAGTATTCTAAACTGGGTCTTCCCTTTGGTATTCGGAATTAAACAAGTAAATTTTACTCATGATACATGTTACACGTAAGTATGAGTAAAATGGGAATACTATTAAGAAATAGCATTTAAAATATAGTAATAGCATTAATCATGCACAAATGAGAATTATTTTTGAGTTCTCTTCCTTTTCTTAGGACAAGGAAGACTTGGTTGACTTAAAAAAAACATAATTTAGAAAACGATTTAAGGTCATGGGAGGCAGGGGGCGGGGAATGCCTCTTGTGCTCCTAAACAATTTTGCCTTCTCCTCTCCACTACAAGTTAGTAGAAGGTAGAATTGCTATGAAGAATGTCCCATTGAGCCTTTTACAAATGCAGATGAAATGAGATGAAATTAAAGCCTTACATTGTACTGGAAAAAAGAAGGAAAAAAACAATACAGAAGCACTAATTTCTCTCACTCTTCTCTGTCCGAATCTGTGTTACAGCAACCGCTGACCTGAGAATCTGACGAGAATTGTAATATAGGATCACAGAAATGAAGGTAATCTCTGAAATAGGAATCTACCTTTTAAGCTTAGGTGGGTGAGCCCCAAATTGTAATAAAGAGTAAGTATTTAAGAAACTTTCCCATAAGCAATTTTTCCCTACTATTACCTAATTTCTACCTTACGTAATTGTATGGACAATTTTTCTTGTACTCTAAAATGGAGATGTGAAAAAAAGCTTTTTGCCATAGCTAATGTTTGGAACCATTCCTGTATGACATGGATTATATTTCTAGACTAAGTTGCGACAGTACAGAGTAATGGGTAAGAATCCAGGCTTAGAGACAGACAGATTTGTGCTTATGCCACAGCTGTATGATCATGGGCAGTTTACATAAGCTCTCTAAGCCTCAATTTCCTCACCCATAATATGTGGATGATACTATCATCCAGCTGATCACATTATTGTGAGGAATTGTCTAGAACAGCGCTGTCCACTGAAATACAATGCAAACCACAAATGTGCACCACATATGTAATTTAACATTTTTAAAACGCCCCATTAAAAAAAGTAAAAAGAAACAGGTGAAATTAATTTTAATAATATATTTAACTCATGATATCAAAAACATCAATTCAATGTGTAATCAATATTAAAAATATCAATGAGATATTTTAATTTTTTTGTACCAAGACTTCGAAATTCAATATGTGATTTATACTTACAAAGCATCTTGATTCAGACTAGCTGCATTTCAAGATCTCAATAGCCAAATGGGCCAGAGCTAACACATGGGAGAGTACAAGCCTAGAAGAAGCCTGTAAAGTATTTAGCATCATATGAGGCATATAGTAAATGCGAAAAAAAAGAAGATTGAGGCTTCTATTATTATCATTAATATTTTTCTTAGAGGACTGTGTGTGTCTTAGAGGTACCCGGAAAGGATGGGTTGCTCCAGCCTGAGTCTTTCAGTTACTTCAAGGCAAATTCCTCATGGTCACCCCCCATCTATTTTTTGGAGGAGGCTACAAAACATGACCTCAGTGGCGGCTGTACGGAGAATGTATCCACTGAGCACCGATCACCTTCACAATACTGACACACGAAACCCCAAGGTAACTCATCGGTCACCTTCTCAAATAGCACATGATAGGACATTTACAAAAGCATCCACTTGCTTCTGTATTATTCCTTTCCAAGTGGCAAGGTGTTAAGCAATACCTTGTAATCAAAAGTTGATTTGTGATGTTAAACACTGATGCAGCAAATCCATCCAAGAGAATTGTAAAACATACTCACATAAAAATTGGTACACAAATATGCATAGCAGCATTATTTATAATAGTCAAGAAGTGGAAACCCAAATGTCCATCAACAAACGGATAAACAAACTTGGGTATATCAATACGATGGAATATTATTCAGTCAAAAAAAGGAATGAAGTACTGGTACGTGCAACAATAGGGATGGACCTTGAAAACGTTATGCCAATGAAAGAAGTCACCACATATGTTATGATTTCATTTATATGAAATATCCAGAATGGGCAAATCCATAGGGATAGAAAGTGGATTCATGGTCACCAGGCGGTGGGGTAGGGACAGGAAACTAGGAGTGACTACTAATGGGTTTGGGGTTTCTTTTAGGAGATAATGGAAATGTTTTCACAACATTGTGAATACAACAAAAACAAACAAACAAAAAATAAAACAAAAACCCAAACACTGATCTGTTAAAAAAAAAGTTGATTTGTTGCGCTAAGGAAATATGATCAGATACACAGGTACTGCCAGAGTCCTAAAATAGAAAAGTATTTGTAAGACTTTAAAAATAGAAGTGATTACCTGTGCTCAAAATATTACTTGATAGGATATCATCTTTAACTAAAGCATATATAATATCAATCTTCCTCTCCAACCCATAAATTAAAATTGTTTTAAATGTTAGCATTAAGCATATTAACTACTAAGAAGGTACAAACCTAAAGGACACACTCACATACATATACATAAATGCATGTCAATGCTTCAGAAGTTTCTGAAAGAATTTACCTGCCACTCCTCTGTTCAAGACTTTCCTAGGGCTCCCATCTCACCCTCCAGACAGACTCACACATCTGCCCACCTGCCCTATTGCAGGCAACAGAGTACAGATGTCAAGGCATGGCCACCAGCCCATGTTAAAATGTGGGTGCCACCACTTACTACCTGTGGGACTTGTGGTGACTTTCCTAACTCTTCTGTGCCTCAGTTTCCTCTTAAAATGGGAATGATAAGGCTACCTGGGTTTAATTGCAAGGATGAAGACAGTAAACATATATAGAGTGCTCAGAATAGTGCCTGAAATGTGGTAGACATTTTATAAGTATTTTATAAGTAAGAAGAAATAAAAATAAAAAATCGTGTCCCCCACAGCATGCCAAACTTGCTCGAACTTGCATTACCTCTGTCTGAAGCACTCTTTCTCCAAGATAGCTCCTCTCCTCACCTCCCATGTTCAAATATCACCTCGGTAACCTTGCTTGCTCTATACCCCTTCCTCACTTGTTTCACTTAGTAGCATTATCAGCTTCTAATATGCTGTATGATAATTTACTTATGTATTTTGTTTATGGCCTTCCTCGCCAACTTGAAGGCAAGGCTCCAGGATGGTAGGGCTCTTATCTGCCTGTTTGCCCTCGACTGGAAGCACATAGAACAAGGACATATAGGAAGCAGTTCCCCAACAAAATGAATGAAAGAGCAAATGGGGAGTGGGACTGGTATCCTGGTTTCGTGGACCCCAGAAAATTATGTTCTGAAGCTAACCTGTTCCTGTGCATGTAAGCCTATTGAATGTGGGACCCTTTGGTTAGATTCAGTTAAAGCGACCTTTGATTTGATTACTTTAGGGTCTTTGATTGGACTACTTGATTAAGACACGACCCAAGGTGGGTCTCAGCCCTCTTGCTGGAGTCTTATATAAATGGAGAACCGAAAGCAGAAACACACAGAGAAAGAGAGCTGCCATTTTACCCTCCCATGTGAGAGAGGACTCCAGGATCACCTACAGCTGTGGAAGGACAGAGAACTCCTGAGAGACTGAGAGAGAGGACTGTGGCTGGGATCTGTGAAGCAGCCTGAAGCTAAAAAGATAAGACCCAGGGAAAGACAAGCCATATGACTGATTCCCCACAGCTGAGCTTGGGGAGGAAGTGAGCCAGGAGAAGGCAAAGACTGGCTGCCATTTTGCTTTGCCACACGGCAGGAGTCCAGGATTGCCTATAGCCAACCTTTGGTGAGACAGCATCTCTGATGATGCCTTGATTTGGACATTTTCACATTCACAGAACTGTAAGGTTTTACCCTGAAAAATCCCCCTTATAAAAGCCAACCCATTTCTGGTATTTTGCCTTGGCAGCCCTTAGCAAACTAAAACAGCAGGGGTTCTAGGATGGAAGTGAGTTGTACCTTTCACTGAAGACCCTTTGGCTCTGTTTTTTATATTTTACCACAAGCTTGTCTCTTTTCCATAATGGCAAAACTACGAGTTTGTGTTATTTTCATAATAACACATAAAATACTGGAAATAAAAGAGCATGTGGGTATGGGGAGAAAGCTAGTAGCATAAAACAGTAATACTTTAGGCACTAGTGAACAGACAAGGATTCTAGAGGAAAGTGTGAGGATGCTGCTGCAATCCACCTTTAGACTTTTAACCCCTAGTAAAAAGTGGAATGACCTCTCAGAAATAGCACACGGTCATACTCTTGAAGCACAAAGTGTACACAGGTTAACAAGAAGTGCTAACAAGATCTTTCACATTGTGCAATATGTGTCCTGTACCTATGGGTACAATGAGAGATTTTTTCCTTGGCAAAAGGCCTGTTTCCAGCCACAGTAAACAGAAGCATTTGCTGAGGGTTGTTTGTCCATCCTTGCGTGGGATTCCTTGGACAGAGAAAGACAGTCTCCATGGCCTGCCAGAAGTGGCCCTCCTTGTTCCTTAACAGCCCCCCTGGAAACCTAGTGAAAATTGCAGGTTCCCACAGACAAACACTGGGCTTCAGATGAACCATTTTGTAAACTTAGTCTGACTAGTTTGGGGAAAAACTCATCCTTTACTTGTCTTTGTGTTCCCCCACTTTTTGTTCAGTATCTCCCTGTCCTTTCCAGTGCTTTAGAATGTCTCTGCTCTCTCCTGTCAGAAGAAAAACATCTGATGAGTCACTAATATCTTGGGTAATGTATTATCCCTCCTGGGAGTTTTCACATTTAAAAAGAGGTCAAAAGGGAGAGAGGAATAATGATGATAATGATGCGGATGATGATATTAATAATGCTGGTGATGATGATGATACCTGATGATAGCAATGATCGTTTATTGAATATTTACTGTGTACCAGGTGTTCTACTAAAGGATGGATGCAATTTATCTAATTTAATCCCCTACCAACCCCATGGGGTAGATATTTTCATACCCATGTTAGCAATGAGGAATGAAAAATCACATAGTGTGAAAGTGATAGATGTGGAGTTTAGATAAAGAACTGTCTATAAATTTTTTGCTCTTAGGAATAATGTCGTATTATTCAAACAAAATGGATTTCTGAGGTGGAAGCTTTGACCTTGTAGGAAGAGACTAGAGAGAGCAGACAATCACAGCAACCCTCAGAAACAATTAAATGACGACAGAAGCTTGGTCAAACAATCTTCTGTGTCTATAATGGCCTAGGTTCAAATCCTGACTCTGACACATTCTCACAAAATTACCTTTGACAAGTCCCATAGCTTCTCTGTGCTTGAGATCATTGTTAGAATTCAAGAAGATTATGTAAATAAAGTGCTTAAAACAGTGCCTAGGACATAGTATATATCTATGAAGAATTCAGATACTTTATTTGATTGTTGTAAGTCCCTAAGTATTAGAAAACCCTAATTCATTTCTGGTTTCCTAAATTACAAAAGTTCTCTTTTACCTGATTTGATAATGTAATTATTGATCCATTTTCTATAGTTTTTTATTAAAAAAGGGATATAACAATAGAATTTTGAAGAAAGACAACCAAAACCCCCTATCCCTAACATAATGCCTTATAATTTTGCTAATTCTGAGAAGCTACATGGAGTGAATGCTGTACTGAATCAGTTATGAGTTTTTGTTTCACTCCGTAACAAGTTAGCCATATGACCTTAGCAAAGTTTCTCAAAGTATACAGTGAAAGAGGTAGACCAGATGATCCTTAAGTTTCCTCTTGCTTCAACAATCTATGATTTTTATCTATAGCCTAATTTCTTTTTGCTTTCATAAATATTCAAGGAAATTGTATATGTAAGGTATATGTAAACAATGTTTACAAAATTACCTTTATTTGGGAAATAAAGTTTCACAGACAATGAGTTATACAAAGGTAAGATTATAAATAAAAACCCCAGGTGACAATTCCCTGAAATGTACACTTATAATTAGTATTCCTTTCTGTATGTATGTAATACTTCATTAAAAAGTAGTTTAAAAACATGAATTTCAAGAGTAACTACAGGGAAGCGGATTTGGCTCAATGGATAGAGCGTCTGCCTATCACATGGGAGGTCCAGGGTTCAAACCCAGGGCCTCCTGACCCGTGTGGTGAGCTGGCCCATGCGCAGTGCTGATGTGCGCAAGGAGTGCCATGCAGGAGTGTCTCCTGCATAGGGGAGCCCTATGTGTGAGGAGTGCACCCCACAAGGAGAGCTGTCCCATGCAAAAAAAGCACAGCCTGCCCAGGAGTGGCGCCACACACAAGGAGAACTGATGCAACAAGATGACACACGAAAAGAGACACAGATTCCTGGTGCCGCTGACAAGAATACAAGCAGACACAGAAGAACACACAGCAAATGGACACAGAGGATAGACAAGTGGTGGGGGGCGGAGAGAAATCTTAAAAAAAAAAGTAACTACAAAGTTACCAAAGAGCTATAAAAATAAAAATTATTATTTGGATATATTAATGGTATATGTTCACAACTGAAGTGTTAGCAATTCAAAGCATTATATAAAAGTAATACATTAAGTTTGATAAGTCATTATAATCTTCATTCACATATAGTTATTAATTTATAATGTAAATGCTAAAATGTTGTATCAGTATAGTTTTTTCAGATGATATTCTTAATTTTTAAAGTTTCTCCACAAGAAAATCAAACAGAAAAATAAAGAAAAAATATAGGTGCAATTGTACTTCATATATTAGATTGGAAGGGATATATGCATGTAATCATATAAAATGCCACACTCCTGTACTGCTGCTTGGGTTGTAACCTGGAATAACCTTTCTAGAAGTGATTTGACAATACTAATCAAGAGCTTAAATACGTTCGTACCCTCTGGCCTAATAATTCATATATAGGAATTTGCACTAAGGAAATAAAAAGTGCATAAATAGTTTGTTGCAGCCCTTTATGTTACTGTAAAGAATTTGATATGTTCTAAATGTTCAGAAACAAAATAAAGGGTGAATAACTGGTTTAAACATTTAATTATATGTATACAGGAATATTTATGATTTGTATATGTTGGCGTGTGTAGACAATTTTCCCGCTTCAGCCAGATCATAATATGGATACCAGGGATGCTCATTGCTACTAGTTTCATCATTGTTTCTAGGACTTTTCAATGAACAGAGGAGCTAGGAAATATATCTATATATACACACACATACCATAAGTTTACATCAATATCTTTCCATTCAAGTTCTGGGCTACAGTGTTTTCCCTAATCTCTTCTATATTACATCTATATTTCCTCCACATTGAGAATGCCAACTTTCAATGAACAAAGGATGACAGAATTAGAATATCCCATAATAAAAATGTGCTTATCCCATATTAACCAGAATAGGCATATCAACACTACTACAACAATGTGATTACTGAAAACAGTAAATTTTTTTCAGTACTTTTTGTGCTTAGCATATATCCCATTAGGAATATATAGTCAAATTACCATGTCTTAAGGTCACTTGAAATAGTTCTCCATATATTACCAACTGGATACCCAATTTTAAAAATTGCATTAAAAATTAACTTCATTTTATAATTATATATGTACTTATATATGATTCCAAAGTAAAATCTACAAAACAAGATAAATTTGAAGAAGTCTGGCTTCTAGCCCTCTTTTCCACCTTTTGCCCTTCCTCTTCTTCCAGATAACTTATTTTCTGAAGTGTATGCTTTCATAGTTTTTAATATCAACAAATCTATCTACATAAATATGTGCATGTGAATGTATGTACATGTGTGTATATCTGTGTGTTTGTGTGTATATATATATGTGCCTATATATAAATATGCACATATACATTTTTAGACCTATGATAGCACACTAGACACACTCACTTTTCTCCTCCCCCGTGCTTTTTTACTTACAATATATCCTAGAGATAAATCCATATTACTATAGCTAAAGATTCCTCATTCCGTTTTATAGCTTCACAGACTTTCATTGTGTGGATATACCATTGTTTGTTCAACCAGTTCTCTATTAATGGGCCATGAGGTTGTTTCCAGTCTTTTGCCATTATAAGTAGTTTCTGTCCTATGATTTTGTATTATATTAATATATATTCAAATCTTAAATATAAATATATTTTTACTATGTGGAAATATACAAGGTGAGCCTGAAATACTGTATCATACTAAAAGCAGGGAAGCAATCAAAGACTACCAGGATAGTGTCAAAAGAATTCAGAAAGCAATTTGCAGATGTTATCATAGGCCAAATAGGGACAATTTGAGCATTAATAAGAATAATAAATGAAATGTATTGAAATACATCAAATATGTTTCAATTAATAAATTCAACTTACAATTAAAAAAAAAACACAAAAATAAACCACACCTACCCCATCCCCCCAAACCCCGCAAAAAAAAGCAAAATGAAAAACAAAAAAAACCTATTTAATCACCACTGACACATGCCAGGAAATCAACTCAAGGAAGAATATAATTAAAATGACACCATTTTGCAATCTTTAATAACTAATGGATCTAGGTAATATCACAAAAGTAGAGATTATTAGACATTACGCACTTCCTAATGGAAAAACACTACCTATGAAGAAGTTTGGCCAAAAAATCAAAAGTAAATCTGATAAAAACTATAGATGGTTACAGGAAATATAGATGATAAAGGAACACTATACCAGGGAAATGTAATGTTAAAAATCCAGGCTCTGGGAAACTCTATATATGATAAACAACTAGATTTCTTCAACAAATAATTTGCAAGAAAAAAAAAAAGAGGGCTAGCCTATAGATTAAAAGAGATTTAAGAGCTTTATCAAACAATCTTAGTGTGTGAACCATATTTGGATCCTGATTCAAACAAGGAAACTATTAAAATTAATTACATTATTTATGAGGTAATTGAAAATTCAAACATTGACTAAATAGTGCTATTAAAAAACTATTGTTAATTAATTTAGGGGTGTTAATGGTTATGTTAAAAAGTCCTTTTCTTTTAAAGATCCATATTGAAATATTTATGGATGAGATGATACAATATTTGGAATTTGCTTCAAAATAAAATGGAAGGAGAACTGGATGTGGCTCATATGATTGAGCTCCCACCTACCACATGAAAGATCCCGGGTTTGGTTCCCATTGCCTCCCAAGGAAGATGAACAAGACAGTGAGCTGATGTGATGGGAAGGTGTGGAGAGCTGATGCAATAAGATGACGCAACAAGAGACATGAAGAAAACATAATGAGAGACCCAACAAAGCAGGAGCCAAGGTGGCTCAGGTGATTAGGCATGTCCCTCTGACATCAGAGGTCCTGGGTTTCGTTCCTGGTGCCTCCTGAAAGGAAGACCAGTCCACAACATCTGACACAGCAAATGCAAACAACAAGGGGGTGGGGAGAAATAAATAAGTAAAATAAAAATAAATAAATAAAATGGGAGGAGGAAAAGGGAGTGTTGATAGGTTCACCATGGATTGATGAATACATGGAGATTCATTATGCTCTCCGTGTACTTTCGTTTATGCTTTAAATTTTCTATAATAAGACATTTATATGCATTTATATAGACTAGATACTTTGCTATACATATGTGTGTATATGTGTATAATCACCCATTATAGGGATATACAACAAAATGATAATGGTGATTATCTTTTTGTGATAGGATTCTGGGTGTTTTGGTGATTTTTATTTTCTTCTTTTTACTCTATTGTACATTCCATATTTTTATACTTCACATGTATTCTTTATAATCAGAAGAGAGTTATTTACAGAGATATGTTAAGATATTTAAATTGTTGAACAATACCATTTCAGATTCAAGAATAATTTACTTCTGACAGTGAATAAAATAACTTTACAATTTTTATATTTTTTGGCAAAACTTTTTAATATTAATCACATTTAGTTTTGAGTGGGTACAGATCATGAAAATAGAACTCTAAAGTGAAGTTTGAGCTTGGAAGTTCTGCCACTTAGTGTAATATGGTAATCTTAAATTTATATCTTAGGAGTAAACAGTTAACTTTTTTTCTCCTTCTTACATAACACAAAAACAACTGAACCAGTTTGGCACAAACTTTCTCCTCCAAAGTCACCTTTGTACTGAAATCAAGTACCTCAGGTTTCAGTCTAATAACTTGCAGATGAGAAAAGGGTTCTTAAATTTTTCTTGTAATTTTAGTATAGCTTCAGTTACTTGAACTTGGATGAGTCCTTTTTTCAGTTAAATGGGTCAAAGGGAACATTTCTCTCTTCTATTTTCTGATATGGTGAGAGAGAAGGCAATTATCAAATTTTTAAATCACTCCAATTTTATCTTTAAGATAAATGTAAGGCCATAACAGTAAATGCCCCCTCAAAGACATTTAACTGCTATTTTTAGTTATTAATAGTTAAATCGTTACTATAAAGCATGGTTTTCATCCAATTATGAGAAAATTAGTCCTTTAAGGCAATGAAATTTTTAAAAATCCACTTTAAAAACCAGTATGTTTTGTAACTACATTTAGATATAATAATTATATCATTATCAGAATGTTCTGTAATGAGATAACTGTCTCTTATTCATTCATTTGGAAATAAAGACATTTTATTGGACTTGTTTTCCTTCTTCCTCTCATTCACAGGTAATTTTACTTCTAGAGAAGCTGTTATGGAATATATTACCAAATAATCATTAAAGGACCTTTCTGTTCTGAATATAGACTTGAAATCAAAATCATTGGTAGATGCAGTTATTCATTCGGAAATGAAACTTTCTGACTTAAATGGCTAGAGGCAGATAATGTCAATTTGGGTCCATTTGTCTATTTGCAATTCCATTGGTTATTATATGCTTTGCATAAATTCAATCTACAATTGCAACTATGCACCAGGTTTTTTGCTAAGTATTTTCATATGTAATATCAGTTAGTACAATAATCTATGAAATATTTATTATCAGAAAGAGGTTAAATTGCTTGCTCAAGGTCACACAGTAATCTATAATGGTTCATTCCAAATCTTGTGTTACCACTATTAAAAGATGAACAAGGGTGATGGAAAGCATTTGTAATGGACTTGGTGCCTAGTACAGAGCCTTGTACTAAAAAGTATGTCAAATAGGTTCAAAAGATGTTACTTATCTATCTGGTTGCAAAAACAGGATGCTCTGCCTCCCCCTCCTTTGGAAGATGAGTAGAAGGTAAAATGTGACTTAGTATCAGAGTAAAGAAGGAGCTAGCTGAGGTGGAAGAGCATGCTCTCATACAGAAACCAACTGAAAAGCATCAGGGAGAAGGGAGAGAATCTGTTCTTCACAGCCCAAAGATGGGCTACCCTTCTGCCTTGATCTTTAAAAACATCAGAAGGTTTGGGCATCTTTATTTTGATTTGGTGACCAACAAATTAAAGGTCAACCTGAGAAAGTTGATTCTTGATACATTTACAACCAAGGGTCACTTGTTTTATCCCAACAGACTCAAAGTTAAGAATTAAAAACTCATCTTAGAAATGATGTGTTTGAAATACTGAGAGCTCTACTTAGACGTACATCCCAAATGTCGGTGGAGCCACTATATTCATTTACTCATAACTTTATGAAAGGTTGTTTGCTTGGGTTATGTTTTTAAAACATTTCCCTTAAGGCTTAGTTAAAAAATGGAATATTTGAGAAAAGAATTTTCCAACTTTTGTTGTCTCTGTGATGAAAAGGAAAAATATGTTTATAAGAATTTGGCTGCTTGGTAATTCAAAAGTAATTGCTCTAAGAAACTTGACACTTCACACATTATACACTAAATTCAATTATAAATTTGCAAACATAATTTCCAAAGTACCCCCTTCTTCTACCTGATAATACTAGAGAATCATTCTGATGAGCAGTAACTGAGGAAAATTCTAAACAACTCCTTTAAGATTGACAGAGGGTTACTACTAGAAATATTTTATTTGTGGGACATAAAGTTAAGTTACTTGACACCTTGTAAGTGGACTGGAACTAAAGAATATTAAAAAATGAATAAGAACAACAAAAATAAAACATGACTTACTCTCCTGACAACATCAAAACAAATGTTTCCAAGTATCTGAAGCCAACAAGACAGAAATCCGTAAACACAGAGGCCAAGATAATCAGTTGAATCTACTTAACTCTCCATAAAGGACAAAAAAAAAAAAAAAAAATCCACCAAAAGCAAAACCAAAACCCTACCTTCTCTCAAGTAAAAAATACTGAAGAACATTAACCGTATCCACCTTGCGGCCTACCACAGAAATCCCAACCAGCAGCTGATTTTTAAATTATCAAATCTCAAAAGATTATGGGGGGAGGGGGAAGGGAGAGGAAAAAAAAATTATTAAAAAAAAAATGATGGGAGGGAAGTGGATGTGGCTCAATCAGTTGGGCACCTTCCTATCACATGGGAAGTCCCAGGTTCGGTCCTGGTAACTCCTAAAGAATACAAGCTAAATGCTGCACCCGCAGCAGTGACCTAGATGCCACACCCGCCGGCAATGAGCAGATACCACAAGCCAGCAGATGCCACAGCCTGCCGGGAGTGGATGTGGCTCAGGCCGCTGGGTGCTTGCCACCCATGTGAGAGGTCCCTGGCTCAGTTCCCCCTGCCTCCTGGAGAAGGTGAACAAACAATGAGCAGACAAATGAGAAAAAACATCTGGTGAGGAAGGAGATTTTTTAAAAATTATGGGATATGGGTATCTTAAGAATGCAATAGATTCAATCAGATAAGTCCATATCCACATTAGCCAAAGTAGTAATTACTTTATTCACTTTAATAACCAATTCTTTCTCAGTTAGCTTTGCCACAGGGCCAACGCAACTTAATTTCTAAGACACAATAAAGTTGGATTGAACTGTTTTGCAGTCCAAGATATTTTTTATTAAGGAGAGAAAGCTTGGACAATTTAAACAATTATGTGCTTCATTTCTCCTGTTCTGTATCTCATTCTCACATATATATAAGGGCTTGAATTTGACCTGTTTTATTCTTAATTATTTGGATCTTGTCCTTTTTCTTCTTTCAGAAAATTTTAAACTAGATTTTAAAAAGCTTCATGATAGCTGTTGGTCATCAGTGCCATGAGTAACAAACCATAGTCCTTAGAGCCCAGACGATGACCTGGAGAATGACCCAAACTGTGGCTGCTCTGGAAACCCTGCTTACC
Source organism: Dasypus novemcinctus (assembly GCF_030445035.2). Taxonomy (NCBI): domain Eukaryota; kingdom Metazoa; phylum Chordata; class Mammalia; order Cingulata; family Dasypodidae; genus Dasypus; species Dasypus novemcinctus. Next base: position 109,891,849 of record NC_080677.1, on the reverse strand, counting down.
TGGCACATAGAAAATCTAAAGCTTGCATCATGATATTTGTCAGCAGTTTTGTTAATGCACATCCCAGATTTCACCATAGCTCTTCCAAACCAGTTTCATGGACATACAACCTACACAATCTCTCCTTGTGTCCATATACACCATTTCTTTTCATTTGTATGCAGTATCTGCTTAACAGCAAGGTCGTTAGAAAGAAAAGCGAGGTTGGAGTCAGAGTCCAAGAGTTAGTTTCCCCCCTTCGCAGGACCAGCTAATGGCCTTTGAGTGCAGTGGGTAAGTATGTGCCTGCAAAACCCAAACTGCCTAGGTTCAAATCCTGTTTTTTTTCCCATTTTCTAGCTATGCAACTCTAGAGAAGTAATTTAAATCTTGGGCCTTGGTTTTCTCATTTGTAAAATGGTGATGATATCTGCAACTACCTCACAGAGTTGTTTCGAGGATTAAAAGTCTTAATATAGGTAAAAGGCTTAGGACAGAGCCTCAGATATCCTAAGCACTCAATCGGTGTTGATTATTATTGCTGCTGCGTGAATGACCTTGGGGAACTCACCTAATCTCTATGAGACTCTATTTCATCTTCTGTACAAGAAGGGACCACAGTGCCTTCACATGGTCTTTATGAAGACTTAATAAACTAAAATGAGATAACATTTGGAGAGGTGATTTTTTAAACATAATGAAGTATTAGTTAGGTCCTTCAACCAAGAAGAATTAGTTCCTTTCTGCTCTATGCTTTGATAATACTTTAAAAAAGAGCACATGTATCTACTATAGCACTTGTTACATCGTATCATAAGGATTTGCTTACCTGTCCATCTCCCCCTCTAACAGTGCATCCTCTGATTCACCTCGGCATCCTCAGCACATTGAACATACCTGGCACAGGACAGGTACTCAATAAATATTGGTTTAAATGATTATTGTCCAAACAATTGAGCAGGAACTCTCAAAGCATTTACCAGGAATGATGGACAGTCACTTTTAGCCAAGTGTCCTCAGTAGACCACCTAAATTTGTTCTTATTTTTCTTCAAGTGCAATATATTGAGGTTGTATCATTTCAGATGCAGCCAGTCTTGTGTGGTTGCATCATTCATTCTTTTCATTTAATAAGTATTTATTGTGCACCTACTGTGTGCCAGGTCCTATATTGGGCTCCATATAGTGTACCAAAATTGGCAAATGTCCAGGTTAATTTAGCCCTGGCTTAACAGATACTGAAGGAATCTGTTTACTAGAATTATCTATCACTTGAGACAATAAGTTCCTTGATTTGATTGTTCATTAGTGTGCTAGAATCTCAGGATAGGGAAGAATGGTTTCCTGGAAGTGGGAGTCCTTATATAATAATTAAAGTCTGGGATCTGACTCACTGGATTTAAATCCTGGCTTGCTTTGTTTTTTAAGATCTATCTATCTATCTATCTATCTATCTATCTATCTATCTATCTATCTATCTATCTATCTATCTATCTCTCTCTCTCTCTCTCTCTCCCCTTCCCCGCTCCCAGTTGTCTGCTCTCTGTGTTCTTCTGTGTCCGTATGTATTCTTGTCAGTGGCACCCGGAATCTGTGTCTCATTTTGGTGCATCATCTTGCTGCATCAGCTCTCTGTGTGCGCAGCACCATTCCTGGGCAGGCTGCACATTTTTTTGCGCTGGGTGACTCTCCTTATGGGGCGCACTCCTTGCGCATGGGGTTCCCCTACACAGGGGACACCCCTGCAAGGCACGGCACTCCTTGCCTGCATCAGCACTGCATGTGGGCCAGCTCCACACGGGTCAAGGAGGCCCTGGGTTTGAACCTTGGACCTTCCATGTGGTAGGCGGATGCCCTGTCCGTTGGGCCAAATCTGCTTCCCACCTTGCTTTGTACAGTGGGTTAGAATTTGGGCAAGTTAACTTAATCCCTCTAAGCCCCACTTTCCTCCTATGTCAAATGGAGCGAGCGGGGTTTATGTGAGGGTTAAAAATGACTATTTTAATAGGGTAGTATGATGCCTACCCTATTGTAAGTATTAAATATGTGTCAGCTGTTATGATTAATCCTACTTTCCCTGCTTTCTCACCCAAGTGTTTGAGCTTCCATTACAAATTTATCCAGTGAATAGGGCAGAGTTGACCAGTTTCTGCTTGAAAACGAGTAGGGTCAGAGAATTTACTACCTCCAGTAGTGACCATCTCATTGTTGATCAGCACCTGCTTGTATCTTCTACTCACTGGTCCTAAATCTGTCGTTTGGGGTCACATAGAAATCTAATCTCTCCTTTTTAGAATAGCCCCTCAAACTTTGAAAGGCAGCTGGTTATCCCTCTCCTCCTCACACACCCACACACAACCTTGGGTCCTTAATTATTTGTGATATACCACTTTGTCACATCCTTATTTATCCTTTTTACCCTTCTTGAATAATCTACCCTTTAGTAAAGTCTTTCTTAAAGGCTGAAGCCTAGAATTCATAAAGCAGGGCAAGTGTGGTCTGATAACCAGTGAACTCTAGAGAAGTAGTTCTCCTCTTGAACACTATATTTATATTAATGTAGCAAAATATTGATTTTGGGGAAAGCTACATCAACACTGTGTTGATTCATCATCTACTCACAATCAACAGGAGACTCTAGATCTTCCTGACCTGTACAGTTGTTAAGCTATCTCACCCCAACCTGTACTTGTGCAATTGAATGTTGTGATCTTTGACTATTTTATATTTGTCCCCATGAAACATTTTATTGTTGGATGAGATTCATAATTTCATATTGTCAGGATTCGGGGGGAGGGTGGATCCTGATTGTTATCATTCAATGTATTTGTTATTCTTTCTGGTTATGAGTCATCTGTAAATTTGTTAAGTATGCCATCAATGTTACCATCTTAGTCATCAATAAAAATGTTAAGGGGTTCAGGGCTGTAAACCAGACTTGCAATAGATCACTAGAAAACTGTGTGTGCATCAACCGCCAAAAAAAAAATTTACAAAGATCATTCAATTGACAAATATTTATGGAGTGCCTACCACATATTACTCACTGTTCTAAGTGCTGAGCAAATAGTGTCAAACAAAACAAAATACCTGCCCTCACAAAGCTTACAGTCTTGCAGGGAATGGAGACAATAAATAAATAAGAAAAACAAATATAAATAAATAAAACTAAAGGCTATGAAAAAATGAAACAGGTGAAAGGCTGGAGAGGGTTGACAGTGAAGATGGAGTGGGGAGTTGTATATAGGCAGAACAGCTAAAGCAGAGTTATTTTTGAAGATGTATTACACTGCTCATGTCCTGCATTCTTATTGCATATCTGTGCTCAAAGGGTGTCCCAGGATGGCAGCACGGCTTTCTGATTTCTACAAACCCACTTTTCTCTATGTGGAGTCACATTAGAAAAAAAAAGACACTCTATGGATAGACCGAAACAGCCATGAAACAAAGAGGAATTTGGAAAAAATATATAATTCCTCAGGAGACTTCACAACATTTCTATGCATGCCAAGAAATTTGAAACTTTGCGAGAACAACGAGCCTAGCTGAGAAGTCACCCACACTTCCTTATGAAGACCCAGAGAGGTGAATTTTAAAAATTGTGCTCTACAGGTGTATACACACACACACACACACACACAGGTTTTGGTTAAAAACTAAATAATTGAGGGAAGATTTTTGAACAGCTAACACTTACCTTATTCCAATCCCCATGTTCTCATGTTTGGAGTGGGTTATGAATCCAATAGTTTATGGAGAGTCAGGAGGATAGGATGCTTGGGAGACCCCCAAAACACAGCTGAGAGAGTCTGGATATTGAACTCTGGAAAAGAAGCCCATAAGGGGACAGATTTGAAATCTACTTCTATTAACTACTCTCTGATCATGATTCTAATGTCAGTTAATTCTTCTAAATATTTTTAGGAATCTTCAAATCCCTTTGATGTTAGAGGGCTTGATTTTTTTTTTTTTTTTTTTTTGAGGTACTGGGGCTGGAGATTGAACCCAGATCTCGCCTGTGGGAGGCTGGTGCTCAACCAGTGGACCACATCAACTCCCTGACAAAGTTTTATTTAGTAAAACCATAATTGCATCCTCTAATTTGATATTTTATATTGTCACAATGATAATTTTTAACACATTCATTCATTGAGCATCTATTCTGTATCAAATATTTTGTTGGTACTAGGAATACAAATGTAAATAAGATAAATATAGTCTGCGCTTCAGGGTCCTTCCAGCACAGTTCACAGTATATGGTGTATACGGAGCAGAAGCCCCAACTCTGATAAAGTGTTATGATGTGGAAAGTGCTTTAGGAGGGTAGTCTAAACCAGACTTTGGGAGAATTGGAAGTTAGTGACTTCTCTTTGGGGAACTACGGTGTGTACAGTGTTAGCCAAATAAGAAGGTGGAGAAAGTCTGTTTTAGGTAGAGGGCACATACACAAAGTTTGGAGGTAACAGAAAGTTCTGTGCATTTTGAATACTGAAAGTAGTTTACTATAGCAGAAACAGAGAGTGTTAGTCCAAGTGTTGTCAGAGATGAGACCAGAAAGGTAAGCAGGGTCCAAATTATGAAGAAACTTATAAGTCATGTTACAGAGGCTGATCTACTGAAATTTGTGATAGGCTGAATATTGGGGATTTGAAAAAAGAAAAGTCAAGAATACCACTCAAAGTTTTGACTTGGACAACTGGGTAGTGATGTCATTCACTAAGACAGCTAAAATATGAAGGCAAAATAGAGGAGATTTGGGGGAGAAGTTTGGCTTTGGACACGCTTGGTTTGTGAAGCCTGAGGATGTTTCTTGTAGAGGTCTGAGGACACAGTTTTAGGAATCATCAGTCCATGGCAGTCAACAGTCATGAGTGAGTTACTCTGGGAAAGTGTAAAGGGTAAGAGAAAAGGGCCCGGAAGAGAACCCAGCACTACAACAATGCTTAAAGGATGGGCAGAAGGTATCTCTGAAAAAAAGAGAGCAAGAAGTTACAGCCAGAGAGATGGATGGAAATCAAGAAGTAGGTGATATCACAGAGGGCAAGGGAAAAGCACGTTTCAAAGGGCAAATTGTGACCGCAGTGCAAATGCTGTCAAGAGATCAAGTAGGAAACAGACTGAGAAGAACCCACAGAGGGAGCAACAAGGAAGTAGTTAATCACTTGGCAAGCCCTGTGTTAGTGGAGGCAGAAGACAGGTCACAGGAAGTAGAGAAGCAAATGAACCAGTGAACATAGACAACTGTTTGCAAAGTTTGCCTTATAAGTGGAAGCCCAAAGCACTACATTTTCTTCCCAAGTGCAGGGAAACTGGGCCGCTGAGACAGTCCACGTTAAAGGCTCTTTAAGGTCCCTCAACACCTTTCCATTAGCTCAGTGGACTACATGGCAGTGGTCTTGGCAGGTATGGCCCGTGAGCTGGGCTGGGTTAAACTTGTAGAGTAAACCAATTCTGCCTTTTGTGTTTTCCTCTTCCTCATCTTCTTCACCCAGTCCTGTCCTAGGTCTCTGTGGTCAACACGTACTTTCTGGGTCCTCGATGCCTGCTATGGTGCATGAATGCACATAGTCTGCCAAAGGAATGACCTACATGGGTACAGTTCTGGTCAGACACAATTGTCACACTGTCATTACCTCTCACCTATTGTCATGGCTTATGTGTTGCGACCAGTCAGAGGGAGTGGAGACCAGTGTGGTCACCTTGGCATCTGGAGTAGGCAGCTGTCCCCACAGCTGGCCAGGCAGCTATCCCAGCAGAATCCAGAAGCCAGAATAATTGGGGCAGGTGTAAAACAGATGACCACAACTGCAAGCAGTGCTGAAGGTTGGTCCTAGGGCGTGAAGGTGAGCCAAGACATAATGGATGAAGAGTGTGAGGTGCTGCGCTAAGAAGGGAGGGCCAGTGGGCAGTCCTTAAGCAGTGATCACAGAGCTAGACATGGGTTGAAGCTGTTATAAACACACAAGGCCAGACACAATTTTTCTGCACAGGTGGGTGCCTCATCACCAGCGCTCTGTTACTGGGGATCCTCCCAGTGTGCTGTTTCAGCTCTCAGGCTTTCGTGATACAAAGAGGTGTTTCTGACACTCATAACCCTTCCCAGCATTTATTTGCACAACCCCTCTCTAACCATGGTCAGCCTGTATGCTCCAGGAAAGCTCAGGCCTCGGTGGTGCTGATGAGAGTACACAGGCATCTGCAGTGACAAACCTGAAAAGGCTGCAGGAATGGCTGTCCTGCTATCCTAAGGACTAGAAGTTGATTCAAGGCCTGACACAGCTCAATTCGGTCCTAAATCAATGAGGAAACTAGCTGCATGACTTGATTAGTTGAAACATTATTTCTAAATTGTAATCATTGCAGGTTACCTATGTTCGCCAAAATGCACACTATGACTGAACTGAATGGCTTAACTGTCTTCAGTTTGTGATTACAGCACAGAGAGGATATAAAGAACAGTGGTAAACACTACAGATAAATACAATATTTCTGCCTCGTGCACAGGCAGGCTAAGCTGTACAAACGGAGCTTTCAGCTGAAGATTTTTTTTCATTTCACTCAAGTCAATAATCGTTTAACCAGTGGATATTGCTTAAAGCAGAGTTTTCATCTAATTGTCATTTAACAGTATTGAAAAGGAAATACAAAATAATAATACCTCATTTGTGTATAGTGCTTGCTTTTCAAAGACGAGGTCATAACCCATTTTATAGTATATAATTTTCAGTAACAACACTTTTATAAATTAAATACTAATAAGTGCTATTGTCATTTTACAAATTATGCATGAAAGAAACCTAGATGTAAGGGAATGAAATGACTGGTTCAAAGGAACTTCCATTTTAGAGGCATCATAGCTGGTTTGTTTTTCACTTTTTGACAATGACGCAATACTTTAGATAAAACATGTTTATTAAGATGCCCCGTGACCCTAAATTTTTAAAGGAAAAATATTTGGCCTAAAAGAAATAACAAAGACCAAAACGTCTATGTGTTCCAGTGATCAGATTGTTTTCAAAATGCTAGACCAAAGTAAATCAATTCCTACTACCTAACTCTGATTTTAGTCAACACAGATATCATAATCTTGTGGCACACATACTGAGTCACTGTGTGTGTCACAGTGAACGGATGTGGCTCAAGCAGTTGAGTGCCTGCCTCCCACATGGGAGGTCCTGGGTTCAGTTCCTGGTGCCTCCTAAAGGGGAAAAAAAAAAAGCAAAGAGCAGACAGAGAACAAGAAAAATATATAGTGTGTGTCACTTCTCCCATTATATGTATTTTGTAGCAATGATCTTTTCATCTCAACTGGATTTGGAAAGTGCCATGATACACATAAACTCTGTTATGGAGGGGTGCACTGCATATATGCAAGACCAAAGATCCTTTTATTTGCTTCAATTTGAGGAATAACATTTTTCTGATCTTTTCCTGTATTCATTCATTCATTCATTCACACATTCAGGCCACTCAAGTATTCATGCATCCATTCAACGAATATTAATTTTTATTGTGTGTCCCAAATGTAAAAGCACTATTCTAGATCCAAAGAATGAAAATAGGAAGAAAACAAAATCACTGGCTTCAAGAAATTCACAGTCCAGTGAGGTAACCAGAGAAGCCAACAAGTGTAGCACATTATATTAGGTGTGGAGATGGAGTAACACACAAAAACAGTTTGTGGAGCACAGAGAGGGGGCTCTTTTTGTGTGAGTGGGTGAGGAAGGTCTCCCAGAGGAGGCTACTAGAGCTGAGCATAACAGGAGAAGGAAATTTGAATATTTCAGGTAGAGAGGACAGCACGGGCAATGACACAGACAAATCAGAGCACACGATGCATTTGGGGAACTACAGGAGACATGGCATGATGGGAGGTACTTCAAATATTTTATGGCTCATTCTGTTTCACAATCCAGGCTCTGGACATCACCATAAATGATTATATAAAAGGAAATGTATAGTCCCTGGGTTACTTGTCCTCATTCCAGTAAGTAAAAACACATTCTACATGGGATCGATACAAAAGTGCCTTTTGAAACTCAGATTATTTGAGGAATATCACATAAGGAACAGTACTAAATCAAAGCTCAGGTCTGGTCTAAGTGAGGTTTGTATTCTCCATATTTCATTACCATAATACTCCAAAGACAGGTGATCACTTAGCCCACTTCCATTACTATTTCAATATAAAAGTTTTATATAGAAATACTTCCAATATGTCTTAAAGCACATGACATTGGATGGGTCAGGTGTTGCCAGTTTGCCTCTTTCCAACCATTCCTGGTTGGTACTACCCAGTCCCCAAAAGAGTGATAGTCAACCTATAGGCTTCTTAGCAGCAACCTTACACACTAGCAGCAAGTGTTTGGAAATAGTGTCTGGAAATCCTAAAGCTGCCTTCAATGACAACTTTTCCCTGAAGCCTCAGTTGTCCTGTATAGAGGTCTTTATGAAATGGGGCCAGAGGTAGATAAAATGCAACTATAACAGAACTCATATAAAATCTTTCCTTCATTAATACTACTGCCATGGTAATTCTACTCTGAATTCCCTTGTCACTTAAGAAAAACCTTGCACCATGAAATCCTATCCTTGTTTCTATTTGGGAATATTTCAGAGACTCTAAGAGTTCAAAAGAATTCATATACCTTTTTTGGTTCCTGACCAATCATGGAATTCTTTCTAAGACATGTTTTATTCACTCAATCCACTCCTTCCCTCATTTAACAAGCATCTACTTCCTCATTTCTGATTATCTCTTGAAGCCAAGCCAAAGGAGTCAACATTCTGTCCTCATTGCTCCGTTGAAAACACACCTGGGAAGGTTGTAATGACCTCTATGCTGTCAAATCCAAAGGCCAATTCTTAGTTGTCATCTTATCCTCTCAGCAGTATTTGGCACTAATGATCTCTCCCTTCTTCTTGAAACAGTTTCTTCATTTGGCTTTCATCACACAGCCCTGCCTTTCCTCCTACCTCATTGTTTGTTCCTTCTCAGTCTCTTTTGTCGGGTCCTTCCTGAGTCTCTGAATGCTGGAGTTCCCCTTGAGCGTGGTCCTCTACAATCACCCATCCAGTGCATTGCTTTAAACATCACATCTCTTGTCCTGACATGTCCCCTGAACTCCAAACTTGGAAATTGAAGAGGTTTGTTTTCCCAGAGGTGCTGCAGTTTGAGTTGGGTACTGAAGGATGAGATGAGTTGGCCAGGGTAAGAAGACTGGCATTTTAATTTGAGGAAAAGGATTATCGAAAGCAAACTGTGACCAGGGAAAACAAAGAGAAAAGTCTGGTGTGGACTAGAGGTGACTGGTAAGGTAGATTGTAGCTATATTGTGAAGAACCTTGATTTATAGCTAAGATACCTGGACTTTGCCCTGAAGATGATAAGTAATTAACAGAGTTTTGTTTTTGTTTTTTACATATGGGAGAAATGTGATCGTTCATAATAAAAAAATAAAACTTTAGTTGTAGGATGGAGGCTGAGCTAGAGCACGGGGAAGGTAGAGCCAGGAAAGCTAATTAGAAGATTTCTGTAAAAGTTTAAGAAAGGGGTTAAGGTCTACAGTATTCTGGAGCTATGTACCCAGGAAAAAGTGTTCTTAAATTTAATCCATTCCTGTGGACCCACTGTAATAAAAACCCAATGTAAGAAAAACCTTTTTTACAATGGTTACTTCAGTTAAAGGGTTTCTCACCTCAATCAGGATGGGTCTTAATCCTATTACTGGAGTACTTAATAAGTAGAGAGAAATTCAAAGAGTGAAGGGGAGAGATAAAGCCACAGAGGGACAGATAGAAGCTGAAAACAACAGAACCCAGAAGAGAAGAGAGACACCAGAAGACGCCGCCATGTGCATTGCCATGTGACAAACTAAGGACCAAGAATCACTGGCAGCCAGTCCCAGAAAGTCACAGTTTTTGAGGAGAAAGCATCACCTTAATGGTGCCTTGATTTGGATTTTCTTTTAGCCTCAAAACCATAAGGTAATAAATTCCCATTATTTACCCTGACCCATTTCATAGTATTTGCTTGAGCAGCCCAGGAAACTAAAACAAGGTCTGAATCACTACAGTAGCAATGGGATGAAAAGTAGTGACAAATCCAAGGGAGGTTTATAAGGAACATTGAGATATAGCTATTGATGAGATAGGGAGCTGGGAGTTGAGAGAGAACAAGGTTGAAAGTTTAGTGATGTTAACAAAACTAAATGGGAGAAGGAGAGCAAACATGGAGCGGATGACGAATGGCATATTAGGTTTGCCTTGATTGTAGGATATCCACTGATGAATGAAAGACAGGTCTGCCGCTCAGGAGAGGTTTGGATTGGATATATAGCATCAGAAGTAACTGCCCGGTGGCAGCAAAGGCCCCAGAATGGATGAAATTTCCTTGGAAGGGCACATGGTGAGAAGAGTGCCAAGAATAGAAGACTGAGCAAAGACATTCAAGTGTGGCTGTCAGAGGAAGAGCTAGAGGAGATGGGAAAGGAAAAGTCAGAGAGGTAAGATAAGAATGGGACAGAGGAATATCTGCATGTAAAGGAGAAGAGACCTTCAAAGGGGAACAGTTTTCCAATGGGGTCCTATGAATGATAATGAGCAGAGTTTTGAGAGGCAGAAGTCAGACCAGAATGGATTGGTGACAGACTCCTCTTTGAAATTTGGCTGTGGGGGAAGTAGGTACTGACTAGGAAGGGAGTGGAGTTGGGCAAGGAGGATTTTTTTTTTTAATGGGATGGGAGTCTTGAGTGCAACAGGGAGCTATCTAGCTTTTGTGCAAATGTCTTTCAGGAGCTTACTAGCCCACCAGACAACCTCTTGCGTTTTTGAAAAGCCATACATATCAAAATTGGTTCACCATATATTTGTCAAGTGCCCGCTATATCTCAAGCATGGGGTTTGGCATTGCAGTGACTAAAATGATATGTGAGACATAACTATGTCCTGGTTTTTCACCAATAGGACAAAACATGCCCTTCTCCAGCCACAGCTCTGTCCTCTGAAGTCCCTCCAGTAGAAGAATTTCTTCCATATAGTAGCACTTTAGCTAACTAAAGATGATTTTCACCTACTTCTTGGGTTTTCCCATTTGTTTAACTTTTATGAAGCAATACAATCTGTATGGATGTAAGTATGTATGCATGTGTTTTGTTACCAAATAGCTGCTCTCCTCTGGACATCCATAGCCTAATCTGTCAAAGTCCCTTTTAATTGCAACACTCCCCATCTGGTATAAGCAGTGCACAAACAGTTGGAGTATTTTCTTCCTTTTCCAGGACACAGTCCTTCAGTTAATGCAACCCAAGCTTGTATGAATGTGCTAACAGGCACAATGCTGACTCATGTTGCTTCACTATCAATCCAAATCTTTTGCACCTGAGATGTCAATAAACCAGGTCTATCCAATCCTATATTTGTACAACTGAGTTTTTAAAGCCGATTGCAGGATTTTACATTTTCCCCCACTTAATATCAAATCTTTATGTTTGGTTTTCATTAGCCAAGATTTCCACCTCCTTTTTGAAGTCTGATGATTTTGTTTATATGACATAATAACTCTCCTTGGTAGTATAATGAGCAAGGCTTAGGATTCAGAACGATCTGGAGTCTAATTCTGGCTTTGTTATGTAGCTCCGTGACACTGGACATGTCATATGACCTGAGTCTCAGTGTGCTTATCAGTGAAAATAGGGATACTTACACCTGCACTACAAAGTTGTTCTGAGGCTTGAACGGGGAAATACAACACCTAATACATGATAAGTACTCAATAAATGTAGGTTTACTTGCCTTCTTTTTCTTCTCCTGCTTTGTGTCCTTAGCATGTCTTGTAAGTTGTTATTCAAGATTGATAAATATTTTTCAAATAAAAAGGAAAAAATAAGTTGAGGAGAACAAGAGCCAAGGGCCAGAAGAAGACACTCGAGTATAATAGTAAAGCACATGGACTCTGAAAGCAGAGTTTCTGTGACTGAATCCTAGTTCCTCTACTTAGTAGATGTCTAATCAGAAGCTGGTTTTCTCACCTGTAAAATGGTGGAGACTGTACATGTTTCTCCACCTTTTGAAGACAATTAAGTGAGATAATGAATGGGAAGCACTTTTGTACAGAACCTTGCAAATAATAAGTATTCAGTAAGTGGTAAGTATTCTTATTACCACTTTGGAACCTCTAGGCAAAGTATTCTATTAAACCACCCTTTGGGGTATAATCATTTCATATATTAATATAGTACTAATATCTGTCCCATGTTCCATTATATTGTCCACCAGGATCCCAAAGAAACCTCTGTCCAATGCCAGCTATGACAAATCTGCCTCTAATCGTCCAGCTGATTAACCTAATTTGATCTTCTTTACAAAAGAAACTATAAGATATTGGGCAAATAGCTCAACATCTCTTCCCTTAGGCTTAACTTTTGTATAATGGGAAAATAATAATAGTAATAATAATACCTAACTCAGAGGTATGGCCTGAGGATTACATGACATAAAGCACATGGGGCATAAAGAAATGAGGGAGAAGTAGATGTGGTTCAAATGACTGAGCTCCTGCCTACCACATGGGATGTCTCAGGTTCAATTCCTGGTGCCTCCTAAAGAAGACAAGCAAGACAGCAAGCTGGTGCTGTAAGATGATGCAACAAGAGACACAAGGAGGGAAACATAAGAAGTACAACAAAGCAGGGAGTGGAGGCGGCTCAAGCAATTAGGCACCTCACTCCTACATGGGAGGTCCTACGTTTGGTTCTCAGTGCCTCCTAAAAGGAAGATGAACAGTGAGTGCAAACAATGAGGGAGTGGGGAGAAATAAATTTTAAAAATCTCAAAAAAAAAAAAAAAAGTAATGAGGGTAGATGGAAAGTACTTAATTTGAGTGAACCCATGCTGGCTCCTGTTGACAACTGCTTTCTTTACCTAAGCACTCAAAAACTACCTGTTAATGAGATGAAAACTAAGCTTGTCAGTCTGTAAGTTCTCAAATTCATCTCTCTTGTTCAAAAATTGGGATATCTGCCTAATTCCAGTCATATGGCACTTTTCCCATGCTCAGTGATTCCTCACAGGGTATTACGGCATGTCTACGATCACAAATGGAGGTTCTTTTATACTGTGAGATGTAGTTTATAAGGTTCATGAGATTTGGAGCTGCAGGAAAGCTGCGAGGTTCTCTCTCACCTTAGGTTCCCATTTCATCTTAAATTTCTTTTTAAAAATTTCTTATCCTGGCTATAAAAGAACTAGCTACATGTTTACTGAGATGATTAATATATATACAGAAAACCACAACAAAGAAAATAAAATCAGTTTTAATTCCACCAATATATCGACTCTATTAATATTTTTCTGTGTCACTATTCAGTCTTCAATTCTGAGCAAACATAAAGTTGGGCACACTATTTGATAACCTGCTATTTTTAATAAAACCATATAGCACCAACATTTTCTGACACCATGACATTTTCCATAAACTGCTTTTTACTGGATGCATAGATTTCATCACAGTAATACACAATTTATGTAATACTTCTTGGACACTTAGGTTATCTCCAGGTGTTCAATATTATAAGGAATGTTGTAGTAAACATTCCTTGATGTTAAATTTTGTGCAGATTCTGATTGTTTTCTTAAGATAAAATCCTAAGAGCAAAGTTACTATGTAAAATGGTTTGCATATGTTAAGGTTTTTGATACACAATGCCAAAATGCTGTCTAGATTGCTTGTACCAATTTATACTTGCAATGTTGTAGGAGGGTACTTGTTCCTCTGCATCTTTAACCATGCAAGGTATCAGCATTTTAAAGTTCTTGCCAATCTTCTAGGCACAAAAGCATCTGGATTTTACTTTATTTTGCATTTCATTGCTTACTAGTGAAATTGAACATTTTTCATTTTCACTGAGCAGCCAAATTCCTTTTTCCTTTCTGCCCTTTCAAGTTCTTTGACCATTCTTCTTTAATATCTTGACTTTTTCTGGTAAGTTTGTGAGAGCTCTTTATATATGAAGTATATTGCTCTTTGTCATATCTATACTACAAAAGTTTCAGAATCTTTTTCATTTAATTTTATCTAAGTTAAAGAGTTTTAAGCAGTTACTTCTATTAGTTTCTTATCTTTTTTTATAAACCACAAACTTTCACTTTTTTTTTGCAGGCCTTCACTACTTTTATCTTTGCAACATACGTTACCTGTTTGTCTGGGTTCATTTTTCACATTTAACTCCTTAATCCATCTGAAAAGCATTCCATTCCTTCTTAGCCATGTTTATTCCATCTTTTTGAATCACAGAGGATGTTTCGGTTTAAGTAACAGAAAATCTCACTCAAAATGGCTTAGGAAAAAAATAGAATCTGTTGGCTCCCATAAATGAAAAGTTTGGAGGCTTCCGGCCAGGTTTTGTCAGGTGGCTCACACAATGTGGCCAGGATCTAATGTTTCCCTCCTCATATCTTTGCTCTAGTCCTTGGTGATGGCTCCATTCTCAGTAGACTCTACCATCACAGTCCCAAGATGTCTGCTGGGAACTCCCAGGGTAACATGCCTCTGAATTCACTGCCGAAGGCATTCTCAGCAAAAGTTCTGACATTTTCTTTGATTGAACTGACTTAAGTCACCTCCCCACAGCTCAGTCAGTGGCTGGGGTCAAGGAGATGAAATTCACTGGTTGGCTTAGCTTGGAATACATTGTCTACCCACTAGAGATAAGGTGAAATAAGCTTTTGCAGAACTCCATGGAAATGAGGGGCAGCTGGGAAAAGGGGAAATGCATGTGAGAAGGCAACGAAGGCAAGGACTTTATCTTCAAGTATCAGGATTATTTTTTTTAACTTTATTTTTAAAGAAGTTTAGACAACAGAAAAGTTACATAAAAAATATAGGGACTCCCATATACCCCATATACCCCACCCCTGTGTTCTTTTTCCGTATTGAGATTATTACTTTCAATAGAAAATAACAAGTCTCTGCCATTTGAAAATTCATTTGTTTTACCACTAATAGTGTGGTAGATTAGATTAAAATAATGAAAAGACATGGTCCCTTCCCTAGGTGCTAAACCCTTTACTTTCAAACTGCCTATGGACCCCAGGGGCACATCATAGTACCTAAAGGTCTGCTCATCCATGGCTGGAACAGTTTCCTCCATGGCCAGGTGACCTACAGTTCTTTGAATCCCTTCTTTAATATGGGCTCCAAGGACCCAAAAGAAAAAGATCACAGTTCCAACTTTCTCCTGAATTTATTGTGGTAAAATTTCTGACTTCTGGTTACTGTATTCTCTGGTTACTTAAATGGACCATTCCTTGTCTTTTTTCCCCTAAACTCAGACCCTTGCTTGTTCTATTTTGCAGTGATTTTCCCTGGTTTGTGACCCTAGAACCTACATCCTGATCTAAAGACCTTCACTGAGGAGCCCTTCATGTGGTTAACCAGAGCTACTTAAGTTGGACCTTGGAGCACCAGAACTTTAAGTCTGTCACAACAATGATTCAGAAGAGGCAGGACACAGTATACACACATAACATGTGCCAGAATCAGCTCCAAACATCCCACTAGGGGCCAGTCACTGTCCACCTGACCCCACATTAGACGCTGGTCCTGAGTATATTCAAGGTAGTTCCTTTATCCCTTCCTGAACCTTGGCCATGCCTGGTCCTTTCCACACCCATCACCTCTCCTCACCCTACCCTCCTCTGAGGCACACATGTACAAGACTTGGCTTCTGTGGGGTGGAAAGGGTCTCTTTTCACTCCTTTATTTTTCCCCTTTCTTTATCTCCATTTTTGCTTCAACCCTGTCTCTAGTACTTGCTTCTCTTCTACTCTTCAGTAGTGCACATCCACTCTTCTCTGCCCTCCCCAAGAGCAACGTGCTTCTGAAAGTGCCCTCCAAACTGTTTTCTGACTCTTTTCTCCCTTTTGGTGGTTCCTGGCAGCACCGCCATTCTCAGGACACAGGTGGATCTCTTGTTGGCCGAGTGCAATTGATATTGGCAGAGCTAAATGAACAAAATTCCATATTTCTTCAATCTAAGATCAGGTCATTATATAAGGCACCACCATTTGAGGACTGATTTAGAGCCCCCTCCCCAAAATATTACCACATTAAACACATCTATTGAAGATATATTCTGATTTTAGAAATATTAAAGATGCAAAAAAACACAACATGTGCGTAGAATCCAGGAAATACTATAGTTGAATGATTATGTTTTCCCATTGTGTGAAATATTAGACAATCTGTTCCATTCAATAGCTTCTTTGTTATTAGTCTTGCTACAAAAGTAAGCAAAAAGCAAACAAAAAACTATTTATCTGTAATACTCTCCCAGGAACCAGTTATCTCTGGACTTTAGCCCTTCTGGCATTATTCTGACATGTCCACACCTTTTTAAATGAGGCCTTGTTATGTACCCCCATTGCTATCTTTTCTACACATCTTTTTAAAAAATCCAAGCTTATCTGAACATTTATCAGTCATCTTGATCTTTTTAGGTACTTTCTTTTTCTTAATTGAAATCACTGATTTTATTAGAATTTAAATTTCAAGATCATTTATTCCCTTTGAGCTATAATTTCCTAGTTCCTGGTCAGAATCTCATGCCTATATTTTTTCTTAACTTGCTCTCTTCTTCTTTGTGTCAGATTAGCAGTGCAGAATTGCCTTCTTGGGCTTTCACAATTCAAGGATACCATGGCCACTTATTTTAAGTTGTCTGTCACTTCCTCTTCATCAACACATTCTTCTTAGTTGATCGGAATTAAGGATAGACTAGTACCTCTTCAATAAGCAATGAATTTAAATCTAAGTCATGCAACTTTATTTGACTCTATTTTCAGCAGAATGAGATTGTTAGTAAATGTCAAGTAAGTTGAAGTTCTCCCATACCCCTACACTGTGTTCTTGGTAGCAGGAAAGCATTATCGATGTTGCTGTAACAGGATCACTTGCCTTGCTAGAACTAGATGACAACAGGGTCAGGAGAAAGAGGCAGTGAGCAAGACTGGGGATAGGGGTACTTCCCAGGGCATGGGCTGTGAATACAGAAGCCGGCCTGGATTAGGGCAGCTGGGCTTCACAAGACTTGTTCTATTTGCAGTGATTTTCCCTAGTTTGTGACCCTAGTAGCAAGTTGAAGCTCATGAAGCTTTCAGTACTAAGCAGTCCAATCTGACTCCAGCAGCAGGTATCCATTCAGGGTAAGATGCCATATGTGCCATGATTTAAGGAGATCACAGCCTGGGTGTGGGCAACAGAATATAGCTCTCTGGGGAAGGGGACCGATCAGAGTAAAGCAAAACCAGACCTCAGAGCCATGGTAAAGTCAGCCAGGGTTCAGGACAGGGTCCTAAATTTATAAGAAGTTTGGGAAACAAGGTAGAAGGACCAGAGACTGAAGGTGTTGAAATCAAGGTAGAAGTCAAGATCTGGGCAAAAAGAGGGGCAGGAAGGCATAATAAGAGGACTCTACTGGTCCAAGGCGCACAACCAACCTGACTAGAAGGAAGCAAGATGTTGGAGCCGACAATGAGGACACAATCTCTCCCCAGTAAGAACTCACTTTTTTGACAGCCTTCCAAAAATTTTAACAAAAACATCGTCTTACATTCTGCGCACCCATTCACACCCACCCCACACCCCACATTCCCCCTTTCATATTTCCTCTATTAGTAACATCAGCACTTCCTAACGATAACATGTCCATATCATGAAGTACTAGCTCTTCTGAACTCTGTGCTTGTCAAACCACTTGGGAATAGAGGGTCGAGTTCTGGGAACCACATTTGGAAAGGAACATTGATCGATTAGAGAAGCCCCAGTGAGATTAGCACATCAGGATGGACTGTAGACTTCTTTCAGGCAAGGACTGGGTCATGTCCTTTCTTGAACCCAGTGCCCCTGGCATGGTGCCTGGTATATAGAAATATTTGTTGAATAAATGAATGAGTGAATGAATCCATAGTTCATGGGTAATTGTTGAAGGAAGTACAGAATTAACCTGGAGAATAAAAAATATAGAGGAGGGAAGCAGATGTGACTCAACTGATAGAGCATCCACCTACCATATAGGAGATCCAGGGTTCGAACCCAGGGCCTCCTGGCCTATGTGGTGAGCTGGCCCATGTGCAGTGCTGATGTGCACAAGGAGTGCTGTGTCATGCAGAGGTGTCCCCTGCGTAGGGGAGCCCCACATGCAAGGAGTATGCCCCGCAAGGAGAGCTACCCCATGCAAAAAAAGCACAGTCTGCCCAGAGTGGCGCTGCACACACAGAGAGCTGATGCAGCAAGATGATGCAAAAAAAAAAAAAAGACACAGATTCCCGGTGCTGCTGAGAATGCAAGCGGACACAGAAGAACACACAGCAAATGGACACAAGAGAGCAGACAATGCAGGGGGGGGTGGGGGGTGGTGGGGGGTGGCTAGAGATAAAAAAATAAATCTTCAAAAATATATAAGCACAGGTAAGTACAGGTAAGGCTGGGAGACAAGACCTATAGGTGGAGCTCCTTAGGCAAACAAGCAGCTAGTTTCTTGGGAAGAAAAAGGCAAGACAAATGGTAAGATGCCTTATTACATGCTCCTGTGACCTGTCACTTCTGCTTTTATTTCCACCCAGATGTTTTCTACCAAGCATCCAGCCTCAGGTTTGTGGATTTCCATACATGTACATATCATCTCAACTTAACAAGCTTACTCTGCATTGTCTCTGATTGGGTGCTTCTTCTGAACAAGTTAGATACTTTTATATTGTCATAATACAACAGCTACCATTTACTGTCTGCTCACCATGTGCCAGGTACCATGCTAGCTGATTTACATACACTATTTTATTTGAATTCCCACAACCTCCTAAAAGAGGGAACTGAAGTTTATATGGTTTATGTAATCAGGCCAAGATCACACAGCTCTGATGCAAAGGAGATGAGATTTAAACAATTTCTTCTGACTACCTATCTGTTGCTTTAAATTACTATATCATACTGAGATATATTCAAACAATTCTCCCTGGCACTTTATCAGCCACTATGTTTTTCACTTATCTGTATCTCTCTCTCTACTCAGCATCATTTTTCATTTTTTAAAACTCTTTATCTCTAACTAGATAAAAAATACAACTCCTCCACAGCAAGGACCATAAATCTGTAATACCCTGTACTGGACTATGTAAGAAGTAGATGATTCATAAGTACTTTTTGAATGAATTAATCCAATTAAAATGTGATTAGAACTACCATGTCTTCTCTCAGTTTGGACATTTAGAAAGTCAAGTGGCAAGAATTCTTTAGTTTGCTCTATAAAAATACTACATTCACACACATATACATTACAAGGAAGAGAAAGAACAAATTGTTTAAATGAATACTGAATTGGTGAGACATATTTTATTTCCAAATAAGTCAAATACATGTTCAAAAAATGTGAGAAGTTAAAATAACAACAAAAGTGTATATATGAAACAGATTATTTCCTTCGGAAGTCCAAATCTGAAACTCTTTCTTGTAACAAGATCTTCAGGTTTATTTATATCATGGGTTGCCAAATTCAGCCAACCCAGTTTTTGTATCGACAGTGAGCTAGGAAAGGCTTTCACATTTTTAAATGGTTGGAAGAAGAACGATATTTTGTGACGCGTGAAAATTATATCAAATACAAATTTCAGTGTCAATAAATAAAGTTTTATTGGAACAGTCACGCTTATCTGTGTATGTATTTGCCTGTGGCTGCTTTTGTGCTACAGTGGCATAGTTGAGAAGCTGCGACAGAGACTCTTTGGCCTACAAAGTCTAAAATATTCCTTATCTTGCCCTTAACAGAAAACGTTTGCCGACCTCTGGTCTAAATAAATAATACACCATGCCTTAACATTTAAACTATTATTTAAACTACATCTATTTATTTTTGTTTCTAATTAAAGGTTACTGAGCCAAAAGGGCATCACATCTCTTTTGCTATGCAGGTTAGAATTTAAGCTGACATGTTTCCATGTTCTCAGAACAAAGTTAAAACCTCTTCTTTGATGTTCTCTACTGTCTCTCCTGACAGCAGCAGCATCTTTCTGCAGAAACAACACTGAGAAGCTGGTGGTAGTTTCTCTAAGAGGTTATGAATCTCTTCCTGCCAAAAGTCATCTTTCCCTCTGATGGGAAATTGGGGCTGGGCATTCCTTACGAACGGTCACACTACATTATGGAGATTTAGTGCCACCGAAATGGATTTTCCAGACTCCATCAACTGACTCAGGGTGGGCTGATTGAACCAGATAGACCAGGAAAAGCAAACTGCTCTTTTTGTCATCATCCAGTACCTAAATAAAAATAAAAATGACTCAGAATAATCATACACAGGTGAATATTACTTATCAAATGTCTTGGGATGGCACTTATTGCAACTACATGGTTCTGTGAGAGCTTCAGTGTATTAGCTCAAGAGTAGAATAAGGGAGCAGAATCTCCTTATTTGTCCTAAAATTGTTTGGTTTGCAGTAAAGTTCAAGGGAATCTGTTTTATTTTACTTTTTAAGATTCAAGGACAAATTCTATTGTATTTCTGTCTCTCTCTTCAATTTAACTAAAGTTTACTGATCATGTATTATGTGTGAGGCACAAGGCAAGTAGTGGGAATGCAAAAATAAAAGAATCCCTACTCTCAAGGAACTGAGAGTTCATGAAGGAAACAAGCTATAATGATTTTACTTGACCTCTTAGCAGCATTGAACATGAATTGTTCCTCCTTAATGTACTTTTCCCTTGTTTTCCTTAGCACCATAGCCTCCTAGTTTTATTTCTCTGGTTGCTCTCTACTGCTACCTCTTCCTTTGCTATCTAATCTGTAAATGGCTGGAGTTTAGTCTTGGGCTTGCTTTTCTTTTAATTCTTTCCACCCTCCATAAGCAATCGTTTCTTCTTCCAAATTTATAAATTTAGATTTGGAGCTTCAGACCCATATATACAAGTCCTCACTGGCCATCTCCATTTAGAACTTTTGACTTTTCCTGCAATTCTGTTCTGTCTCAGTTTTCTCCATCTCAGTAATGGACCTCTCGCTCATAATCTGATTGTGGCAGAAATCTCTAGTCAACTGTTGCACTACCTCCCTCTTCCTAACCCACAGTGTCCATTCACTTGTCAAGGTCTTTAAAATAACTCTTGATTTGGATCATTTCTTTCATGTTCACCGACATCACCCTAGTCCAGGCAACCATCATTGTTAGCCTGACTTGCTGAAATACCCTCCTAACTGGTCTCTCCACATCTCCTCTTGCCCTGCTCTATTTTATCTTCTTAATGATAATGTTTTTCAGACAAAAAAGTAGCCTTTAAAAGGAAACACAATGATAGCAAAATACACGTCCTTCTTCTTTATTTTTTTTACTTAGTAATGTATTGTGTAAATCTTCTCATATCAGTATACCTAAAACTGCCTCACTCTTTTTAACAGCTGCCCACTATTCAATTGTGTAACTATACCAAAATTTATTTAACTGCATCTCTATTTATGGAGATATAGACTGTTTTTAGTTTTTAGCTACTTTAAACAATCCTTCAGTGAAGATCATAGAAGAGGCATCCTTTGATATGCATGTGAGTATATCTATTGGATAAATATATAGAAGCAGTATTGCTAGATCAAAGGCTTTACACATTTAAAATTTTGGTAAATATTGTCAGACTCCTTTCCACAGAGGTTGTACCAACTTTCACTGCCTTTGACAGTGTAAGAAAATGCCTGCTTCCCACTCTGGCCAACCAAGTATATGGTTAAACTTTTTTTATTTTTATCTATCTAATATGTAAAAAATATATTTCACAGTAGTTATAATTTGCTTGTTAAGAGAAAGGGTGAGAATTTTTACATGTTTAACATCCATTTGGGGAAGCAGATATAGCTCAAATGGTTGAATGCCTGCTTCCAATGTACGAGGTCCCAAGTTTGATCCCTTGTACCTCCTAAAAACAAATAAACAAACCAACTCTCATTGGGGAGTGGATGTAGCTCAGTGGTTGAGCACCTCCTTCTCATGTATGAGGTCCTGGGTTCAATCCCTGAAAAAAAAAATCCATTTGTATTTCCTTAACTGCAATTTGTTATCCCCTTTGCCAAATTTTACAGAGTGTTTTGATGTTTTTCTTATTGATTTGTAGGAGTGCTTTGACTTCTTAAATAATCTAATTTCCAGGTTCTGATGCATATCCTAGTATTTCTTAAAAGTCACAATTTAGTCAGGTTTTTTCCTAATAATAAATATATAATCATCAAAGGCTAATACCATTATAGGAGAGTCCACATGAAGAGCTATGTAAAGGTTATGAATTGATTCACCAAACTCCAGATTTCCTGAAACTAGCGTGACAAGATTGCTCTATGCCTCCACCTATATTATTTCATTTCATTTTCTTAACATTCCTGTGAGGGATGTATTATTATTAACCACAAAGTTAAGCTCAGAGAATGTGGATGGATGACCACAGCCATACAACTAGTAACTCTCTTAACTTCTGAAATTTTAAAAGCCTAGTAACATCAGCACTCCCCATTCTTAACTATACCAGGATCTGGTTCTCAATGCTTCTAATTTTTAATAATCTGTTGCTCCTCTCTTTTTCCTTCTACAAATACTCAGTGAGCATCTATTAAGTGCCTACTATGTGCCAGGAAACCTCCAGAGTTTGCATTTTAGATGGGTTTTCACTATATACAATAAAATATTTTATAGTAATAAAATCTCGGTAATCAAGTTTCATTATCCTGAAAATAAATGAACAGGATAGTTGAGAGGGTGAATAGAGAAGACAATTTAAGTGAGGTGGTAGGAAAGGCCTCTTTGGGAAAGTGACATTTAAAAAGAGATCTGATTGACTAAAAATATTTCAGGTGGAGGAAACATTTTGTGTAAAGTCTTTATTTAAGACAAGCACAAGTTCAAGGTGTTTGAGAAGGAGAATAAAGGTTAAGGAGACTGGAGTTTGGGGGAGAGTGGCTGGAGACAAGGTTGAAGAAGTGGTCTGGGAATGTCACATAGGGTTTAGTAGGCCAGGAAGGGAGTCTGGACTTTATTCTGAGTGCAATTAGAAGCCAAAGAAAGATACTCAGAAGGGAAGTGACATGATCTATGTTTTATGGTTTATGATTTATGTCATTGTGCTGTGGAGAATATGGCAAGAGTGGAAGCAGGAAAATCTATTAGAAAGCTATTTTCTGGGCACAGAAGGGAGATGATAGCGGTTTGCATTAGGATGGTAACAGTAAAGATAGAAAGAGACTTATTCTGGAATGTTTTAAAGTTAGATTTGGCTTGATTTCCTCATGGATTGGATGTGAGAAGTGAGGGGAAAAAAGAAGAACCATGTATGTCTACATGCTTTTTGGCTTAAGTAAATGGTAGATGGTGACATCATTTAGTTCGTGGGAGAAGCCTGAAAGAAACAAGAATTCTGAATTACTTTATTTCCTTCTTTCCCAATACAGCCTTCAGCTCACAGACCATGAGTTCAAATATGTTCCCAATACCTTCTTTTCCCTTCCTTTCTTGCCCATCAGTCCTTCTAATCTAAAAGAACTTGCTCTACCTGCTTCCTCTGCTCTCAACCACTCTTGAACCCACTGTAATCTGGCTACTATCTCCATTAGTAAAAGAAATTCTTTCTTACCCCAAAACCAATGACCTCCTTGTTGTTAAATCCAAAGGGCACTTTTCCATCCTTATTTTTCTTGACACCTTTCTAGCATTTAATACTGTTGGTAATTTCCTCCCTCAGCTTCTCTCAAACTGCTTGTTCCTGATCTTCCTACCTCTCTAGAGGTTCTCTTTTTTCTTTCTTTCCCCACCTTTTAAATGTTGGCATTTTCATAGGGTTCCATGCTAGATCCTCTTCTTTTCTTTTTCTACACCTTCTCTTGGAGATTTCATCTACTTTCATGAACTATTACTTATTCTGATGACTCCAGCACAGACCTATTTCCTCAGTTTTAGATCCCCCTTGTTCAGTTACCTAGTAGGTAGCTTCACTTTGATACCCCACAGACACTTCAACTCAACATGTTTGAAATTGAACGAATTATCTGCCCTCTCTACCTGCTCTTCCTCCTGAAGCCATTTTGGTGAATGGCACCACCATCATCCCATTCACCTAAACCATAAATCTCCTCCTATTCCTTCATTTGCACATATAATAATTCATTTGGTTCTACTCTATACTTGATGCTTCTTGAATCCTTCCTTCTCTCCATTTCCGTTCTTGCTGCCTTAGTATAGATGGTCGTTATTTCTATTCTATAATGCTAAAACAACCTTCCCACTTATGGTGTTACTCAAACTAATAAATTCTCCAAACCAGAGTGAACCTTCTATACTGGACATTCGGTTATTTCACTATGCTCCTTAAAATCCATCAATGGCTACCTTTTGGCCTTAGGATAAAATAAGAACTTCTTAGGAAGGCACACAAAAACTTTCACAATACAAGACCATGCTAATCTTTCTGGCATATGCTTCAGGACTCTGCTATGCATTCCTTTAATGTATTTATTGAGAATCTACCTGTTGGTTTCTGTCCTTCACTCTCAATTATTCTCTCTGGCCATAAAAGTTACCTTGACTTGTTAGTTTACTTATTTTCTTTACCTCCAGACCTTTACACATAGTGCTCTCTTTACCTGGAAAGCCTTTCCTTCTAACCTGCCCACCTGCCCACTTGCCTTGCTTACTTCTACTTATCCTCCAGAGCTCAGCTCAAAACTGATCTTCACTGGTTAGGGACCCTGATTATGTCCAGTCAGGATTAGGTCCCTCTCCTGTTAGTTCCCCTGTGGATATCATTTCATTATTGTGTGATCAACTGTGTAGTCATCTGTCTTCTCATTATACTATAAGGTCCTTCAGAGCAGGGGCTGCATATTATTCATTTTTGCATTCCCAATGCCTAGGACACTCCCTGGCACAGAGCAGACACTCAATAATGAATAAATAAAGTGGAAGAGTTGAGTTTCAAATTCACATCTTTTCTCTCTGGCACAAATTTCACATTTTCCCATGATTCCTCTTATCTTGATCTGAAAAATTCTAAAATCTGTGCTAACGTATTTTGGCCTATCTCTAATTACAGTATAGGCAAATAGGTTAATAATTCCATGAGACTTTGGGTGATTATTTCTTTTGTAGCCCCTCTTCCATCATTCTGTCATTTTGTTCCTCAAACTACTTTGGATTAAGTAAGTCTAAAATGACTTAAAGACCTTTCTTTACACTTTTACATCCTTTTGCTTCCACAACATCACCAAGGCAAGCAGAGAGTAAGTACGACAGGAGCAATGTGTTTAGTTGATCATCTGGCAACAGGTACTAAAAAACGGAGTATCAGTAAATTATTTCCCACTGTCATTTTCCCCCAAGATCTCCACAGATAAGTTATTAAAGTTCGTTAAAATTTAATACCGCAAAATACAAGTAAAATTGAAAATTTTGTCGTGAGTGCAATATAATCATAGAATTTTGTAAATGGAAGGGACTTAGAGATCCTTAAGCCTAGCAATTTCATTTAAGTCTCTGTGAGGAAACCAACACTGGAAGACCTATAATGGCTCATCGAAGGTCATTCAGTCTCCAAGACCATCCAGCCTCCAGGAGAAGTGGGAGCAATTTTCCTGACTTTCAGTGAAGAGTACTTTCAATCCTCAATGCCATATACAACTTGTCAAAGGGCTTTGTTTTTCATCTAAACAAATAGTCTACATCAGAACCCACATAACTATTTACATAGTGCTTATCTTTATAATATTTCTTTCGTAACATCATTGTTATACAGAGAAAGGAAAAAAAGCAAGATTGTCTAGTCCTAGGACATAAGGGACACAAAGTGATGGGATTTCCTATTTGCAGTGTAGCCTTATAATCACACACTGTTCTCTGAATGCCATGATGCTAAGCCAAGCTTATTTGTCCTCCCTGGGCCTGGATTCCATTCAATTCTATCCCTTATTTAGTCTAAATGATTTCTCCAGTTTCAATGTGTATTTTCTGTGCTTCATTTGAGAAATATTATGCTTAAATTGACTCTCTACTTCAGTTTGTTTTAGTTTTAACGGCGAGGAATGAAGATTCTGGGTAAAAGAAATAAAGATGATGAATTTTTCTAGGCTTTATATTTCAAGATGGTTTTGTCAAATAGCAACTGGCAGTTTCTTACTTCCTTAAATTATGACATTTTCCATGGGAATTACAATTTAATTGGACTATAGTTTGTTTTCATGGAAAGCCCAGATTTCTTTCCAAAAGGATCAGTTTGATAATATTTTACCAGCTACTGCTATAAGACCAAATATAAACCAATTCTGAGAAACAGGAAGTGAACCTGACTGGTCTGGTCTGATGTCCCTGGCAGTGACGCAAATACAGAAATCAAATTAGGAAAACAAGACACGGGGGTGTGACACAATTGATGATAATCCAAGATGCTGTAACATAAGCAAGAGTGCCTTTAACCAAATGACATTCATTTTAATAACACTCTGAGCAGTATGATTTCCAGGTAACACACTAGTGATTAGAGAGCAGGATGAGCTTGAGTTCCCTAGCAACAGCATATGCTTTTGAGACAGTCATTAGCCTTTTGGTTAATCCTGCCAACCCCTTATTTCTAAATGTATGACTGACATTTTAAAAAATTATGTTTTAGAAAATGCTTTGAAATTTCCAGGAGCAAAATGAAAAGGAATTAAAAAGAAAAAAAAAAAAAGTTGTCCCGAGAATTACACTCATATGAAAGAAGTAATATTTCTAGGCGCCCAGCCTGTCCCTCCATTCACTACCCTCAGTTCTACGTTTTTTAATACCCTGCCGGTAAAGGGTAACGGAGGTGAAATTGTTGGAGTTTAAGGCAGTCTGCTCACTCAACATCAAGGCGATCATCACAAGGTCTTTCAGAACCACGGGCTCTGAAAGTGGGGTGAGGAGTGGGATGAGAAGTGTGTGTGGTGGCGATGCCGACGGGGGGTCGGGTGGGGGCAACATCACACAGACGTTTTTTCCCTCCTGTAAGCCGAATTATCTTGGTCGAAGGAGTTTGGAGAAGAGGGGTGGTAGGGGAATGAAGCTATTTTTTCTATTGATTGTTTAATTGCACCAGAGGCTGTTTGTCCGAGGCCGGTAGCCAAGAGCATTATTTTCGTGGCTAAAGTGAGGTTGGGCAGGTTTCCCATCCCCTTCCTTTCCCTAGTTTTAAACAAGACAACCCACAAAGCGCAGCAAAACTGTAAGGAATAGGGTGCCTGTTTTGCTTTTGCTATTCAGCTGTACCCTAAAGCGCCAGGGCTCTTGGGATGATGTTTTTCCAACCCTGCATCATTGCCCCTAGCTCTGTCCTGGGTTCCGGACGCACAATTCCAACCCCTCGTGCAGCCAGGGTCAACTGCGGGGCGTTATTCGAGTAACACTTATTGCTGCGTTTGGTTGGTCATCCTCATTCTGGCCTGGGTCCTTCGGTCCGGCTGGGGTGACTCCTAGTTCTCCCCACCTCCCCACCTAGCCCCCCTGCACGCCCTTCCCAAGGCGACCACCTGCGCCGCCCGACTTACCATCTGCCCCGCGGGGAGGGCCCCGGGTATAGCGAGCCCTCCCTGCTCCCGGGCGGCTCTGGGGGAGCTTGGTGTTTGCCTCCAGCCCTTCGCTACCGGAGAGATCAGGTTCCTCCCCTCCTCCCCCTTCAGCTCCGGCCGCCGCCGCCGCCGCCGCCTCCTTCTTGCATGACACAGCAGAACCGCAGCTGCTGCAGCAAGTCCAAGCCATCCGCCCAGGAAGCGCCGCAACCCGGCCTCGGGAGGGGCGGAGGGGGGCAAGGCAGGGGCCACGGCGGAGGGGAATTCTTGTCCCCACTTTGCACCACAAACTCTTTTTCCAGCCCAGAGGCACGGGAACAAAATAAGGCTAAAGCTGACCAGGCCCGGCCGTTGAGGAATGCTGGGGCTTGGCGTCGGAGGGGATGGGGCAAGAAAGAAGGGAGTGAAGGAGATGCCAGTAGGGGCCTCACTTCAGGTACAGAAAGGTAAGAAGAGGCCGAGAGGTCCAGGGCCAGACTGTGAAGGAGATTAAAGGAGGTCAAAGAGAGGTAAGGAGGTAGAGTTGCCGAGAAGAGAGACTGAGCTGGGAGATGGGGGTGGGGGTGAATGGAGGCTGCCGGGGAGGGAGGGCCGGGAGGGAGTTATTTGGAGGAGGCCTGAGCTAAGGTCCCATACAAAAAAGGGCGGAATTGGGAGGCGAGGGCAGAGAGGGGGAAAGGATGAGTTAGCGTTAGATAGGAAGGTAAACATTGGGAGGCATACTATAGAATTAGAAGGGATGTCGTGGACATCATTCATCATGGCTGATGAGGTAAACTGATGAGGTGGAGAGAGAGAGTGAAGGCAAGGCCAAAAGGTAGGATGCTTTTTCATGCCACTCTTCAGTTCCCTGCGAAGTTTTCCATAATTCCATCAATCCAAACAGGGAATTTTCTTTTATAAAATGGAAAAGCATGTGCTGAAACAGAGAAATAGTTATCTAGTTTAGATTTACAGGATAAAATCTCCATGGTCCATTAAAAAAAAAAAACACGAAAAAACCACAACACAAACTTTCTTCTAAGGCAGAGATTTGGGATTTAAGGCATAAGTCCATAAAGAGGTTGTGATTCAGTATACTGAGAACATTCAAATTAATATTACAGGTTTCACACATCACCAGACTTGAATAAATCTAGAGTATTAAATGCTTCTGTTAAATGCTGGAAATGATGCCAAAATTTTTGGATCAAAATATCATGAAACTACACATGCCTCTCTCGCTGTGTACATGCACAAATATATAATTTCCAGTGTCTAGCATGTGAAGTATGATTGAGAAAAAAAAATGTATTTTTCTGATTATTTTTATTTCTTACCCAACACCCTCCACACATTTTACAAGACCAGCCTCTCACAATTAGAGAGAATGTGGTCAGAAAAGTAACGCAGAAACTGCCACTTTGGTTTTGTCTGTACCTTCCAGGTCATATCTTCGTACCTCACTTCCTGACACAAACAAGTTTTTACTGTTGTCAGCAACAAAGCCCTAATATAGCTGCAGAAGAGAAAAAACTGCATTGCATTTTGCCTCCTGCAAGCATCATCAACAGTTACCGGAGGAATGTAATTCCAGAAAGCTTTAAAGCTGGTGGTGATGGTAATTATGTATCAAATGCCTGATTCTATTTCTGTTGTTATTGTTTTGTCATTACTGTTCTACCAAAGATCTGATTTAACTTGCAGAGGGACAAATCCGGTGTTTCTTTTTCTACTTTGTCAAATTTAATCAGGCCTGATAGAAAACTCATTGCTGTCAGGGAAAATAAAGTAGGAGCCTCGAAATGTCATTTTAACAGCGTGGGTTTCGTGAGTAGAGAAGGATTTAAGGACGCTCCTTCTGTTCTGTTTCTCTGTAATGAGCAGAGGCTACACGCACGCACAGACGCCACAGCTCCCGGATGCTGTTGCTCCCTTATCTCGGCGTCTGCAGCGCCAGAAGCCCCTCCGGGATGCTGCGAGGGGCTCTCGGCGGGTGGTGGTACCAACGCTGCGGCCGCCGCCGCCCGCCGCCAGTCCTGCTGCTGTTGTTGCTGCTGCAGTCACGTGGGAGCCCCTTTAAGTTTCCATAGAGAGGCCTCTCCGGTGTCACATGATGGACATGATATAATGAAACAACGTTGTGAGAGGAAAGCATTAGGGGAGCCCACGGCTACGAAAACAAGTGAGTGAGAAGAGGTGGGAGGAAGAGAAACTACGCCACCTCCCCAGCAGCCGAGCCGCACGCAGCAGCCCGGGAGAAGTGGGCGACACTGCGGGGGGTGGGGAGCAGGAGAAGGGGGTCCTCGCCCTCACCGGGGGACCCCGCCGCCGACCGCGGGAAGAACTTTTAGCTGGCAGCCCCAGCTCGGACTGCACCTGTCTCGAGAGTCTTCACCGCTCCTCGTGAGAAGCAAGGGGAAATTCCAGAAGAAAGTGCTGTACAAATATACGTGCGCATCGTTTTCCCCTCGCGCCTCGCTCTGGAAGAAGGAAAGAAAAGGATTTAAGCAGCATGTGTTCAGTCCAAAGGTAAGTTATTTATAGTGGGAAAAGCTGGTCCAGCAGGACTTTTGGATGGGAATTTTGTTCTCTGTTTAGATCGGATGAGGTGAGAAAGGCGTCCGTCCCTTCTCTCCTGGGTAGGCGGCTTGGTGTGATCGTAAATCAGAAATATTTTTACCGCGGACTCTGTTATTTCCCCTTTCGCACGCTCCGCGCTCCCACCCTCTCGCCGGCCGGGGTTCCCTCGCCTCCCCCCGGAAGGGGTCTGCAGTTGACGGGGAGCAAGTTTGGCAGCCGACGGAGGGAAGGTAGAGTTTGTTGCGCGCCTCGGGAAGGTCGGCGCGATTTCGCCATGTTTGCGTTGCTAAGAGCACTTTTTTCCCCTTTTAGGTGGCCTGATGCCACATGGCTCCTGCGGAGCCGCTGCCGGGTTGAGCGTGTGTGAGTGTGTGTGTGTGTTTTCAATGTCCGCATTCCAGCTAATGTTGCGCAGATAAAATTCAAACTTGAGGTAAACAGAGGAGGAGGGGGGGAGGAAGGGGGAGACTGTTTCCATTTCGAGATCCCACCTCTTCACTCCGCGGAGACCAACATCCCGAAGCTAGAGAGAACTCTTTCATTTCCCCCACGTATCCCACCTTAGCTGACAACAAAATAATAAGGACGGAGGGGGCAATGCCTATAAAGGACGCGCGGTGTCTCGCTTCTCAGAGGAAAGAACAACTCCCTCGAACTCAGGCCTTTGGACGCCTCCCTCTTTGCGCCACCAAAGACGAGGGATGCCTTCATTTTCCCGGGAGCGGGAGCAGTTCAGCGCTCCCGGGTGGGCGAGGAGGTGTCTGTACCCTCTCACTACTCTCCTACTTTGGGAAACCAAACTACCTGTCCCCGCCACCGCAGGCGCGGGCCCCCAGAGGGCGGGGTGGGTGGGTCCCCAGATTTCCACGGGGCAGGGTAAGTGGCAGCGGTGCGGCGGAGCACTTCTCAGTTTCAAGTCTGTTGCGTTCGGTAGGATGACGTGGAGAGTGTTTAGAGCGAGTGGATGGGTAGAGCTCCTGCTTCTCGGTGTTTCTGTTTTGTTTTTTAATTCGGGAGCATTAGCAAGACGCTGCCCCCCCACCCCCCATGCCGGTTTCGGGTTGAAGTTAGGCGGATGGGTGCGTGGGGCTGTTCAGGACTGAGGGTGAGGCTCCTCTGGTGGGAAACCGTAGCCTTTTGACAGCTTGCAGCCATCTCCCCCTCCCCCACCGCACCCCGGCGGAAGATGTGGGTTGGGGGGTCCCTGAGGGGTGACGTCCGAGGCGGGGTGGGGACAGACTCGGGATCCCTGGCTGCGCGGGGGTCCGCGGGCGCCGGGGCCGGGGAGTGCTGTGTCAGGGAGGCGGCGGCCACGTGAGCGTGGTCTGCGGAAGCGCCGGGGCTTGGGGATGGGAGGTGAAGTGCGTAGCACAGTCGTGATGGGTCTGACACCCAGCAGCGTGGGCGGTGGGCCGGGGCCGGCGGGACTGCGGGGCGCGAGCGCAGCCCGGGGCGGGGCGCGGCTCGCAGGTGGGCCGGGGGCCGCGGCGCGGCGAGGTGCGGGGGCGCGGGATCCCAGCCCCGCGGCGGCGCCGGGCGCCTCCCACGCAGGGCCGGCGTTCTCGGCAGCCGGTGGGTGCGCACTCCGGGGCCCGCTCCCGGGAGGCCGTTTCCGGGCGGGGTTCCCGGCCGGGAGCGAGGACACGGGCGCGGTCCAGGGCTGTAAACAGGGTGTCGCCCTCTGCCCTCCTGTCCCCGGCCTGCCTGCCGGGGCGCGCGGCCGGCAGCGGCCCGGGCGGCGCTGGGCAGCGGCGGCGGCGGCGGCGCGCGCCCGCGCCCTGCCGCCCCCGCGCGCCCCCCGCCCCGCGCGCCCCCCGCCCCGCGCGCCCCCCGCCCCGCGCGCGCCCGCGGCCGGCCGGCCTCTTCTGTTTTTGTTTTGGTGGAGCCCGCGTGCAGCTGGCGCGTGCCGAGTCACGTGCCGTGGGCGGGAGGGGGTTGGGCGCGGGAGGCGAGGGCGCCGTGACGCACGCGCCCGGAGGCTGGGCGCACGTGAGGGGCCGCCGAGGGCGGGGCGAGGGGGCGTGTGCCCCGCGACGGACCCCGGGACCCCGGGCGTGCCGGGTGTCTAGGTGTCCCAGTGGGATCCGGTGGAGTTGAGCCTTGGTGAGCAGTATTTGGGGGTGTGTGTGAATGTTGCTTTGAGTGCCCTGCAGCATGCTGGTGAGCCCCCTCTGTTCGGGCTGTAGGACTGCCCTGCGCTGATTTGGTCAGGTACGTGGGTCCTGGGCTTATAGATATTTAGATGTGGTTCTTAATCCAGGCTGTACCTTATAACCAATCGGAGAGCCTTTTTAAAAAAATGCTTATGTCTGGCCCACTTTCAGAACAGTTGGGCAGGGCCTGGACATAGTGTACTTTTTAAGAAACTTGCCTTTTGGGTAGTGAGGGGCCCTAACTGATAGAGATACAAACTTGTTTTAGGAACTGAATAGTAAGAAGTAGCTAACAGGTGTTCATCTGTCACTAGATGAGGTCACTGTGACTAGGCATTGTGGCTATGAAAACATGGATGGATTCTGTGAAGTAGTGCCATCTCCATTTTACAGATGGGGAAATTGAGGCTCAGGAGGTTAAGTAAGAGTTGATCAGTGAGGGATCCCTGACTAGTACCCACAGCGTCAGGCACTAGAACCCATACTTTTAAAAATTATGTATGATGCATTGAAAATATATCTCAGATATCTGAGCGTCTTATATTTATGTGAATAGGCACCATCATATGTTTGCCTGTGGGACAGCAAGTTTATATATATATATATAAATATATATATGCACACATACACAGAGTTAAGATTTTTATCTGGAAAGTTTTGCATGTATTTAAGGGAAGAGAATTACTTGGTGGATTCTTTAGGGCCTGTACTCTAACTTTTTCAGAAAGTTTACTGTGAGAAGAGGGGGAATCCCAGTAGTTTGAAGGGAACAGGATGCAGGGAAGTTTTGTTTTGTTTTGAGACTTGAACGTATGTGTGAAGTGAGGAGAAGAGCCCAGAAGATGCAGTTATTTTCCAAGTATTTCCACAAGCAGTAGCAAAAGTCTTTTAGGTTGTTGGACACACTGTGCAATTTTGCTGATCACAGATTGGATTAAGCCAAAAGTACCATGTGATATAGAGAGACTCAGAAGTTCTACCTTGAAAAGTTCGGAGGAAAACAATAGTAACAGTACAGCTATGGAGAAGCAAAAGAGCTGTTTGCATCCCCTTATCCCCTTGATTTATGTCATTTGTCTCATCAAGTAAATGCTTAGTGGGGACATTTAGATGTAGAGGTAATCCATTTGTTTTGAAAATGCATTCATTGGTGTTTTCTCTAAGGATATACCAAGTAAAACTCATAGGAAAGAGAGGTTTCTCCCTGAAAACAAAGGATTCCAATCACAATGTTTTTGTGACCAGTATGTGTTATTAAATGGTACTGTGTTGCAAATAAATCTCTTCGTGTTTCAAATATTTCATATTTGACTGTCATCAAACATTGTTAGCTATGTGGCAGACATGGGGTGTATTAGTTACCAAGTTCAGGGGCTTAGTTTTCAAGTTACTTGCAGCTTTGGTGACAAAAGTTTATAGACTCAAGAGGCAACCCGGGCATAAACGTGTGTCGGTAGTTCGACATGGAAATAGCTCTCTAGCCCCATCTCCCTCCCTCTGTTGTCTACCCTTATTCTCCTAACTACCAAAGACACTTTACTTCAGCAATGCCAAATCACTTGTGGGTCCTTTACACAGCTCTTCTTTAGTGGCTTTTCTGCCTCTTGGGTATGTCCTTCAGGAAATTTTCCCTCATTTCCCCTCAGAAAGCACTTAAAAGTACTACCCCTGTGTCATCTCTGTGCCTTGTACATACTTGTCACAGTACATAAATACCATTTTGAATTTGTTTACATGTTGGACACCCCTATTAAACTGAGCTCTTCCAAGTAGGAAGGGTGATTATGTATTTGTATATCCCTGGCACACAGTAGGCACTTAAGTTTATTGATTTTCTCCCATTTGAGATGCATTATTTGTGTTGGGATTCTTTACTGTCCTCACCTCTTTCTCTGATTCTAGCTACTAGGCTAAGAACACACATCTTTAGCTAAATTAAAGAATACTATCAATATGTTCATGTAAATGGAATAGGAAGGAAGTGACAAAGTGTTACCCGTTTTTTCACTTGTTTCCAATTTCATTCGTAACTGGCCGGTTTGACAGACTGAGTCTTTTTGATTACTCTTATATACTGGAAGATGGGCCCAACATTGTTAATGTTTTTCAACTTGGGAAGGGAGAAATGGTACTATGTTGCAGATGGACGTATTTTTCTGTGTCATAGTTGAGGACAGATGCTTCATCACATTTTATTACAATATAGTTTTCAGATTTTGTATTACAGAACTATTTGTAGAGTAGCACCCTCCAGTAGAGTTTTCTAAGATAGAAATAATCTGTAGAGCTGCACTGTCCAACAGGATAGCTCCTAGCCACTTTTGGCAACTGAGCACTTTAAATGTAGCTAGTGTGACTGAGGAGCTGAATTTCTCATTTCTTTGAATGTAAGTAGCCACCCGGGGCTAGCAATTACTGTACTGGATAGTGCAGAACAGTTACAGAGCATTTGCCCATGCTTAAATCCAGTATATGACTGTTAAATATTTAGGCAAACATATTCTGCCTTTAAAAGAAAAACCTTGATTCACCTTCTAGGGCTTAACACTGTTCTAGCCTTTAATAGACTATAAGGTATATAAGGTATATAAGGGTGATATTTTTGAACTGTATGAGGCCTTCATATTATAGAGCATTGTAGAAGTTCTTCCAAAGAATGCAGTCTTGCCAGGAGCATTATTGATAACTTCTTGACTTTGATTTTTTTTCCTTTAGATATGTACCAGGAATTATCTTTATTTGACAACAGAATGTGAAAATCACAAGAAGATTTGGTGCTCAGGTCATATGGGAGTTGGAAGTGTAGATCAAATGAAGTAGCTGTTTCTGTTGCTTTGTGTACTCATCTATAATTCTTCAGAGAAAATAAAATTCTGTATTAAGTTATGTTAGAAAATTTGGTTTATAGAAATCAGATGTAATTATGTGTGTTAATGGAATCTGAAATGAGGACTGAAAATACTATCTCTAGAATGGAGTAACATTGAGAAAATAATTTCAAGATGAGAAACAGGAATGGAAACATTTTTTACTTAAGTTTCTGAATCTCAGTCTGTGGTAATTCTAACACTGAAGTTAAAACTTCTCAAAGAGCCTATTTAAAATGTAAATAGAAACAGATGTTTAGTTGTGCAGGTAACTAGTAAACTTTGAAATATTTATATAGAAGGTATGCCACACTCAAACATCTCATTAGAATGAGAGCCCTAAGGTTGAAAATTGTAGATTTCACTTCATGTAGTAGATCCTGGAAGAAGTGGTTTAATACTTTTAGAAGATGATACATAGTCTGTTCTCAACACTATATTTCAGAGTTATCTACTTTGTGATGTCGTGTGTGGCTGGATTTTAGATCTTCTCTCTTTCACTATAGCTGGTTTCTCCTACACAGGCTGTCTTTGTATCTTACTGACACTATGTTTTCTACCACGGAAAACTAACTTTATACCTAGGGTAAGTAAAACATAATTGAAAATATAAATCTCTTGTCTAAGAATAGAGTCATAACATACATTCCAGAATACAATGTGAAGATATTTGTTTGGTTACTTTCTCTTTTAAGCAATTTCTAACCCATTATTCCTTCATGATTATTTCTCAGACACCTTTGTTCTGAACTTCTTTGGTGGTGATGGTGGAGACCAAAATAAAACTTATCTACCATGTATCCCATCACTTTTTACTGTTGCCTTCAAAAACAAAACAAAACAAAACACAACCAAAACAAAACAAAACCCATCATTGCTAACAGCAACAAAAGGTAACCCAACCAACCAAACAAACACAAAAGCCTGTGAGGTTTGAGTTGTTTTTGTGGAGAGGCCAATAATGTAAAAGTCATTTTAGGTATTAAATGTAAGTTACTTATGACCAAAAATGTATATCTATATAGTAATGATATAAAAATTAATGCTGCAGTAGATCTTGATGACTTCTGCCCAGAAGATCTGATGGTACTACTGAGATTCAGGTTTACAGTTTACGAATAAATTTGAAGGTTGCTGACAACTGTTTGTAGTGACCTTGGTCACTAACTTGGTAAGAGAATGTGAGGAAGTCCCTAATTCCATTTCTTTTGGCTCATTGCAATGGTTGGATTGGGTCAGTGGTTCTCAAACTTTAGTGCACATCATAATCTCTTGGAAGTCATGTTAAAACACAGATTACTGGACCCCACATCAGAGTTTCTAACTCAGGAGGTCTTGGATGGGCCTATTAATTCATATTTCTTGCAAATTTCCAGGTGTATTAGTCTGCCTAAGGGGTGCTGATGCAAAGTTCCAGAAATCTGTTGGCTTTTAAAAAAATTTTTTTATTTCTCTCCCCTTCCCTGCCTCCCCCTCCCCCACCCAGTTGTCTGCTCTCTGTGTCCATTCACTGTGTGTTCTTCTGTGTCTGCTTGTATTCTTGTCAGTGGCACCCAGAATCTGTGTCTTGTTTTGCATCATCTTGCTGCGTCAGCTCTCCGTGTGTCTCTCCTTACGGGGGACACTCCTTGCACGTGGGGCTCCCCCACATGAGGGATACCCCTGCATGGCACAGCACTCCTTGTACGTATCAGCACTGAGCGAGAGCTAGGTCATCACGCAAATCAGGAAGCCCTGGGTTTGAACCTTGGACCTTCATATGGTAGGCGGATGGCCCTATCCCTTGGACCAAATCCACTTCCTTCTGTTGGCTTTTATAAAGGGTATTTATTTGGGGTAAAAAGTTACAGTTGTAAGGCTGTAGAGAGTCCAACTCCAGGCTGTTTTCTCACCAAAGTCAGTTGCCACGTGTTGAAGCAAGATTGTTGCTCATCTCTCCGAGGCTTCAGCCTTGCCCTTTGGAATTCCTGTCTCTTAGCTGCAGGCTGGCATAGAGCTTGTCTCTCAGGGCTTCCTCTCTTTCCTGGCAGAGGGCTCCTTTCCTTCCAGGCCTTGGATATCAGTCTCAGCTGTTCTGTTCTCTTCCCAAGGTCATTTGCAAACTATCAGGAGAATGGCCCATCTCTTCCCTGGCCTGTGTGCATCAAAAAATGACAGAGCTTTCTCTTTCCGTGTTTATCTCAAGTGAATTTCTGTTTTATATCAGACCCACCAAAGGGTGTGGGGACTCAACCTAAATCGTGGTTGAATCAAAGAAAGCCCTCAAAGCAATCTTAACAGGTAATCTAATCAAGGGACCCCTCAACTGAATCCATTATAATCCAAGGGTATTACACCCAGAGGAATAGATTGGTTTACAAACATAATCTTTTTCTTTTCGGCAGTCATAAGTAATCTCAAACTGTCACAACAGGTAATGCTGATGTTGCTAGTCTGAGGACCACGCTTTGAGAACCATTGGATTAGATAATCCCCAAGATCTTTTCTAGTTCTAAAGTACTATGATTCTATGTCTCTTCCTTCCTCCCCCCTTTTGAAGTTCCACCACTGATCAGGGATTTCGTCATTTAATAATTGTTCTATGGCAATGTGTATTTAGAAGGTTTAAAATTGACTAATTTTATTTTGAGAGTTTCTTGATAATTCCATGTGTTTTTCAAATATCTGGGTGTGTTGAAATTCAGATCATATATCCCTCCTTAACTAGAATAGAACTCTCCAG
Source organism: Dasypus novemcinctus (assembly GCF_030445035.2). Taxonomy (NCBI): domain Eukaryota; kingdom Metazoa; phylum Chordata; class Mammalia; order Cingulata; family Dasypodidae; genus Dasypus; species Dasypus novemcinctus. The sequence continues at coordinate 109,853,971 of NC_080677.1, read as the reverse complement.
TTTAAATACTTTGAAATATTTATGGTGTTACTGAGTGAGAAAACTATTTGTTACTCCTTAAATCTAAGTATTGTATTTAATCTAACAGACTTTTAACATACAGCTACACCATACAATGTAGCATGTTAATATGATTGTGATAAGTTAAATGATTTTTATATGACGGAGGTTATTTTAGACCAGGGTTCTTAAACCACAGATGCCTTCTTAGAATGTAGCAGCAGATAGTTTTATGACACTCAATATCGGCATGTCTTTAAAGTAAATTTTAGGGTTATTCAAAATTACGTCTTACAACTTTCCCATAATTTCAATACCTGATAACCTAACACGGTTCAGCATCTGTTCAAATGGTCATTTTTGGCAAACGTTTAGAAATTCAAATTTTCCTACGGTGTCATAAAACCATCTCTGCCATTCTTACCAACCATTTTGTAGGCAGTTATCCATTGCACTAAAAAAATGCTACATCAAAATAAAAATCATACTAGGTCCACACTATAAGGAGTATTATTTAATAAATATATCACACCTATACCAACATCCTCACAAGAATGTTTTTAAATGCATAAAATAAAATTATAAAGGAAATAAGTTATATATATTGAAATACAGTTACTAAAATAAAAAACAATACTATACCTATGTGCTTTTTAACACTGAATAATACATCAAAAGTATAGGAAAGTTAAAGTTAAATTTTAATTTTTAAAGGTATGTCAATGTGCAGACTTGATTTATCTTGAATAAGAACATTAAACTGTGGTGTGTAGTATTTGACAAGGCAACTTGCATATCATGTTGGACATCTAATGAAGTTGATCTTTTTCAATTCAAGCTCATGACCCCCTGAAATCTTGCCACAGACCCCTGGTTAAGAACCCCTGTTCTAGACAAAACTCCATGAATTTGGATCCATAGTAGATTGTGATAGCATTAATCTGGATGCCTTCTGAAGACGTCTGCCTCATGTGAGGAAGCCTTGTGGTTTCAGGAAGGAGATGCCTGTCAGGGGGATGAAGAGTAGGTCCAGACACAGTCACTTCCTACTTTGAAGACCTTGAGGAATAGCGGTGGCTCTGCATTTCTAAGTGAAGGGCTAAGGGACTGGAAGCTGGAAGGAAGAGGATAATAATATAGGAGACTTGTCTCATAGCAATACTTGCATAGCAAGCACCTGTTCTTACATAGCGTGTGTGTGTGTTTATTTGGGGTGGCCTTTGGGGAGGGGTTGGTGAGATTTGGAGATTCCAAGGCATTTGAAAAGGGCAAGGGGTGTTCTGGAAACATTCCAGATTAAGGTAGACTCCCAGGTGTTGTGAGTCATTTGGACTCAAGGCTTGAGGTGAGGTTTGGCAGTATATTCTAATGTGAGTGAATTTATTGGAGAGGAAAGAATAGTTAGATTTTGGAATGCATACATATATTTATAACCTTACCTGGGAGCAAGGAAAAAAAAATGAATAGGTGAGGAGTAGGGAATGAGGGGATGAAAATGAAATGGTTTTATATTTCTAAATTCTCTAAAATGTTTTGTGTGCATGTTAAGTCTAGTTAATAGCACAGGTCTGTTTGTTAGAAAATAATAAACTGATGCACTTTTCATTTTTGGTGAAAACAAAAATGTCGCCATGTCATATTTAACTTAAATCAAATGCTTTTTTGAAGTTATGCCTCAAATTCTTGCAGAACTTTCATTTTTAAATTGCTTTATGATGGTTAATTAGTTTAAATCTTGCATAATGATTACTGCTGGGTGTGTTTTATGGATTAGGAAACAAATCATTTGTGCAGCATAGGCCACAAAGCTCATTGTTTTCACATCAGCAAGTTTTAGTTTTATCTTGATATTCTGTATTTCCTAATTGCTCCCATAAAATAGTTGATTCTGAAAATTGTATTGTTGATTGAGGATCCATGTAATTGATTTTGGACTCTATTTCATGCATAGTGTCTTAGATTTTAACTTGTTATTTATTTCTTTTAAAAGAAATATATATGGTTTGCTACCCAGATCTGCAGTCATTCCTTGATCAAAATATCTCACATAATTTTTGTAACTTAAATCTGTGAAACTGTTTTGAATTCTTGAAGTTTAAGGCTGGGATTGGCAGTCTATATGACCACGTCACTGGGAATGGTCTAGGGGCCAGTTTTCACTAGACAACCAGATGTGCTGCTGCGTGATGCCCTCCCTCAACTTTCCTGGACTTTGACACGTGCACACACACACACACACACACACACACACACACCTTTCCCAAGACTTTAAAAAGCCTCATGTCCTTTAGAGAATCAAGATGTTAAAGATAAGTTACGATTTTTCTTGTTTAATCAGACTAGCACTTTGCAGCATTTGCCTTTTGCCCTCCCACATGTCTTTAGTTCACCCCCCTTTTTTAAAAAGATTTATTTTATTTATTTCTCTTCCCTTCCACCCCCCTCCGTTGTCTACTCTCTGTGTCCATTCACTGTGTGTGTTCTTCTTTGTCCACTTGAATTCTTGGCGGCACCAGGAATCTGCGTCTCTTTTTGTTCATCATCTTGCTGCGTCAGCTCTCCGTGTGTGTGGCACCACTCCCCTAGGCGGGGGACACCCTGCATGGCATGGCACTCCTTGCACATATCAGCACTGTGCCTGGGCCAGCTCACCACACAGGTCAGGAGGCCCTGGGTTTGAACCCTGGACCTCCCATGTGGTAGGTGGGTGCTCTGTCAGTTGAGTCACGTCCCTTCCCTCCCCTAACTTTTGTTACTTCTATTTGTCTCACAGCCAGGCAACTTTTCATGCCAACTTCTGGTTGTCCAAAGCCCCCATGCGGCTTTCCCTTTTGGTTCTTCCTTCAGGTTTCCTCTTTTCTTTTCCTGTCAGAACTTCTCTTTTTGTACTGTGGCTTATCTTAGTATGGTGGAAAGAGTATCTAGTTAGAATAGTGTTAACCATAATAATGTTTAATGGGTACCTACTACTTTGGGTACTTTGTTAGGGTCTTCACATTGTTTATTTCCACTGGATTCTAGTTCCAACTGTCTCTGGAACCGTGGGCAAGTGTTGTCTGTCGTTATCATAGGCTGCTTATCTGTAAAATGAAGCGTTGGATGGAGTAAATTGTTTTCATTTATAGGGCGGTATGACAGTAAACCCTAAGAGGAAAACTTTATCTTTTAAAAAATATACCTATTAACTGAGGTTAATCTCAACATGGAGGTGATACTTTTTGAGTCCCAGGGTGAGAGGAGCATCCCAGGAATCCTTAAATTACGTTGTCTGCAGAGTGGCTGGCCCTCTTTTCCTTCACAAGTTAAAGTTAAAGGGTATAAGAGCACCCTTCTCCATACTTGTGTTCATATCGGAAGACCTGATAATTGAGCGCAAATGCTCCACTTTGGAAAAGTTACTAATCCCTGATTTGGAAGATTGCGCAGCTGTTCATCCCATGATGGAGGCAGCTGGCTTCTACAAGACATCCTTTTGTTGATGGTGACTGCTAGGGAGTTTCTAAGAAGCTGTTTAAATACTTCTGTTAATTCTTCTACAACTCATAAAAAATACTACCTAAGATCTTTTCTCTTGCATGGTTGTACCTGGCCTGTGACCTTGAGAGCTTGTTCCTATTTCTAGGAAATTTTTGTTAGTACCAAATATTTTTGTTATGTTCACAACTGCACCAAGCTACTTATCTGTTCATTGTGAAGGTCACTGGCGATTATTTTGCTTTCTGCTTTTATGTTGATGTATCATGTATTCATTCCACATATTGCCCTTTTAACAATAATCCATGGTTGTCTTTTTTGTTTCTGTAATGTTTCCAGAGAGATTAATCATTGCTGTGCTAAGAATACTTATTTAATCAGCTTTGTCCTTAGTGTTGCCCATATTATCTTTAGCTTTTAAAAATTTTATAATACCTACTTTTTATAGGCTTTATCCTAAAAGAATTTCTGATGACTCTTCAGTTTTTAGTGTTTTTTTTTTTGCTTAAAAATGCAGGTTCTTGATAGCAACAAGTGAAAAGTACTTTTTTTTTTTTTTACAAAAATGCAAGTCATAACCGTTCACTGGATTTGAAATATATGATCTGCGTATTTTAGTTTGTGAAAAATTTCCCGTGTTTACCTTTTTTGGTGACTCTATTTTGATGGAAAAATATATTAAACCCTCCCTTTGCTCCCACTTTTAAAGGGTTTAAAGGTGCCTCTGGGGCAGCAGACTTGGCCCAGTGGTTAGGGCGTCCGTCTACCACATGGGAGGTCCGCGGTTCAAACCCTGGGCCTCTTTGACCCGTGCGGAGCTGGCCTATGCGTGGTGTTGATGCGCACAAGGAGTGCCAGTGTCACGCAGGGGAGCCCCATGTGCAAGGAGTAAGCCCTGTAAGGAGAGCGTGAAAGAAAGTGCAGCCTGCTCAGGAATGGCGCCGCACACACGGCGAGCTGACGCACAAGATGATGCAACAAAAAGAAACACAGATTCTCGTGCCGCTGGCAACTAGAGAAGCGGACAAAGAAGAACATGCAGCAAATGGACACAGAGAGTAGACAACGGGGGGGTTGGGGGGGGAGAGGAGAGAAATTAAAAAAAAAAAATAAAGCTGCCTTCTGCTATCATTTATTCTAAAAAGTAACATAGGGATTTGTTCTTGGCGATATGTCTTTGCTACTACTAATGAGCAGTTTGAAATATGGACTTTATGAGTTTAATCACTCATTACTGTATTTAGTTATTTCATATCATTTGCAGAATGTTTTCACAATGCATGGTTTTCAATACTAGTAGATCATTTGAGATTCTGAACAACTGGAACATCCAAACAGCAGAATTGCTTTAAAAAGATATTTTAAATGATCCATTTAAGAAATGATGCTCTGTGATAACTAAAGAACATTTGCTCCAATGTGTGGGAATTGGTGGCTTGATATCCTGGCCTTATTCTGTGTCTGAATGGCCCCAGCCCCTTAGCACAGAAATGGGCCCATGTTGTTGAGGGATGACCACAGTGGCATGGGGGAGGAGGGCTGACTGAAGATGCTTGTGTTCTGACTGTATTTTGTTGCAGTTTTGGAGGATAACAGATTGATTAAAGTGCTGAATTTCAGTTGTGCAAATATATTGTTAAAAGATCTTTTTCCATCATTGTGCTCTTTTGGAGTTAAGAGATCTACATTCTGAAAAGATGATTCATCAGGAACATGTCAGGTCCTGGACATTCCAGGTGAAGTCTACTGTATTGGAATTGTAGGCTGTTCTTGTGCTACTTTTCATGCACGGAAATACTAATTCTTAATTTGGAGTTGAAGAGGAGGCACAAATAAACACACCCTCTCTGGGTAAAACATTCTGTACAAAGCAGCTAAACTAAAGAAAATAAACCAGCAGAAAACTGTTTAAAGGTGCCTTGATTGTATCTGAAAGTTTTGTGGGATGCTGGCAAGCTGTGGCCTTGGCGGTGCCTGATGCCATTTTTGGCCATTCCTCTCCTCCTTGTTTATTCATGTTTCTTTCTGCATTACTTTCTTAATTTCCTTTCTTTTTACTTTCTGAGTTCTTGTTTGTTCCTTCTGTTTTCCTTCCTTCCCCCTTTGCTTTTTTCTCATTCTTTAGGATAGCTTGTTAAATCTTACACTCACCACAGCTTTTTTTCCCCCTGACTAATGGCAATCTAGAGCTAAAAACAAGTTATAATCTGATATTAGGTTTATTGTAGCTGTAAAATTCCAAGGTGGTGTAAATTATTTCTAAAGAGTTAAATATGTTTATGTAGCATATTCCATGTTGAATGGACAATATAATTGAAATGTATAACTTTCCAAGCTCTTTTGGAGATTTAAGTAGGCACTCAAGTAGGTTTCAGATTGAAGTTTAAAATTTGTGCTAAAGGGCAAAATCTAGGTAATAGTAATCAAGTAGGCAATGAATTTCAGAATTCTTTCTACTTAGGAAATTTTGGGTAAATGAAGTCATTTGGGTTTAAAAAATGTTTTATAATTGCTTAAACTATAATACAGTTTTGTGTAAAAATGTGACAGAGGCAAAATAGTGTTAAATTTATAGCTATTACTTTTGTAGTATTAAGAATGAGAATATATTCCTGCTATATGGATCTTCAGAGATAATTTAATTCAATCATTTTATTTCATAGATGAGGCAATTTACTTAATTTCAATTAGTAGACTGGTTGCCCATAATTAGATCTTAGATTTCCATATCCACTGTGCTGTTTTAGGCAGAAAGATAAATGATAAAATTTAGGAAGAAATTGGTCAGAGCAGTATGAGAAGAGTGGGTTTTAAATCTAGCTTTCACTTTATTTGTGAGACATTAGACTAGGTGTTAAACTCTCAATTTTGGGAGAGTTGTACTTTTAAGGTCTTTCCCGTATCTATGACATGTACTCAGTTGTGAGAAATGCTTTAGGTTCTTCCTCTTGTACATTTGTGCAGTTTCAGTTTGTGCTTTATTTCAAGTAGATACCATTTCTAATTTTTCATAGATATCGCCCCTATTTTTTTTCAAGGTAGTGAATCAACTTTTCTAGAATGTATTGTCATTAGACACAGGTTGTTGTCTTAAACATCAGAGTTGCCTCTGTAGTAAAGTGTCTCTAGCATCATCTCACGAAGAGCTGACACAACAAGATGACGCAACAAAAAGAAACAGATTCCTGGTGCCGCTGATAAAGATAGAAGTGGTCACAGAAAACACACAGCGAATGGACACAGCAGACAACCAGGGCGGGGTGGAAGGGGAGAGAAATAAAAAAATAAATCTTTTAAAAAAATGTCAACAAGGCCATGCTTTCTGCTGGAGTCATAGCATTCTGGTAGTGACAGTCCTCTGTCATCTCGCCATCTTCTCTGCTCTCTGGCTTCTACGTTAGGTTTTTGCTCCTCTTTTGGGATTCTCTGCGTTTGAATTTCCTCTTTATAAAGCCTCTAGTAATATGAATTTAAGATCACTGAAACTCAGTTTGGTGGCACCTTAACTAATAATAACATCAAAAGAGCCTATTTACAAAAGGGTTCATACTCACAGAAACATGGTTTAAGATTAAGAATGTGTTTTTTTGATGGGGGTTCATTATTCAGTCTCCAACAGAGAGAATTCTTATTAAGAGATTTGCTATTTTAGCTTCTAGAATTGCTTTATTTGGGACTGTGGAACAGATTTTCCTTGCTGTAGGATAGTTTGGCGTTGTTCGTCACAGAGGGGATACGTTGTGACAATCCGAAAGGATAGGAGAGGTGAGTTTAAAGCACTGGAAAAAAAGCTGAGGAGACTAAGATGCTTTTCTGAAAAGATAAGATTATGCAAGCTTTGATATCTCCCCATTGCTTAACAGTAGTGCCCATACCCTTCTCCAGATGTTTAAAATTTAATTCTTTCAGCAAGGCTTTATCCTCAAGGCATTTACTCTCTGGATGGGTTTCTAATACACAGGCCATGAAATGGCAAGGTGTGATAAATGTCTGAGCACCTGAAAGCGATCCAGACAAGAAAAGATAAGGGAGAAAGACTGAAGCAGTGGAGGAAGACCTCAAGGAGCCATGAAATATGAGCAGTAGTATGGAGGACTGATAGTGAAGAATAGTCGAGGACTCATTTTAATTTTCTTGTGGGGTACTGCACAGAGTGATAAGAGTTGGGCTGACAGATCCTGAGCCTCAACAGACTCCAGCACCTACAATCTGATTTATTGGACTTACCACACTCAGCTAAGATGGAGTTGAAGAAGGACAACCACCACACCATGGAGCCTAGAGTGATTACAACTGAAAATGGGAGGATTGCATCCAGCATCCAGGTGGAATCTGAGCCTCCTCTTGACATAGAGGTGCAATGGACACAACCAATCCAATGTCCACATAGAAGAGGTGGCATTGGATTGGGAAAAGTGGGCATAATGGACAAAGGGTATGGGGAAAGGCAGGAAGAGATGAGAGGTGGAGGCGTCTTCGGGACATGGAGCTGCCCTGGATGGTGCTTCAGAGGTAATCACCGGACATTGTAAATCCTCACAGGGCCCACTTGATGGAATAGAGGAGAGTATGGGCCATGATGTGAACCAATGTATATGAGGTGCAGAGGTGCCCAAAGATGTACTTACCAAATCCAATGGATGTGTCATGATGATGGGAACGAGTGTTGTTGGGGGGGGGGGGAGAGGGGGGGTGGGGGGGTGGGGTTGAATGGGACCTCACATGTATATTTTTAATGTAATATTATTACAAAGTCAATAAAAAATAAAAAAATTAAAAAAAAAAAAAAAAAAAAAAAGAGTTGGGCTGGGGCTGGGAAGTTACAGGCTTGGGAGCTGGAAAATGACCATTGTATGTTTAAGGTGGCAAATGAGGATGCTTCCTGGAAGTGTCAGAGCCTTTTATCCTAGCTTTTTATTTTGAAAAATTTTTAAGTCTTCAGACAAAGTAGTACAATGCACACCTGTACACCATTACACCATTCTAGAGTCACCTGCTCTTAATATTTTGCCATACTGTATGTGTATGCTTTCCAGCTAATGTGGTGAGTTTGGGTATTTTAATGTTTTTTTTAACCACTTGAAGGTAAGTTGCAGACTTCATGACATTTCATTTCTAAATTGTTTTTTAAAATCCAGGCAGACTTGTCTGGCATAATGAGGAATGAATGAATTGGTGGGGCAAAAGGATTTATGGAATCCTCAGGTTTATACACATTTAAAAACTCATGTATAGCCATAAAAGTAGAAAGAGTAAACTCATATTCTGATATGCTGTTCTTGAAAATACAATGTTAAGTAGGAAGAAGGCATAGAAGAATGTAAAAGAGAGAATTTATAAACATTTGCATATATATAATACATATAGATATTATGTCTAGAAGGGTAGAAAGTGAAAATACAGCATTACCCACTTTTAAGAGAAGGAATTAGGTGACTGGGGGACAGAAGCTTTTCCCTGAAAACCCTTCTTTACTTTTTGAAATTTGAACTATGTGACTATATACCTTAGTAAAAAAAAAAAAAAAAAAAAAAGTAAATAAGCAAGGATAGGTTTGTAGTGTGTAGGAGAGTACTTCTCTTTTTTTTTTTAAATTTATGTATTCCACCCCCCTTCCCAGCTGCTGTTTTTGCTGTCTGTGTCCATTCTCTGTGTGATCTCCTGTATCTATTTCTCTTTTGGCCTTCTTATTTTTTTCTCCTCTAGGATTCACTGGGATTCGATCCTGGGGACCTCTGATGTGGAGAGAGGTTCCCTTTTAGCTGCACCACCTCATTTCCTGGTTTCTGCTGCACTTCACCCTGACTCTCCCCTTTGTCTCTCTTTTGTTGCATCATCATCTTGTTGTGTGACTCACTTGCGTGGGCACTCAGCTCACCATGCAGGCACTGGCTCACTGGGAACTGGCTTGCCACGCAGGCATGCCTTCTCTTCTTCTTTTTCACCGGGAGGCACCAGGGATCGAACCCAGGTCCTCTCCTATGGTAGGTTGAAGCCTATCACTTGAACCACATCCGCTTCCCGAGTACTTCTCTTAATATCCTAAAGATAATTGGAGAATGAGACAGGAGGCGAAAAAGATGGAGGGAAATTTTTAAAGGGAAATTTGCTGTTTGTGCCATTTAATGAACATTCCTGGTGTTAGAAGGTACTTTTTCAGGAGCTAGTTGGGAGTGGAAGAACTTGGTAGAGATTTTATATTCAGGAAGTTTGGGAATTTGATGGGGAGAAAGAACAAAGAGAAGATGTGTTAGAGGTTGCATGTTCCTTTTGAAAAGAAGGATAATTTTTCCTCCTCTAAGAATGAGAAACAAGAAAAGCATTTTGTGGATTGTTTCCATAGAAAAGTACAGAATATGGCAAGTGGGACTCGGGATTTACTTCCTGTGTATAGTCATACATCCTTTGATGATAAAAGGTGTTCAGTGCAGTTTAAAAAGGTGCTAAAAGAATGAACATTTAGGCATACCCTAGCTCTGGCTATTTTCTTGATTTTTTTTTAAAAAAGAACTGATTCTTGGGTTTTACTGAAGAGTGTATGAAAGTTAAGAGAACACCTTTTTGAGTAGCTACTAATATCTGTGTTATTAGTAGTATTTCCATTTGGATAGCAATTTATTTCATGTGATAATTTTTATAGAATTATATGGTTAATTTATGTAGTATTTATCCTTAAAAATTACTGTTTTTCAGTATTTTCACATATATTGCATGAAAGACTAAAATTAATTCTGAGATAACTCAACCACAGTTAATTTTCTGTTTTCATATGATTAACACAAAGTTATTGATTGTTACTTAGTGCCTCTTCTCTTGTAGACCAATGTTTATTAATCAGTGTGTGTTGAATTGCTCCCATTGTCCATTAGACATTCTGTAGTTAATAGCAACAGATGGTCTGTCCTTGATAGATGCTTTTGAAAGTTAACATTTCAACAATGATAGTTATAATAAATTCCTCAGAAGACCAGGGAAGGCACTGAGTTTTTTGCTCAGGCAAGCCTTCAAGAGGAGAGGAGCTTTGCACTGTTGGATCTGGAGGCCAGGATGTGCCTTTGTGGGTGAAGAAATTTGATTTTTTTTTCTTACCCCTTCCCACCCCCAGTTGTCTGCTCTCTGTGTCCATTCACTGTGCATTGTTCTGTATCTGCTTGTATTCTTGTCGGCGGCACTGGGAATCTGTGTCTCTTTTTGTTGAATAATCTTGCTGCGTCAGCTCTCTGTGTATGTGGCGCCACTCCTGGTCAGGCTGCGTTTTTTTTTTTTCCACATGAGGTGGCTCTCCTTGAGGGGCACACTCCTTGCGTGTGGGGCTCCTCTACACGGGGGACACTCCTGCATGGCAGGGCACTCCTTGCACGCATCAGTGCTGCATGTGGGCCAGCTCACCACATGGGTCAGGAGGGCCCTGGGTTTGAACCCTGGACCTCCCACATGGTAGGCAGGTGCTCTATCAGTTGAACCAAATCTGCTTTCCTGAAGAAATTTGATTTTATCAGTTGATTGAGAGTTGATGGGGATTTTGGCACTGAATGAGGCCAACTAAACTAAGCAAGTTAACATGTTATTGAATATCCTTGTCTATTAATTTGCAGTGGGAGATGGACTGTGGCCAGCTGTAAACTTGTTGAACAGATAAAGTTTGATTATTATTTAATTTGGTGAGCATAGAAATAAGATGGGGGGAGAATTGGGTATTTTCAGTTGATACTTTATCAAGTCATGGGAATTTTTTTTTTAAAGATGTTTATTTATTTCTCTCCCCACCCCCCCCCCACCCCAGTTGTCTGTTCTCTGTGTCTATTTGCTGCATCTTCTTTGTCCACTTCTGTTGCTGTCAGCGGCACGGGAATCTGTGTTTCTTTTTGTTGCGTCATCTTGTGTCAGCTCTCCGTGTGGGCGGCGCCTTTCTTATGCAGACTGCACTTCCTTCACTCTGGGTGGCTCTCCTTATGGGGTGCACTCCTTGCGCATGGGGCTCCCCTACGCGGGGGACACCCCTGTGTGGCACGGCACTCCTTGAGCGCATCAGCAGTGTGCATGGGCCAGCTCCATACGGATCAAGGAGGCCTGGGGTTTGAACTGTGGACCTCCCATATGGTAGACGGACGCCCTAACCACTGGGCCAAGTCTGCTTCCAGGGAATTTTTTAACAAGATTTTATTTATTTATTTATTTTCCCCCTCCCCCTGCCCTGCTGTTTTTGCTGTCTATGTCTGTTGGCTGTATGATCTTCTGTATCCACCTCTCCTTTTGTTCCCTCTTCTCCCCTTTCTCCTCTAAGATTCACTGGAATTTGATCCTGGGGACCCTCGGATGTGGAGAGAGTTTCCCTGTCAATTGCGCCTCCTCAGTTCCTGGTCTTTGATGCTCTTCACCTTGACACTCCCCTTTGTCTGTCTTTTGTTGCATCATCATCATCTTGCCTGACTCACTTACACAGGCACTGGCTCACCACGCAGGCACTCAGGTGGGCACTTGGCTCACTGCGTGGGCACTCGGCTCACCACATGGGCACTGGCTTGCCAGCCACTCAGGCACACTTTCTCTTCTTTTCACCAGGAGGCCCCAGGGATGGAACCCAGGTCTGCTTGAGCCACATCTACTTCCTGTAGTCATGGGAATTTGTTATAGGGCTTTTGTCACTCCAGGGATTAAACTTCCTAAAAATCTGGGCCAGTTATTTTAAAATCAGAGCATCTTCACTATAGTGTAGTACTGAGTAAACATGATTAATTCTCTTTTTAAAAAGCTTATTTTGAAAGAATTCAAATTTACAAGACAAAAATAATACAAATCCCATACAGAAAATTCCAACATACCCCTACCCCCAGATCCACCAATTTTAACTTTTTGCTACATTTGCCGTATCATTTTCTCCCCCTCTCTTTCTCCCTGTCCTTCCCTTCCTCCTTCACTCTTGCTCTAGCTTTCTTTTCTCTCTCTTCTGTCTAGCTATTTATCAATCTATTTTCTGAATATTTGATTGTAGGTTGTATGCACCATGTTCCTTGAAAACTTCTTATTGCCAGGTACATTTCCTAAGAACAAGGATATTCTCTCTCTTTTTTTTTTATGGTCAACTTTTCTAGTTTATTCATTGAACAAATGGTATCTCTTAACAATTATTGAGAATAAATACAATCATTTTCAAAGACATATTATGAAAAAGGAAAATTGAGGGAAAAGAACTTCCAACCAAAATTGTCAATGCATTTACAATAATTAAAGGATATTCTCTTATATAGTCACTTTAAGTACAGTTATCAAGATTGAGAAATTGAATATTGATATAAAGCTTTTAATCTATATTCCAATTTTTTCATATGCCCCAAAAATATCCCTGTGTGCCTTTTCTTCTCCTTTGCTAGATCTCATCCAGGATCATGAATTGCATTTGTCATTTTCTCTTGAGTTGCATTTTCTTTCTTTTTTTTAAATGTGAGGACATAAACTTTCTGATGTCATCTACTCCCAAGCATATCATTCAGTGGGATGAATCATATTTATAATATTGCAGTATCTACTCCACCTTTCATTACTAAAACTTTTCCAATTTCCCAAACAGAAATCTTACACCCATTATGCATTAACTCCCCAATCCCCATGTCCCACCCCACCTGTCAACCTTTAATTTCTTCCTCTGTGAGCTTGCATATATGTAGTTACCATGAGTTTAAATATAACATCCTAAATCTATAACAGTTTCATTTGCTTTGATGCAAACTTAAATAGTATATACAAACAATACTTCTATTTCCTCCATGCCCCGCTTTCATGTAGTTCTTGTCACAAATGACATATTTAATCATTGAATCCAAAACCACTGATTTATCATTACATTTTATGCCTTTGCCTTTTAGATCCTGTGGGGAGTAAAAAGTGGACTTACAAACCAAAAATACAGTAATAATGGTATTTATATTTACCCATGCCATTACTCTTACCAGAAATCTTTATTTCTTCATGCAGCATTGATCTGTTGTCTATTATTCCTTCTTTTGACCTGCAGAACTCTTATTATCACCTTGGTTGGGCCAGTTTCGTGGTCACAAACTCCTTCAACTTTTGTTTATCTGGGAATGTCTTAATTTCTTCCTCATTTTGGAAAGACAGTTTTTGCCAGATAATGAATTCTTGGTTGGCATATTTCTGCTTTTAATACCTTAAATATATCTTCCCACTGCCTTCTTACCTTCATGGTTTCTAATGAGAAATCAGAACTTAGCCTTTCTGAGACTCTCTTGTATGTGACATGTTGCTTCTTTCTTGCAGCTTTCAGAATTCTCTGTCTTTGGCATTTTGCAGTTTGATTATAATATGCTGTGGTGTGGGTCTATTTGGGTTTATCCTGTTTGGAGTTTGTTGAGGATCTTAAATATATATATTCATGTCTTTCTTTAAATTTGGAAAGTTTTCAGCCATTATTTCTTTGAATATTATCTCTTCTTCTTTCTCTCTTTTTTCTCCAAGATGCCCACAATGCATATGTTGGTATGCTTGATGGTGTCCCACAGATTCCTTAGGCTCTAGTCACTTTCCTTCATTCTTTCCTCCTTCTGCTTTTCAGACCTGATGATTTCATTTGTTTTATCTCAGGTTCACTGATTCTTTCTTCTCTTAGCTCTGATCTGCTGTTGAAACCCTCAAGTGTATTATTAATTTCTATTGCTATGGTCTTAAGCTCTGTTTGGTTCTTTTTCGTAATTTCTGTCTCTATTGATACTTTTCTTTGTGTTCATCTGTCATTTTCCTGATGCCCTTTAGTTCCTTGTTCATGTTTTCCTTTAGCTCTTTGAGCATATTTAGACCATTTTTAAAAAGTCTTTGTCTGGTATATCCCAGGTCTGGCCCTCCTCATTGATGGTTTCTGATACTTTAATCTTTTGCTTTGTCTGGGCCATCACTTCTTATTTCTTTGTATGTTTATAACCTTTTGTTGAAACCTGAACATTTTGATGTTTTAATGTGTTAATGCTGGAACTTAGACTTTGCGGCATCTGTTCCTTAAGCTTGTATCCACTAGTGTTACGTCAGAGCCAGTCTTTGCAGATCTGACTTGTCCAAGTGTTCTCTTTCAGGGCTTGTCCATTCAATGAGTTATATGAGAATAGCTCCATGCCAAAATGTAGGGTCTCCCTAATTCTTTCTGCCTGTGGGCCCTTGTCTTGGGCTGTAGGAATTCTCCTGTTAACAGGATTACAATGTCTTCTTTTGCCTAGAACATAGTTTCTTGACAGTCCTAGGCACTGTACTCTGTAGGTACTGCAACCAGCAACCAGGTGGTACAGCTTGACTGCTTTCCTGCAGCATTCTATAGGAGAGCTTAAGGAACTGTCTTCTCTATGCAGGGCAAGTTCTGGGACAGTGAGTCCCTCAGGCCACCAGCAGACAGATTGGGCCATGCAAATATGCTCCCAGTATTGCATGAGGACTGCTCTGTTTCCTCTAGAATCAGTATGAGGGATCTACAGTGGGAGCACTAGAGCCAGCCAGGATGCCATGAGATCCTACTGCTTGTATTTTTTAAAATTTTTAAAAAAGATTTATTTTTTATTTATTTCTTTCCTCTCCCCCCCCCCCCCCCCAGTTGACTGCTCTCTGTGTGCATTCTCTGTGTGTTCTTCTCTGTCCGCTTGTATTCTTGTCAGCGGCACTGGGAATCTATGTTTCTTTGTGTCACCTTGCTGTGTCAGCTCTCCGTGTGTGCGGTGCCACTCCTGGGCAGGCTGTACTTTTTTTTGCGCTGGGCAGCTCTCCTTACAGGGCGCGCTCCTTCCTTGTGGGGCTCCCCTATGCTGGGGACACCCCTGCGTGGCATGGCACTCCTTGCGCGCATCAGCACTGCGTGTGGGCCAGCTCATCACACGGGTCAGGAAGTCCTGGGTTTGAACTAGGACTTTCCCTGCTGCTTTTAAGTAGGCGTCTTCTTGATATGGCAGTCACTCGTTAATGCAGTCCCTTACCTGTTTTCTGAAGCTTTGAGAAAGATGTTTCTGCCAGTTCTTGCTAGTTGTTAAATCTTCTGTGGAGGTCAAAGCCCTGGAGCTTCTCACGCCTCTGTCTTGACCAGAGCGGGGCCCTACTTAATTCTTTTCTAGATCCCTTTGTAATCACTTACCCAAAGCCCTAGCACCCTATGCTGGATATGATACAATACAGTTGAGAAATAATAATTATGGTATTACTGAATTCTTATCCATGGCACAGGCACTTTGATAAGATGTTTTTCTCTTACTCCATTTAATCCCTACAACAGTCTGAGGAGATAGGGCTCCTAGAAAGCTTAAAAAAATTAGGCTGTGAAGCCCAAATTCAGACCTAGGTAGCCTGACTTTAGAGCTTAGCCACTGTGTGACAGATGCAGCTTTTCTTTTTCCTTTTCACATTGTGTTAACTTCTTTCCATATCCCTTTTCCTTAGTGGTAGATATATCATGGTTACTTAGAGAACTTATCTGCTGAATGTACACTTAAGAGACATACTTATTTTTAAAATATTCGAGCACTAGCTATTGGGATAGTTTATTTTTTGATACTTGCTGATCTTACCATTTAGTGATAATTCTGAATACCTTTACATTTTTTAAAATTTGGAAAATACTTCAAATGTTTTAAGAACTTTGGAAAAAAAGATAATACCAAGAACAGAGAATAGCTACTTACTTTACCTATATTCACTTGTTAACATTTTTCCCCATTTGCTCTATCATTTGTGCATATTCTCTCATTCTCTCCAAACATGTGCAGTGTGTATGTGTGCGTGTGTATTTTTTTTTTTTCTTTTCTTCTGAATCACTTGAGGATAGTTGAGGCCATATGTCATGGCCCCTTATCCCTAAATACTTCAGTGTGTATTCCCTAAAAATAGAGATATTCTTTTACATTACAACAGTATAAGTATTATTTCATAAATTTACACTGATAGAATTTTTATCTAATCTGCTATCCATATTCTGATTTAACAGTTGCCCTAATAATGTCCTCTTTAACATTTTCCCCTTTTAGTATAGGATCCAGTCTGGATTGTTTAGTTGCCATGTCTCTTTAATATACTTTAACCTGGAATATTTTCAAAGTTTTCTTCTTCTTTTACCAGCTTGATGTTTTTGAAGAACATAGTCTCCATCTTTTCTTTATAGCAGAATGTTCCTTGTTGTGTACTTGTCTGATAATTATATTCAAATTACTCATTCTCAGACAGAATATTGCATAGATGACGATGTGTCTTTCTTAGGTACTACATCTGCAAGTTTGTCATGTCCATCTTTGCCTCTTTGGTGATGTTAATTTTGATCACCTAGTCAAGTTGTTGCCTGATTTCTCCACTCTAAATGCAGTTTTTCTTCCTCCTTGGTAACTAATAAGCCATCTGTGGGAAGATGCTCAGTCATATACTTATCCTGCACTCAAATTAAAATTTCCCCGTAGATCAACATCCACTGATGATCTGCTGTAAGCAAGAGCCCTGCCTTCTCCACTGTTTATTTATTTATTAGTAGTAGGGGCTTGTGAATCCCATTTTTTCCTAATAGTTTATACTTTATAATATTACCCAATTATTTTGGTGCTCAAATTGTCCCAGATTTGGTCAGTGAAAGTCCCTTCAGGCTATCTCCTGTGTCCTTGTGCCATACCCCCAACACTTTTTGTAGCACTTTCTTGCTTTCTGGTATCACAAAATGTTCCAGGATCATTTTGTAAATCTCTATTGCAACCCTGGAATCAACCATTTCTTTGAGCTACCTTTGCTCCTTTTAGTGGTGAGAATGATAATATAGAGACTCCTTCCGCAATCAGCTTATATTAGAAGTTATATGTATGTCTATACATACATATACACACATACATATGTACATCTGCACATAAAATGTACTTATACATCTACATATTTTAGGAATCATAATTTCACACAGGGTGATTTTTAAAGGACTTAAACTTCAGTTGTCCTAATATTTTTGAGGTTTGTAGTATATTAGGAATTTGCCACATGGAGACTTACTTTAAATATAAGTTAATAAGGTATTAATTGTCAACCAAAACTCAGGAAAGAGATGGTGATGAAAGCTTTGGAAACTGAAGTTCTCTCTTCAGGTAAGTAAAAGTGAATAGATACAAAAATCATTTTGTAAACTTTTTTACTCAGTCTATTGGTATTAGCATGAGCTTCCTAATTTGGAATTGTCGGTTGCGTTAAGCAAAATCAGTTGGTCTGAGGGAAGCGGACTTGGCCCAATGGATAGGGCATCTGCCTACCACATGGGAGGTCTGTGGTTCAATCCCCAGGCCTCCTTGACCCATGTGGAGCTAGCTCATGCGCAGTGCTGATGGGTGCAAGGAGTGCCGTGCCACACAGGTGTGTCCCCCACGTAGGGGAGCCCCACATGCAAGGAGTGAGCCCCATAAGGAGAGCCGCCCAGCATGAAAGAAAGTGCAGCCTGCCCAAGAATGGTGCCACACAGATGGAGAGCTGACACAACAAGGTGATGCAACAAAAAGAAACACAGATTCCTGTGCTGCTGACAACAACAGAAGCAGACAAAGAAGAACACACAGCAAATGGACACAGAAAGCAGACAACTTGGGGGGGGGGGGATAAATAAATAAATCTTTATTTAAAAAAATCATTTGGTCTGAACTTACATCCTGAACAAGCAATATTTTTCTTAAATTTGTATTTTTTATTGGAAAAATATTGAAAACACATCAAAGAAGTAACTTTCCATAATATCACTGCTCTATTTTAGAATTATGTAAATTAGGGTGTAAAATTTATGTTTTACCATCTCCTTCCACCACACAGATGCCAACCCATTGCCTCAGGAGTAACATATCACTATATATGCTTTCAATTTTTCTTTGGCTTAGAAAAGTCATCTCTATACATTTGTATAGAATATACGTATATACATGTATTGAATATATTTATAAATATACACACATATAAATGTGTGTATGTCAATATTTATATAATATACAACTTACCCTTTTCTCCTCCTCAGTTATGTTTTTTCTTTTTTTGAAATAGGGAAATTTACATTGATACTGTAATAGCTAACTCCAGGCCTTATTCAGATTCTGTCAGTTATCCCCAAAATGTATAGTAAGAGAAAATACTTGATCATGCATTACATTTAATATCTGTAGTAGTTTTTCTGTGTTTCATGGCATTGACATTTTTGAAGAGTACTGCCATTATTGTGTAGAATGTTCAATTTTGCTTTGTTTGATTTTAGATTCAGGGTTTGCGCTTTTGGCAAAAATGTTTTTCTATATCCTGGCTAAGAATGACTTTTTATGCTGTTGAATTTTTGCTAATCGGATGGGTGACTCGCTGAATGTGTGTATGTCTGTTCATGAATGTTACTCATTTTTCTGTTAATTTGTTGCTAGTCTTTTCAATTTTAAGAGTTTGTTATGTGTTATGGATATTAGCCCTTGAACTGTGATATGATGTTACAAAATTTCTTCTGTTTTGTCTATTGTCTTTTGTTTATGTTGAGAGCTTTTTGGCATGTAGAAGTTTTTAAAAAATTTTTTATTTAGTCAGATTGATCAGTCTGTTCTTTCTCTCAGATTTTAAATCATAGTTAGAAAGCTTTTCCCTAAGTTGAGTTAGAGAATTCACAGATTTGTTTTTCTAGTACTTGTATAACTACATTGTTTTATATTTAGCTCTGGTTCATTTGAAGTTAATTTTTGTGTTAATTCTTCTGAAGTATGATCTAACTTTATCTTTTCCAAATGGCTACCCCCATTGTTCTAATCCTCTTTATTAAAAACTCAATTTTTGCCCTACTGATTTTAAATGGCACCTTCGATATATACTGTACTAAATTTCCATCTATTTTTGAACTTTCTGTATTTTTCCAGTGGTCTGTCTCTTCAAATGCCAGTACCATACTGTTTTAATTTTACAGTCTTTCTAGTATAATTTAGTTTTTGGAAGGGCTAGTTCTCTCTTCTAGCTTTTTAATGTTTCCCTGGCTATTATTTTTTTTTAACAAATCAATTTTATTGATACTAATAAAGCATAAGTACATCGAAATGTACAGTCATTGGTGTTTGGTAAAATCATATCGTTGTGCATTCATCACTTCAGTTATTATTAGAGCATTTTCATTATTCTGATAATAATAATAAAAGACAAAAATCTCATCACCTCTCAGTCTCTCTGTGCTGCCCCTGCCATACATAGGTGCTAGTCTGTTTCTTTCTCTCTAGATTATTTGTATTTATATTTTGTAAAAACAGTCTTATGTATGCAATATTACCCATATTCGTATTTCACAAGAGATTTTACTATGTTATATAGTACCACGTTATATTTTTTAACTTTCCTTCTACTGATATACATGTCCTTAGACTTTCTCTTTCAGCCACTGTCATACCCAGATAATAGTTTTGCTAGTTACAGATTCTATGATGTGCTTTCACAGTTTCTGTTCATTTCCATCCCTGGCTATTATTTTTTTTTTTTAAGATTTATTTACCACCTCCCTTCCCACCATTGTTTGCTCTCTGTGTACATTCGCTGTGTGTTCTGTGTCTGCTTGTATTCTCACTGGGCAGCTCTGGGAACCGATCCTGTGCCCTTCTGGAGTGGAAGAGAGGTGATCATTCTCTTGTGCCACCTCAGCTCCCTGATCTGCATCTCTTATTATCTCTTCCCTGTGTCTCTTTTTGTTGCATCATCTTGCTGTGTCAGCTCTCCCTGTGGGCCAGCACTCCTGTACAGAGCCGCACTCTTGCACAGGGCAGTACTCTGCTCAGGCCAGCACTCTGAGTGGGCCAGCTCGCCACATGGGCCAGCTTGCCTTCTACCGGCAGGCCCTGGGCATTGAACCCTCGACCTCCTGTATGGTAGACGGGAGCCCAATTGCTTGAGCCACCTCTGCTGCTCCCTGGCTATTCTTACATGTTTATTTTTCAATATAAGACCCAGTATCAATTTGTAAAGCTCCATTAAAAAAACCCTTCTTGATGTATTTATTCATTTTTTTTGTTTTTACTTTATTATTTTTGTTCTTTTTGATACACTTATTAAGATTGCATTAAATTTATAAATTTACTTATAGTGAGTTGACATTTTTTTCATGTTTAATGGTTCTAGCCAAAAGGCATGTCTTTCTATATGTCAAAGTCTTAATTTCTCCCATTTTAGGGATTTCCCAGACAGGTTTTGTATACGTCTTGCTAATTTATTCTTTTTTTTTTTTTTTTAAGATTTATTTATTTTCCCCCTTTCTCCTCTTTTTTTTTCTGTCTTTGTTGTCTTTTCTTCTCATTTTCTCTGCTCCAGGATTCACCGGGATTCAATCCTGGAGATCTTTGATGTGGGAGAGGTTCCCTGTCAATTGTGCCACCTCAATTCCTTATTTCTTCTGTGCCTCGCCTTGTCTCTCCCCTTGTCTCTCTTTTGATGTGTCATCATCTTGCTGTGTGACTCACTTGCGCGGGCACCGCCTCATCACGTGGGCACTTGTGTGGGTACTGGCTCGCCTTGTAGGCACTTGGTATGGGCACTGGCTCACCACATGGGCACTCGTGTGGGCACTGGCTTGCTGTGCAGGCATGCTTTCTCTTCATTTTCACCAGGAAGCCCCAAGGATCAAACCTGGGTCCTCCCATGTGGTAGGCAGAAGCTCTGTCACTTGAGCCACATCTGCTTCCCTAAATTTATTCTTAATATTTTATCCTCTCTGTTTCATTTGCATTTTTCATGTAATATATTATAGATAGCTGAACAGGTCAGTATATATGGATCTATTTTATTTCTAAAAATGGATTTGTGGAAGCCTATTGTATCCTAATTTAATTGAACTTTTCCTCTGTTGGTGGATTTTATGTTGCTTCTGATTTTTTCCCTATTACAGTGCTGTGGGGGAATGTCCTTGTACCTATATTTGCTTATTTTGTGCTGTGATTTTTTTTTTTAAGATTTATTATTTATTTATTTATTTATTTATTTCTCTCTCCTTCTCCCCCCACCCCGGTTGTCTGTTCTCTGTGTCTATTTGCTGCGTCTTCTTTGTCCGCTTCTGTTGTTGTCAGTGGCGTGGGAATCTGTGTTTCTTCTTGTTGCGTCATCTTGTTAATGTCAGCTCTCTGTGTGTGCGGCACCATTCCTGGGCAGGCTGTACTTTATTTCGCGCTGGGCGACTCTCCTCACGGGGCGCACTCCTTGTGTGTGGGGCTCCCCTATGTGGGGACACCCCTAAGTGGCAGGGCACTCCTTGCATGCATCAGCACTGCACATGGGCCAGCTCCACAGTGGGTCAGGGAGGCCTGGGGTTTGAACCGCGGACCTCCCATGTGGTAGACGGATAACCACTGGGCCAAGTCCGCTTCCCAAGGATAAATTCCTAAGTAGTTAAAAATACAGAACCAGGCCTGAAGTTGAAATGTCTAATGAAAGAGGGGAAATTTCATATTTGTCATCCTAGACATGATTTCTAAATTCAAGGCATGAGTATGTAGAACAGAGCATCAAGGACCAAACTTTTGAGAACCCAGGTTATGGAGTATGATTAGAAAGAGGTGTTAAATCCTGTAGCATTAGAAGAAAGAAGATCAAGCTGTGTTCCTAGCAGGAATGAAAAAAAGTGGAATGATAAAGAGTAATCAAGATTTTGCAGAGTTTGAAGAGAATGAGGTTTGAAATGAGTGCATTTGCCTGAAAGATTATTATTATAGGTGACAGCAGTTTAAGTGTAGTAGAACAATTTTGGAAATTGGATTATAACATTTAATTCAATGATTAACTTTTTAAAAAGTACTTGAAGTGGGAGGATGAGTGGCTGGCATGTCATTCATTACTTAGATTTTGAGATTTTAAATCCTTTTTGCTTCTTTTTAGCATCACCAAGCATCCCTGGAATGGTTCTTCTCAATTCTTGGACTGAGAGAAGTGAAGTAGGATTTTACTTCACTTGTGTTCAGGGCGTCTTTTAACTGTAAGTGAAATCAATTTCCTTGATTTTTTAAAATTTCACATATTCCTTTTAGTTATCTGTACCTGTGTTCTTTCGTTCCTCCCTTCATTTCCCTCCCCTTCTCTTCTCCCTGGTTGGATAGTTTGACTCCAAGATCATAATCCCGGGCAAGGTCATCTAGTTTTCCTCTCCCTTACCTCACAACTTCAAGCATAATTCTGTTATTTCTGTACTTCGTTAACTGAACTTAAAGGGATGTGACTAATACATAATACATAATAAAGGATAAAATAGTATTGACTAATGTAAGTAATAAATTGAGTGATTATTTTGTATTCTTTTGCCTGTTACATATCTGTATTTACATTTAATCCATTTTAAAATAGTGGAATAGTTATCAATAAAGATGGAAAAAAACATGAAAATATTTTTAAATTTCTTTATGTGATATAGTATATTTTAAGATTTCTATGAAAATTTGAGATGAAATGGATCAAGGATTTATGTAGCAAGACTGATAAATCTAGAACTTAAAACTGAATTCTCTGCACTAGATGATATGGTGATGATTATTTTAATATTTTGTTCTGATGGGGTTATTTTTTTCTAAGAAAAAACTTTGGTCCTATTAGAGGCTTAAAGAAAACTAAACTACAATATCAATAATAACTGTGGTTCCAAATTAAAGAATAGTTTTATGCTGTGATGAAAGGACCATTGTTAAGTTCCTTTTAGCACAAAAAGATTTGTTTTCTGTAATGTCATCTTTGAATAAGGAGGGCAGCATTAAAAGATGCAGCCCAGTTTTGTGGTATGCATAGAAGGTGAACTCGGGGAGGAGATAAAAAAGGGATCAGGCAGGAATGGTGGGAAGGAATATCTGGAGTGAGGGAAACCTGAGAAAGTTTGGCATAGATAATACAAACAAGCAGTGACTGTGAAAGGGGCATAAAAAGAGAAGTATGGACTCTACACATGTCAACACTGCCTTGCATGTTCTTAGTTTTTATGACATATATATTAAGCCTTTTCTTTGTGGCAGTCAGTGGCTGTGAGAAGGACAAAAAAAAGACTGAGAATGAGTGCCTTAGGAGATCACTGAATAACTTATTTTCACAATTAAAAACCTGAATATATTTGCAAAGATTATCTCATGATTTTTTTCTTTTAATTTTAAAGAAGCTTTAGATTACATAAACATTACATCAAAAATATAGGGGACCCCCATTAACCCCTCATTTCCCCCTCCCACACTTTCCCCCATTAACAACAGCTTTGATTAGTGTAGTACATTTATTACACTTGATGGACACATACTGAATCATTGCTCCTAACAATGGCCTATAGTTTACATTATGGTTTATACTTTATACCACACAATTTTATAGGTTTTGATGAAATGGATATGGCCTATATCTATCATTGCAAATGTGTCATGACTTTTAATCTTGGTACTTGGGCAGTTAACAATTAATCTGGTTAATTGATATATTTTCCATATCATGTCCCCTATCTGACCTTCTCTTTCCCGTTCATTCTCTGAGACTCACCAGTCATAGAAACTTTCTCTGATGTCCTCTTCAATTCCCAGTATCCCACATTTGCCTGATTATTTGTCCTCCATCATGACCCTCTGTCTCTAGAATATCCTGAGAATCACTTTTTGACTAGGCTTCTACATAATTTATAAATACTTGTCATTATGTTTGTTTTTCCTACTAGACTGTGAGCTCATTAGGGAGAGGGGACCAATATTTATCTTTGTATTCCCACATGTGTTAAGGTTAGTTGAATGAGTGAATAAATGATTTTCCCAAGCCTTGTGTTAGACATATCACAATGGTCCATCATATGCCAGTGAAGTCATTGACTGTTGAGGGTTGGGAAAGAGGTGATTAGCGGAATAGAACACATGAAACTGTTACAAGAAAAACTTCATGCAACTTAAGATCTCAGAGCTTTATTGAATGATTCATGAATCTGGCAGATCCCATTCGAAAAGTAGAAGGGAGCTCCACCTAGGGATGGCAGGAGGGAGCTTACATTGGGCAAGCATAGAAGCAAGTGAGGAAATGTTCTCATTGGCCGATGTTGTGTTTCCATTTTATATAGAGGGGTCTTACAAAGTAGGGAGCAGATGTATGTCGATGAGTTTGGTGTGCTTATCCATTCTGTTAAGCTCTCTCTGCTGGACTGAAACTGGCTTATCACCAGGTATTGCTTATCTGCAATCCTATAGGGTATGGTCCATTTTCTCAGAACGTTTTGTCTTCTGGAAAGTCCCTTTTTGGAAAGGAGGGCCCCTCCCGGCAATGCCCAATACGGGAAACCATTTTATTTTACTTAAGGAGCCTTCAGGAGTCTGAGGTTGACTAAAAAATGAATAACGCAGCATACCTGAATTTGTGGTTCCCCACAGAGTAGTGTTTAACAATGATTTGGGGTCCAAAAACAAATCAGTACAACATTGCATGGTAAATGATGCAGTAGAGGCCTCAGGTACAAACTCCTCTGGAAACTTGTAATTAATTCTGTCTGGGGCAATGTGGGAAAACTGGCTTTTGGGTTGGTCTTCAAGAGTTTACCATGTGGAGAAGAAGTCAGGAGGCCCATTTTAGAATATCATGTACAAAGATGTAGAGGTTATGAAGGATGATTTTTTTTGAGAAGTTGAGGTAGAGTTTAAGTTTCATGGGGATTGGGGACTGGGAAGGTGGCTGGAAATGAGGTTGGAAGGGTCATGTGTTTAGTTCTGAGTAAATGGTCTTTGCCCTTTTGGCTATGGGAAATCACTGGAGGTTTTTAAATCAGAGGAATACACAGATTCATTTTAGAAAGGTATTTGCCATCAGTGTGGAGAATGGACTAGAAATGAAAAAAACGAGAGAGAACTAGGTAGGAGACCAGTGCAACATTCCAGATGAGTGACATGAAAGGCCTGGATTAAGGCATTGACAGTGGAGAAGTGGAAGATAAGATACATTTCAGAGTATGCTTTTGGGAGTTATAATTCTTGAGACTTGCTGACTGGAGAGAGAGCAGTTTAAAGACAAATAGAAGAATAGAGAATGATTGAAAAAATTTTAGCCTCTAGCCGTTGCATAGGAGAGTAGAAAGGAAACATTGAGTTTGATTCTGGATATTTGAGAATGAGCATCTGTAGCAGTTTGGTATTGTTTATGAATTCCAAAAATAGATAATAGATTATGTTTGTAAACTGGTCTGTTATTCTGCGTATGTTAGATTATACTGGATTCAGAGGTTTCACTTTTACTTGATTAAGTAACGATTAAGGCTTTGATTGGGCCACATCAGTAGGGCATTGCATCCCCCTCCCTTGGTGGGCAGGGACTCACAGAGAAGCCACACTGCAGAGAAGGGAGGTTGGAGTTTTGAGCTGGAGCCCGGGAAGTAAGCACACAGAGGAGCAGGGCAGCTGAGCCCAGAGAGAATCAAGCCCCAGGGAGACAGACAGAGCTGGTTGCCTGAGAGTTTGCAGCTGGCCTTGTGGGGAGAGCAGAGCAGCTGAGCCTGGAGAGAAACAAGCCCCAGGAAGAGAGGAACCCAGGAAGCTATTGTTGGCAGCCATCTTGCTCCAACACATGGCAACAGACTTTGGTAAGGGAAGTAACTTATGCTTTAAGACTTGGTAAGTGTAAGCTTCTTCTCCAAATAAAATACCCTTTTGTAAAAGCCAGCAGATTTCTGGTATTTTGCATCAGCACCTCTTTGACTGACTAATCAGCACCCCAATGGAGGTAACTAGAAGACAGTCATAAATATAATTCTGAAGTTTAGGAGAAAGAAACAATGTAGAGATACTAGCATATGATTAGTTGAGATTTTGCAGTGAGAAATATCTGAACAGAATGAGAGAGGGCCAAGCAAAGGACTCCTGGACACTCCAACATTTAGAAGGTATACTCAGTAAAAGAACCGTCTTAAGAGAGGTTCTCAAGCTTTTTTGTTCCATGGATCCCTTTGCCAGTCAGGTAAAAACCATGAACCCCTTACTATATCCACACTAGACTGTGTATTAGTTAATAAATATATCACATCTGCCCCAACATGTCCTCACAAGAATAATGTTTTTTGAATTTCAATTCAACCTCATGGACCCCTGGTTAAGAATCCCCTGGTCTAAGAATAATTTTAAAAAGGGAAGTAGTTAATGATGTTGTATGCCACCAAGAGATCAAGTTGGGATAAAAAGTAAAATGAGCCTTTTGCCTTTGACCAAGTCAGAGGAATCTCAGTGAGAAAAAGTTTAATGGTGGCATCTGAAACTTTGATTGCAATGTTTAAGTGGAGTGGGCATTAATTAGTAGAAACAATGAGCATAGACTACCTTTTCTTTAAAAATGTAATTTAAGGTATGCTCAGCAGTTGAGTGCCTGCTTGCCATGTACAAGGTCCCGGGTTCAATTCCCAATACCTTCCAAAAAAAAAAAAAAAGTAATTTAAAACTGAACTCATCTGTCTTATATTATTTTAAAATAAGACTTAATTTTAGGAGAGTTTGGTGGTGAAGAGATTCATTAAGCTCTGAAGTAAATTCCCTAAAAAGATGTTTAGAAGATAAGCCCAAGAGTATAAAGAAAAAGAAGAAAAATATATAAAATTCCTCTCAGAGGCTGAGCAGTGGGTACAGATGCTTGTAAATAGAGATAGGTTCAGAGTGGAGCCAAAGTAGGTTCAGGGAGAATTGCCTCTGAGGATTATCAGGCAAGGTCATCTGTGGGAGTTGGGAACATAGGTTAGAAGGCTTGAAAAATGGTGACTGATTGACACAGGCATTGTAGGAATTGAGAAGGAGACCTGACTAAGGACAAGTAGTGGAGTACTGTCTAGTAATGAGGGTCTGCTGAAGTGACATCAAGTAACTCTACCAAGTAGTAGAATTACCTGATTTTTCTGCCATAATACTCTCTCTCTGGCCTGAAAGCTGAAACAGGTCAAATAGAACATGATTATTTTACCAATTTTTTTCAAAATAATTTACTATAAGATTCTTTTAAATACAAAGCACTTCTCAGTACAGTATTGTTAAAATAGGGAAGTGGATTTGGCCCAACGGTTAAGGCGTCCGCCTCCCACACGGGAGGTCCAAGGTTCAAACCCAGGGCCTCCTGACCTGTGTGATGAGCTGGCCCATGCGCAGTGCTGATGCATGCAAGGAGTGCCGTGCCACGCAGGGATGTCCCCCGCATAGAGGAACCCCACACACAAGGAGTGTGCCCCGTAAGGAGAGCTGCCCAGTGTGAGAAAAGTGCAGCCTGCCCAGGAATGGCGCAGCTCACACGGAGAGCTGATGCAGCAAGATGACGCAACAAAAAGAGACACAGATTCTGCATGCTGCTGACAAGAATACAAGCAAACACAGGAGAACACACAGCAAAGGGGCACAGAGAGCAGACAACGGGGGGTGGGGGAAGGGAGAGAAATTTAAAAAAAAAAGAACCTTAGTTTAAAAAAAAAGTGTTCTTAAAATATGATTTAAACATAAGTTTTTTCAAGAACACACACTTATTCCAAAGTCATTACAAGGTCTTAAGATCTGCTGTATCAGTTTTACACAGAGAAAGGGATTAGGAGATAGGAACTCACATTTATTATATATACCCAAGTATGTGTCAGGTGCTGCATTAGTTGGGAATGCTGCATTTGTCACATTTGTTCTTCACAACAACTCTGAGATGGGTTTTATTATTATTCTCAATTTATACCTAAATAATCTTAATTTCACAGAGCTTAAGTAGTTTGTGCAGAGTCAAACAGCTGGCAAATAACTGAGCCAAGATTCACATCTTGATCTTTCTGATAACCAGAGTTCATACTCTTTCATGACTTTTGTTCTCCATGTAGTCATATCTCTAATTATATTAATCTAGAGGAGTCAAATCTCTTGCTTTGAACTTAATGAATATGTACTCTTTAATGTTTTACTGGTGTTCAGGAAATGTGCTAGACTTCTTATGGCATTAAACTGTTCTTGTTTTGTATTTAGACTTTTAAGAACAGAATCAAACATTTGCCAGAAGTGGAGAATTACATGTATAAGTTATTCAGTTCACATAGTTATTTGTTTAATACTGTTTAGTATGGTATATTTGTCCAACTCAGTATTTATCTATGAGCTTACAGAAGTAATTTATATATTTATAGAATAGATTTCTGAAGGGCAGGGTAATAGTTTAAAATACTTTTTTGACTGAAACTACAATTTCTTTCCTAATGACAAATAGAAAAGGAGAAAACATTTTTAAGTGAAAATATATAATTGCTCATTTTTAAGGGCTTCACAAAACAAAATATTATTCATGTAATCTATTTACAGTATATGAAGCCAAAAGCCACAATCTGAGACTTACTATGTTGATTTTTTCTTTTACCGTTAAGTGTTTCTCCAAATTCATCAATCTTCTATCTTGTGCCAGTGAAACATTTTTCTTTAAAGATCTAAAACCTGACATTGACATATCAAAGTTGTTTGAGTGGATGATCCTGATAAAGTAACCCAAGCCATTTATGAAGGTTTATTTCTAGTCTTAGGACCTTCATGGAAGTAAGCTACAGTGGGGTTGGTGTTGTTTGAAGCCACAGTGGGATTGGTGTCTCTGCATCTTTGTTCAGTGATATGCTTTAAAAAATTTTTTCATCTATTTATTTATTTATTTATTTCTCTCGCCCCCGTTGTCTGCTCTCTGTGTCCATTTGCTGTGTGTTCTTCCATGTCCGCTTGTGTCAGCAGCACTCGGAATCTGTGTCTCATTTTGTTGTGTCATCTTGCTCTGTCAGCTCTCCCTGCGTGTGGCGCCATTCCTGGGCAGGCTGCACTTTTTTCACACTGGGTGGCTCTCCTTACGGGGTGCACTTCTTGCGCATGGGGCTCCACTATGCAGGGGACACCCCTGTGTGGCATGGCACTCCTTGCACGCATCGGCGCTGCACATGGGCCAGCTCATCACATGGGTCAGGAGGCCCTGGGTTTGAACCTTGGACCTCCCAGTTGGTAGGCGGACGCCCTATCCGTTGGGCCAAATCCACTTCCCGTGATATGCTTTTCAAAACTTTGAGAACACCAGTGATTTTCACTTTCATCTGAATTCTATGACCAATTGTTAGAAAGACCCAGAATTTGAAGTTTGTGTTGACTTAGGAAATCATTCTCTGAACCCCATTTTTGGAAGGAGTTTAAAGAAAGAAGAGACCAAAAAGCCAAGTTGAATCTTATGCTGGGTGCCTTGGGAAAGGATATGTGGTTCTTAGGGGATCATCAGAGTGGATCAGATTCCATTCTAAAGTAATGATAAAAACAAAGAACAATAAATCAGAGGGACTATAAAACATGCCCCAAATCTTCCTTCAGGCAAATAATATCAAGCCATTAAAGATAGATAATTGCTTTCTCTCCATTTAATTTTAATTTTTTTTTTTTTGACAGAATGGGAAGTTTTACAAACCCCATCAGTGGCTCACTTTAAGTGTTTTAGCATGTAATCAATTAGGGTATGCAGAATGTCTTCTGCTTTATTTTAAAGCTACTCTCTTGTCCAGACTGTATAAATTTAAAAGCAACTTATTGGTATCTGTGGTGAAAATTTCTCATGCTGAAAGTCATGAAGATTTGAGCCCATTTGCCTACTTTGAGTCAAGGGACTTAAACTGCAATCAAATGTTTTCATGTATTATGGTATTAATCAAATGGAATGGAAAGAACAATGCACAAGATAGAGCAAAGAATATTTTTTAGGTGTGCAATTTGTGTGACTCTTGTTGAGTGAGTGATGTTGGACAGTTGTAGGAAAAAAACTGACTTCCAGCAAGGAACGAGAATCCATGCTAAACAGACAGGAGTGAGGCTGAGAATAGGCTCAAAGAGAGAGATTTCAGGAAGGCGGGTAAAAGATGATTGATCCAGACACCGGGGAGAAAGGTTTTTACCTGAAAGAACAAGGTCTGAGGTCCAGAGAGAAAAGGACTTCCTCTCTTTACCTTGGAGCTTGAGTCCAGCCTGGGTCTGGGAGTAGTAGAGTGAGCTTCCAGCAAGGACTGACTGAAAAATTGCTGACTAGAGGGAAAATAAAGTCATGGAAATCCTAAAAGCGTCTTTTTAATGTTTTAAATCTACCATTATAGTTGAATATTATGAGATGATTATGTTTAAAACTTAGCCTTAATTGATAGCATTTGTATTCCCAAGATACCTGGTCATAAATGTTTTGGCGTATTTGAACAAACTCTCAGTGTGTTATCCACTGCAGAGTTCCAAATAGGAGATTCTCGTTAGCAGACAGGGGAAAGCGGAATGGGATGTCTTCACAGTATTAAACTTCTAGATGCATTTAATTAAGATATGATGATAGCACCCAAGTGTGAACCTTTTTGTGGGGGCTGTCAGAAAGATACCTTGTTTTACTTTAGCATGCTGACCTTATATAAAGTTATTCTTTGTCATTCTCAGGACATGGCAGGACTTAGCCTACGTAACTGAGTAGGTCCAGGATGAGCACAAATCTGCAGTTCATTCATTCATTTGGGGATTAAACCCAATATAGTAAATAGACTATAGTATCTGAAAGTGTGGTATGTACTGTAGTATAGTTGGAATCCTGAAGGTGAGGGTAGAACTAAGGTGTAGGGGTTATGTGACTCTAGTTAAATTTATCTCCTGGTTTTTGTCTTGTCTACACTAAGTTTTATGAAATTTAGTAGTGTTTTCTCGAAATTGCAGCAGGAATTATTCTTTGATAGAAGGCAACACCTCAGCTAATTTTCTCACTCAGAATTTAGTCAGCAGATAATTGTTGTTACAACTAAATACAAGTACATTACAAAATGCTTTGGTAGGATACAAAGATGAATCACATGCAGACCTTATTCTCATGTTGTCTGATCTAATGGGGGAAAGGGTTGTACTACAGAATGTGATTGAGAGTTTGTATTGTGCAATCAAACTAGACTGAATTCAAATCCTGGTACAGGCATATACCAGATGTGGAACTCTGGAAAACGCTACTCAGTCTCGCCAAGCCTTCATTTTATTCATCTGTATAATGGTACTGGGAGACCTAAAGAGAAAATGGTTGGAAAGGGCTGAGAAGACTTTCCAGAGCATAGTTGGTTTACTATAAACATTGATAACACATATAGATAACTAGAATGTTGACTTATGGGCCCAGAGGACTATGACTTTGCTGGAAGTTTGACATTAGAGTTAGGCATGGGGAGTTATCCGTGCTGTCTGAATGGAGCTGATCACCTAGACTATACGACACTGTATGACATTGCCAGAGGCAAACAGGAAACAATAGGGCAGACAAAGCCTTATTATTTATTTTCATCCACAAAAGTAGATTAACATTATATATATTATTTTCTTAGATGTTTTCTTTATCTTACTTTATGTAATTCAGATAATAAGGGAGTTGAATCAGATTGATCCTGATATACAGATAAAGTAACTCATTACTTCTTTTAATACACATTTATTGAGCCTATCATGTACACCTGTCATAGGTTCCAGCACTAGGTGTCTTTTATCAGAACTGAAAAATAAAGACTAAGGAGCCATCTTGGTGATTGTCTCAAACTTGGGAATTTGGCTGGCTGTTTAGGATATTAAGGACAGGTTGTTACAAATATTTGAAGGTTTTCAGGCAAAATGAATGAAACTACTAAGTAACAATTGGGTTAAAAAAAGTAAACTGTGGAGTTGGGTTTCCTATTTTGCTCATTGTGATCTGAAAGATGTTGTTTAAATATCTATGTAAACAGATCACTGACTGCCCTATGATGTACCTTATTTTTAAAAATAAATTATATAATATTTGATATGCAAAAGATTATACCATTCTATATATTGCGTAGAACATTAATAATACATTGCAATAATAAAAATCAATTTTAAAAAATAATACTTTGAAGCCTACTTTGTGCGGAAGGAGGACCTTTAATTGTTTATTACAGTATTGTTTACTGAATGTACATTGGTTGGTTAGGAAATATTACTTGAGTTCTGCCTCCATGTCTTCCACTAAGCTTCTGGTGATGGGCCTTCTTGGTCAAGTAGGTTCAATTGTTGGGAAAAATAGCTGGACGCATAGCAGGGGGCATGTGAGGATGAACTGGAACCTGCCAGTTTCTGTATCTGTCACCACATCTGACCATGAAGATATTCTTCAGAAAGTGATTATTGCCTCTACATTTCACCCTTCCAAATCTCTTTTTGGCCGAATCTAACTTGGAACCATATATGGAAGAAGATTCTGGAAAATGTAGTTCCAGCCTGATTGATTCCATATAAACAATCTCATTTGTGCAGCTGTACTTATTCATTGTATTGTAACAGGAGAGACATTTAGAATTATTTCTGCTTGGAAGATACCAGGATAGTTTAAAAATAAAATTTAACTTGTTCATATTGTAGTTTTTGTTTCCATTAAACCTTGTCTTTTAATTCTGTGAAGTAACTTAAAACTGGATTAATATAATCTTATCCTCTTTGGTTGAAAAAAAGTTTTCTTTTTAACTTGACAAATGAATTCTAACCTTATTGTGCTCAAAAAAGAAAAAAAAAATTATTCAGTACAGTGCCATCTAGTGACAAATGGTTTACTTGCTGGTCATTGAAAACGTACCTCATTGCATTTATTGATAAACTAGAAACTCGATTTAATCATCCATAACTCTTAAGACGTTTTAAGGGACAATTTCTAAGTAATAAAAATATTTGTAAATTTAAAAGAAAAAGAATTGGAGAAGGAAAAACTAGAAAAAATTTTATCGTCACATTTCAGTATACATTTACGCATACTTAGAAAGTAGATCACAATTTGTCCATTTATTAGACATCATTTAGATCCAGGAGTAGAATCTGTTTTGTGTTTCCTGATCAGTTTCTGTGAAAAGAAAGATTATTTTAGAAATAGTGGAATGAGTATAGATTTTAAAATCAGGCAAACATGGGTTTGTCTTTTGGGCCTTTTCTTCTGATAATCACTATGTATGTTAGGCAGGCAGTCCCCTAAGCACTCATGAAATCTTCACAAAAACCCTGTAAGGAATTTATTTACAAACCAGGAAATTGAAGAACAGAGCATTTAAGTGTTTTGGTACTTCTCTCATTGTTTTTTTGGTTATTGGTATCTATCAGCTTCTCTAGTAGAGACTGAACCTTTGCAGTGAAGATCTTATTCATGTGCATTTTCCTAGCACCTAGTACAGATTATCATGTGTCTAATTCAGCTGGTGAATTTTTTATTTTTACTTCGTGAAATAAAAACAAGATAACCACAATGATAACAATAGAAAATTGAATTGTTTAGATAAAATTTCCGTGTTTTCTATTCAAAGAGACCAAGAGTTTGTAAGGCTTGTTATAAAACCCATCAGTCTCCCAGCTTTTACCTCCCACTCTCTGGAGTTCAACACTTAAAGGTGTTATTTACCTCCATATTTCTGAAAAGCATGTTGCTGTTTCAGAGTCTTAGTTTTTCATTCTTAGGCATTACATTTGCCTTTTCATGATAGAGGAAGAGAATTTTTCTCCTTGCACACCCCCATCCTGTGTGCACAGTTCTCTTCCCTTGTGCTTATCACTTTTTCATCCCTAAACTGTTACCCAGATGTCTAAATGTATTAAGGATAGGTGATCTCGAACCAGTTGTATAGTTCTTCAAATAAAATATTTTGTCATTTATAAAATGAAGGTTCTGGATGACAGGAAGATTTAGGCCACTCGTATCTATAAACCTTTATGGTTGTTAGGAATAGACATCTTGGATATTTTGAGCCGATCATGTCATTAGTAGACAGCATTGTCAGCTACCATGCAGACTTCTTCTGTGGCTTGGTTGCCTTTTCTCTGGTTAAGCTGGAGTGTCTCTTGCTGCTACCAGAGGGGCCTTGGGACTCAGGGTCTGGAAATGGAGACCCATTTATGTGTGACTTGTCAGCAAGAGCTCTGTCAAGTCTCATGAGCCAGATGTTCCCCAGTACAACCAGAAAAGTAGAGATTCTTTGATTAGGGAGACTTGCTTTAGTTTCTTGGCAGGTAGTAGCACTGGTTATCTTTTATATTATTTAGTCATCTAAAAGCAGAGTGGTTAAATGTGGGGATAGGTGACTAGGGATAAAATGAAGACTGGCTGGTATGAAAGTTATGAACAAACAATAATTTAAATCTTTTTTGAGACAAACAAAAGTAAAACAGAACACTTGATGGTAGCTTTCCACAGATGGATATAGAAAGTAATTTTGGGGATTAAAGCATAAATGATCCCATGATTCTTAGCTTTGTAGATACTTTGTTCACCTCAATCATCAACTTGATATGGTTGTCAGTAGTGTTTGAGATGTTATTTGGGGGATGCCATTGTTGCCTTATATATGTGTGTATGTGTAGAAGAAAAAGTAGAGGACAGAATGAGTCTCTACTATTCTTACTAATAGAAGAATTTGCTGCAACACTCTTCAGTGCTAAATACACAGAAGCTGTCATTCTAGAGGGCTAGCACTAGGAGGCCTCAGAGACCGTGGATTCTGATGGTTTCCTGCTTAGTCATGCATCTTTCCTGTTGCTGTTGGACAAGAAACATAGAGTAGATAGCCCAGTTGAAATGCTATAAGAACTTAATAAAATTCAGAATTTAGAAAAACTAGATTAAAATTTAGTCATCCTAATGCAATAACAAGTGAATCTAAAATATGCATCACTACTTCTTTATGCACCCGTGTGGCATTCTTTCAAAATAAAATAAGCGAACTTATGTATAACTACCTTGTCTTTGTTTTACCTCTAGTTTTTATCTTATGCTTGGATGACCTCAGCAGTCGCTTAGTTGATTACACTTCTTTATCTCATCTTTCTCCATTTCATTCTAGTTATTGAAGCAAGGAAATAGTTTTAGTCACATGGACCCTCTGGTCAGAAATCTTTGGTGGTGTCGTCTCATAGTATTTCAATTCAAGCCTGCCCGTCATTTATTCATTTATTCAGCAAATATGTATTGAGTGCCATATACCAGGCCCTAGGGTGAACATTAGAGAATAAATCTTTGTTACAGCTAAACAAACACACCTTTTTCCCTTAAATTTTCACTTTTGTGACTTTAAACGTAAATCAACCTCTGTCATTTCAAAATTCTCTTCTTTCAAACTTGATCTACCTCTAAGGCAGATATCACAAATAATTTGCAAAAATATAAAACAATGCTACTCTTCTCACTTTAGAGGGGAAAATGTAGGAAATTTTCACCAAGAATAAATTGTTTCCATAAAAAAAAAATTAAACATTTTAAATATGTATTTTCTGTTGCTTTAAGGACAAGTTATCTTTTATTTCTTTACGTTTCCTATTAGTGCCAAATATAATAGTCTAAAAATGAAATATTACTTAGTGAGTGACTTTAGCACATCCTGTTAGTTGCTTTCCTGAAACCTTTCACTGTCCCTTCTTCTAACAGAACCCGCACTTTTGTTTAGGAATCCATGCTCTCTGCAAGTCCCTGTGCTTTGGGGAAGGTGAGCCTGGTCACGCAGTTTCCATTTTTGCCAGCTGATTGGCTTAAGCATGAACATATGATGGAGTTCTGGCCAATGGGACATAAAGAGAAATTTGCTGGGGGGGTTTGGGAAAGTCTCTGATTAAAAGAGTTACATAGGAGGAAATGGAGACTTTCCTGCCGCTGTGGCCAGAACTACAGCCATCTTGCAACCTTAAGGGGAGGTAGCCCAAGCACCAGTTGCCACACTAAGGATGGAGGAATTGGAAGAGTAGAAAGATAGGTGGAACTTGTGCCATTGCTGGAATCATTGAGCCATCCTTCCTTGGGATTTCTTTTTTTTTTTTTTTAAGATTTTATTTTATTTCATTTCTCCCCACCCCACCTTGTCTGCTCTTTGTGTCCATTTGCTGTGTGTTCTTCTGCATCTTCTTGTGTTATCAGGTGGCACAGGGAAACTGTGTCTCTTTTTTGTTGCATCACCTTGCTGCGTCAGCTCTCCGTGTGAGTGGCATCACTTCTGGGTGGGCTGTGTTGTTTTTCATGTGAGGCGGCTCTCCTTGTGGGGCACATTCCTTGTGTGTGGGGCACCCCTACGTGGGCGTGCTCCTGCGTGACACAGCACTCCTTATGCGCAGCAGCACTGCACGTGGGCCAGCTTACCACAGGGGTCAGGAGATCCTGGGGATTGAATCTTGGACCCTCCATATGGTATATGGTCGCCCTATGAATTGAGCCACATACACTTCCCCTTCCTTGGGATTTCTTGTTATATGAAGATAATGAAGCTTGATTGATCTGGAAATTTCTGTAATGAGACAAAGGTGTCTAGCCAACTCCTCCACATCCTTAAGGTTTCAGTTTAGATTCCTGATCTCAGCTTCATGTACATCTCCTCCTTGCCATATTCACTTGTTGTAATAGGTTATGTACTTGTCAGTAGCCCTGCACCCCCCCCCAACCCACTGACCGTGAGCTTTATAAGAACAGGAGCTTTATCTTGTTTACAGTTGTTCTTGCATATTAGCTTGGTACCTGAAGACTGGTAAGGTTTAATATTTACTTGATTGATATCATCCTGAAATAAACGCAAGGTTTCTGGGACAAGGGCAGATTATTACTTAACAGCAGTAACCTAAGACAAGAAACCGAAATTTATAACCCTGGAATATCTCCACTGTCCCAATTTCATCTTTCTGCTTTCAGAGAGAACACATACCTTAGGGGAGATAAATCTCTTACCATCTCTTTAGTTTATTTTACATTTTTCCTTTAACTGAGGTCCTAGTAAAATTTTCCCAGAGAGCGCTAATGGTGCAGAAAAATGGAAAGATTCACTTCCTGACAGTAATATAGCAGGATCTCAATAAACTTTTTATGTTTGTTAAAAGAATAGATCTAATTCAGGGACTAAACTGGGGCAGGGATTGAGGGCCTTGATGGTGGGGTCAGGGTAAAGTATATCAGAGTTTTCTGGGGGCCTTTTGTCTTCACTCTAGTTTCTGAATTGTTCCTGTTCCTGTCATAATCCTTAGGGTGTGTGTGTGTGTGTGCACGCGCATGTGTGTCCAAAAAGAAGGTAAGAATCCTGATACAGTCTGCCCTGGTTTGAATCCCCTATTTGTAGCCTTTCTCATTAAAGTTAGTAATGGTACTCATTTATCTGATCACCTGATCCCAAGGCTGCTGTTTCAATGTTTACGTCCATCTGATTGTTTTAGTTTGTGTTCACTTATATGGATTTGGTAGACTTTATTAAAGGGGATTCATAGAGAGAAGTGGACTTGGCTCAACGGATAGAGTGTCCACCTACCACATGGGAAGTCCGCGGTTCAAACCCAAGACCTCCTTGACCCGTGTAGAGCTGACCCACATGCACTGCTAATGCGTGCAAGGAGTGCCCTGCCACGCAGGGGTGTAGGGGTGCCCCACGCGCAAGGAGTGTGCCCCATAAGGAGAGCTGCCCAGCACGAAAGGAAGTCCAGCCTGCCCAGGAGTGGCGCCACACACACGGAAAGCTGATGCAACAAGATGACGCAACAAAAAGAGACAGATTCCTGGGATGCTGGAAAGAATAGAAGCGGACACAGAAGAACACATAGCGAATAGACACAGAGAGCAGACAACTGGTGGGAGAAGGGGGAGAGAAATAAATAAAAAATAAATAGATAAAAAGAAGTCTTTAAAAAAAGGGAATTCATAGAGTGTTTCAGGTAACGTTACAGCAAAAATACATAAAATTTATAAATAATCAGAACTAAGAAAAAGTTTTCAAATATGTCCATTTTAATTCAGATTTGGTTCTGGATTTTTTCATGTCACATAGTATGAAATGATAAATAGTGGTAGTTATGCTAATGGTTCTTAACATTTTTATTTAAGTTACAGAACCCTCTCATGAAATATATGGAACCTTGTCTGATAAGGGTGAACACAAACATATATAAACTCAATCTTGCTATAATTTTAGGCCTGTTCCTCCCCTGCTAGGAGATCTAGGAACCGTTATCACAGAACGAAAAATACCCATTTCTTAGGAAGGAAAACAATTTACTTAGTATTTGGTTCTAAAAAATTATTTTGATAATAAAATATTTCAAATGTAAAGAAAAATAAGTAGACTAAGCTGTTAAATACCATTAGTTTTGTAATATTTGCTTTTTAAAAAGTAAAATACCACAGACATAATAGAAGCCTCCTTTTGAGCTCTGTTTGACCCTAGTCTCCTTACTTTTTGCCTTGTAGAAATCACTTTCTTAAATTTAGTGTTTAACATTTACACACACATTTTGTACCTTTACTGCCTTTTATACATCTTTAGCAATATATATATAACATTATTTTATGAATTCAAACTTTATGTAAAGATTTTATACTGTCTGTAGCTCCCTGCAGCTTGTCTTTTCACCTAACATGGCTTTTAAGATTTATCCATCTTTGATACTTGCAGTTGTTGTTGATTCTTTTAAATACGTATTGTATTTCATTATAAGATTATATTACCATATATTTATCCATTCTTTCATTGATCCATGGGTTGTTTGCAATTTTTTACTACTACAGGCAATGCAGTGATAAACATTCTTGTATATGCCTCCTTATGTTCAAGTGCCCGTTTCCTTAGTGTACATACTGAAGAGTGGAATTGCTGGTTGTAGATATGAGCATCTTCACCTTTGTTCGATATTGCCAAATTGCTGTCCAAAGTGGTCAATCAGTTTAACTTTCTTTGGTTACCATATGACATTTTGGCAGTCTGGTGTAAAATTGTATCCCATGTGAATTTGATCATCTTGTGTTTATTTTCCACTCATATTTTTCTTTTCTGTTAATTGCCTATTCATATTTTTTGCCTTCTTTTTTTCAGTTCTATTGCTTGTGTTTACTTACTGGTTTTTAGGTATGTATTGTTTAGGTATGTATTGTTCTGTAGAATAATAATTTGTTAGTTATAGATGTTTTTAATATCTTTACCCAGTCCATGACTTGGCTTTTCATTTTATTTAAAGAATTTTTGTTGCTGAGAATTAAAAAAAAAAATTAACAGTAACATCTGCATTTTATTTATAAAGATTTCTGTTTTCTCGTCACACTTAAATCTTTAATTAGCTTGAAAATTTTGTCTTTGGTGTGAGACAGAAGTTTTATTTCCTTATGGATAACCTGTGTCTCAATGCCATTTGTTCAGTAGTTCATCCTTTCTCTCACTGATTTGCAGTGTTACCGCTATTATATATGAAACTTCCAAACCTACGTGAGTCTTTATCTGAGGGCCCTAATGTTTTTCTTTTCCTTTTTTTTTTTTGTGTGTGGCGCCATTCCTGGGCAGGCTGCACCCTCTTTCGCGCTGGGCGGCTCTCCCTACGGGGTGCACTCCTCGCGTGTGGGGCTGGGGGACACCCATGTGTCGCAGGGCACTCCCTGCATACATCAGCACTACGTATGCGCCAGCCCCACACGGGTCAAGGAGGCCTGGGGTTGGAACTGCGGACCTCCCATGTGGCAGGCAGACACCTCATCCATTGGGCCAAGTCCACCTCCCTTAATGTTTTTCATTTGACTATTCTGTTTCATTTATCTTAGTTCAGTATAAGTCTTAACATTTTGAAGGCAAGTTGCCTACTTTGTTTTCTTCTTCCAAATTGCCTTTTCTTGTCCCTTTTTTCTTATGAATTTCAAGATCTTATCAGGTTCTATGAAAGACCCTATAGGAATTTCGGTTAGAATTGTATTGAATTTATAGATTAAATTAGGAATATTTATTACATCTTCTATCCACAAACACGGTTTATATCTCCATTTATCCAGGTCTGTAATTGTTTTC
The DNA here is from genome assembly GCF_030445035.2 of Dasypus novemcinctus. Classification (NCBI taxonomy): domain Eukaryota; kingdom Metazoa; phylum Chordata; class Mammalia; order Cingulata; family Dasypodidae; genus Dasypus; species Dasypus novemcinctus. Next base: position 109,813,734 of record NC_080677.1, on the reverse strand, counting down.
ATATAAAGCCCTTAAAGATTTTTTGTTAGCTATATTCTTAGAAACCTTATGATTTTAGTTGCCATTTAAATGATATTTTTTTCCTGTTAAAATTACAAAGTGGTTAATTTTGGTTTATAAGAATGATACAAATTTTTGTTCATTGATCCTATATCCAGCAACACTGCTGAACTTGCTATTTCTAGTAGTTTTTCTTCATAATTCTTTTCTCTATAAACAAGTATAAAAGGACAGTTTTGTTACCTTCATTTATAACTTTTATATCTCATTTTCCTCTATTATGTTGACTAAGACCTCTACTAAATTATTGAATGTAAGTGATGATTGTAGCCATCTTTCTTATTTCCTGATTTTAAAGGAAATATTTCTAATATTTAGTTATTAAGTATAATTTTGTTATAGCTTTTTGATGATGTTTTTCTATTCTCAATAAGCCAGATTTTTAAAAAAAATCATGTGTAAGGTATATAAAGAGTTAGTAAAATGATTTCTCCTTCTCTAAGAACAAATCTCTTTGGATTATCTTTCTATTCAGTTCCCCTGAAACCTAAAAACCATTTTACTGGCAGATTGCTTATGGTAAAAATGACCTCTACTTGGTAAATGTGTCTAGACTGGGGAGAACTACACATTGACTCTTAAATTCTTGGTGAGAGGTTGTAGCTTTGAGTTTTTCCTGGGTGCACTGAAAGGGCCAGTCCTTTGTAGGAACCTGGAAGCTGTGGCTGAGACATACATTATAACGGATAATAGTTTCTATTTGGGCCACAAGCCTTCTAAGCCACCATGCTCTTCACCTACCCTTGTTATTTTCATTGTACCTTGCACCTGAGCTTTTATCTGGGTGCTAAAGAGAAGAGCTCCTGGTTGGCCATGTGGACTTCTGTGAGGACTTCTACTATCAAAGAGAAACATCTAAAACTGGCTGACTTGGCATAATGTGTTTTCTCCCTGTGCTTTCTGAGTAGATGGCTCCTGTGTGTGACCTTTGGCAATTGGGTAGCTTAGAAGGTGCAGTTAGTAGTATCTCATGGGCTGTGCACAGTGCATCCAAACATAATATGGAAATAAGTTGTTTACCGAGACTGACCTAAGTTTATAACTCTCAACTATAACCTTTGATTTTCTAATTTTTACCTATTGGGATGTGCATATTATTACTACCTATAAATAAATATAAATTTGAAGTCATAAAATACTTGTATATAATATACCATCTTTATTTTTTAATGTGTAGAATTCCATATATGTGTTTGACTACCTAAAAATGATTCTGTTACTGAAAAAAATTGATACCTAATGTTCTAGACTTGTGCTGTCCAATATGGCAGATATTAGCTATTTTAATATGGCTATTAAAATTAAATAGAATTAAACATTTAGTTTCTTAGTTGCAATAGTCATACTTCACATGCTCAATTGCCACATGTGGCTAGTGGCCACCATATTGGACAGTGTAGATATAGAGCATTTTTACCATCACAGAAAGTTCTATTGGACAGACTTTCTAGGTTTCTTTTTTTTTTTTTCCACTATCCAGATTACCAAAGAGATTTATATCTTTACTATATATATATTAGTTTTATACTATAAGAAACTGCTGGGTCAACCACTCAGTCTATTGGACAGACTTTCTAGTTTTCCTTCTTTTTTCATTATCCAGATTACCAAAGAGCTTTATATTTTTACTATATATGTCTTATACTATAAGAAACTGCTGGATCATCCACTCAGCATATCTATCAAGGACATTATTGAGGACTCCAGTATATTGTTTATATAATATCCCCTAGAGAAATATTTCTCAGATTGACGTATAAGGACAAGTTAAATTTCTTCTGAGATTTTTTCCCCACCATGTGTGTTTTGTAGTTTTCCCTTTGTGCTTTGTCTACTAGAGAGCTTAGGGACAAATTTATGGCTCAATTTGAGTAACCTTCTGTCCAACATACTTGCTTCCTATTTTTTGGGGGGTACTTCTGGTTTTATCTTCCTACTCTACTTATTTTCGTAACTAAATTATTATATTTAGAAAATTATTTAATTTCTGCTTTTTTGTAGGCTATCTAAAATCCTTAATGAAAATAGATGTGGGATATAAATAGAGTAATGAATAAATACCTTAAAGATTTTAATTGCTACTTTAGTCATAGAAGCAACATTATTGAACATCAGATATGAGGATTGAAGGAATGAAGCTGGAAACAGTCCTTAGCTGATTATGATTACAGTACTAGTGATCTGAAATGCTTACCAAATGAAGTGAATTAGAATGTATACATGTCATAAAACCAGTTTAGTTCACTTTCCTAAAACCTTTCTAAAATAAATAAATTTTTGTTGTAGTAACATATATATAAAACTCAAAATTTCTCATGTTAACCACTTTCAAGTGCACAGTTCAGTGGTATTAATTACATTCACAATATTGTGCTACCATCACCAATATCCATTACTCCAGCTTTTTCATCCCCTCAAACAGAATGTCTATACCCATTAAATAGTAACTCCCCTTTGCTTTCCCCCTCCTTTCACCCCTAGTAACCTGTAATTTACTATCTGGCCCTATAGGATTTGCTTATTCTAGTATTTCATACGAACAAGGTTGTTATACACTATTTGTTTCTCTGTATCCAACTTATTTCACTCAATGTGATATCGCCAAGGTTCATCCATGTTATCTCACATATCAGAACTTCATTCTTTTTATAGCCAGATAATATTCCATTATATCCACTCATCTGTTGTTTCCACATATTGGCTATTGTGAATAATGCCACTATGACAATGGCATACAAATTTCTGCAAGTCTCTGCTTGTTTGGGGTATATACCAATAAATAGGATTGTCAGGTCATATGGTTATTCTTTGTTCAATTTTCTGAGGAACCACCAGACTGATTTCCCTAGTGACTGCACCGTTTTACAATGCCACCAGCAATGGATAAATGTTCCAATATCTCTGCATGCTTTCGAACTTGTTGTTTTGTGTGTTTTTAAAAAATAATAGCATTTTTTTTTAGTTTGATGAAAGCTGCCAATGCAATATACCAGAAATGATTTGACTTCTACAATGGGATATTAATTTACAAATTTACACTTCCAAGGCTGGGAAAAATATCCAAATTGAAGCATCAGGTGAAGCTGTCTCCCTGAAGGTTGGCTGCTGGTGATCCTGGACTCCTGCCATGTGGCAAGACACAGTCACAGCTCTGCCAGTCTCTGCTTTCTTTTCCAGGCTCTGTTCCTCCCTGAGCTCAGCTGTGGGTGATCAGGCACCTGGTGGTCTCTCTCCCCTCTCCTCCAGGCCTCCTTGCTTCAGCTTCGTGTTGCTCTGTCTGTGACTTTTCTCTCTACTGGTTCATTGATTTCAACTTCTAGAGGCTTCTTTCTGTCTCTGCTGCTTTTTTCTGTGTCTATAGTTTTCTATTCCTTCAATTATAAAGAACTCTCTAGTAAGGGGATTAAGACCCTCCCTGGGTCCTGTAATCTAATCAAAGACCTTTAATGGAAGTAATTTAATTAAAAAATCCCACCTACAATAGATTTACATGTTGAGGAATGGATTAGCTTTAAGAACAGTATCTTCTGGGATCTACTCAGCTTCAAACTGTCATGGCTATCATATTGTGTGTAAAGTGGTATCTCGTGGTTTTGATTTGCATGTTCCCTGATGAGCATTAATGTTTAGGATCTTTTCATGTGCTTATTGGCCCGTTGTATTCTTTGGAGAATGTCCATCTAAAGTGTTTTTAATTTTCAAAATAACGTTTGAAGAACTCTCTTACTGAGGTAGTTTGTTAAGATTTCAGGTTTTAAAGTGTTGTTGTGAAAATTCAACCAATAGCATGTTTTTAAAATTCATACTGATGAACCAACTTTTCACAAAGAATGAAGAGGGCTGATTTATTTCTTTATGAAAGAGAGACCTTTTGAACAACAATTAATTCTGGATATTTATACTTTCTCAATGGAAAAACACTACTTATACTTCCCTTCATTTTACATTTTATTCTGAAACTTATAAGCAGGTCAATATTATATACATCATTATTTATATTTTATAGGTTTTCATGTCTGTGAAAACATTTAAGCACCTTACACACTTCAGGCCAAAAAATAAAACCAAACTCATCTAAAAGAAGTTGAAGGATTAAGTGCTCTCATATATCAGTGTGAGCAGATTTGGGCAATATGCTTGATTTTATGTTTTCTAGTTGCTCAAGTGAGAACAAAAAGCACAGAATTACATGGTTTTCATTTACTGACAAGCGGAAGCATATAAACATCTGCAGAAACCAAACATTTCCTGGAACTAAACTTGAGCAGAACTTTATCACGTGAATCTTTGTTTAAAGAACCTACTGAAAAATATCTTCAACCACAGTTAAATACAAGATCCAGGAGGGTAGTTCGTGTGTATTAGGTTCTCCAGAAGGCAGAAAACCTAATGAGTCTAAATAAAACCACTACTCAAAAGCTGCTTGTGCTGGGCACAGGTTTCAGGAGAGTGAGGGAGAATTCTGAGAGCATAGAGTCTAGAGCCCCTGTTCTTTTGAAACTGTACAAAAAAGAGTTTAGAAAATCATGACTGGTAATAGGACCATAAGATTTTTTTCTCAGTGTGTATGTTTTTTTTGTCTAGGTATTTATTTTGTTCAGTTCCTCTTCAGGTCCTCTAACAGTGGAGATATTTTATTTTGATGATTAATATGACGCTTTTAAGTTTCACAGCAAATATTCTCCATGCAGTTTTCAGAGCTGGGCTTACATTTTTTCCCATATAGCAGTCCAGTTCACTTCAGAGTGAAGAGCAACAATATAATCTATTTTTTTTTCAAGTAGCTTGTGCTTATTAATATGTTTTCATAATAAAGTAATTTGAGGCTTCAGAACTTACGTAGTATGGAAGAAACAAGTTTTGCCTAAAATACAAGGGACATATATGTACAAACTTTTTTCTCTGAAACTTTTTTTTAAACTCATTTTTTAATTGTCTTTAAAAAAAAAATACATAGATCACAAAAAATGTTATGTTAAAAAAATGTGAGAGGTTCCCATATACCCCACATGCCCCACTCCTCCCACACCACCAACCTCTTTCATCATTGTGGCACATTCATTGCATTTGGTGAATACATTTTGGAGCACTGCTGCTCCACATGGATTATAGTTTACATTGTAGTTTACACTCTCCCCCAGTACATTCAGTGGGTTATGGCAGGATATATAATGTTCAGCATTTTAAGTTTCTCTGAAACTTAAACTGAAAAACTTCATTATAGTGCAGTTTCTTTTAAGAATACTTGTATCCTGTAGGTCTACTAGGATGAGTTAACTGAAAAAGTTTGAAAACCTCTTAGCCTGTTATATAGATTTAAGATGGATCTTTACATGTTTATCAGATACAGCAGTTCCAGTATAGGTGTTAATTATGAGCTGCTCCTTCTGATAAAAATTGACCAATAATTTCAACCGTTTCTTAAGTATGAGTCATACCTAGTCATCATGGAAGAAGCTGTGCTACTAGAGGTTTAGGGAGGCATCTTAGATGGTTTTGAATATGATGATACATACCTACCACACAGGGTTGTTATAAGATGTATTAGTTGGGGTTCTCCAGAGAAACAGAACTGATAGGAGATATATATATATATATATATATGTAAGTATTATATGATTTCTTATAGTCGTTTTATATGACCTTGGTGATTGGCAGGTTCGAATTCCATAGGGTAGGCCACAAGTTGGGAATACTGATGAGGGTTTTGATAAATTTGCTAGAAGCTGGCTGACTGAAGTAGTATGGAAATTCTTCTTTCTGACTGCTGAAATCATTAAGTCTCCCTTTAAAGCCTTCAGCTGATTGGATGAGACTTCTTTCATTGCTGAAGGCAGTCTGCTTTGTTGATTGTAGATGTAACCAACTATAAATACAGTTAACTGATTTAAATCCATGCAGTACTCTCAAACTAACAGGCCAGTGCTTGTTTGACCAAACACCTGGACATGGTAACATGAACTTAACCAACCATCACACTTCACCATTGTCAACTTGGCTCCCTTATACATCTCCTAAACTAAATAAAAACAATAGTCACAGTTGCCTAACATAATTTAACAACCAGAAATGTACTAACTCCTTCCCCAGAAGAGGATGCAAGACTTGGAGTAACATTCACTTTCATACTTGATATTCTGTAACTTAAATACTATAACATAAAAGTAATACAACCCTACCATAACCCACTGAATGGACTGGGAGAGAATGTAAAATACACTGTAAACTATAATCCATGCTGTGTAGCAGTGCTCTAAAATGTGCTTATCAAATGCAGTGAAAGTACCATATCAATGAAAGAAGTTGATATGGGAGGAGTGGGGGAGTGGGGTATATGGGAACTTCCTTTATTTCTGAATGTAACATTTTGTGTGATCTGTGTATCTTAAAAAAAAAGGCAAAAATAATATAAGTTAAGTTTTATATGATGAGGAGATAAGATAGGGAATTCTCCAACAATATTTGCCTTATGTATATATTCAGACATTTATAACAGACGCAGGAAGGAATACTCATACCATTATAGTCCTTGTGTCTACAACTGGTCACGTTTATCACTTCTTTTCTCCACTACCTATTCCATATTCCCCTCACCCTCAGGAAGCTGGTCTTGGTTCTTTGCCTGGTGGGTTACCCAAACCTTGAATCCAGTCATATCTTTTTGGGATCTGTAGGGTAGACCGTTGTGGACATGTTCTTGGTCATGTTCATGGTCTTGGTCGACACTCTGGTGAGTAGAGATTAAGATCTCTTCACGTTGTTACTTCCAGTTAATGTGTGGCCTAACTAAATCAGGTCTGACTTTTATCCAATTACTGCAATCCTTTATAAGTAGAGTAAAAATCAAATGGAGAGAGAAGCCATTGGGATCAGGCAGAAACTAGAACTCAACAGAAGTCGGAAGAGACAGGAAAAGATGCTGCCATGTGCAGTGCCATGTGACAGAAAAGCCAAGGAACCCCAAGATTATAGGCCAGCCACAAGCTACAGAGTCTGAGAGAAAGCAAGCCTTCTAGCATCTGAAATCATGAGCCAGTAAATTCCTGTTGTTTAAGCCAGTCCTGTTGTATGGTGTTTGTTTTAGCAGCTGTGAAACTAAAACATAGGGAATAAATATGATTATGTGGATAAAATGCCTGGCAGATAAGAGGTACTCAATAAACATTTCGTTCTTCATCCTCTCATAGGTTGTTGATGTGAGCCATTGACTTTTTAACTAGGTCATATAGATATATATGTTTTAAAATGTTGGGATCCATCTCTTGTTTACACTGTTAAAAATAATAGTGTATCACAAAAGGTTTCTTATCTCTTATGATTTTAGCAGAGTTGTTTTATACTGACTGACCTTTAAGAGAAGTACTAATAACATACAGAAAGTGTATAGTTTCAATTCATTAAATTATAGATTGGTGATAATTCGGGAAATGATATACATGGCTTTGAATTTCTTGGAGAAATGAATATCAGTATTCAAGAGTAGAATAATTGTGTCAGAATCTAAATTGTTCCAATTTCATCTGTAAAATTTAGTTATGTACATAAAGATATGCATTGCTAAAAGCAGTCTTATATAAAGTCCATTAAGAACCAAGTAGAGACTTAGAGTGTTAGTTTAGAGTTAGAAGTGTGCAGCTAGCCTAGAGTGGTGTGGAACTCTAGCAGGTAGTGTTGCTTGTGAAAAGGAAGTTGAAAACACTTGGTTACAAGCTGAGAATTGCCTTTGGGAGATTGTAGGCAATTACCTAGGAAGACTAAAGAAGAGCCTTTTGTAAACAACATAAACACTAGACTCTGTCAGTTTTCTTCCCACCATCCAGTTTAAGCCAGTGCTGTAAGCCTCTGTATGTCTGTAAAATCTCTTTACAGATAGTGTTGCAAATAATATGATAATGAGACGCCAGACTACTCTGTCAAGACTGTGCCCCAAGGAAAAACATTAATAAATAAGCATATATTTCACCTAAAAAAGGAAGTGACTGGGTAGGTGCAGTGTAAGTTGAGAAAATTTGGTGTTGGAAAGTGAAACTCAAATGTTATGTTTTATTTTATTTTTATTTTTATTAATTTTTCCAAATTCTCAATTTATTCATTTTTTAAAAAAATATTACATTAAAAAAAATGAGGTCCCCATCCACCCCCACCGCCCCCAACCCCACCACTCCCCCCACAGTAACACTCTCCCCCATCATCATGACACATCCATTGCATCTGGTGGGTACATCTCTGGGCATCGCTGCACCCCCTGTCCTGTGGTCCACACCATAGCCCACACTCCCACATTCCATCCAGTGGGCCATGGGAGGACATACAGCATCCGGCAATTGTCCCTGGAGCACCACCCAGGACAACTCCGAGTCCTGAAAATGCCTCCACAGCTCATCTCTTCCTCCCATTCCCTGCACCCAGCAGCCACCATGGCCACTTTTTCCACACCAGTGCCACATTTTCTCGATTATTAACCACAATAGTTCATGAATAGGATATCATTAAGTCCACTCTAATCCTTACTGTATTCCTCCTTCCTGTGGACCTTGACAAATGTCATGTTTTAAATGCTCTTCTTACTCTTAAAGTTAGTAGCATTCATATTATATAGGGAAAGTAAAATTGCAGTGGGAGAGGTCATGAATGGTGAAACCATACTAAGACTGCATGTTCAAGTCACTGCAAAATTTGATTATAACTGACATGGTCCATGCTCTCCAAGAAGTTGCTGTTAAGAACAGTAGAGTGTGAAGATTTAGTTGAGTTGCCTGTCCATGGTAGTATTAACACATTATTTTCAACCATTTATTTATTCAATAAATAAATATTGGGACCTATTATGTTCCAGGTTTGTGGGGTTAAAAAAATTTTTTTTTTTTGCCTCTGGGAGGATACAACACTTAACAAAACAAAAATTTCTTCCTTTAATGAGCTTACATTCTGTAGGGGTAGGAGAAAAGGGGGATATATGAATGAACGAATATAAGTAAATAAGTAAAATTTGTAGTAGATGGTGAAAATGCTAAAGAGAAAAATAAAGTAGGGTAAGTGGAATAGAAAGAGTGATGGCAATGATGAAATGTTACATGAAATAGGGTAGTCACTGACTGGTTGACATTTGAGCAAAGGCCTGAAGTAGGTGGAGTGTGCCTTGCAGAAGCACATTCTGTGGAGAGGGAACAAGCTAAGACCCTGGCAGGAATATCTTTACATCCTTAAGGAGCAGCAAGGGCAGTGGGACAAGTGTGGGGTGAGCAAAGGAGAGAGTGGTAGGAGATGAAGCTAGAGAGGTAACGTGAAGCCAGTTCTGGACCTTAGAGACCATTGTAATAATTATTACTCTGAATGAGATGGGGAACGGTTGGTGGGTTTTAGGCAGAGCAGTGGCATGATTTGACTTTGTTTTACTAATATCACTCTGGCCTTTTTGTTTTGAAAATAATGTGCAGCAAGGCAAGGGGAAATTCCAACATTGAGGCTGTTGCAGTAATCCAGATGGAAATGATGGAGGTTGGATGGCAGTAGTGGTGGAAGTAGAGAGAGAGAGGTAGTTAAGAGCTAGATATATTTTTAAGATAGATGGATTTTGCTGATGCTGATTATTAGCTGAGATGGGAAATACCGTAGGAGCAGTAAGCTTAGGCATAAGCATCAGAGGTTTGGTATGGTATGAAATGTCTATTATATACCCAAGGGTCAAGTAGGCAGCTGAAAATATAAGCCTTGAGTTTAGAGAAGAGGTTCAGGCTTGCTTATTGGTGGTTACATAAAAAAGAATTTGATTGGCCTTTGTACTAGGTTCCTGGGAGGTGAACCCTTGGAATTTCCTTAGTGAGAGGAGTGTCTTTGTTATTCATGGTGAGCCCCTTGTTCCACACCTGATAGATTGTGCTAAACAAAGTGCTTTTATGGTTGTGCCCCTCAACAGTTTATGCTAAAGAGATGGTTCAGGATGGGGGCTGGTCGTAGCAGAAATACCCACCATGGGATTCAAGGCATGGGGCTGTGAGCCATGTGATAATGGCCCTACCACCAGGAAGGGGAGGAGGACTGGAGATTGAGTTTCAACTACATGGCCAGTGATTCATTCAGTCAGTCATCTTATGTAATGAAACCTCAATAAACACTTGGGACACCAAAGTTCAAGTACTGCCACACTTAGATATGGGGAGGGTAATGTGTCTCTGAGGAACCTTCCCGGTCCTACATTCTGTCTTATGTCTCAGTTTCTTTGGCTGATTCTGATTTGTAACCTTTTGCTGTAATAAAATTTTAATTTTAAGTATTGCACTTTCCTGAATTCTGTGGGTTGCTCTAGTGAATTGTGGAACCTGAGGGAATCAGTGGAAACCCCTGACTTTGTATCCAGCTGGTCTGAAGTGAGAATGGCCCTGGAGAGCCCTTAACTTGTGGCTGGTATCAGAAGTCCTGGGCAGAAATGGCAGTCTGGAGGACAGTGTCTTTAACCTTAAAATTTGGCAGACTCCTGGTAGTGGTGTTTATAAAGAAAAAAAGAGCCATCAAAATCCGTCGAGATGGGAGAGAGTGTATACAGGAAGGATATTTGAGAGCTGAGAGCCGTGGGTCACTTCAGCATTAAGAGGTTGGCATAGTGAGAAGTCTAGGAAGGAATGCACAGTAGAAGGAGAATCAGTAAAGAGTGGTGCCCTGGGAACCAAGCAAAGAAAGTGTTTAAGCAAATAGGGGAGTAATTAGCTTTGTTATATACTGCAGACAGGTCCAGTAAAATGAGATTTGAGAATAGACCATTGGATTTAGTGAAAAATTTTTTCTGCTGATTTTTAGCTGAGTGGCCTTAAGTGGGTTCACTTAACCTCTCTAGGGATAATGATACCTGCCCCTTAGGGTGGTTGTGAGCTGCTTAAATGGGTGGGATCTTAGTACCTGGCTCTTGGATATTTCAGTGGGGAAGCTATATTGGTGACTTTAATGAGCAGTGTCAAGGGAGTAGTAGGGACAAAAGGTCAAGTGGAATGAATGGCTTCAAGCAAGAATGGGAGAGGGGACAAAAGAATTGAAAACAGTAGGAATGTAGCAGAGAAGTCGGGTGTACATGGTATCGAAGGCCAGGACACGAGAACTCTGAGAAGGAAGGTGGTTTATTTCCACTGCCAGACTCAGCGGACTCCTGTCCTAATAAAAACTGAGCCCCAAATAGAATTTTGGGTCCATTTTATACAGATGACATAAGGGTAGGGAGTCAGATGGTGCTTTTGTGAAAGAAAACAACTTTTTTTGGTTAGTTAAGCGTTTGTCTGAGTACCAGATAGGTTTTGAATTAAGGTACCCCCACATTTCAGGTGAGCTTGAATTGACATCTCGCCCCATTCCGTCTGGATGCAACTTTGAATACACATTCTGTCTATATCCTTTCTGAACATTCAAAGCCTATAGGGCCTGTATTACTTATTTGGATTTCTAGAGACTAGGCATACTTAGATACAGAATTAGGTAATTTTGAATTTATGCACAGGCTATATTAGAGGCCAGGTCATGCAAATATTTGTAGATGATGTTAAAGATTTTAGATTTTATCCTAAGAGGAGTGGGAAGTTGTTGAAAAGTTGTAAGGGGTAAGTGACATAATGAGATTTGCATTGGGGGAAAAACTCTATGATACCCGCAAGGTGTGTTGAATGGATTGGGAGGGGACAAGAGTGGAAAAAGGAGCCCAAGTTTAGGAGGACATTGCATCTCAAGTTCTCTTTTAGTAGTGGAAGAGATAGTACTTAATAGATGATTGCATGTAGGGAATGGGGGAGAGGGAGATGATAAGGATATTAGAAGATTTCTTTCCCAAGCAGCTGAGTGGAATGCCATTTCCTGAGAAAAAAATCATAACATAGGAGAAAATGGGCAAGAAAAAAAAAAAGATGATGGGTTTTTCTTTCTCCTTTTGCTTCAGATTGGAAATTGTAAGGTTTAGATAGAAGGCAGATGAAAACTCAGGTTGGTAATGAACATAATACGTCAGGTAAATTTGCACTAACCCTGGCACCTTCTTAGTTCGTTAAACCTTCACTGTAGCCCTTAGGTGTCCTAGACAGTTTTCTACCAATGTCATTAGATGGATCTAGAATACCAGTTGCATTAGTCAGTCAAAGAGGTGCTGAGGCGAAGTACCAGAAATCTTTTGGCTTTTTAGAAAGGGTGTATATTTGGAATAAACGCTTATAATTACAAGGCCCTAAAGAGTCCCAACTCAAGGTACCAGCAGAGGTACTTCCTCATCAAAGTCTTTGCAATGTGTTGAAGCAAGATGGCAGGCGATCTCTGCGTGGTATCTCCTTCCTTCTTACTTTCAAAGCTCCATCGCTCCAGCTTCTTCCAATCTCAACTGTAGGCTGGCAAAGGTCTCAGCTGCTCTCTTCTCTTCAGTTGCAGACTATCAGGTGAATGGCTCATTTCTCTTCCTGGGGCTGTAGGCTCTTCATCCGTGTCAATGGAGCTCCCTTTGTTTCCTCGTGCATCTACTTCTGCCTTCTTGATTGAATGTCCATTTATATAGCCCACCAAGGAGGTGGAGCTTCATCCCTGCATACCCTAATTACGTGGTTGAATCAAAGCCCTAATCTTAACATAATCAAGTAAACGTAAAACTTTTGAATTGATGCAAAGTATATTCATGCCCAGAGAAACAGACTAATTTACAAACATAGTATCTCTTTTTGAAATTCATAAAAATATCAAACAGCCACACCAGTTAATCTGCATGTTCTGTTTTCATCATCCAGTTCATTGAGTCAAAATAAACCTTGTAAAATTTCATCTAATCCAAAATGAAACATCTTACATATATACCGTTAACAATTTTATTGAAGGTGAAATTGTTTCATGTAAATATAAATTTGGGGGAATAACATTGTGGTCAAAACAATGTTCTTATAAGTGGTTATGTTGCAAACAGAATTCATAATTGTGTTCAAACAAGCTGCCATAGTCTACCAATTGAAACTGAAGATGTGTAATTAAAGCTTACAAATACTTGTATATTCTACAGTTAGAATAACTAAACTACAACTTTTGAGACCAAGGTTGATTTTGAATACATAAAAAATACCTGTGCACACTAGTAGGCATTTTCTATCTTTACTAAATCAGGTTTTAGAAATAAATGCTTGAGCTTCTTTATAAATCAACCTAAGTCCTACAATAGTATTGACCTTTTATTTTTGTAAATGAATTGTGTAAATTTTGGTTGCATTTTTTCAAAATAAGTTAGATATCTGTAAAGTATTTAATGAATGGAGTATGAAAAGCTTTAGCTTTTGAAGCTTTTAGGGAATTGCATCTATTGAAATCAAACTTGTTTTCCCACAAAAGCAAGGGATGAAATGAAAAAATTAAATGATAAGCTCACAAACAATGTACAAGATTTAACTGCATTATCTCAATTTGTGGGAAGAATCTTAACTGAGGTCATATTTTTAAATGGAAAAATTTATGTTCTGTGTGTCTGAGTGGAATGAAATTGAGAAGGCCAGTGATTCTGCAGTAGATTTTGTGAAACAGTCCAAAGAAGCACAAATGAATCTTTCACAATATTTGTTTTACAAATATTTGTTGAAGACAGGTATTCTGAATACAGGCAAAAAGATAGTGTCTATGAAAATATTTGGGCCATACTAAGTTTTGTTTTAAAAAAATAGAAATGGGAATTCCTTCCACTTAGCAGAATTTGCTTTGAGCTTACCAGATTCCTCAGCACCTATAAGGAGACCATTTTCTTGTTAAAAATAATACCAGCATGGAAGAGTCACCTGACGGTGTTGGTGATTTTAAAATTATTTAACATAAAATGAAACTTTGAAGAAGACTGGCAACTTCGTGAAAAATTAAAAATAATAAAACCATACTTAAATATTTTTAGAATAAATATCAATGAGACAGTATTAGAGACAGAATGTATTAAGAAACTGATTAAAGTACATGAATATGTACAAAGAATAACTCATCTGCTTATATTTTTAGTGCTCAGATTATATAAAGAAACCTTTTAAATTTTGCTTAAATGAGTATAGAGGTACATTATTTTTATTTTTAAGACTATAACCCCTATTTTTTTTTTAAAAAGGTAGTTTGTTGATTAATAATATTTCAGATGTTCCCATTTTTACTTTCAGAAGTGTATTGGTGTGGATGATAAATTATGTGATTGGAGGTAGAGGGTCTTTACAGGTTGAAGGATCAGACTGCTAAAGAAAAAAAACAGTGCTCACGTTATAATACAGGATGTATGTCTTATTGCACCCATTTTGTCTTCTTCCCAAAGAGCTTTCTTAAAACAGAAAGGCAGTTGTAATACCAAGTATTGCTGTATCAAGTCACCCACAACTCCAGGGTCATGAATTCATTTTTTCTGACTCTTCACTTAAAAAAAAAAAGAGGAAACAAATTATTCCCTATCTAAACAGTCCACTTGTGAGAGTTCTATCTGGTTGTAACTCCAGTTTTCTTTCTTACACGGGCATTTTATTAAAGCTTTTCAGGGTTTGAAGAGTTGGGGTATTTTACTGTCTGGAGTTTCTCTGCCTTGCTGATTTAAACTCTGACCTGCCAGTTTATGACAGACAATTATACCCTGTAATGTCTCAGTAAGTAGATGCTGTTGTATGTTTTGTTTTACAGCTAAAAAAAGAGTAAAAATTGGTATCTGTAAAGTTTTAAAATGATCTGCACTTTAAGTTATTCTTTAAATTTTGTTATTGAGAACTGATGGCAGTTATGAGAATTCTAATAAGTATGTATTTATTTTAAATAGGATTCTAAAAGAAATTAATCCCAATATAAAAATATGGGAAACATTGTCTATGCATCATATATATTTAAATGATTAGAAACAAAGTAAGAACTTAAATGTATATATTGAAAATTTAAAAGCATTTTCTTCAGTGATTTATTTCACTTTTACATTTTGAAATTTAAAAATATTCGTAAGGCAACTGTATGAAATTCTTAAATATAGCAATATCTATATGAAAATTGTCTTTTATTTCAGGATGCTTTTTGGTTAACTTGAAATAAAAACTGGTTTGTTGGGTGGAAATAAAATTTTATTAATTTTATTTGAAAATAGTGTTTTTTTTCCTGCTCATGTTGATAAGATCACACAGTCCTTGTGGATTTAACTTTGTTTTTTAATCTAAAGAATAGGGAAGAAGGGCATTCATTTTTTCTAATCAAAACAACTGAAGGAAATTTAGAGCTGAGTCAGTTATCTTGATATAAATTGCTTCTCAGAATGAAAGCTGTTATTCCTTTAACTATACTCATTGAAATGTTTTGACAAACATAGGAAACCATGAGGTTCTATCAGGTCCTTGTTTTGGAGTACAGGAATACCTACTTTGTTTCCAGACCACTGAAATAAAGCTAATATCACAGTAAAGTGAGTCACATGAATTTTCTGGTTTCCCAGTGGATATAAAAGTTATATTTACACTATACTGTAGTTCTTCAAGTGTGTAACAGCATTATGTCTAAAAAAACCCAAAACAAATGTACATACATTAATTTAAAAATACTTTATTTCTAAAAATGCTAACTATCTGAGCCTTCATCCCACTGTATCTTTTTGCTGGTAGAGGGTCTTGCCTCAATGTTGATGGCTGTTGACTGATCAGAATGGTGGTTGCTGAAGGTTGGGGTGGCTGTGGCAATTTCTGAAAATAAGTCTACAGTGAAGTTTGCCGCATCGATTGACTCTTCCTTTCATGAAAGATTTCTCTGTAGCATACAATGCTATTTGATAGCATTTTATCTACAGTAGGACTTCTTTCAAAATGGATGTCAGTCCTCTCAAGCCCTGCTCTGTTTGATCAGTGCTTAAGTAATGTTCTAAATCCTTTGTTGTCATTTCAGCAGTATTTACAGCATCTTTACCAGGAGTAGATTCCATCTCAAGAAACCACTTTTTGCTCATCCATGAGGGCAATTCCTCATCTGTTTAAGTTTTATCCTGAGATTGCAGCAATTGAGTCACATCTTCAGACTCTCCTTCTAATTGTAGCTCTCTTGCTATTTTTTACTACATCTGTAGTTAACTTCCTCCACTGAAGTCTTGAACTCCTCAAAGTCATCCATGAGGGTTGGAATCAACTTTTTCCAAACTTGTTAATGTTGATATTTTAACTTCTTCCCATGAATCACCAATATTCCTTTTTTTTAAAAAAAATCTCCCCCCCCAGTTGTCTGCTCTTTGTGTCCATTCGCTGTGTGTTCTTCTGTGACCGCTTCTGTCCTTATCAGTGGCACCAGGAATCTGTGTTTCTTTTTGTTGCGTCATCTTGTTGTGTCAGCTCTCTCTGTGTGTGCGGCGCCATTCTTGGGCAGACTGCACTTGATTTCGCGCTGGGCGGCTCTCCTTATGGGGTGCACTCCTTGCACGTGGGGCTCCTCTATGTGGGGAACACCCCTGCGTGGTGCGGCACTCATTGCGCGCATCAGCACTGCTCATGGGCCAGCTCCACACGGGTCAAGGAGGCCCAGGGTTTGAACCATGAACCTCCCATGTGGTAGGCAGATGCCCTATCCATTGGTCCAAGTCCACTTCCCACCAGTGTTCTTCAGGACACCTAGAAAGATGAATTCTTTCAGGAGCTTTTCAGTTGGCTTTGCCCAGATCCTTCATTCAGGGGAATTACTATCTATGGCAGCCATAATAGCCATACAAAATGTATTTCTTAAAAATCACAATGACTCCTTGATCCATGGATTGCAGAATGGGTATTGTGTTACCAGGCATGAAAACAGCATTCGTCTTTTTGTGTATCTCCAGTAGAGCTCTTGGGGAGGGTGGCAGGCAGCTGTATGGTCAATGAGCAGTAGTATTTTGAAAGGAATCTTTTTAAAATGAGCAGTAGGTCTCAATGGTTGGCCTAAAATATTCAGTAAGTCCTGTTATAAACAGATGTGCTGTCATCCAGGTTTTGTTTTTCCATATATTGAGCACAGGCAAAATAGATTTAGCAAAATTCTCAAGGGCCTAAGCATGTTTGGAAAGGTAAATGAGGATTGGATTCAATATAGAGTCACCATTAGCCCCTAACAAGAAAGTCAGCCTGTCCTTTGAAACTAAAAAGCCAGGCATTGAATTCTCTCTAGCTGCGAAAGTCCTAGATGGCATTTTCTTCCGATACAGTTGGAATAATACTGTTTCATCTACACTGAAAATTTTTTGTTTAGTGTAGCCACCTTCATCAGTGATCTTAGCTAGATCTTCTGGATAATTTGCTACAGCTTCTACATCAGCAGTTGCTACTTTACTGTGTACTTTTATGTTATGGAGATGGCTTTTTCCCTTAAACTTCATGAACCAACTTCTGCTAGCTTCAGACTTTTCTTCTGGCTTCCTCACTTCTCTCAGCCTTCAAAGAATTGAAGAGAGTTGGTCCTTGCTCTGGATTAGACTTTGGTTTAAGGGAATTTTGTGGCTGGTTTGATTTACAACCCAGACCACTAAAACTTTCTCCATGTCAACAAAAAGGTGGTTTTGCTTTCTTATCATTCATGTGTTTGTTGGAGTGGCCCTTTAATTTCCTCTAAGAACGTTTTCTTTGCATGTACAACTTGACTGTTTGTTGTAAGAGGCCCTTCTTTTGACATGCCTTCCTCACTAAGTATAATCATTTCTATTTTTTTAATTTCAGGTGAGAGACATGTGACTCTGCCTTTCAGTTGAACACTTAGAGGCAATTGTAGGGTTATTGATTGGCCTAATTTCAGTATTTTGTGCCTTAGGGAATAGGGAAAATTTATTGATTTTAGTTTACCATCGGATATGAATACAGTTTGCAGTGCCCCCAAACAATTAAAATACTAGCATCATATAACACTGATCACAGATCACCATACCAGATATAATAATAATGAAAAAGTTTGAAATATTGTGAGAATTACCAAAATGTGACACAAAAATGAAGTGAGCACATGCTGTTGGGAAAATGGCACCGATAGACTTGCTTGACATAGGGTTGCCACAAATCTTTAATTTGTAAAACACGTAGTATCTGTGAAGTGCAATAAAGTGAAGTGCAGTAAAACAAGGTATGCCTATACTAACTAAGTTAAAAA